>NC_089269.1:18088943-18734906 GCF_963930625.1 Muntiacus reevesi | reverse complement strand
ATTAAATTAATGTAAGTAAAGTAATGAATATGAGTGGGAATTACTGAAATTAAAATAGAAAAAAAAATGAGCAAGACAGAGAAACTTAATGAAACCAAAAGTTAATTATTTGAAAAGATAAAAAAAATTGATAAAGATCTAGCTCAACTAATAAACCAAAAATTAGAAAACACAGATTGCTATATCAAGAATGAAAAATTGGACTTCAGTACAAACATACACACACACACACACACACACACACAGAGGTACTGTATTTAAAGAAGGAGATGATTATAAACAATTATGTGTTAATAAACTTCAGAAATTTAATGAATAAATTTCTTGAAGACAAAAATTACAAAATGATTCAAGATAAAAAGCCTGAATAGCCCTCTGTCAATAAAAATATATGATTGAAATTTGTAATTTAAAATATTTCCACCAAGGAAGTCTAGACCCATATGGCTTCTCTGGCAAAATCTACCAAATATTTAAGAAATAAGTGTGTTAGTCGCTCAGTTGTCTGACTGTTTGTGACCCTGTGGACTGCAGCCCACCAGGCTCCTCTGTGTGTGGAAATTCTCTAGGCAAGAATACTAGAGTGGGTTTCCATTCCCTTCTCCAGGAGATCTTCCAACCCAGGGATAGAACCTGGATTTCCTGCATTGCAGGCAGATTTTTTAACCGTATGAGCCATGAGGGAAGTACTTAATATGAATTTTATGTAGATATTTTTAGGAAAGGATTATTTTGGCTGCTTTAAGGAGACTGAATTGTAGAACAAGAGTTGAAGCAGGGGGACTGGTTAGGAGTTTGTTAGAACAGTGCAAATTAAATTGAAGAAATAAATGAGAGTTGTAACAGTGGATTTGGTGAAAGTGGTTTAATTGGGATGCATTTTGTACATAAAGAAGACAGTTTGACAAATGTGGGGCATGAAAGTAGAATAGTCAGTATGCCTGCTTAGTCTTTGCCCTAAGCAGTTAAGTGGATGAGAGTTATTAACTACAAAAGGGGGTTCAAGAGCAGTGTATTTGAGGGTGAGAGAGTAATGAAGAATTCTGGTTTGTATGTTCTGACTTAGATAAGCTTCTGAGATATCCACATGGAGCTGCCATCTGCCAAGTGGATAACTGATAGAATGGTATTGTGTTCAGCAGAGAGGTCCTGCATAAGACATGGATTTGGGAGTCACTGGCATTAGAACTGTGGTGCTGGAGAGGAAGATGTTCTTTAGGAATTCTTTTCTTCAATCTCTTTCCAATGGCAGCCACATTTGGTATCATACTTTTAATAATTAACAGTAGGGAGCTCAACCTGTAAAAAATCTGCCTGCAATGCAGGAGACCCTGGTTCAATTGCTAGGTCAGAATGATCCTCTGGAGAAGGGAACGGCTACCCACTCCAGTTTTTTTGGCTTTTCTTGGTGGCTCAGACAGTAAGGAATCCACCTGCAATGTGGGGGACCTGGGTTTGATGCCCGGATTGGGACGATCCCTTGGAGGAAGGTGTGGCAACCCACTCCAGTATTCTTGCCTGGAGAATCCCCATGGGCAGAGGAACATGGAAGGCTACAGTCCATGGGGTCGCAAAGAGTCAGACACGACTGAGCAACTAAGCACACATACACATATGCTGATGATAATCCTATAGTTTGACTTTTTTTTATTTTGCAGAGCTCCAGATCCTTATTCCCACCATTTGAGGTGGGGAGGGGAACACCTCAACCTAAAGTTCCTGTCAAAACCTCAAAGTCAGTATTTCTAACATGAAACCCATCATCATTCTTCCCAAACATCTGCTTTACACTGTGTCTTGGTTCCTCTTTACTTAGACTTAGGAACTTTGGTATTTCTTTCAACTTCTCTCTTTTTTTCTGTTGAATTATTTATCATGTCCTATTTATTCTAGCTGTAATATATCTATATATTTGTCCCCTTCTCAACTTTCCTATTGCTGCTACTCTGTTCAGACATGGGTACTACCTTTGACTTTTTAAAGTGCTTTACCATTAGCCCTTAAACAAATAGAGTAAGATAGTTACTCTTAACATCTCTATTCTTAATCTTTCTCCAGAAGAGGAACAAAACCACAGAAAAAAGTAGTCTTTCCATGGTCAAACAGTTGGAAAGTGTTAAAGCTGGTATTTAATGACTTTAGACAACACACTATGTACTGTCTTAGCTATAAAACCTGGGGACTCATCATTGTCTGCACAGAGATCATCTGTGAATTTGATTCAATTGACTCTATTTTAATAGAAAAAATAATCTTGTTTTACTCAGTGATATAACAGATTTTGTGTGCTTATATTTTGTTACATACCCATTAAATACATAAGAAGCTGTTAAAATTAAAAACAAAAATCCCATCAATGTACCGCTTAAAATCATACTGCATACCATACTTCAGGACATGTCTCCAAAACAAACTTAAAATTCTTATGGTATAATGGAGATTTTTGCCATTCATATTTATTAGTGACACAAGTCCAAATTAAATATATAACTGTATTCCCCACTTTTACTCTTTATTATCCTATCAGTAAAAATGAATAAAGAAACACTGCCTGCCCTCCCTGTATATACCCCATGTGCTGGTTTCTTTTTGGTTTCTTGACTTTTGTTCATGATATTTCCTTATATTTACTATTCTGTTTAGTGAACTTTTGAATATGTCAAAATTTTATCTGTTTTTTTCCACTCGTGAAGACTCAACCCAGTTCAGTTCAGTTCAGTCCCTCTTTGCGACCCCATGAACTACAGCACGCCAGGCCTCCCTGTCCATCACCAACTCCCAGAGTCCACCCAAAGCTATATCCATTGAGTCGGTGATACCATCCCACCACCTCATTCTCTGTCGTCCCCTTCTCCTCCTGTCCTCAATCCTTCCCAGCATCAGAGTCTTTTCCAATGAGTCAGCTCTTCTCATCAGGTGGCCGAAGTATTGGAGTTTCAGTTTCAGCATCAGTCCTTCCAATGAACACCCAGAACTGATCTCCTTTAGGATGGATTGATTGGATCTCCTTGCAGTCCATGGGACTCTCAAGAGTCTTCTCCAACACCGCGCTTCAAATGCATCAATTCTTCGGAGCTCAACGTTCTTTATATTCCAGATTTCACGTCCATACATGACCACTGGAAAAACCATAGCCTCGACTAGATGGACCTTTGTTGGCAAAGTAATGTCTCTGCTTTTTAATATGCTGTCTAGGTTGGTCATAACTTTCCTTTCAAGGAGTAAGCGTCCTTTAGTTTTATGGCTGCAATCACCATCTGCAGTGATTTTGGAGCCCCCCAAAAATAAAGTCAGTCACTGTTTCTACCGTTTCCCCATCTATTTGCCATGAAGTGATGGGACCAGATGCCATGATCTTAGCTTTCTGAATGTTAAGCTTTAAGCCAACTTTTTCACTCTCCTCTTTCACTTTCATCAAGAGGCTCTTTAGTTCTTCTTCACTTTCTGCCATAAGGATGGTGTCATCTGCATATCTGAGGTTATTGATATTTCTCCTGGCAATTTTGATTCCAGTTTGTGCTTCCTCCAGCCCAGCATTTCTCATGATGTCCTCTGCATATAAGTTAAATAAGCAGGGTGACAATATAGAGTCTTGACATACTCCTTTTCCTGTTTGGAACCAGTCTGTTGTTCCATGTCAAGTTCTAACTGTTGCTTCCTGACCTGCATACAAGTTTCTCAAGAGGCAGGTCAGATGGTCTGGTATTCCCATCATGTTCAGAATTTTCCACAGTTTATTGTGATCCACAGAGTCAAAGGCTTTGGCATAGTCAATAAAGCAGAAATAGATGTTTTTCTGGAACTCTCTTGCTTTTTAAATGATCCATCAGAGGTTGGCAGTTTGATCTCTGGTTCCTTTACCTTTTCTAAAACCAGCTTGAACATCTGGAAGTTCACTGTTCACATATTGCTGAAACCTGCCTTGGAGAATTTTAAGCATTACTTTACTAGCTTGTGAGATAAATGCAATTGTGTGGTAGTTTGAGCATTCTTTGGCATTGCCTTTCTTTGGGATCGGAATGAAAACTGACCTTTTTCAAGCGCGGTGGCTGTGAAGGCACACCACCGTGGCGGAGAGGAGCTACCCCGCATCAGAGGTGAGGAGCAGCCGTTGCGCTTTGCTGGAGCAGCCGTGAAGAGATACCCCAAACGTCCAAGGCAAGAGAAACCGAAGTAAGACGGTAGGCACTGAGAGAGGGGATCAGAGGGCAGACAGAATGAAACTACAATCGTAGACAACTAGCCAGTCTGATCACACAGACCACAGCCTTGTCTGACTCAATGAAGACTCAACTGAGTGAGTCTATTAAATTCCTACAGATTGGTGGGATGTTTCTATATTCAGAGCCAGTGCTTTTCAGTGTGCCTCTCAGAGTGATGGGAACGCACTGCAGTCCAACACAGGAAGCATAGTCACATGTGGATAGTGAGTACTTGAGATATGCGTGGTGAGACTGAGGAATTAGATTTTTAGTTTTATTTACTTTTCATTAATTCAGATTTAATTAGCTGCATAGGCTAATGGTTTCTGTGGTGAACAGTACATCTCTAAACTGTTGATTGATTACGTTAATATTGCTGATTGACCAATATATTTAAAAAAATTATGGTAGCATACAACAATGTCTTCTTACAGTTTATAGTGCCCTGAAAGGAGGGACTTGCATTTTGTAATCTTTGTATGTATTCTGACACGTCAAGCACATTTCTTTGTGTGCCAAAGTACACAATAAATATTTGTTATGTGACTAAATGAATGGATGACCATCTATTAACTTTGACTAACTGTGTCAGTATTAGTGATATAAAAAGCTACTCTATAATTTAATTTTTTCAAGATAGCAAAGTTAGAAGAAACGTTTATAACAAACAACTTGCTTCCATTTTTGCAATTGCCTATGTGATTCTTTAAGGTAGAGTGCTTTCATTTCATCAGTCCATCTTTATTTTGCATGGCATTGCTAAAAACGAAAACATCTATTTTGTTAACAATTTCCGTTCCCAGGTCAAGCAAACTACAAAGTCGCAGATTTATAATAGCTAAGTCAACAAACCTGGGATGTATTCGCCCAAATTCACCGTGGTTCTAATCAGCAATTTGCACGTGGGAAGCTGTTGGCTCAGACCCCAGTGACACTCATCTCTTTCTAATGCAACTGCCTGCTTCTCCCTTTGCTGGTTTCAGAATAAACGCCTTGTCAAAAAAAGAATTAGATTTTGACAGCTTTTTTCCTATGGTTAATTGAGGTGATAGATATACTTGACATTTATCTAAGTGCAGAATAGAATATTAAGACATATTTTTTCCATGCATTCTGTGTTTTAGAGGAGGTCACTTGCTGGGGTCCTTTTAATATGTCTGAGCAATTAATAGTAGTGATAATTCTGCTTCGTATCATTATGTCTTTACAGTTCTTCCTTCTAATTGACAGATAAATTTTTATTTTTATAGTGTTTGGGCTATTCCATCTTCTTCAAATTCACCCTCTAGGTCTTCCCCCTTTCAGTCCTGTAATTTTTTTTTAATATAATTGCTTTACGATGTTGCGTTAGTTTTTGTTGTACAACAACGTGAATCAGCTCTAGGTATATACACATCCCCTCCCTCTTGAGGCTCCCACCCACCCCCAATCCTATACATTAATAATAGTTGAACAATACAAAAGCTAGTGTGCAAACCCACTTACTTCAAAGAAAATAGGGAAAGAGGGCTGTAGTTGAGAAAAGCTTCATTATTGTCCCTCAGTTTGTGAGAGTAGTCCCTGGCATTGGTAGGCTGACAGAAATAGCATTTGAAAGTTTTTTTAGTGCATATTAAAATTCCCTTAGGATTTTGTTGTATTTGTTGTTATTGACAGAAGTACAGACTTTCATTTTTAAACATTTTATACACTTGTTTGTTTAAAATGATTTTTTTTTATCATGCCATGGTTATCTCATGTAGATATTTAACAATGTCTTCAGTCTTGAGTCTCTTCATACAGTTTAATGTTAAGTGTTTATTTATTATAGCTATTCTATTAAACATTATGTTTGTAGTATTTCATTTCAACCTGTAAAACATTTTTTAAAAACTTCAAAATATATTAGCATATTTTTGTGTATCAAATTGTGAAAGGGATTATGAAATCATAAATGCTTTTTAAACTGCTAGTGAGCTACTTCATTGTTAAACATGATCAGTTATGTTAATATTTATTGAGTTGCAAATACAAATAAGTGGAAGATTAGAAAATGTATTTAGAAAGGAAAGCAAAAACAATTTTCAACTTAGAAAAATAAGTTATTCTATTTGGGCTAAACTTTGAGCACAGAGAGTAGGCAAAGGAAACTAAAGTAGTAAAGTTAAAAAAAAAAGTCTGCAATATATGAGACAAAGGAATTAGCCAAAAAGAATGAGGAATAGACTTTGTCAAAAAATAGTAGAGGCTTACAAAAAGGATCTGGTAACAAGGACTTCAAACTGAAGTGATACTTTCTTAAATGTTACATTTAACTCATATCACTTATTAAGTTCATTAAAGACAATATCACCACTTAGTAAATGATTTAATAGCACTGTTAAAAACCATAAAACTATTTTAGAAAACTATTAATTATTTCTAAATAGCACTACTTTAGAAATAAGGCTATCAAGTTATATTTTTGTTGACTGGCAATGCCCATATAAAAGAGAGTAGAATAGATTAATACTTCTAAAATATTTTCATAATTAAGGTAAGATAGCAACAAAATAACTATAAGAAATAGAAGAAAAATAAGAGTTTTATGCCAGGAAAAGAAAATGAATGGTATAGATTCACTGTTTAAGTTTTTGGGAGGCAAAGGATTCAGAGATTTATTTTTATTTCTTTCACATGTTGAGCTATTAAGAATTAATAACTTCCTGCCAGTGTTTAATTTATTCCTGCCAAGGAGCTTAGATAGTAGAAAGTTTGGGTTTAAACTATCTACTTTTTATAAATGTGAAAACAGACTATCAGTCAAAGTAGGGATTAAATGCGTTTCCCATGGAAGAAGTTACTTAAAGTGCCAGTCTTTTTCTGGTTTTTGGTGGAGACAACCCCCCACCCACAAGTCACTCAAAAGACAACTCATCTGTCTAGCCCATGTGCCAAGATAGGGTTCAGATCCAGCCATTGCCCTGAGACGAGCGTGTGACGGAAGCTTTGTTCATTCAGGTTACCGCTCTCAAATGTCACTGGCCAGGTAATATGTTCCTTGAGAGAAAGTGTATCTGTAAATGAAAATCTGAGCTTTCTCAAAGGGAAGAGGTTAATAAATAGCCTAAATATATCTCCTTGGAAGTCTTAGTACAGGAGACCAAGGAGAATAACTAACCCTCGATGGCCAGGATCCAGTGGCAGACAGAGGCAATGAGATCCCTGAAATAAAATTTCCTATATGAAAGTAATAGTATGGTTGGTTCTTTAGATAGTATACAAAGGACCATCATGGCATGGGGCTGGAACAGGAAAGCCCTTACACACATAGCTTTGTAGATGTTATGTGGGGGACAGTCCACAGGTGAGCAGTTTTTAGGAAAGTTGTGTCTTCAGACCCTATCATGGAGACCCTCTGGGGCTATCTTGGCAGATAAAATAAATACCTACAAGACTGGGCAAACATAAACATCCCTCAGCAACACAATTTTTAAAAGTGAGAAAAAAGGCAGTAGCGTAAGGAGTAAATATGAGATCCTCATAAGCCTAATTTCAGTTCAGTTCAGTTCAGTTGCTCAGTCGTGTCCAACTCTTTGCGACCCCGTGAATCGCAGCACACCAGGCCTCCCTGTCCGTCTCCAACTCCCAGAGTTTACTCAAACTCATGCCCATTGAGTCGGTGATGCCACCCAGCCATCTCATCCTCTGTCGTCCCCTTCTCCTCCTGCCCCCAATCCCCCCCAGCATCAGGGTCTTTTCCAATGAGTCAACTCCTTGCATGAGGTGGCCAAAGTGTTGGAGTTTCAGCTTCAGCATCAGTCCTTCCAATGAACACCCAGGACTGATCTCCTTTAGGATGGACTGGTTGGATCTCCTTGCAGTCCACGAGACTCTCAAGAGTCTTCTCCAACACCACAGTTCAAAAGCATCAATTTTTTGGTGCTCAGCTTTCTTCAAGTCCAACTCTCACACCCATACATGACCACTGGAAAAACCATAGCCTTGACAAGACGGACGTTTCTTGGCAAAGTAATGTCTCTGCTTTTTAATATGCTATCTAGGTTGGTCATAACTTTCCTTCCAAGGAGTAAGCGTCTTTTAATTTCATGGCTGCAGTCACAATCTGCAGTGATTTTGGAGCCCCAAAAAATGAAGTCTGAGACTGTTTCCACTGTTTCCCCATCTATTTCCCATGAAGTGATGGGACCAGATGCCATGATCTTAGTTTTCTGAATGTTAAGCTTTAAGCCAACTTTTTCACTCTCCTCTTTCACTTTTATCAAGAGGCTTTTTAGTTCCTCTTCACTTTCTGCCATAAGGGTGGTGTCATCTGCATATCTGAACCTAATTTCAGAAGAGGGTTAACTTTAATTCCCAGAGTTCAGCCCTTACCGTCTTTCCCAAGAAATTGCGGAAAATGTGGGTTGTAGTTGGAAGAAACAGACTTCCTTCTGATAAGTTATACAGGGCCTCAAATAATGAGTTAGAAAAGTAAAAAGAGAAATAATTATATATGATACTTCATAGAAGTTCAGACTTAATGACAGAAGCAACTGTTATTCAATTAATTATACTTAAAGATAGCCTGCACTGGTCAATGATCTGCTGCGAATGCTGGCTTCATCCGTCCTGAGGAAAGTGAGCACAGGCAGTTCATCTGCTTTGGTCCTCCGCTTTCTCTCCTCACCTGCTTTTTTTAATCCATTTTTTAAATTTTTTTTTTTTTTTTAACCAAACGAGGACTTTCTCTGTATACCTCTCATTCAGATATTTCATGAGGGAGGCTCTATCTTGTCAAGTCAGTCACTACGTAGTATAGAACTTCTCTGTAGTAAATGGTTCTTGGACTAAGTCATCTCAGAGCTAGCTTCTTACGTGAAAGATGGCTACCTTGGAGAAAGGAACTGATCCTTGCTACAATCCTCTGTTCTCAGGATATCAGTACTGAGAAATTAAAGACTAACTTGGTCCTCATGAAGTTGTGATTGAGAGATTCAGAAAGATGACGTTATAGCCTTACTAGCCGGGGCAGAAGCTGCTAATAGATGGGACTTAACTTCTAGAGACCCTGATTATTGAGAGTATTATGATACTTCTGATTGTGTAATCAAAATATATTCATCTGTGCAATATATATATATATATATATATATAGAGAGAGAGAGAGAGAGAGAGAGAGAGTGAGAGAGAGAGGTCCAAAACAGTTGCAATTTCTCCATCAAGTTTTTTCCCCTAATTTTTTGCTCCTGTCATTTCTGCTGCTGTGACTTCAACTTGCAGGGACCCTTAGCAGCTTCTTTGTTCACTGGCAAAATACTTCTGATCAAATCTGAGCCTGTAGTTGGGTAGGAGAGGGGCACTGGGTTCAGCTGTGGAGACCTGAAGATGGAAAATTCAGAAGTAAATCATGGACTCATCAATGCTCTAAGCAACTTTGTCCTTGTTATTAAAGTAGCTCTGGCCGATGAAAGTTCGTATCCCAGAGGCCTGATACGAGTCTTCATTTCAGTTTAGTCACTCAGTTGTGTCCAACTCTTTGAAACCCCATGGACTGCAGCATGAACAGGCTTCTCTGTCCATCACCAGCTCCCGGAGCTTGCTCAAACTCATGTCAGTTGAGTCAGTGATGCCATCCAACCATCTCATCCTCTGTTGTCCCCTTCTCCTCCTTTCAATTTTTCCCAGCATCAGGGTCTTTTCCAATGAGTTAGTTCTTCACATCAGGTGCCCAAAGTATTGGAGTTTAAGCTTTAGCATCAGCCCTTCCAATGAATATTCAGGACTAATTTCCTTTTGTATTGACTGGTTTGATCTCCTTGAGGTCTTATTTAAAAAAAAAAAATAACGGATTCTGTTAGTGAACAGTTCACTAATGGCTAGTAGTTTGGCTGTGCCCATGCAAACCTAACCTTTCATTTTTGCATTTTTATTTAGCTATGTGATTCTGGTTTATTTTAGGGAGTCATTTGGATGAGAGAACTAGTTTGGGTCTAGAAGTAGTTTCTCCTCTCACACTTATTATATTAACCCAGTGACATCCAAAGATAGTGTACCTTTGCAGTGTACCCCAATTAGTCTTAAGTGTTTCTCCCTTCCCCCTCCTTCTCCTTTTTGGGAGGTCCCTTAGGAGATGAAAATTAGAAATCTTATAGATTTCTTCTGGGCCTACATTTTAATTCTCAGATTCAAAAGGTACCAACTTAAATTTACTGAAATAGGAAGTAAAAGATGAAAGGTACGTAATTTTGTAAAAAGAATATATACTTTGGAGCTGGGAATGGAATATTCATTGTTCACTATTTATGAAATCTTAGGCAAGTTCTTATCTTCCTGAAGTCAGAATTTTTATGGGTGAAATGATGATGACAATGCATACTTTAGAGTGTTGTTTGACACTAGAGATAATTTAGATAAAATACCCGGCATAATGTTTGGTGCACAGTCAGTTCTCCATTATTTTTAGGTCTCTTTCCAGATAGACACTCAGGGAACCATTTTACCGTTTACTCACCAGCACGTGGCTTAAGTGGTATTTCTTGTGCTTGGCTAGTCATAAGCTAGATTCTGGGGGTTATTTATCATTTTGAACATCCCATGGAAGCCTGTTTCTTTTCATACTATAGCTTTGCTTTTGACACTAAAGATATTTGTGTAGAAATAGAAAATAATAGCTTTCCCAAATTAGCTTTTATGCAGTAGTTCATATTCGATTACTATTTTATTCTGCTCAAACATATTTATCAGAGTGATTATTTTGTGTCACACTTCCATGGTGACTAAGATAAAGTCCCTGCCCTAATGAAAACTGCATTCTAGTAGTCTGAGATGGACAATAAACCAGGAAGCAAATACATAAAACAAGTGATTACAGATTGTGAAAAATGATAAGGAAATAGCATATTCAGTTAAAGGAACTAGAAGCAGAAAGCGTCCATTTTTGATTGGGTGGTTGGGAGACTTTCTTCCTTTCTTTTTTTTTTTTTTTCTCTTTCTTTCTTTCCTTCTTTTCTTCCTCTGAGACTTACAGTTTTTTTTGTTGTTGTTGTTTGTTTGTTTTGTTTTTTTAACCTAGCCATGTTAAGGGGATGAGAACTGCTATCCATGGGAATAGCAAGTGAAGAGCTCTGAGGATGGAAAGAACTTGGCAGGAATGAGGAGAGTAAAGGAAACCAGTGCGGCTGTGGCTTGGTGAGATGTGATCAAGAGATAGAATGATATATTGTGAGATAAAAATAATTTGACAGGAGCCATTTTTTCCGCCAAAGAGCAGTAGGGAATCTTGGAACCATTTCATACAAAAATGACATGATTCAACTTATGTTTTAAAAGCGAATCATTTTTGTAGCTATGGAAAGTGGCCAGTAGTGAGATAAAAATGGAAGCAGGGAGATGAGGGCAAGACTCGCAGTTGTGCAGGTTGAAAATGCTGATGATGCTTTAACTAGGATGGAGGACAGTCGAAATGAGCAGGTTGAGATATAATTGGGAGGTAAATTTGAAATAATAGGGTGATAAATTGGATAAAAGGAGTGAGGACACTGGAAGAATAAATTATAAGATGGTATGTCACTTAGGGAGATGTTAAAGAATAGAGAAGAGTATTGGGGGAAGAGGGAGCAACATTTCCTTTTTGGGGAGACAAAGTATAAGACAAAGAGAAAAGGTGATTCCAGATAGTTTCCTGAGGCCATTCATAATTGCACATGATCACAGGAGGATTGGCTACCCCAAGACCAAAAAAGGGACTGGTGAGGCAGGAGGAAACCTTGAAGTGTGTAGTGATGTAGACGCCAAGAGAGGAGAGGTGTTCAAGAAGGAGGGCTGAAAAACTACCTTGAATGTCACTGAACCATCAGGTATATAATATAATGGAGGGATTCAGCTGGATTTGGGGAATGTACAGCTCCAGGGTGACCTTGAAGGCAAAATCTCAATCATTTTGGTTAGCTAGCAAGCACAGTTTGGTTAGCTAGAAAGCTTCCCAGGAGGCTCAATGGTAAAGAATCCACCTGCAATGCAGGAGACGTGACAGGAGCCCGGGGTTTGATCCCTGGGCCAGAAAGATCCCCTGGGGAAGGAAATGACAACCCACTCCAGTGTTCTTGCCTGGAAAATCCCATGGACAGAAGACTCTGGCAGTCAAGGGAGAAAGGGAAAGATATACCCAACTAAATTCAGAGTTCCAGAGAATAGCAATGATAGGTAGCAATGCAAATAAATAGAGGAGAGTCATAGAATGGGAAAAATTAGAGATCTTGTTGATAGCTTATGGTGAAAAGGTGTTGGATTCATGATCTCTGAAGATTTAGCTTCGGGACCAGAGACCAGGCTTGACCACTCAGGGCTCTTGTGTGGCAGAAGTTTTATTACAGTGGAAAGGGACAGAGAATGCTTTTGACATAGACATCAAAAGGGGGCGGAGAGTGCCCCACTCGCTAGTGTTTAGCGAGGGAATTATATACTTCTTAATTTGTTATTACAATGAATCAAAAGAATGTCTTAAGCTTGTGAAAATTTTCCCAGACCCACTCCCACAATTCACATTTTAGGATAACAGGATTAGAATTCAACAATAGAAAGATCCTACCAGACCCACTCTCATAATTTACATTCTAAGATCTCAGGATTAGTCAGAAGGTTTTCAGGATGGAGAAACTGTCTTCAAGCAGGATACATTGTGGTTATATAATGCCTAGTACAGAGTTTAAACTGAGTTGTTTGTTGTGTGGACTAAGGAATGTAGAGGAAAAAAAAAAAAGATTTTCCTTTCCTCCTCCTTGAGAATTCCAGACCCCCGTCTCCGTCGAGAACCCCAGACCCATCTCTCCTCAGGGACCCCCAGACTTCTCATCAACCTGCCTAGGAAGAGATTATGAGGTGGCAAGAATACACAGAACTATACAAAAAAGGTCTTAATGACCTGGATAACCATGATGCTATTAAAGTGCTACACTCAATATGTCAGCAAATTTGGAAAACTCTGCAGTGGCCACAGGACTGGAAAAGTTTTCATTTTCATTCCAATCCCAAAGAAGGGCAATGCCAAAGGATGTTCAAACTATTGTACAGTTGTGCTTATTTCCCATACTCAAAATCCTTCAAGCTAGGCTTCAGCAGCAAAATTGGTAGTGAAAAGGAAGAAAAGTGTAAGGTGGTCAGCAAATGGAATGCTAAAGTGGAGATTTTTAATGTAGAGTAGTTATTGACGTTGAAAAGTCCAGGGTGTGACCGTATGAGTAGGTGGCTGAGGTGGAGGAAAGAAAATGAAAGTTAAAGATGAGGAAGTCAAGGAACTGAGACTTGAGTTGTGAGGCAGATCATCTATGTGGATAACGATGTCACCCAGAATAAAGACAGGCATCATGATGGAAATAAGAAGTGGGATAAAAATGCAATGAAACAAGTGAAAATCTTCAGCCAGTGAATAGAGGGTTAGCAGACATGTGGAAGTGAAAGTGAGCAAGAAACCTGTAATCTGTATTCTCTATCTAGTCATTTGATGATTCTGTTTTTGATTTCATCGTTACAATAGCCACCTTAAATATAACAGGCTGCAAACACAGGCTTTTACTAAACTGTCCCCATTACATTTATGTGCTTATATATTTGTATCCCACTGTAGCAACTAGATGTAGCCACCATAATTCGCATTATATTTTAATTGTTTTCCTGGGAGTGCATTGCAATTTGCGTAGGCCATTATTGCTACCCAAATCTATAGGATGATATTGGTATGTGAATTTTGTTTCTTTTTATTTTCTCTTACCAGTAGCACTGCCTTGAGATAAGCTTTGTCATAATCTTCATTTCCTGTAGTGTTTTTCCAAGTTTGTCTTCTTAATTAATTCCTATTTATTTTAAAATAGTATTTGTTCTTTTTTTTTTTTTTTTCTGAAGGCCACTACATTATTAGACTTCCTCTTTCATCAATCCTATTTTTGGCTCCAATAATTCCCATTACTTCTTTACTGATTAGTTTTTCCCATATAAATTCTTGATTGAGTCACATACACAGAAACACATATAATAATAGTTATATGTGACTGAGATGAAGAGTGGTCTTTTTAATATCTATGTGTTTTAAAATGTAACTCTTCCCTTCATTTTTGGTGCTAGGCCAGTTATGTTAATTAGAGTATACTGGGCAAAGTACATATTTCCAGTCTCTGCACATATATTATTCAGTTTGATGAAGCTTCAATATATAAAAGCTTTTTGCAAAATGTGGTGTCAAAATGTTACAAGCTTTGGTCAGAATCTTGGCAGATTAAGTCAATTAAAAAGGTCAAGATAATGGTCTCTTATTTTACAGGAACTGTAAATGTACAGAATTTATTATCTAATTAAATGCAAGTCTGTAATTCAGCATTAGGACAGAGAATATAAATGCATCCAAATCAGGAAGTGGAGAACGTTGAGTTGTAATACAATCAAATATAAGATTGGCTGTCTAGTTCATTGCCATTTTCTTTATTTTCCTTTGTTGTTCTGAGAACCCTCTTATTCCTATATAGACATAAACATTTCCTAGTTAGCCAAGTTGTCTTTGTCACTAATCTTTGGTTGGTTAGATATCTGCTGAATTAAGACCATCTTTTTTATTTCTTCCCTGTACTCAATTTAAAAAAAAATCATAGTATTGGTTGATTCAGCTGTTTAACAAATATGGATGAATTACCTAGTCTTCTTTACAGTTTTCTAGGAAATGAGCAAATACCAGTGAACCAAATAAACAAAGAACAAACTAAAATATTTTGCCCTCACCAGCTTACATGCGATTCGGGGGGATAATAAAATTGTTTAAGTTATATGAGTATATTAGTGTCAATCAGTGTTCCATAGTGGGGGAAAAAGGAAAACACAAACTGGAATTGGGAATACTCAGTTCAGTTCAGTTCAGTCATTCAGTCATGTCCAACTCTTTGAGACACCATGGACTGCAGCAAGCCAGGCCTCCCTGTCCATCACCAACTCCCAGAGTTTACTCAAACTCATGTCCATTGAGTCAGTGATGCCATCCAACCATCTCATCCTCTGTTGTCCCCTTCTCCTCCTGCCTTCAATCTTTCCCAGCATCAGGGTCTTTTCAAATGAGTCAGCTCTTCGCATCAGGTGGCCAAAGTATTGGAGTTTCATTTCAGCATCAGTCCTTCCACGGAATATTCAGGACTGATCTCCTTTAGGATGGCCTGGTTGGATCTCCTTGCAGTCCATGAGACTCTCAAGAGTCTTCACCAACACCACAGTTCAAAAGTATCAGTTCTTCGGCGCTCAGCTTTCTTTATAGTCCAACTCTCACATCCATACATGACCATAGCTTTGACTAGACAATTCTTTGTTGGCAAAAAAAAGTCTCTGCTTTTTAATATGCTGTCTAGGTTGGTCATAACTTTTCTTCCAAGGAGTGTCTTTTAATTTCATGGGTGCAGTCACCATCTACAGTGATTTTTGAGTCCACAAAAATAAAGTCTGTCACTGTTCCCACTGTTTCCTCATCTGTTTGCCATGAAGTGATGGGACCAGATGCGATAATTTTAGTTTTCTGAATGCTGAGCTTTAAGCCAACTTTTCCCCTCTCCTCTTTCACTTCATCAAGAGGCTCTTTAGTTCTTCTTCACTTTCTGCCATAAGGCTGGTGTCGTCTGCATATCTGAGGTTATTGATATGTCTCCTGGCAATCTTGATTCCAGCTTGTGCTTTCTCCAGCCCATCTTTCTCCTGATGTCCTCTGCATATAAGTTAAATAAGCAGGGTGATGATATACAGCCTTTACATACTCCTTTTCCTATTTGGAACCAGTCTGTTGTTCCCTGTCCAGTTCTAACTGTTGCTTCCTGACCTACATACAGTTTCTTAAGAGGCAGATCAGGTGGTCTGGTATTCTCATCTCTTTAAGAATGTTCCACAGTTTGTTGTGATCCCACAGTCAAAGGCTTTGGCATAGTCAATAAAGCAGAAATAGATGTTTTTCTGGAACTCTCTTGCTTTTTCAATGATCCAGTAGATGTTGGCAATTTGATATCTGGTTCCTCTGCCTTTTCTAAATACAGTTTGAACAATCAGAGGTTCATGGTTCATATACTGTTGAAGCCTGGCTTGGATAATTTTGAGCACTACTTTACTAGTGTGTGAGATGAATGCAATTGTGTAGTAGTTTGAGCATTCTTTGGCATTGCCTTTCTTAGGGACTCAAATGAAAAACTGACCTTCTCCAGTCTTGTGGCCACTGCTGAGTTTCCCAAATTTGCTGGCATATTGAGTGTAGCACTTTCACAGCATCATCTTTTAGGATTTGAAATAGCTCAACTGGAATTCCATCACCACCACTAGCTTTGTTCGTAGTGATGCTTCTGAAGGCCCACTTGACTTTGCATTCCAGGATGTCTGGCTCTAGGTGAGTGATCATACCATCTTGATTGTCTTGGTCATGAAGATCTTTTTTTGTATAGCTCTTCTGTGTATTCTTGCCACCTCTTCTTAATATCTTCTGCTTCTGTTAGGATCCATACCATTTCTTTTCTTTATTGTGCCCATCTTTGCATGAAATGTTCCCTTGGTATCTCTAATTTTCTTGGAGAGATCTCCAGTCTTTCCCATTCTATAGTTTTCCTCTATTTCTTTGCACTGATCACTGAGGAAGGCTTTCTTGTCTCTCCTTGCTACTCTTGGGAACTCTGCATTCAAATGGGTATATCTTTACTTTTTTCCTTTGCTTTTGGCTTCTCTTCTTTTCACAGCTATTTTTAGGGCTTCCTCAGTAAAATTTAATATCAGGTACTCAGGAAGACCTCACTGAGAATGGAAAACCGTTGATTAAAAGCTACATGGACATGAGTAAATTAGGGCTATGTTTATCAGGAATAGGAAGTGTAAAGGCCTTGGGTTGGCACCTGTGTGGTTGTGGAGCAGCATGAAAGCCAGTGTGGCCAGAGGGTGGAGGAGAGCATGAGAGTGGAAGGAAATGCCAGATCATGGAGAACTTTGACTTTGATTATGTCAGTGTGAGAACTTTGACTTTTCCTTCCATTGGTTCTGGAAATTAGTGAACAGAGAAATGAAATCATCTGACATGAATTTTAAAACAGTCAATCTGTGTTGGGCATTAACTGTACAAAGAACATGGGTAAAAGCAGGGAGAATAGCATATGTTGAAATCACAGTGGTTTATAACAGGTTGTTGGGGGCAAAGATGTTGAGGAGCAGCTGCTTTCTGGATGCATTTTAGAGACAAGACCAGCTGTAGAAATATACGACAAAAGTATGCATTGAAATGCATGACAAGGAAAGGAGACTGAAAAATCTGTGTTCTTTTTTTTCTTTTTTTAAACTGAGAAAATATTTTTCTAAGCTGTTCTATAACAGTACTAACTGGTGCCTGTTCATTGGAAAGAAACCATGCTTGTGTAGCAATTCCTTTCTTTTGAGAAAATCACCTGTATAGCTTGTGTCAATATATAGATATTCAATATAAAACAAGTATCCATAAGTTTGTTTTCTACATATATAATCTATTTATGGTTACCAAGAGGGGTAAATTTGGAGATTGGGATCAACACACATAAACTGCTATATATAACATAAATAACTAGTAAGGGCCTACTATATCACAGGAAACTCTACTCAATACTCTGTAATGTCCTAAATGGAAATAGAATCTTAAAAAGAGTGGATGTATGTATATGCACAACTGATTCACTTTGTTACACAGCAGAAACTAACACAACATTATAAATCAACTATACTCCAATAGAAATCAATCAAAAAATAAAGCAAGTAATCCTTCAATGTTCTGGGAAAGAGTGAATCAGAGAAGGCTGAATCAGAGAACAGTCTCATCTTTGAGGGTGGATAGGATTTTAAAGTCTCTCCCTCCCCTCATAGACATAAAAAGCAAAAAGACCTTAAACCTGGGGGAAGAAATCTGTGTGGATATAAAGAATGGGGCTGTCCATTTGGTCAGGATAAGTTCAGATCTTTACAAGAAATCTGATGTACTTGATTGGTGCCAGATGAGGCTGGCAAACAGGAATGAAGAAAAATGTTTCTTCATATGTTACATGTAGCATACATATTTTACATGTAGCATATTTGGACCAATTGTGAGGGAGTAAGTATCAGGACAGGAGATTCTGAAGGTAAAGGTTTTATCCCAGCCTGAGAAGTGACCAATGCTAGAACATTCCCTGAGTCCGTGGCATTAACATGGTAGCAGGGCGTGTGCTGTCATGAACAAGGATTAAAAGAGTTAGACATGCAGCCCTGTAACAGTTCATTAAGCTGTTGACCAGATGTCGCATCCAATGAGTGATTTTCTTGGAGGGACATACCAGCTACAAATATTTGATGAAATAAAAATATAACAAAGAATTAATAACTAAAATAAGCAGATATTTTATAATGTCACTTGACTCCTCTGGTTAAAATTTGCATATTTTAAAGGTATATTCTATTAGGATGTGGTGTTAGTCACTCAGTTCAGTTTAGTCACTCAGTCATGTCTGTCTCTTTGTGACCCCATGGACTGCAGGACGCCAGGCTTCCCTGTCTATCACCAACTCCCGGAGCTTGCTCATACTCATGTCCATTGAGTTGCTCAGTCATGTCCAACTCTTTTGCAGTCCCATGGACTGTAGTCTGCCAGGTTTCTCTGTCCATGGAATTTTCCAGACAAGAATACTAGAGTGGGTTGCCATTCCCTTCTCCAGGGGCTCTTCCCGACCCAGGAATTGAACCTGGATTGCCTGCATTGCAGGCAGATTCTTGACCATCTGAGGCACTAGGGAAGCCCTATTAGGATGTGGAGGTGTTACTTATTTTATGAAGCTTTAAAAAATTTTTTTATTGGAGTATAGTTGATTTACAATGTTGTATTAGTTTCAGGTGTATAGCAAAGTGAATAATTTATCCATATACATATACCATTCTTTTTTAGATTCTTTTCCCATTTAGACCATTACAGAGTATTGAGTAGAGTTTTCAGGGCTATATAGTAGGTCCTTATTGGTTATTTATTTTATATATGTGTTACTTTCTCAGTTGTGTCCGATTCTTTGAGACTTCATGGACTGTAGCCCGCTAGGCTCCTCTGTCCATGAATGGGTAACCATTTCCTTCTCCAGGGGATCTTCCTGACCCAGGGTTTGAATCTGCATCTCCTGCATTGCAAACAGATTCTTTATCATCTGAGCCACTAGGGAATACCATTTTATATGTAATAATATGTATGTTTACTGAGGCATTCTTGAACAATCTAAAATAATTAGTGCAGCAATATAGGTCTAATTCATGTTTATTTTTGGCCTTAGATTAGTTAGGGTCTAGGAAAATCTGTTTCTGCATCTGTATTTTGATAGATTTTTACATGATAGTATAGTGAGAAAGCCTGATTTAACGCATTAAAAATAGCATTAATTAAATTAGTTTGTTAATTTATTGCCTCTTACTAAAATGTTAGGCTTAGAGAAAAACGGACGAGTGTTTATTTAATATAAAGTCTTGTGTGGTATTAAGAATTTGAGCCGTGGAATCAGACAGCTCTGTGTTCATTACCAGCTATCATTTTCTAGCTTTGTGGTTGGGGCAAATTACTTAAGTTTTGTGTGCCCAGTTTCCTCATAAGCAAAATAAAAATGGTAAACTTAATAGGCATCTGCAAGGACCAATCTATATTTCTGCCTATCTAGATCTATCTGTAGATATAGAGATAAGATAAAGATAGATAACCATCCCAATACTAGTGCCTACTGCATGACAAAAACTAAAACAACTTAGTTATTATCCTTGGGAATAATTTTTCCATTAAAATCTTGAGATTTTGGCACCTCTGAATTATACTATTTACTCATTTATGCATGCAACAAATATTGAGGACCTACTGTGTGCCATATCGTGTACTAGGCCCTGGAGATATAGCTGTGATCCACAGGAACATAACACTTGCACTTACAGATCTTACAGTTGACAAGGAGCAGAATAGGCCACCCCAAGATGTGTCCACAAGGTCCAAAAAACCCACTTTCACATGTGGATTCTTTTGTTCACAAGGTCCAAAAATCCCAGGAAGAACTTTTACTTCTCAAGCTGCCTTAAAGAATTTAGATAGAAAGCGTGGTCCCAGGAAGAGAACTATCACCAGGGATAACCACAAACAGTGTGGGCTAGGTGTGGTAAGCTGTGGGGAGCACAGCAGGTCTGTTTATTTAACTTCCTCTCTGTGTCCCATTGTCTCTGCATGGCAGGAAAAACTTTAGCTTAGCAAACATTTGCTCTTACATCTTGTGAAATGTCTTCCTTCCCTTTGAAGCCACCGACCCTTGACCCCTTCCTCTCAGTTTAGTGTGGCATTTAAGCCTCAGTGTTGTGACTCACTTGAAGTCTTTTATGATTAAGTGAGGCTCCCATATGTACAAATTAAGTTTTTCTACTGATCATCTGTCAATTAAATTATTATGCAAACCGAAAGAACCTCGAAGGGTAGAGGAAAAAATTTCCTCCCTTACACAATACAGGCTTATACAAGCCAGGCTTCAGCAATACGTGAACTGTGAACTTCCAGATGTTCAAGCTGGTTTTAGAAAAGGCAGAGGAACCAGAGATCAAATTGCCAACATCTGTTGGATCATCGAAAAAACAAAAGAGTTCCAAGAAAACATCTATTTCTGCTTTTTTGACTACGCCAAAGCCTTTGACTGTGGGGTCACAACAGACTGTGGAACATTCTTAAAGAGATGGGAATACCAGACCACCTGACCTGCCTCTTGAGAAACCTGTATGCAGATCAGGAAGCAGTAGTTAGAACTGGACATGGAACAACAGACTGGTTCCAAACAGGAAAAGAAGTATGTCAAGGCTGTATATTGTCACCCTGCTTATTTAACTTATATGCAGAGGACATCATGAGAAATGCTGGGCTGAATGTAGCACAAGCTGGAATCAAGATTGCCAGGAGAAGTATCAATAACCTCAGATATGCAGATGACACCACCCTTATGGCAGAAAGTGAGGAAGAACTAAAGAGCCTCTTGATGAAAGTGAAAGAGGAGAGTGAAAAATTGGCTTAAAGCTCAACATTCAGAAAACTAAAATTATTGCATCTGGTCCCATCACTTCATGGCAAATAGATGAGAACAATGGAAACAGTGGCTGACTTTATTTTTTGGGGCTCCAAAATCACTGTAGATGGTGGCTACAGTTATGAAATTAAAAGATGCTTACTTCTTGGAAGGAAAGTTATGACCAACCTAGACAGCTTACTATAAAGCAGAGACATTACTTTGCCAACAAAGGTCCATCTAGTCAAGGCTATGTTTTTTTCCAGTAGTCATTTATGTGACAGTTGAACTCTAAAGAAAGCTGAGCACTGAAGATTTGATGCTTTTAAACTGTGGTGTTGGAGAAGACTCTTGAGAGTTCCTTGGATTGCAAGGAGATCCAACCAGTCCATCCTAAAGGAAATCAGTCCTGAATATTCCCTGGAAGGACTGATGCTGAAGCTGAAACTCCAATATTTTGGCCACCTGTTGTGAAGAACTGACATATTTGAAAAGACTCTGATGCTGGGAAAGATTGAAGGCAGGAGGAGAAGGTGATGACAGAGGATAAAGTGATTGGATGGCATCACCGACTCAGTGGACATGAGTTTGAGTAGACCCTGGGAGTTGGTGATGGACAGGGAGGCCTGTCATGCTGCAGTCCATGGGGTCTCAAGGAGTCAGACACAACTGAATGACTGAACTGAATTGAACTGATACAATATAGAACATGATATATTTAAAATATTGAAAAAGCAAATGCAAACCTGAAAAATGAAATTAACAGGTTTTAAAGGTTTATGTGTGCGTGATCAGTCACTTCAGTTGTGTCCTACTGTTTGTGACCCCATGGACTGTAGCCCTCCAGGCTCCTCTGCCCATGGGATTCTGCAGGCAAGAATACTTGGAGTGGGTTGTCAGGTCAAATCTAAGCTCTAATAATTTTTTGCTGTTGTTCTTAAAATTGTATTTAAGATAAGTAAGATAAGGCAATATACAGATTCAGTGTAATTCTCATCATAATCCCAATGATTTTTTTTTTTTTTTGTACGACTAGAATAAGTTATTCTAAAATTCACATGAAAACATAGTGGTAAAGAATCTGCTTGCCAATGCAGGAGCCTGCTGCAGGAGATATGGGCTCAATCCCTGGGTCGGGAAGATCGCTTGGAGAAGGAAATGTCAACCAACTTCAGTATTCTTTGCCTGTAAAATTCCATGGACAGAGCAGTCTGGCAGGCTACAGTCCATGGGGTTACAGAGTCAGACAGAACTTAGCAACTGGGCACACGTATGTGGAAACACAAAAGACCCTGAATAGCCAAAGCAACCTTGAGAAAGAAGGACAAAGCTGGAGATATTATACTCCCTGATTTCAAACTATACTGCAAAGCTCCTCTAATAAAAACAGTTTGATACTGGCACCAATATAGATCAGTGGAACAGAATAGAGAGCCCAGAAATGAACCCATAAGAATATAAGCAATTAACCTATAACAAACAAGGTAAGAATATACAATGGGGAAAAGAAAGCCTCTTCATTAAGTGATGTTGGAAAAATTGGACCACTACATGTAAAAGAATAAAACTGAACTACTTTCTCACACCATACACAAAAATAAATTTGAAACAGGTTAAAGGCTTAAATGAATGAACTGAAACTTTTTTATTTTAGTCTTGGTAATATTTGGAGGGAAGAGATATGTCTCTTCCGGCAAGGGAAACAAAAGAAAAAGTAAACAAATGGGACCACATCAAACTGAAAAGCTTTTGCACAGTGAAGGAAACCATCAACAAAACAAAAAGGCTGTCTACTGAATGGGACAAGATGGTTGCAGACGGTCTATCCAATAAGGGGTTAATATCCCCACTATAGGAAGAACTCTTACCACTCAGCACCAAAATACCAAACAGCCTGATAAACAAATGGGCAGAGCATCTGAATAGATATTTTTCCAGAGAAGACATACAGGTGATCAGCAGACACATGACAAAATGCTCAACATCACTAATCATCAGGGAAATGAAATCAAAACCATAATGAGATATCACCTCGCACCTGTCAGAATGGCTGTCATCAAAAAACAAAGAGAACAAAACCAACAAGTGTTGGCAAGGTTGTGGAGAAAAGGGAGCACTTGGGCACTGTTGGTGGGAATGTAAATTGGTGGAGCCACTATGGAAAACAAAAGGGAAATGCCTCAAAACATTAAGATAGAACTACCATAAAATCCAGCAATTCTACTCCTAGATATTTATCTGAAGGAAACACTAATTCAAGGACTTCCCAGGTGGCTCAGTGGGTAAAGAATCTGCTTGCAATGCAGGAGATGCAGGAGTTACAGGTTTGATCCCTGGGTTAGCAAGATCCCCTGGAGGAGGGCATGGGAACCCACTCCAGTATTCCTGCCTGGAGAATCCCAGGGACAGAGGAGCCTGGTGGGCTGTTGTCTGTGGGGTCACAAAGAGTGGGACACGATTGAAGCGACTTAGCAGCAGCAGCAGCAGTATGGATATACCTAAATTTGTTTACCTATTTACCCATTGATGCAAATTTGGGTTGTGTTTTGTTTAAAATCATTGTGAATAAAGGTGTTTTCTAATTGAGTTGTAATTCTTCTTATTATCTTTATATATTTAAGATACGAGTCCTTTGTTATATATACACATGTATTCATACACATACATACACATACACACACATGAAATCTTCTCCTAGTGGTCTTTTAATTTTCTTAATGTTGTTTTCTGAAGTATAGAAGTTTTACATTTTGTGAATTCCAGTTTATCAGTTATTTATGGTTTATCCTTTTTGTTTCTTTTCTACTCTGTCTCAGAAATTTTTTCAAGTATAGAAGTCCTTAGTATAGTATAGTACTTAGTATAGAAGTCCTTTACTTATTATTTTGCTAAATATATCCTTAAATGTTTCATATTTTAATATTATTTAAATAATATTATTTTAAAATCTTATTTTATAATTTTTTTAAAAAACTTATTGGAGTATAGTTGATTTATACTGTTGTGTTAATTTCAGGTGTATAGCAAAGTGAAATAGTTATGCATCAATTCAGTCCAGTGGCTCAGTCGTGTCTGAATCTTTGCGACCACATGGACTGCAGCAAGCCAGGCTTCCCTGTCTATCACCAGGGCACCTATTGACCTGGGGAGTTCATCTTTTAGTGTCCTAGCTTATTGTCTTTTCATACTGTTTACGGGGGTTCTCAAGGCAAGAATACTGAATTGGTTTGCCATTCCCTTCTCCAGTGGACCATGTTTTGTCAGAGCGCTCCGCCATGACCTGTCTGTCTTGGCTGGCCCTACACACAGCATGGCTCATAGTTTCATTGAGTTAGTCAAGGCTGTGATCCAAGTGATCAGTTTGGTTAGTTTTCTGTGACAGTGGTTGCCATCTGTCTGCCCCTGATGGATAAGGATAAGAAGCTTATGGAAGCTTCTGATAGGAGGGACTGGTTGTGAGGAGTTATACATATATCCACTCTTTTTTAGATTCTTTTCTCGTATAGGCCATTACAAAGTATTAAGTAGAGTTCCCTGTGCTATACAGTAGGTTCTTATTTATTTTGTATAAACTTGTGTATATATGTCA
Organism: Muntiacus reevesi; assembly: GCF_963930625.1. NCBI lineage: Eukaryota > Metazoa > Chordata > Mammalia > Artiodactyla > Cervidae > Muntiacus > Muntiacus reevesi. Next base: position 18,710,103 of record NC_089269.1, on the reverse strand, counting down.
ATACCAATCTCCCAATTTATCCCTCCTCCATTATTTATAATGGTTTATTGCAATCAACTACGTATAATTGGTGTTCATATTAAACTTGTTTTTTTTTTAGTTATCTACTGTCTGCATTCACTTGCTTAATCTTAATCAAGTTATCATGATAAGTAATGTTGTAAACCCTCTCTACTGTTTTATAGTTTGTAGTCTAGAGAAGAGAACAGAATTGATAAAAAAGTTTACACAGTAAGTGCAATAAAGAGGAGGGCCTTATTATTTAGGGTATGTTGCTGCTGCTAAGTCGCTTCAGTCGTGTCCGACTCTATGTGACCCCATAGATGGCAGCCCACCAGGCTGCCCCGTTCCTGGGGTGGTACAGGCAACAACACTGGAGTGGGTTGCCATTTCCTTCTCCAGTGCATGAAAGTATTTGACCTTGCCAAGAGAATCTTTCCCAGTGAAAGTGCAAAGGAGTTGAAATCTAAAGGATGAGTAAGAACTGACTAGGTGAAGAAGGGAGGAGAGAACGTACTAAGCAAAAGAAGGAATGTGAACAAAAACCTGTAGTGGGAGGAAGCACAGTGAGGATGTGGTATTGAAAGATAGAGGTAGTTAGAAGAGAGCAAGGAGAAGTGTGATGTTAGATTTGGATCTTAACTGTTCTAATTCTGTCACTTCTCTCCAAACTGTCATCCACGTGGTAGCCACACTGACCTTTCAAAAATACAACCGTTATGTTATAGTCCTGCCTATAATCATTCAGGACAAAGACAAACATGGCTTCAAGACCTTGGATCAAGGGATGTCTGAAATGACTAGATCAAGGATCGAGAGATGTCTTAAATGACTAAATCAAGGTCTTGAAGCCATGTTTGTCTTTGTCCTGAGTGATTATAGGCAGGACTATAGCATAACAGTTGTATTTTTGAAAGGTCAATGTGGCTACCATGTGGATGACAGTTTGGAGAGAAGTGATAGAATTTGAACAGTTAAGTGAATATTACAACAGTCCAAGATGGTGGCTTGGAATAGGGTGGTGAATTAGAAACGGAGAGAAACAAATATATGTTCAGGAGATAATCAGAGGAAACAGCTCTCGTGAATTAGTGATGGATTGGATTAGATAGGTACTCCAGTACCTTTGCCAGGAAAATTCCATGGACGGAGGAGCCTGGTAGGCTACAGTCCATGGGCTCGCAAAGAGTTGGACGTGACTGAATGACTTCACTTTCACTTTGGATTAGATATGACTAATAATAGAGAGGAGAGGGGTGAAGGATGGTATCAATGTACCAAAGATATGGCAATAGCAAGCACACACACATGTACACAACACACACTCTCACACAGCATATTTAAGACAAGCAAGAGAAGATATAAAATAGCTTTTTGATAAGTGTGTTCAGACTCTGGAAAGAGGTCTAGGTAGTAGAGAAACATATATTGCCCAAAGAATTGTAGCTGTCAATTGGAGTCTTAGGTAAAGATTATAAAATGAAAAAGAAGAGAACCGTGTTCAATCTCCCTCTTTCTAACTTAAATACATTTAGCTTTAAGTATGTTAAGGTTATCCTGTTACCTTGTTCTTTTTTCCCTTGAAATTTCCAAGTTGTCAATTTTTCTCCTTTTGTTTCTTATGTTCTGTCTTATATTTGTAATGGTTTACTTATGATGTTATACTTAAACCGTTATTCATCTTTTGTTAGTTTTATCAAATTTATAGAATAATAAGATTGATAAAAGGTGACTTGTCAAAATGTGAATTCCTCATGTGATACACAAAATTGACAAATAATGAGCATATTCTGAACAAACCTTTGGGTGGGCATATTTACTTTCCAGGTGATCACTGGAAAGATAAAATGTGAATAGACTAGGGAAGGAAAATTGAGAATGAAGTAGAAGAGATACATCAAAGTATCTAAATTTATAAAATATTAAAATTATTAATGAATGTGTATTGTAGAAAATCAGCTTTTATTATTATTATTATTGTAATATCTAGTTATTTTTTGCCTATTTCTTTTTTTGCAAAATACTAGCACAATCTGAGACATCTCAGTTCCAAATAGTAACTATTTTACTACTAAATGTGAAATATAAGAAGTAAGCAGAAAATATATAAATTCTCTATTCCCCTTTTAGATGCCATCTATTATTTTATTTATTCATAAAGCAATTCTTAATCTGGGAACTGAGCCAGTAAATTGATTTCATTTTCATGACTTATAACAGCTTTTGGATAAGAACCATTGTTATAACTTAGTAAAATTGGGTAACTGTTTCCTGACAACCTAGAGAAAAAAAATACGATTTCCTATAATAAAACACTGAACTACATCCAATTCAGAGAAATATGCTGAATTCATAAACAGAAAATTAAATCCTCTAATGTAAAATGAATATAGATATTATAGCCACTGGAATTGTTCTTAAATGCGAGCTGCTATTACTTATGCAAAGTGTCCGAGGAAGATGAATAGCCCATTGTTGAACCCACTGAACAAAAAGCTTTGATTTCCAGCAGTGATTTTAATCAGGACTCATTATATGACTTAGAATAAGATACTTAAAAATTTTATGCTCCTATTTCATCGTCAGTGAACTAGGAAGAAAAATATACTTTCTCTTTGTCCTTGAACTCTTAAAGTTGTAAAGAGTAATAATGCTAGAGTATCCTACTAATATAAATGCAAAAACTTCATTATTTAAAAATTATTTAAGTCCAAGCACCAGTTGGATAAATTAACCCTAAAATAAATTAGGAGTAGATAGGACTTAAATATTTTTAAATGCTGTACCTGTACCATAATATATGTTCCATCTTTCCCAATGCAACATTTTACACCCAGGTAATCTTTTAGAGGAGGACAGCATTTCAAATGTGAAGACAGACCATAGACATCAGATCCAGACATCAGGAGGCTTTATTTAATGCTTACAAGTTGAAAGCTAATCTGACTGTGAAGTTGAGACAGTAGAGAGGACATCTTGATTTATCTGTGGGAAGGGACCTTGTATATGGAGACAGATAATTTCTTTATTTGGAATTGCTTTCCATTCTTATTCTGTGATGGCAAGGGAACATGTGTAGCTCTCACAGCCCCTTGCACATCTTAATGCTCAATAAACACCTCAGGAAGGCATTATACCAAGTGAGATATGCACTTATTCATTTAGTGGTTTTAAAAATAAAGAAACTGTCCTAGGTTCTATGGTATATAAAGATGTATGAGCCACACCAAGGAGTTCAAGATCTGTTAAAGAAGGACATACAAAAAAGTAGAATAATATACTAACTAGATGGGACATTAATGTTGATATATGTGATATTTTTGAATAAAGTCATCTTAGAGGGATCTAAAAGTACTGAAAGACTAAAAAAAATATTTTGAAATTCTTTTGGAATAATTTTGTTACTATGTATTCTCTTACAGAAGATTTTACTACATCATTCTTGGGCCAAAATGATTGTTGGGCTTTTTCATTAATGTTTTTAGAAGACAATTTACTGACTTTTACACTTGAAAACAATCACATTTACATCTGAAAAAAATTTTATCACCAATGCAAAGGATATTCAAGAATGAGTCTCCAAAGTGGGTTGGGAAAAGTGGAGTAGACTCACCCACTCTGCTCCACCAGGAGTCTATTTTTATCTATTTCCTTCACCTTTTTGTTCATCTGCTAAGTGTTTATTTTTTTAAGTTTACTTACTTATTTATTTTGTCTGTGCTGGGTCTCTTGCACGGGCTTTCTCTGGTTACCCGGAGTGGTCACCGCTCTTCGTTGCCATGTATGGGCTTCTCATTGTGGTGGTTCTCTTGTTGCAGAGCACAGGTTCTAGGTGTGTGGGCTTCAGCAGTTGCAGTTTGCAGTTACCCTGGAGCATGCTGGCTCGGTAGCTGTGGTGAACGGGCTTAGTTACCCCATGGCATGTGGGATCTGCCTAGAACAAGGATCAGACACGTCACCCCTGCATTGGCAGGTGGATTCTTAGCCACTAGACCACCAGGGATGCCTCGATAAATGTTTGTTGTTGAGTCTGATTCTTTTGCAGTTCCATGGACTGCAGCACGCCAGGTTTCCCTGCCCTTCACCATCTCTGAGAGTTTGCTCCAACTCATTCATTGAGTTGGTGGTGCCATCCAACCATCTCGTCCTCTGTTGCCCCCTTCTCCTCCTGCCTTCAATCTTTTCCAGTATCAGGGTCTTTTCAAATGAGTCGGCCCTTGTATCAGGTGGCCAAAATATTGGAGTTTCAGCTTCAGCCTCAGCCCCAGTCCTTCCACTGAATATTCAGAGTTGATTTCTTTTAGCATTGACTGATTGGATCTCCTTGCAGTCCAAGGGACTCTCAAGGGTTTATCCAACACCACAGTTCAAAAGCATCAGTTCTTTGATGCTCAGCCTTCTTTATGGTCCAACTCTCACATCCATACATGACTGCTGGAAAAGCCACAGCTTTGACTTTACAGACCTTTGGTGGCAAAGTGATATCTCTGCTTTTTGATACACTGTCTAGATTTATCATAGCTTTTCTTCCAAGGAGCAAACATTTTTAATTTCATGGCTGCAGTCATCGTCTGCAGTGATTTTGGAGCCCAAGAAAATAGAGCCTGTCACTGTTTCCATTGTTTCCCCATTTATTTGCCACGAAGTGATGGGACTGGATGCCATGATCTTTTTTTTGAATGTTGAGTTTTAAGCCAGCTTTTTCAGTCTCCTCTTTTACCTTCATCAAGAGGCTCTCTAGTTCCTCTTCATTTTCTACCATTAGGGTGGTGTCATCTGCATATTTGAGATTATTGATATTTCGCCTGGCAATCTTGATTCCAGCTTGTGCTTCATCCAGCCCTACATTTCACATGATGTGCTCTGCATATAAGTTAAATAAGTAGGGAGACAATATACAGCCTTGATGTAATCTTTCTCAATTTCGAACAAGTCCATTGTTCCATGCCTGGTTCTAACTGTTGCTTCTTGACCTGCACACAGGTTTCTCAGGAGGCAGGTAAGGTGGCCTGGTATTCCCATGTCTTTAAGAATTTTCCAGTTTGTTGTGATCCACAGAGTCAAAGGCTTCAGCATAGTCAATGAAGCAGAAGCAGATGTATTTCTAGAATTCTCTTGCTTTTTCTATGATCCAACATTTTTTAAGTGCCTAAGATATGAAAGTAAGGGCTTCCCCAATGGCTCAGCAGCTAAAGAATCTCCCTGCAATGCAGGAGACACGGATTCAATCCCTGGGTCGTGAGGATCCCCTGGTGGAGGGTTTGGCAATCCCCTCCAGTATTCTTGCTGGGAAAATCCCATGGACAGAGGAGCCTGGCAGTTCATGGGGTCCCACAGCGTTGGACACAACGGGAGAGACTGAGCACATACTTGTGAAGGTAATGCACTGAACGTAAACTTGGCTGTGCTCAATAAAACTGAATTTCTGTTACAAAAAATAATATGACAGCAGCAGAGTCCTGAGACAGAAATGGGGCTTCCTACTTCTTAAATTAAAGACAGCAGGGCCCAGGGTACTAATCCAATCTGAGTTGCCACCTCAATTGCAGAAATGTGGGAAAAGAAGGCAGGGAGTGGAAAAATCTTTTCTCTGCAAGGACCTCTACTCCAGTATGCTTTCTGGTGAGGGGATTAATAAAGGTGAGCTCAGAAAGGGAAATGAACTGGGGGAAGCTGGTCTTGCCTTTAGGCTTAGAACTGACCTGGACTAGTAAAATATAGTACATAAAAAATGCACAGTGAAATGAATGATTGAAAAGGAAAATGAATGGAAAAAGTATAAACTATTACCATGTAATAAACATGTCATAAAATAAAATGTATAATGAATATAATATCTGAGAGTAGAAAAGTAATCTTTGTCCTCGTATAAAATAATAGATTATAATTTAGTAGTCAGATAAGAAATGTTAAAGAAATGTGAGTTTAGAAATCTACTTAAATTGGAATAATTGAGGCATCAAAGCAATATTTTTATCTGAGCTGAGCCTAGAAAAGCTAGTTGTTTAATTCAGAATTTAACAAATATTTTCTAAAAATCTAGTATCTGGCAGCACTATTACTCTTGGACTCACTTGTAAATGGGAAGTTGAATTGAATGGCATTTCTTTTTTCATCTGAATCACTCACCACATGCCCTATTTCTGTGAGTTAAGAGGTAAGCTTTGTTAGGTAGCAGGAATGGAAGAAAGCTCTGGGAGGCAGAATAATGGATCCCCCAAGATATCCATGAGCTAATCCGTGGATTTTGCAGATGTGATTAAGTGAAGATTTTGAGATGTGGAAATGAGCTGGATTATGCAGGTGAACTCAATCTGATTACGAGTGTGCATGGTAAGTCACTTCACTCATGTCTAATTCTTGATCCCATGGACCATAGGCCACCAGGCTTCTCTGACCATGGGATTATTTAGGCAAGAATACTGGAGTGGTTTGCCATTTCCTTCTCCAAGAGATCTTCCCGACCCAGGGATTGAACCTTCTCCTCTTTATGTCTCCTGCATTGACAGGTGGGTTCTTTACCACTAGTGCTACCTGGAAAGCCCCAATCTGATTACTGGGTCCTTCAGATTGAAATAGTGTTGTGAGAATGAGTTACGACTACAGAAGGATAGTTAGAAAACTGTAGGCTTTGGAGACAATAGAATGCCACAAGCCAAGGAACATGGGTGGCCTCCAGAAAATTCAAGAGGACAAAACCCTGATGACACCTTGATATTAACCCTGTGAGACTTATGTTTGCATTTCTAACCTACAGAACTGTAAGATGAGAGATCTCTGTTTTCTAAGCCACTAAATTTGTGCTAATTTGTCATATTAGCAATAGAAACCAGTGTAAAAGTGTTCATGTAAAGGTCACAATAGGTCTGTGATACAGATGGAAAAAAATATAAAGCATTGTTAATGAACAGAGGTAAGAAATTGTAAGAAATTTGGCTGAGGTGTAGAGTATCTATAGAGAAATAATAGAAGATGACTCAGTATACATGGGTTAGTTTGGGTTATTGAGGGCCTTGAATTTAGGCAAAAAAGTTTTGTTTTATTATTTTTTTATATGATACAAAATAATGTTATCAAAAGTTGTTGAGCTATATATAAGTTGACTTAGGAGAAAAAGGCAAAGTAGTTATTAATATTGCTGCTCTTCGCTTGTCAAGAAATCAACAACATATAAATCATAAAAATCAAATACAGTCATAAAACTCATAGTATGCATATTTCAAGAACTATATTCTGATTATTTTACAAGAGCTTAAATCCTCTTTATAATTTTTAAAATACAATCGACACTAGTAAAGTGTCATTATTTAAATAAAATTATGACTGTATGTGTATATAACCTACATGATTCCTTGAATATCAGCAGTGCAGTGAAACAGAAACCCATTAATTAATAGTCCTTAGTTTGCTGGTATATGGCAACTTATAGATATTTTCATTTACTTTTTTAAAAACTGCTTTTTAGGGACTAATTTTAGAAACAAAGATACTTTTTGCAGAAAATTTTATTCAGGGCAAGTTTTGGCATTGCTATAATGGGAATAAATGATTGGATACAGTCTTTTTGGGAGAAAGATAGGTTCATTAGGACGGTTAAAGTTCAAATGAAGAGTTAATGAAATGCTCAAATCCTGTTGCTGTATTAATGAAAATACTCAAATGCAAAGTCTGTGTGGAAAGTTGTAGCCTCTGTCACTTTTAAGAAGGAGTTAACTTTTAAGAAGGAGCGTCACAACAAAAATGTCAACAGGGAGAAAAAGGAAGAAGAGGAGCTGGGGGACAGGGAAGAGAGGAATGGGGTGAAAACAGAGCTTCTAAGGATGCTATTTTTTTTAAAAAAATATAAAATCAACCTAAGAAGTTCTAATTTATAGGTAAGCAAGCTCTTGTTAAGGGTCGAGGTAATTTTGGGCTTGAGAAAAATGCTTGAGAGCAACTCTCTTCCTCTGCTTTGGAAAGAAAGGGAATCTGCTGTGTTTCACCAGTCATTCTTTGGGAAATTCCTAATATCATACATGATCCTATTACAAATTGAAACAGAATGGGTTAAATGGAAATTTAGTAAGCTGCTTCAAACCCATGATCCAGTGTTTTACTGCTTAAAAGACATGCATTTGAAAATTTATTTTAATTTGACTTAAAAGAAACTAAACAATGTTACGCAATCTCACATTCACCAGACCAACAGACATTAAAAACATCCTGATAATATCATGTACTGGTAAGGATAAGGAATAAAGGGAACCCTTTTATGTCGGTAGTGGTTGCATAAATTGATACACCAAGTTTTGAGAACAATTTGGCAGTATCGTTAGGTTGATCAGGATCCAACATTCCACTGCTAAATGCTGTATTTACTTCAGAAAAACTCTTGCATATGTGCACAAGAAAATATGCACAAGGATATTCAATGCAACACTGTTGTTTATAGAAAAAAGCTAAAAACAACCTAAATAGCCATTATTGTAAGTGGATAAGATTATATACAGCAGTCACAATGAATAGCAAAAATGAATAGAAAAATGTTGAACGAAAAAGCAAACTCTTAAGAATTCTGTTATATCTGTTATTTAAAAATTTGAAACATAAAGATAATATATATTGCGTGTAGCCATAGACATGTATGTTATATATTTGTATGTAAGAGATATGAAAACATGGATAGAAAGGATTCGTCTCAGTTTGAATGGTGGTTACATCCCGGATGGAAGGGGGATGGATGGCATAGGAAACCAATTAGGCTACCCAAAAAGAACTTGGATCACGATTTTGCTGTTTTGTTTCTTTTCATAATTCCAAAGGGAATGTGATAACATGTTTATTAAATCTGGGAGGTGGGTACAATGTGTTTGTGAGATTTCTGTTCTGTACTTTTCTGTATTATCTAATATAAACCCATTTTTTAAAAGACCACATTTAATTATTTTACTGTATATACTAATTATCTCATGTATAATCTGGTATGGTTCTAATTTGGGTTGTTTTCTGTGGTTCTGTTAATCCTACTTCAGCCTCAGATCATATAGTTTTCACTTCAGTCAGCTGGCCTGTATTCCCCCCTAGATTGTGTGTTTATAGCACAGAGGTTTTCCAGGCATTTGATGATCCACTTGCAAAGTTATTTCTTGAAAATGTTCAAAATATCTACAGAGTTGTACTCTGCATTATTTCTATTAATTTTTTTAAGATTAAGTTGAATGCCCCAAATATGATTCATTAAGCACAAACTCTGAAAAAGTAAGGTCACTGTTAAAAATTGGACTTTATTCTGAACTGGCTAATATAATTGATGGAGATAAATATGTGTCATTTCTGAGAAAAAGACTAGCTTATCTTTAGCAATATTTTGCTTATTGTTACCAAGAGATTTTAATGGAGGTCACATTGTTCCCTCATCTTCACCCTTTGAACAGCCTTGACCCTTAGCTTATTTAATTACCGTCTTTCACAATAAATCATCAGTCCACCATGGACAGCCATTTAGAAAGCAATAATAATAATAGTTAACATTTAAAGAGCTTTTATTATTTGCAGCACTGTTATCAGCACTTTACATGGATTATCTCACTTCATTTTAAATCTGTGAGGAAGAAGCTATTATTACTTACCTTTTATAGATGCAGGAACTGACGCTTGGGCCAATGAAATCGCAAAGAAAATAAAAACTAGGCAAATGACACCATGGTCCTAAATTGTAAGCAAAATGTATTTCTTTCTGAGTTTGGTAAATGTTTTAGCAGAGAAACTCTTTATTTTGATTGGCAAACAAAAATCTGGAAAGAAAGTGAGAATGATGCTTTGCTGGTAGAAGAAAAAGGATATGTAGGAGAAGCAGAGAAACACGTGCACACATCCAGAAAAAAGAAAAAAGCAGGTTCTATTCTTCCTGTAGTATTGGAAGACAAACTTGATTTATTTCTTTTCTTTGTTTTCTATATAGCTGAGGGTTTCTGTGGAAGAAATCAAATCCTAAACAGCCAGAAGCAAGACAGAGCAATTACAGAAGGAAAATGGTGAACCAAGGAGAGGTTTGGGATGTGCATGGCCTCTGTAAGAGGTCACCTTGAGAAAGATTTGAATGGATGTTGTTCAGGAAGCAGGTGGGATTGGTAGTGGATGGAGGCAGCACAGGCAAGTTAGATAACTAAACACCAAGAAAAACGGTGCAAGAGTCTTCTGTACCAGGCAAGGAATGGGAAAGGATTTTGGATGAAGAGAGTATATTTCAAAGACTGAGGTGACTTGGAAAGTTTCAATATTCACACGAAGCTGAAGTGTTTAATTTGCATAAATATTAGAGCAGTATAGTTCAGTGGAACTTCATCTCTTGCTTAGGCCCAGTTGGAACAGGTTTACATGACAAAGTAAATTTTTTTGTTAAGCTTTGATTCGTTTATATCCATCTTCCGTCAACCTTCTCTTTCTTTGCCTCAGATTTCACTCCTCTTTCCATTTGTTCTTCTTTCCATTTATTTTATTTCCATTCTTCTTTCCATTTATTTCTCTTTCCAGAAATTTGACTTTGTTTACAACCTGTTATCCAACACAACTTTGTCATTCTATTTGGTCTGCTCCTTGTACTGAGTTAGTATTTTTCACTCGTAACTTTAAAATTGATGTCTTTTCTACATTTAGCTCATTCCCTGTTTGCTTTCTTTGTTCACACTTCACCTGCATGCTTTCATCTCCTCTTTTTGACCTGCATCTTGTCCTTCCCACTCTGCTTCCTGTCCCGCAAGACAGGTCTATGTGGGCAGAATATCAAGAGGTGGTCTTACCCTCTAATCATCACCTCCTGTTGACCCTGCCTCTCAACCACAGGTCAGAGCTACTGTTGAAGTAGCTCATCCTGCAGGATCTTCTCTTTGGCTTTCAGGAGCCACACATTCTTTCTCAGGTTAAGCTTAGGAATAGTAATAGCTCAAGTTTTTTCTAGCCCAGACTCTGGTGATATCTCCTATGATTTCTTTATTCCCTGCCCACACCTTGACAAGCAATTCATTTATTAGACCCTCTTCCAAGTATCCAAATTTAAATGTGTCATCTATTTCTTGTTGAAGCTTTATATTTTATACTATCCTGATTTAATTGGTCCTAGATGGACAGGGAGGCCTGGTGTGCTGCGATTCATGGGGTCGCAAAGAGTCGGATACGACTGAGCGACTGGACTGAACTGAACTGAACTGAACTGAACTGAGGCACTCATTTATCTATCTTGTATATTTTAATCTATGTTCCATTAGGACAATGGTGGTGGTTTAGTCGCCAAGTTGTGTCCGATTCTTGTGACCCTCATAGACTGTAGCCTGCCAGGCTCCTCTGTCCATGGGATTCTCCAAGCAAGAGTACCAAAGTGTGTTGCCATTTCTTTCTCCAGGAGATCTTCCTTATCCGGGAATCAAACCCAGATCTGCTGCATTGCAGGCATACTCTTTACCGACTGAGCTATGAGGGAAGCCCTATATTCCATTAGGAAGCTTGTAGAATAAGAAGAGCCCCTGGAGAAGAAAATGACAACCCACTCCAGTATTCTTGCCTGGAGAATCCCATGGAAAGAGGAGCCTGGCAGGCTACAGTCCATAGCGTTGCAGAGTTAGACATGATGTGACTTTGCATGCATGCACAGAGTAAGAAATATTTCAAGACTGAAAGTCTAAAGTCTGGTGTCAGCTTTGTCATCTACTAGCCATGTGATGGTAAGCGGTCATTTATTTTCCCCTGAACCTCATGTTTTTCTTTTTCATTTGTAAAATGAGGAGGGTTATATTAGTTGATTTCTAAGATTATCTTCTGGATTTAAGATTCTGCAATTTCATGAAAAAGCAATGTATAATATTTTAATGCCAGTGATTGTTCAACATTAGTCTATGCTTTTTCTGACTTTGTATGTATTCTGACTTTTTACGAAAAAAACCAGTACCTTTTATATGTAAAAACTTAAAATATAAGAAAATAAACCCGAATGACTTTAAGATACAAAAACGCTAGTATGCATATAAAAACACAAAATAAAAGACTATCCTTATTATGTAGCTTGGAATTTGAAATGTAAACAGTACAATTCTATTCAAAACTAGAAGCAGAAGAAGAAAGTTAGGTGTCGATAGTTATTTAATGCACATTGATTATATATACTTTGAAGGTTTAGATTCAGTGAATACAATTTACTTATATTTTCAGGCATGGGATATGGAAAGAGCAGTTGCTTTCAATGTTATCTATAAAAGGTTTTGCTGTCAATTTTGAACTTTTCCATTTCATTTTTCCCTTATCTCTTTAGAAGTGGAGAGGTAATATTTTGAAACATACAACATTCTAAATGGGGGAAAGAGGCACTCTACATTGAATGTTCAAATTTCAGGGAATATTTTATCTGTATTTTAGCTGAAAGATATAACACTGAGTAATTTTAAGATGAGTGTTTTTGACCGTTGTTTTATTGGACTTAATATTAAAATATCAAACCAATAATGTGATACTAATATTTCCAAATAACACTGTGCATTTTCCTTTAGCTGGAAGGTGTTTTCTTTCAAAGAAGTCAAACAAATACACCTGTGCTATTAAACTTCTTTATTTTTGAGAGTCCCTGAAAAGAAAAAAATTTACATAGTGTTTAATATTTAAATTCTATACTGGAGGCAGACCCACGCCGCCATGCAATTGGCTACAGAATTCAGTTTCCGTCATGGAATTCGCCTTGTGGAGATCCTGAGGAGCTCCACTCTCCTGCGGCTGACAGCGAGGTGAGGGGGAGAATTGCATTTGCTTTGCTTTGGCTCTGGCTTAGGAAAATTGCTCAGGCAATTGCTCTTTGTAGCATGTAATGCTATTAGTTCCTATCCCACTGCTAACAGCCTTCCACCCCCAAGTAGACCGCAGAGCAGATGGAAGAAAGGAAAACTACTACTTCTACTAACCATATTGGCCCAGGTACCAACAGAGAGCGGTAGCTTTCCAATCCCGCCTCTTCAGGCTCTGTATGGATTTGAGGCGCCAGCATGGAATCATTTAGTCAATGCTGAGCCAGGTATTCCCCAGCACGGTGCCAGCATTCTTTTCCTAGTTCAAATAGATTGTAAGTTTCATAAAGAAGTAAAGTGAAAACTTCAGAAAAGGTAGGAAAAGGAAGGGAGAGATTCTGAACACATATTTATGTATTTCTTGAAACATTTAGTATGCTGAATGTGTGAACATGCATATTTTATGTTTTAAGGATTGATATCAAACAAGATTGTGCTCCTAGGTTGAAACCAATAAAAGGAGGAACTGACGCTGATATTTGATCACTGTTGGTGGCATGTATAGTGGTGACGACAGTGTCTTCCCATTCTGGCCTCTCAGTCACCGCATCTGATGGCGTCCGTGTGTCCTGTCCCCCCATAGCGCAGATGGCCACGCAGGTGGCCTTGCCGGCTGAGAACTTGTACTTTAGGTTTAGGGCTTAGGGCCTCTTTCGTAAGCAAAGCTTTATTTACTGTAAAGATGATATCCTTTGGAAGAGATTCAGGGAAATACCATGGAGTGGATTTATTTTTATATGCAATGGATTAATTTTCACATATACATTAAAGCAGTGCATTTAATAGGACAGAACAAGAAAACGATTCATTCCCAATACTAAATTCACTTCTTAATGGGCAAATTGCTCACAGATAAGAAATAGAAAAAAGGGAGCAGTCAGTCTTCAAATGTCATGTCTATTTCTGTAGCTTTCACATAGGCAAGAGGGTGAAAGAGATGTGAATTTTTCCTTAATGAAATGTAGACAATAAATGGAGGTTTGCTTATTTTTATTGTTCACCACAAGTCTGACAATGCTCATTTAGCTTCTAATGGTTTGCTTTTTTGAACTCAGTAATGAAGCTCAGTTTCCTTGTCTATCAGACCAGCTTGTTTTTTCCCCTCAGACTTGACCTTGTGGAAATATAAATCTCTTAAGACTTTGTGAAGATAGAGAAAAAAAGAAAGGTAAAGACTTCCCTACTAAATCAGTTGAATAATCTTAGGTGAATAGTATAATCTAATAAAATTTAAATTTACCTTGATAATTCAGAACCAAGCCAGTGCCTAAACATGCCCTCGAAACTGTTATTCACATAAAGAAAAGCACCTGTTACTTTATTTTAAATGAAATAAAGTGAAAGTGTTAGCCCCACAGTCGTGTCCAATTCTTTTTGACCACGTGGACTGTAGCCCACTAGGTTCCTCTGTCCATAGGATGCTCCAGGCAAGAATACTGGAGTGGGCAACCGTTCCCTTCTCTCGGGGATCTTCCCAACCCACGGACTGAAGCCAGGTCTCCTGCATTGCTGGCAGATTCTTTACCATCTGAGCCACAAAACACTCTATTAACTGTCACCTACAGGGGTGATGGTTAAAATTCTCATCTTCCAAAATGTGTCTGTTCAAGGTTGACCATTGTAAGAGGGGCTGCTGTGATCTGAGGACCGCTCCCATCCCATACCAGGCACCTCTTCTGTTTTGAAATCAGGCCAAACTATTTATCTCAAAGATCAGAGCACATAACAAGTTAACTGGTGGGACTCCCTTTTGTTTTAATGTTTTGGTGGATTCATTATCAGAACCGGTTTTCTTTAGCAAACATATAAATTTATCATAACTTCAGACCCCTGAAAGTGATTCAGAATAAATCAGCCATGACCATTACTGCCAACTGAGACCATTGGAAAGGGGCCCTGAAATAGTGTAATTAGTTGCCATTACGTGGCTGCAAGCCTGCAATTTTCCTACTGACTCTGACCCACTGCCTTGCTTAAGTAAGTATTTGCACGCAAACTCATGATAATTGATCCCCTTCTGTGTCAAGTGTCTTCATAACTTTAAAAATTAAAGATGCAGAGTGTCTCAAGTGGTTTGGGTAGGCAATTTTATTCCAATTTTATGATCACAATGGGTCCATAATATGCATGGAGTGTCTTTCCTGATTAAACATGCCTCAGCAGTTATCCACTTTATTTCCATATTTGCCTGTCGTCCCCTCCTCTGTTCTTGCTTTGCTTCCACTCTAGGCTTCCCCTCATTTTCTGAGAAAATGGAAGAGGCTGCTTGCAGAAATTAACTAGCTGTTCCAGTTAACTGTCCAGAATCAAGATTGGCTAAGGCAAGGTGGTGTTCCCTGCCAAAGAGCTGCCTCTAATGCACATGAAAGTGATTTATTTCTATCACTTCTGAGACTAGGGTGGCGGTGGGGTGGCCTCAGTGGCCAGGTACAAATGAAAACTTTTCTCTAATTATTGGAATGTATTTTAAAATTCTCTCTGAACCAAATTTATGGAAAGTGAGTGTTTTATATTCATCTCAGCCTATCAGTGGTGGTGCTATCAGCTGGGAACGCCTGGGGTGCTCACCTGAGCTGGCACTGTTTGTGGTGAGCCCCCCACAGACAGTTCTCTGTCTAAAGGTGCTATGACTGGTCTGGGCCTTGTAATAGACACTGCTCGGCAACAAACATCAAGAAACTTTAAGAGGTTTTCTTAATTCACACACGTGTCCTGGAGGGTACATGGCATACGCAGATAGAGAGCTTGTGAATCTGGAGCTCTGACTTTTTTAGGACCAAGGGTAGGGTTCCTCAGATTTCTTCAATTTACTCTTTGATAAACTTAAGACATAAGAGCTGGAATTAAAGCGCTGAAAGAGAAAAACAAGGTCTCTCAAATGGTCAATTTTCTGAGTCACCTGAGGGGAGCTTCCTGGGTGGGGCAGCCTGCCTGCTTATCTCCTTGTGTAGCTGGCAGTATGTTTATTTAAGATGGATGTCTTTGAAGTAGATGCCCTGTCAATCAAAAGCTTACTGTCAGACACTTACATCACAATCAAAAAAGTTAATTTTCAGACACTTACACTACAGTGAAGCAAATAGAGAAAAAAAAAAAATTAGCTTATTTAACAGACTGTTAAGTGACAAAAAATTATTTTAAAACAAATTGTAGCATACATGATCAATATTATATACAGGTCGAATGCAAATAAAGAGTAGTTGATTAGAGGATCATTTTGTTTTTTTTCTTTCAGGTTCTTTTTTCATATTTCTATTTTTGTTTCATTTCCTAGTAAAGACTACAATCATGTCTTTAGCTATATATAAGGATGTGTATTATTGGTCACTAATAAAATGAAACAGTAAAAACTCAAATCATCCTTTACTACAGGAACAGTTTTAAAATCAAAGATAATATCTAACTTCCCTAACCAATGCATCAGGGTAAAGTATTTTTAGCTGCCCTAGGGTTATTAGCTGAACTTGAATTGGGACCATTCTGTGTCACAAGAGGACTTTTTACTGAACAGTAGTTGAGAACTCCTATCTGGACTGTCAATAAGTCAAACTCCAAAGTCTTCAATAGAAAAAAATCCAAATTTCATCACAAAATGACTAAGAACATTTGGGCATTCATTTTATTTCACAGGCAAATGTGGCTCACTGATATAAAAAAGAAGGCTCTGTGAATAAAATCATGAAAATTGCACTGGGGCAATAATTTAAATTCCAAAGTTTAAAATATCCTGAAGATGATTTAGACAGCATATTAAGAATTAGAGACATTATTTTGCCAACAAAGTTCCGTCTAGTCAAGGCTATGGTTTTGCCAGTAGTCATGTGTGGACATGAGAGCTTGACCATAAAGAAAGCTGAGCACCAACAAACTGATGCTTTTGAACTGTGGTGTTGGAGAAGACTCTTGAGAGTCCCTTGGACTACAAGGAGATCCACCCAGCCAATCCTAAAGGAAATTAATCCTGAATATTCATTGGAAGGATTGAAATTGAAACGCCAATGCTTTGGCCATCTGATGTGAAGAACTGACTCATTGGAAAAGACCCTGATGCTGGGCAAGATTGAAGGTGGGAGGAGAAGGGGATGACAGAGGATGATATGGTTGGATGGCATCACCGACTGAATGGACATGAGTTTGAGCAGGCTCTGGGAGTTGGTGATGGACAGGGAGGCCTGTCATGCTGCAGTTCATGGGGTCGCAAAGAGTCAGACACGACTGAGTGACTGAACTGAACTGAAGATGACCCACTCCCATGTATTTCCAATATTGGGAGGGTCTTCTTTCATGTAAAAATTTATTTATATAATGTGAATGGAAAGGGTCTGTTCCTTGGTAGCACATGAGAAAATCAACGACAGCATGTGAAAATCAGATCCATACCTGAGATCATTGGGAGGCTGACATTTACAAAGATCTTTACCTGCAAAATCTCATGCTTTCCTTCCGTGATTTGTGGCAGTGTGACTTGCCAGTCCATTCAGGAAGCTCTCTTACCACTAAAGTCCTTAAAAGGAACTTCCCTTTTGTGGCTATCAGATTGACAACTGTTCAGTAAATTTTCAAAATGATTTGTTCATGAGATTACAGACATTGGTCAGTACCTCTGAAATTTGTTCAAGTCAAATATAAATTGCTTAATACAAGTTTAGTTATTATATCTTATTTCTAGTCTCCAATCCCTGTTATTGTAAGATGTTTAATCTAAATATGAGTTTAATTATTGAAAAATGCTGCCATTTCATTACTTCCTAGCTCTAATGATAAGTCAGCTTCACAATGAGTATTCAGGACAGTGGTGGCTTGTATGAATTTTGGTGATAAACACTTGACTTCACTGCATATGATTACTCATCTGTAAAATACTTTTGTTATGCTCACAGAAATGGCAATAGAATAAAATTCTTCTGTTGTTTTTAAAAATAAAGCTGTTTTGCATTTCAGCTGTTGATTTCGGTGATACATGTTTAATGTTTAAAATTGCAAATATTTGTGGTATAGTATTACAAAATAAATTTTATTGCCTTTATTTGCTGTAAATTTTCTTATAAAGACAATTGAATTTATTTATTTATTATTACTAATTTTTAAATAAATAATAAGATAACTTTTCATCATAATTAGAATGAGAGTTTTCTCTTTATTAAGACTAATGAGATCATCAAATGTTGAGGTAAGATTAAAAATGCATTTTAAAGGTATAGATTTTTGTGGAGCTCAGAACAAATCTGTTTTCTCCTAGTTTTGAAGAAAACGTAAGCCATGTTGCTTTTTTAAATTTCAGATATCCTATAAGGTCTACATACAAGTGATGTGAAATTTACCACACATTTTAGTTTATATCTATCTAAAATGATACACTTTGTATCTGTGATAAATGATATCATCTATCATCATTGTTTCTGCCTTGTCTTCTCTAAATGATTAAGTCCTCATGAGAGTGGACTATGAGTTTCTATACATAATAAAGTGCTAAAAACTAACGAGATTCCAAATTGAATATCTGATTAGCCACTAAGCGGATATGGACTATCTAGACTGTCCTGTCTAATGTTATAACAATGAATCTCTTGTAATGTTGAGAACTTGAAATATGGATTGTGTGACTGAAAAACTGAATTTTAAATTTTATTTAATTTTTATTAATTTAATTTTAAAACTGATACTTTATTGGAAACTTTTTAAGTTTGGGAAACGACTGTGTGAATCTTATAGATTTATTAAATCTCAATACATAGAAAATATTGCTGATAAATATTTAGTATCTGGAATGAGAAGTTTTGTAAATGTAACATACACTCCAGATTTCAAAGATTTAGTATTATTGGAAGGAAGTTTCAGGTCTAGTTGGCTTTTGTTTAGTGATTTATGAATCAGAAATTATCCAGTCAAGAAAACAGACTGGTGCTTCAAAGAGTTGTGCAAAGTAAGAGGGTTTTATAGAAGTGAACAGGAACCAGGAAGTTACACTAGTGATTTGATGATTGGTTAAGGCAAAATTACTTTATTTGTGTGGCTCAAAAGGAAGTCTTGAAGCTGGTCCTATATAACTTGAAGCTGGTCAAGCAGTGGTTGGTTGACCTAGACCTCCCATTTCTGGGAGAGCTGAGCACAGAAACAGTTACGTTTTGGTTTGCTGATGTGGGGGCTAAGCGTGAAGAGTCCATGTTGATCCTAGTCCGAACACTTTAACAGTATGAAGAAAGAATGTATAATATTTCATTAAGTGAAAGTGAAGTAGTTCAGTCGTGTCAGACTCTTTGCGACCCCATGGACTGTAGCCCACCAGGGTCCTCCATCCATGGGATTTTCCAGGCAAGAGTACTGGAGTGGGTTGCCATTTCCTTCTCCAGGAGATCTTCCCGACCCAGCGATTGAACCCGAATCTCCTGCATTGTAAGCAGACGCTTTACCGTCTGAGCCACTGGGGAATCTTATTAATATTTCATTAATAATTTATCAAATAGTGGGTTAATGTTGTAATGACAATATTTGGAAAGGTTGGGTTAAGTAAAATATAATATGTTATTAAAATCAATTTCACATTTGTTTAATTGTTTTAATATGGTGACTAGAGGGTTTGAAATAATGTACTTGGTTTGCATATATTTCTGTTAGATAGCATTGCTAGGAGAATACCCCATGAGAAAAGCCAATATTAAATGCCCTGTATATAAAAATAAATTTCAAATGAAATAAAAAGTGGTATGAACAAATAAGTAATAACAACTAGATGATAAATATTCATCGTATTTTTGGATGGGTGATACAGTTTTATTGGCTTCCCAGGTGGTAGAGTGGTAAAGAATCCACCTGCCAATGCAGAAGATGCAAGAGACATGGATTTGATCCCTGGGTTGGGGAGATCCCCTGGAGAAGAAAATGGCAACCCACTTCAGTATTCTTGCCTGAAAAATTCCTTGGCTAGAGGAGCCTGGTGGGCTACAGTCCAGGGTGTCACAAAGAGTCAAACATGACTGAGTGACTGAGTACACAGTGGTTTTATCACAATTAAGGAAAAAGAAGAAATTATACATAATGTATTGATTGCTTTGACCATATGAAATTAATGATCTGTTTCTGTGTGTGGTATTTTAAGAATAGATCTTGAATAAATTAAAATCTGACAGGAAAGGTCTCCTGCTCATTTGGCAGAAGTGAATAACACTGGATCATCCTTTTGAATCCTTTTCCTAGAGAAGGAATGTCTCACTTCATTCTAATTGCATCAAAGATCATCTCTCCTCTTATGAATTGTTCTTTTTCTTTGCTTGGAATAACACATTGTCTTTCTTCATTTCTGTTTTGTGAAAAGTTGCAGTTATTAGAAAATATTTAAGCATGTTTGAACAACTTGCACATACAAATCTACTTTTTCAATTGTAAATTTATATAATCTGAATATGAGTGAGGAGAGGGTTACATGGTTTGTCAAGTGTTCATCCACTGATGGATGAAATTTGTACATTTCAATGGGCAGAAGTAGATATCCTTGTTTTGGCTTTTGGGCCAAGTTATAATCTTTTTAAAAAATTTAATTAAGATATAATTAACATAACATTTTATAAGTTTAAGGTGTACAATGTGTTGATTTGATGTACTTATATATTACAATATGATTACAACCATAGTGTTAGCTAACACTGCCATCACATCATATAATTTATCATTTTTTTAAATGAGAACTTAAGATCTAGTCTCTTAGTAACTTTTAAGTATATATTCTTTAATCTAGTTTTTCTGAGGAATGTTTTGGATAATGAGCTTGATAGTGTTTTAACCTCAGTTTGCCTTGTGTGGCTCTGCTTTAATTTAATAAACAGGGTGTGTTAGTTTCTTAGTTGTATCCGACTCTTTGCGACCCCATGGGCTATAGCCCCCAGGCCCCTCCATCCATGGGATTCTCCGGGCAAGAACACTGGAGTGAGTTGCCATTTCCTTCTCCAAAAGGAACTATAGAAAGAAAGAAAGTGAAGTTTCTCAGTCGTATCTGACTCTTTGTGACCCCATGGACTGTAGCCTACCAGGCCCCTCCGTCCATGGGATTTTCCAAGCAAGAGTACTGGAGTGGGTTGCCATTTCCTTCTCCACTAACTCATGATATAACACATTGGGAAGTAAGTCTAATCTTCTATGCAGACTCTTGTCAGATACGTTTGACTTAAATCTAATGATGAGAAAACAGATGTATCTGACGGATACATCTAGAAGATGGGATGTTCTACAGGTTCACTGACCTGGACCTTTTGAATAGTCAACATTAGGAAGGACCACGGAAGGGAAGTATAGCTTGTCTAGACTGAGGGAACTAAAGACATATAATGATCAAATGCTATAAACTACTGGATCCTGAAGAGAGATTTTGAGGGTAGTTGAGAAAATTTGGGCATGGATGTTGGATAATACTGTTGTTGATTTTCTTAGTTGTGGTAATGATGTGGTTTCATAGGAAATAATGTTCCACTTCTTGGGAGATTCATGCTGAAGTATTGAGGGGTGAAATGTAATGATATCCACAACCTACTTTGGAAGGATTGAAAAAAGATGTGTGTGTGTGTGTGTGTGTGTGTGTGTGTGTGTGTGTGTGTGTGTGTGTGTAGCAGGCATAAAAGGATGTTAACAGTTGGTGAATCATGATGGTTTCTCTGTGCTGCTTTTTCAAGCTTTCTGTGGATTTAACAATTTTCAAAATAGAAAATATACATAGACAACTTTTTCTTTGTAGTATTGAGAATAACAAATATGATGAATAATTCTATAACTACAACATAAAAGTGACAACTATATGCATATATATAACAAATGGTTAATAAAACCAGTATGGAAGAAAATTTTAAGATCAATAAGAAAAATAAAATCAGTCAAATAACATGAATAGGTTATCAACAGAGAAATAAGGACAAATGGCCAACAGACTTACCAAAATATTTATCATTAATAATCAAAGGGAAGGACTTATATACAATACTGAGTTGGAAAAACTCAATTTTCTACCTGCTTTTCTCTCTTACTCTCACACGGAACACTGCACTTTGGTCATTAAATGTGTGGACACTTTTCCCCACAACCAAGTGGTTCTCTGCAACACTAGCGGGCTGGCCTTTAAATTAACTCAGTTCTGACACTGAAGATAGTGTCAGAAACCACAGGTGAAGGGCTCCGTCCCACAGGACTGCTCCCACCTGAGTTCAGGTGCTAATCACAAAGTGCTAATCCGGGGACTAGTAAATTCCCAGATTAATTTGCTAGAGTGGTTCACAGAACTCAGAGAAAACACTAACGTCTACCAGTTTATTAAAAAGTATGGTAAAGGACACAGATGAACAACCAGATGAAGAAATCCACAGAGCGAGGGTTGAGAGGATCGGAGTGCAGGAGCTTCTGTCCCTGTGGAGTTGGGGTACATCACCCTGTTAGCACGAGTATATGTTCCCAACGTGGAAATTCTCTGAATCCTCTACTCCTCGGATTTTCCTGAGGTTTCATCATGTAGGCATGATCAGTTATTAACTCCATGTCTAACCACTCTTTCCTGTCTGAAGGATGAGGGGTAGGGCTGAACATTCCAAGCGTCTAATCATTGTTTGGTCTTTCTGGTCACCAGCCCCCATCCAGAGTCAGAGTCATCTCAGTCTGATGCTCCTAGTGTTCACATCATTTAGGAATCACAAAGGTTTTAGGAGCTCTGTGTCAGGGACCGGGGGCAGAGACTTATGCATGTATGTTCTATTATCTCCCAAATACCAAGGTAGTAATTTTGCCTCTCCTTAGGTAAAACATTTTGAAATTTTATAGAATACGACAGTCAAAGGAAAAAGATCCTCTCGAACTGTTGGCCAAAGTGTAACATCTTGCAGAAACTATTTGTAAATTTGTGTTAACATATCCTAAGAAAATTATAAAGATCAGTAAAAATGTACCTATGAAGATTTTTTTAAAGGAGATTTTTAAAAGGCAGAGTATTACAGATTTTGTTTCCTCATATTTGGAATGGAAAACATTTAAAATGCCTACCTCTGCTAGAGTTGCAAGATTCACCTGCTTTTGAGAGTCACTTTAATATACAGAGCCTGCTTTACAAGACCCAAAGCCTGACCCTGGAGGTATATTTCCTTTGTCCCTACAACATGAAGTGAACTACTTCAGGAGGTGTGACCAGCTGAGAGTGTAACATTTTCCCTTTAAACTTTAAGTTTCACTGAGGTGTCTTCCCATGTCTGCCAGAATTCAGAAACACAGAAACCAAGGTGAACCTCATTGCCCTCTAGAAGGCTTGGATGAAACAGGGTGATAGAGGCTTCAGCCAGCCACAGAGGAATGGAAATCAGAGGGATAAAGAGAATGTCATTTGTGTTTGCACCTTGTTTGTAACTTTTGCTTCTTTCTGTTGAACCAAATTGTTCCCTAAAGGCACACAGGCCTGAGTTCAGCACATAGCTGAGATAAGAAGATTCTGGTTGCATTTTCAAACTTCGGATAAGCAGATCAAGATTGCATTAAAATTAAGAGACAGAGAAATCAGTAATAAATTGTTATAGCTTTAAGTTTGGGTGGAAATTATTATACTTCTGCAGCATCTTTGCTCCTGAGATACTTGCTATTCCATATCACTGAATCATAGACATTTATCACCCTTAATACATTTACTCCTTGTCAGCAGCTTCTGGGCATGGGGAAAATGATGCTCAGTTTAAGACAACATAACTGTAAATCCTAATCCATTAATTTACATTTTATCATGATCAGTTCTTGCAATTCAAATTGCTTGATTAAAAAGCTGTTGTCTTATCATTCAAAATAAAAGTAGCTTTTCTTGTTTGCTTAATTTCCAAATAGCATTTCTCCTTTTTAATTGCCTGTGCTAACAATTTCAAGTGTATGGGCACATATGGAATAATACAGCATGAAAATAATTTAGATCACTATGAATGTCATTCTGAATTCTCCCCAGTTTAATGCATTATTAAACATTACCTAAATTATTCAGTGTCCTTTATATCAAACATATATTTTTCCTTGCAAAAAGGATCAAAACTAAGTGGCATTACTTAGGATTACTAGGCATCGATAATATAATATCTTTTTTTTCAAATAAAAAAAGGCTTGCCTTTAATTTATATACTTTACTGATTGAAGCACAGGGGAAAATGAGATGACAGAAAAATAGGGAGGCAATTTAGTTTATTTACACAATAAATAGCCACATTTGTTGGTATTTAATGTTTGGTTTTTCAACTGCCTCTGTGCCCTGAGATAAAGATTTGAGCATGTACTTTCTTCTTAGTTATCTGGTCTCAACAGAAGGTTGCCTGGGAGCTGGAAGGGTAGGCATTTAAAAACCCAAATATTTAATTATGTCTTTGGCCTGGTTAAGAAGGTAGAGAATGTCCTTTAGAGAAACAAGAGTGCTTCAGCTTGGGCTGGTGCTTGGTTGTGTCTGAGAATGAATGTTTGATACTCCTTCTGAAATGGAGCAGGACCCTATGGCCCTTGCTCCCTCACATCCCTGCCCTTTGTCTGAGAATAAGTTTAATCACAGAAGTGAAAATATGCAGAAACAAAGGGAAACAGTCAGAGGAGACCAAATTATAATAATTTACCCATCAAGATTCCCTGGTGGCTCAGTGGTGAAGAGTCTGCCTGCAGTGCAGGGGTCCCAGGGTTTAATCCCTGGGTCGGGAACATCCCCCGGAAAAGGGAATGGCTATCCACTCCAGTATTCCTGCCTGGAGAATCTCGTGGACAGAAGAGCCTCACGGGATACAGTCCACGGGTTCACAAATTCAGACACAACTCTGAGTTAACGCTTCCACTTTCACTTTTCACCCATTAAGCAAAGTCAAGGACATTTAGTTCCTTCGTAAGGGCTATAGATAATTTTCTGAGCCGTATCCTGTGAGCTCTGTCTGCCCACCCCGCCAGTTGCCAGCATGTGAAATAAAGCAAACTTTCCTTTTCACTAACCTGGCCTGTTTATTGACTTTTGTCTGCCAAGCAGCTGGACCCCCACCTATTGGTAACACATCCATGGGATGAGAGAAGGCTGAGAGCATATCAGCTTTATTATACTTCATATTTGTAGCTCTGATGTTTTCAGAGATGGTGAATTCTCAAATTGGACATACCATCAACTACAAGTAATAGGTATGCTAAACAAGGCACCCAATTTTTGTCAGATCTCATTATTCATTCTATTCATATTGATCTCAAAATTGCTTACATGTAACTGCCAGCCACCCTTATGGCAGAAAGTGAAGAACTACTAAAGAGCCTCTTGTTGAAAGTGAAAGAGGAGAGGGAAAAAGTTGGCTTAAAGCTCAACATTAGAAAATTAAGATCATGGCATCCAGTCCTGTCACTTCATGGCAAATAGATGGGGAAACAGTGGCAGACTTTACTTTTTTGGGTTCCAAAATCACTGCAGATGGTGATTGCAGCCATGAAATTAAAAGACGCTTACTCCTTGGAAAGTTATGACCAACCTAGACAGCATATTAAAAAGCAGAGACATTACTTTGTCAACAAAGTTCCGTCTAGTCAAGGCTATGGTTTTTCCAGTGCTCATGTATGGATGTCAGAGTTGGACTATAAAGAAAGCTGAACGCCGAAGAATTGATGCTTTTAAAAAATATATATATATTTATTTAATCAGAGGCTAATTTACAATATTGTAGTGGTTTTGCCACACATTGACATGAATCCACCACGGGTGTACATGTGTGCCCCACCCTGAACCCCCCTCCGATCTCCCTCCCCATCCCATCCCTCAGGGTCATCCCAGTGCACCAGCCCCAAGCACCCTGTCTCATGCTTCGAACCTGGACTGACGATTCGTTTCACATATGATAACATACATGTTTCAGTGCCATTCTCCCAAACCATCCCACCCTCGCCCTCTCCCACAGAGTCCAAAAGACTGTTCTACACATCTGTCTTTTTCACTGTCTCACATATAGGGTTATCGTTACCATCTTTCTACATTCCATATATATGCGTTAGTATGCTGTATTGGTGTTTATCTTTCTGGCTTACTTCACTCTGTATAATAGGCTCCAGCTTCATCCACCTCATTAGAACTGATTCAAATGTATTCCTTTCAATGGCTGAGTAATAGTCCATTGTGTATATGCACCACAGCTTCCTTATCCATTCGTCTGCCGATGGTGACCGGGTACTTGGTGAGCGCAGCGCCCCCAGTTGGAGGGTGTGTCTGTCTTACCGCCTCCCCCGTCCCAGCCGCTCCGTTTTCTGGGTGTACAACGGGCGCGCCTTCTCAGGTGTGCCCTGTGTCTCTTCTGGGGAGCTGATCTCTGGCTGCAACCCTCCCGGCGGATGTCGACCATCCAGAATCCCAAGAAGTCTTGGTTAGCAAGGAAGCCTGCTTGCAGTTTTGTAGATGATGCCTCTCTGGGGCCGCGATTGCCCGCTTCCGACTCTGGCTGCCCTCCCCTGCCCGTCTCCGGCGGGGCATGGGCCGATCTGCAGCCAGCTAACTCTGTTCCTTTGTGCTGTGAGCAGACAGGCAGTGTCTTAGGTTAGGGCTTTTTGTGGGTTAGCTACCCCACAATCTGAGTTGCTATCTCAAGTTGGTTTCCTCCGATTGCTTTCTGGGCATTCAGGCCCGGTCCTTACCCTAATCAAGGCAGCCCGCGCCTCCCTGCCCAGCCCCCGCTTGCTAGTGGCAGATGCGAGCATCTGGGCTGCTTCTCCGCTGGGAGTTAAGCACCTAATCTGTGGGGTTTATTTATTTATTTTTCCTCCTGGTTATGTTGCCCTCTGAGATTCCAAGGCTTGCCACAGACCTGCCAGAGACAGCGTTTCCTGGTGTTTGGTAACTTCTTTCTGTTTTAAGACTCCCTTCCTGGGACGGATCTCCGTCCCTACCTGTTTTGTCTCTCTTTTTAGCTTTTACATTCTGTCCTACCTCCTTTCGAAGACAATGGGCTGCCTTTCTGGGTGCCTGATGTTCTCTACCAGCATTCAGAAGTTGTTTTGTGGAATTTGCTCAGCGTTCAAATGTTCTTTCAATGAACTTGTGGGGGAGAAAGTGGTCTCCTCGTCCTATTCCTCCACCACCTTAGGACCACCCTGAATTGATGCTTTTGAACTGTGGTGTTGGAGAAGACTGTTGAGAGTCCGATGGACTGCAAGGAGATCCAACCAGTCCATCCTAAAGGAAATCAGTCCTGAACATTCATTGGAAGGACTGATGCTGAAGCTGAAACTCCCAATACTTAGGCCACCTGAGGTGAAGAGCTGACTCATTGGAAAAGACCCTGATGCTGGGAAAGATTGAGGGCAGGAGGAGAAGGGGATGAAAGTGAATGAGATGGTTGGATGACATCACTGACTCAATGGACATGGGTTTGGGTGGACTCTGGGAGTTGGTGATGGAGAGGGAGGTCTGGCGTGCTGCAGTTCATGGGGTCGCAAAGAGTCAGACACGATTGAGTGACTGAACTGAACTGAACTGCCAGCCATTGGTTCTGATTCTTCCTGAAGCAACATAAAATAACCCTTTTTCTTTTCTATGCCATTGCTGTTTGTTATTCAGTCTCTCGGTCATGTTCGACTCTTTCCAAGTCCATGGACTGCAGTACACCAGGCTTCCCTGTCCTTCACCATCTCCCAGAGTTTGCTCAAACTCATGTCCATTGAGTTGGAGATGCTATCCGACCATCTCATCCTCTATTGTCCCCTTCTCCTCCTGCCTTCAATCTTGTCCAGCATCAGTCTTTTCCACTGAGTCAGTTCTTCACATCAGGTGGCCAAAGTATTGGAGCTTCAGCCTCATCATCAACCCCTCCAGTGAATATTTAGGATTGATTTCCTTTAGGATTGACTGGTTTGATCTCCTTGCAGTCCAAGAGACTGTCAGAAATCTTCTCCAGCACCCCATTTCTATTTGACATTTTCTATGACCCATGAAATTTCACGACAGGCTGTGCAATATTTTGATGTTTTTTTCTGAAATCATTGTGTGTTTACACATTTATATTATAGTGTTAGTTGCTCAGTCATCTCTGATACTTTGCAGCCCCATGAACTGTAGCCTGCCAGTCTCCTTGGCCATGGGGTTTTCCAGTCAAGAATAGTGGCATGGATTGCCATTCATTTCTTCAGGGGATCTTCCCAACCCAGGGATCGAACTCCAGTCTCCTGCACTGCCCACAGATTCTTTACTGTCTGAGCCATGAAGGAAGCCCCTATTTTATAGTAGAGGGTGTAAAATTATTTCTTGAAAATCAAAGCTAATTCTTCTTGAGATCTAAAATTAAACATTTAAAATATTTTCAAATTAGTGATATTTAAATCACAGCATCTTTGTGTCATTGTAAAATATTTGGGAATTAGTGAATAATGATTACATATTAAAGAAATTTGAGAAATTGAGACTGTAATAGATCCTGTAGTTGTGGTTATAAAGAAATATCTTGACCTAACTGAATATAAAGTATATCTTTAGAGCATTAGAATTCTTATGAAATCAGAATTTATCAGTAATTCCTTTGGAATGTGTGAGAGAGAGGGTACATGTCACTGGGATGATGAGAGATGTTTTGATGAAAGCCAGTGGAATATTTCCTAAAGAATTTCATTTTAAAAGAAAAGAAAAAGACCATAATGCAGTTAACATATTGCATGCCTGTCGGCATTTTACTCTTAAAGCACTCTCCATACAAGAGTAATTTTAATAATTAGGACTGTCATTATGCTACTGCTGACAACTTCCAAATGTCTATAGGGAACCCAAGGTCAGGGTGTGTGTGTATGTGTGTGTGTGTATGTGTGTATGTCCATTTGGGTACCTTTATCTTCTGCGCTTCAGCAGCATTTAGTCTGGCATAAAATCAGACTTCACTAGTTATGATTAGCCTTAATCCATGAGGGCAAGTGATGGGAAAAGGAAGTAAAATTCTAAGATTAATGCTATTTGAAATTACTCATTTAGTTCATTTTTATTGTTTCTTTATGCCTAAATTTTTTTTTCTCTTGAATATGGAGCAAACAATAGCAAAGATAATTTTATAAATCACTATAATAAAACAAATACCAACAAAAAATCTTTTGCTTTAAGTGTCATTTCCAACCCTTTAAAGTATCTGTTCCAAACCTTTTTGGCACAAGAGACTGGTTTTGTGGAAGAAGTTTTTCTATGCATGGGGGCAAGGAGTGGGGGATGGTTTGGGGATGATTCATGCCCATTGCATTTATTGTGCACTTTGTTTCTGTTATTACATCAACTCTACATCAGATCGTCAGGTACTAGATCCTGGAGGCTGAGGAGCCCTGCTTATGGTCTTGTTTAAGATTCCTTTTAGAGAGGTTGAAAGGACATTCTAAGGTCCAGAAGGCTCTACAGTGGTTATGAAGGATCAAGGCAGAGGGAAAAACCAAGGCCCTCTCACTCCCACCCTCACTGTACTAGAATCACCTGGAAGATATTTTAAAAATACTGATCATGCTCAGAGAGGTTCTGATATTATTAGTCTTGAGATGGAGTTTGGGCACTGGTATTTTTTAATATCTCCTTAGGCGATGCTAACCTTGTAGTCAGGGATTGGAACAACTAGTCTACTTTAGAACATCATAGATGTAAAACTGTTACTTGGCAGATTCCAAACTCGAATTAGGCACTTTCATCATGGAGATTCATCTCCCTGTCTCTAACTAGATGTGATGCTTTATTCAGTAACAAAACTATGGTTGTTGGTTAATAAATGGTTCACTTAATACTATAGCCATTTATCTTATGCCTGGCTACCACTTATCAATAAGACAAAGTGGCTAATCTGTCTTGCCGAAACTGCTACTCTACCCTTCCCACACTCAAGGCAGGCATTCTTAATAGTCTTCTATTGGCAATTAGCCTAAATAAAGCATTGTGATCTTTCTAAATACAGCATTCAAAGCAGCCATGACTAAAGGCTTAGAGTCGCCATGTGATATGTAATCTTTATAATCTGCCCAAAAGTGAAAGCTCTAGGCATTTCTCAGACATTTGAAATGAGATTTATATATTCACTGATTACAGTATATATAATAATAAGCTAGGATTTTTCATTATTTTTTATAAAATGAATGAGAATAAACATTCATAAAATTCTACAGCAAAAAAGTTCAATTGAAAATAGATATTTATTCATGTGGGTGACATCAGATAATTTAGAGTGAGAGTGAAATTCAGAATTCTGGAGAAGCAAGAACAGTATTTTAGTTATATTCAGTTCAGACTAAGGACTATGTTCTTGGGAATGTATGTTATATAATTTATGATACACAAATAGGTATGACAGAAAAGGATGAATTAAGAATATTACATGATTTTGTAGGAATCAGTGAAACAAATGTTTGGTCCAATCTGAAGTGATCTCTTGTTGATTTATATAGTATCCAACTTATGTAATAGGAGTTGGGCACAAAAGTTATATGCAAAACATCTGACATAAAGATTAAAATACTTTAAATAAAATTATTATTAAAACTCCTACATTTAAATACTGGGAAATATATGTAAAGACAACACATGCAGAATAAATTTGTGCAGCATACACTTAGAACTTATTTATCATCTTTTTTCTTCCTCTTGTCTCAGAAGAAAGGTGTCTTAGCTTTTATTTTTTCACTTTCTTCGTTGGTGTACATCAGATTCACTTTGTTTGCACTCTGTTCTGTATATCTCCAAAATTTATATCCTTAATCAATGAGAAAAAGTTCTTCTTATAATTATACCCGAGGTCATTGTGTCCATGTCCTGGCTCCTCCTTCCAACATTAACGATACCTGTGCATGTAGTGAAAGTGAAAGTGTTAGTGCTCCGTTGTGTCTGACTCTTTGCAAACCCATGGACTTGTAGCCCACCAGGCTCCTCTGTCCATGGAATTCTCCAGGCAAGAAAAATGGAGGGTGTAGCCATTCCCTTCTCCAGGGGATCTTCCAGATCCAGGAACTGAACCCGGGCCTCCCACGGGCAGTTTCTTTGTGTGTGTAGGGAACCTCTCTATTATCAAAAAGCATAGTAGTTTCACAAGGCAGCGCTGGCTCTCAACACAGCAATAGTTTTCTTGCTACAATCAGTTTCTGTTTAGTTTGTCTGACTTTATTTCATATTTTCAGTACTTTAACATTATTTTTATTTTACAGAAAGACAGCACTTCTCTCCTTCTATCAAGAAATTGAACTCCACCAGCATATCAGGACTGCCCAAAACCATCTGGATTTGCCCTTAGTGGTGTTGTAAAGCTTATAAGGAAATAAGGACAACTTTTAACATAAATCACCCCAGAAACAATTTCATTCAAAGGGTCTGTATATTTTTCTTGGAAAAAATGTAAATATTATTTTAACAATATTTAAAACGTAAATGTAATAGTGTAGCAGTGCTAAGAATCCATCTACTATTTAATTTATCAGTTTGTAAAATGTCTGATGGCATATGTATCTCTGTATTAGGTTTTAGAGTTTTTCTTTCTATACTTGAGCATATGTCTTTGTATGTATGTTTCTTTTCTCTGCACGGCTCTCTATGGGTTAACTTTTGAAATATTTATAAGGATATTTATGTCCATCTATTTATATCTGTATCTTTGACATGCTGGGTCCTGCAGTGGACAGAGCGCTCATTTCTCTCTAACTTTCTATATATTCATCTGTTGGACATTGCTTTGTTACCTTTTATTCATGTCATTATCATTTTCCTTTCTTCCTGTGTATCTTTTTTTGTCCAACTGAAAAATGCTTTGATTTCTATTCTTAAATCAGAGCAAGGATATATTGTTTAATTGTCTTTCTCTTAGAAACAAAGTAATAAACATCCCACCAGTTCTTTGCTCCTCTCCTAAAAGACAATGTAAATTTAGTGACCCTTTTCTTTTGTGGCTTTGTTTTTGTTGTTCTTTTAGTTGCTAAGTTGTGTCTGACTCTTTTGTGACCCCATGGACTGTAGCCCACCAGACTCCTCTGTCCATGGGATTTCCCAGGCCAGAATACTAGAGTGGGTTGCCATTTCCTTCCCCAGGGATCTTCAGGGATTGAACCTACTTCTCCTGCACTGGCAGGAGAATTCTTTATGGAATCTCACTGAATCATCAGTTCAGTTCAGTCACTCAGTCGTGTCCGACTCTTTGTGACCCCATGAACCGCAGCATGCCAGGCCTCCCTGTCCAACACCAACTCCTGGAGTTCACCCAAACTCATGTCCATTGAGTCGGTGATGCCATCCTCCCATCTCATCCTCTGTCGTCCCCTTCTCCTCCTGCCCTCAATCTTTTCCAGCATTAGAGTCTTTTCAAATGAGTCAGCTCTTTGTATCAGGTGGTCAAAGTATTAGAGTTTCAGTTTCAACAACCATCAGTAGGATTTTTTTTCACAGAGAGAGAAAAATAAAGATTTTCTCACATCCATGACCTAGAAACTGTCCTACGAAAACATAGCAAGCCAAAACAAAAACACAAATATAATCTTGGAATTAAACATTTAAAATATTAGCTTAACTGATATGTTAGAAAAAAACAAACTAAATATATTTCCAGAAAAAATAGTTGTTAATTTGATATAGGTAAATTTCAGATTGTTTTCATTTAAATATCTAAGAAGCAACAAATATTTGGCCAATTGTTCCTTCCTTATTTTCTTCTTCTGTTACCGAATGAATGGAGGCAAGAAAGCTATCCTACAGGTTAACTGCCCCTGGAGCATCTTTTAGGTCACAGGTCTGAAAAGTTAGTATTTCTGACCTATGTTCCTTCCAAAGTACAGGCTGCAACAAACAAAGTTTATTAGGCATATTTTTCACAAATAACATTTATAAGACTTGTAACCATTTGAAAGTAGATTTAAAACAAATAATAAAATAGTAGGAAAAAAATACAACTAAAGTTTCATTTATCTTTGAACCTGTAGTACAGAAATGCAAATTTTTGGATTTAGTTTTAAATAGAAGTGGATGATTCGTTTAGGCAGTAAACACCTTGAGAGAAGGGGATTGTGTCTGTCTGGTTACTGCTTATTTTCTGATTTGTAACACTTATTATCATCAACTCGGTTCAGTAGGTGCTCAATAATTATTTGTTGAACAAATTCAAACATTTGAAAAGCAGTTTTCTTGTTAATCTTCAAGGTATCACCTGTAGAAGAATCTTGAAATGGAGTAACAACAGGTCTAATACTTGTGGTCCAAAATAATTGTGGGCAGTATTTAGTTTTCTATTTTGGGACTTTATGTATTTTACTACAAAAATTAGAATGGATAAGAAGAGGTTCATGTAACTATCCATAGCATTACCTTTTCTCACAGAATAGTCTCATCATGTCACAATTAAGTTCCCACTGGGGTATTTCTTTCAAGTGAGTTTTAACCTTACCAGCATTTTGGTGAAGTTGCAATTGAAACTGTTTTTAAATTCTCACTCTATTTTTTCCCCCTTCTTAGTCCTGCCCCTCACTCTTTCTCTTGGAAAACTTTAAAATGCTCTTACTATTATCTAACTGGTTAGGGTGCTTTCCTTGTGGATTTTAATGGATAACTCATGGATATACATGAGCTGGTATAGTAAAATTGTATTATTATTCTCAAGTACTTATGTTGTTTTAGTTTTGTATTCTTGAAGCTAGGGCTAAAATAATTTTACCTGTCCATCTGACCCCTTATACTCTGGACATGTCAAGTGAGAAAAATTTTTCCTTAGAATAATGCATCTTTGAGATGGATGATGCAGTATATCAGCTGTAGCCCCTAAAAGAGGAGCCAAGACTTCACTAGGCAGTGAGAGGCCCTCTCAGCAGAACTGAGAGTAAAACACATGGGGGAGAAAACTCTTTTAACAAATTTTGACTTCAGTGTTTCAATAGGAAATAAGGAAGGAGGTAATAGGAATTGCACTGAACTTGTAGATCAATTGGAGGGAACGGCCATCTTGAAAATGAACATGGAGCCTTTCAATCCATGAGCATGAAATAATGTCTCTATTCATTTTTATCTTTAACTTTCCTATTGAAAGTTTTGTACTTAGTGTTCAGTTCTTACCCATTTCCTGTCTAATTGATTCCTACATATTTTATTCCTGTTGATGCTATTGCTGATGAAATTGTTAATTTTATTTCCTGATTATTCATCACTGGAATATAAAAATAAAATTGATTTTTTACTAATTCTCCATCCTTTGTCCTTTTTAAACTTGTTTATTAGTTTCAAGTAGTTTATTGTGGATTGCTTGAGATTTTCTGTATAAAGAATTATGTGTTTGGCAAATGGAGACAGTTTCCTTCTCTTGGATTTCTGAATTCTTTGTTTATTTACAGCACTGTCTTGAGCCTGCAGACAGTGTTAAAGAAGATTTATTTTTGTTGATTCTTGTTTCTCTGTCACAATAAAGAATTGAATTAATTCTGGAAGGTATTTCATATTCTCAAAATTTGATGTTGGGTTTGGACTCAAAATTCAGTTGTGTAATCACACAACTTATGTTCCATATAAACTTACCATAAACTCTCATTTCCCTGTGAAACATCCCAGGAACTTTTAAAGGGTTTTTTGTCATAATCACTTCTGATTTTTGCTTCCCACTTCCTCCAAATTCTTGTTTTTTCCTAGTATCTTGTAAATTTTACTTTGTGGTTTATATTGTAGCTGTCCACTCTTCCTTTGACCTAATCAGTATAAAAATGAATCTTGTTAGTCACTCAGTCATGTCCCACTCTTTGCAATCCCATGGATGGGGGCCCACCAGGCTCCTCTGTCCATGGAATTCTCCAGGCAAGAATACTGGAGTGGGTAGCCATTCCCTTCTCCAGGGAATATTAATGTCATAACTCATTGTACCTCACAACAATTCTGAAACAATTGCTCTTATTATGACTTGTACATTTGAGGAAACCAAGGCACAGAGAACCGAGGTAACTGGCTAGGCAGCAATAATGCTGGGAGAATTTGTGTCCCCATGGACTGTAGCCTCCCAGGCTCCTCTGTTCTTGGGATTTTCCAGGCAAGAATACTGGAGTGGGTAAAAATGAATCTTCACATCTATTATATAGAACTTGTATTTCTTCTCAGGGAAAAGGATTATACATGTAATTCTCCAGCAAGAAACAAGCAAAAAACTTAAAATCACATGCTAGAATCTTCATTGTTAACATCCTTTTGCTCCTTATTATAGGGGACTTCTCATTGACTTTATTAATATATGCAGCCTGGTTACTGTTACCATCTTGATGGCCCTTTCTCCCCATTTCAACTCTAGTATATTCATCTAACTCATCCTTTAAATTCATCCTCATCCATTATGCAGGTAATTTCAGCCCTACCTGTCCCTTCTTCCAAACTTAGTTCCAACCTAAATTTTCCTGTTGAGTGAACTTCACATTGTTTAATTGAGTGAATGTCTGTTTGCTGAGTTTGTAATCCTTGAAAAAGACTGTGCTCTGAAATATTTGTCTCTTTGTTAAATTGTCCTAGCATTAGTTGGACTACATGTTCACATGGCGGAATTCCATAGAATTAACTCTGACGAGCTTTGTGTACAGTGTTTGATGAGCTTGAGTCAGATCAGTTGTAAAATGGAGGTGACTTCACTGTCGAGTTTAATAAGACCTTATGCTAACTTAATATCTTACTTCTCGAAGTATCTGAGGGCAACTCAAAATGAAGTTATACTTGAGGGAGACAGTTTTTAAAATTTACTAAAACTTCAATATTAGTGATACATATTTTAGAGAATAAAAATATAATGTGTCACAACATCACTGGAAGAACTTTATCACTTCCTTAATGTCATTTTCTGAAAATACGCGAAGTTCTATCATCGGTTTGTTTGTAGACAGATCACTACATACAAAATAACTGTTGATTAAGTTTTTATGTTTATATTTTAAGTCTTATCAGTGAAAGAAGGTGAATTCAGAAACATATATTTATTAGAACATGACTTCCCTGACTTAATGTGTGAAAAAGTAATATTTAGTGTTTATTGGTTATGCCTTTATGAATTATTTACTTCCAACCACAACCTTTAACAAAACATTTTGCTGCATGTGAAAATCCTGTCACATAAACTTATTGAAGTATAGTGATATAACATTTTAAAGAGAAGATTACATAAGAAACTGAAAAATATTTTCAGCTTGAGAAATGTGCTCAAAGAGGTAAACAATGAAGATTTGGGAAGGTCAAATGCATATTTTAAATTTTCTCTTAGAATTAACCTAAAGATAAAATCTTCTTATGAAAATTTGTATACACAGAGGCTCATCATTATTCATTTCAGAGAGACTAGTTAGTTCCAAAATCATTCTCCTAAATAGATTTTTACAATTGTATAATTAATTAAGAAAATTATATACCATACAATCATCTGGAGATTAAAACATAAATGATAGAGTTGATTCATATTTGAGAATATTTATAAATGCTGTTTAAATCAGATGTAATTAGGTGTCCATGACATTTAATTATTCTCAATAATCATCTTTTTTCTCTTTTTTGCATCAAGATGGATTAAAAGAAAAGTAAGAGATGATCTTTTCTTTCTAAATGTTAAGTCTGACAAACTGAAATAAGTAATGAAAATAGTTGTAGTTAATTAAAATGTTATACTTTGGTTCTTTAAATTCTACTCTTAGATATTTGTCACCCATATTGTATTCAATTATATAAATTGAGATTAATTTTATTCAGTGAACTATTTTTCTGATCATTCTATAATAATATGCAAACTTGACAGTAGAAAATATCTTTTCTCCACAATATTGTACCTATGTTAAGTGTCTAGGTGACCAAACATAACTAGTTTTGTGTGTGTGTGTGTGTGTGTGTGTGTGTGTGTGTGTGTGTGTTAGTTGCTCAGTCATATCCAATCCTTTGTGACCCCATGGACTGTAGCCCACCAGCCTCCTCTTTGTATGGAACTCTCCAGGCAAGAATTCTGGAGTTGGTTGCCATTTTCTTCTCCAAGGGATCTTCCTGACCCAGGGATCAAACCTGGGTCTTCCACATTGCAGGCAGATTCCGAGTCACCAGGGAAGCCCCTGAAGTTGTCTAATTGCTACAAAATGTCACTAATACTAGTACCAGTAGTGGTACTACTAGTGGGAGGAGGAGTAGTAATGTAACAAGCATCTGTATAACACTTTCAGTTTTTCAACATATTGAGAAATCCTCATCTAATTGAATATTAAGAACATTATTATCTGTATTTCACAGATGTCTGGAGAGAGTTTGCTTTTCCACCAAGATTACTTGGTAGAACTCCAAGTTTTTGACCTCTAGACTTGGATTCTTTTTGTTATGCTACATGTTGGTATAGGGTGATAGGCAAGACTTAACTATTTTGATTTTACTCATTGAAGAAGCTGCAATCTTGAGAAGTTAAGCAATTATCATTCATTTATTCTACATACATCCTTGTGGGAAATTTGCTAGTTGTTGCAAAAGAACAAAGAATGCATGTACTAAATTTTTGTAATAAAGACTCCAAATATTTTCACATAACAGACACCTTCTTTTAAGTGAAAATAGTCTTTGTCTCAAAAAAAAAAAAAAACTGCAAAAGAATTTCTGAGATGTTGTTTCTTAATATTTATGAAAAATTCTGAAAATCATGAATATTTAAAATCTCGCTTATCCTTTTTTGAATTAAGATCACTGTATATTTGTTAGGGGCTTCTCTGGTAGCTCAGATAGTAAAGAATCCACCTGCAATGCAGGATATGTGAATGATACCATTCTAATGGCAGAAAGCGAAGAGGAACTAAAGAGCTTCTTGATGAGGGTGAAGGAGAAGAGTAAAAAAGCTGGCTTAAAACTAAGCCAGCTTAAAAAAAACTAAGATCATGGCATCCAGCCCCATCACTTCATGGCAAATAGAAGGAGACAGGGTGGAAGCAGTGGCAGATTTCCTCTTCTTGGGCTCTAAAATCGCTGCAGATGGTGATTTCAGCCATGAAATTAGAATACAGTTGCTTCTTGACAGGAAGGCTATGACAAATCTAGACACTGTGTTAGAAAGCAAAGCCATCACTCTGCCAACAAAGGTCTGTGTAGTCAAGGTTGTGGTCTTTCTCTTATTCATGTTTGGGTGTGAGAACTGGACAATAAAGAAGGCAGAACACAGAACTGAGTTTCTAATTGTGGTGCTGGGGAAGACTCTTGAGAGTCCCTTGGAAAGTAGGGAGATCCAGCCAGTCAATCTTAAAGGAAATCAACCCTGAATACTCTTTGGAAGGACTATTGCTGTAGCTGAAGCTCCAATGCTTTGGCCACCTGATGTGAACATTTGACTCATTGGGAAAGACCCTAGTGCTGGGAAAGGTTGAGTGCAGAAGGAGAAGAGGGCATCAAGAGGATGAGATGGCTGGATGGCATCACTGATGCAATGGACATGAACTTGGGCAAACTTTAGGAGATGCTGAGGGACAGGGAGGCCTGGCATGCTGCAGTCCACGGGGTTGCAGAGTTGGACATGACTGGGTAACTGAACAACAACCAGAAAGTAGTAAAAGTTACCCTAGTAGCCAGAGTTAAAAGAACTTTTTAAGTGTCTATGTTAAGTGTCTGTGTAAGTTCTAGGAAGATTGACTAGCAGCTTTGCTACTTAACATGTGATCCAGGGACAAACAACATCAAGAGCAGCTAAGAACTAGATAAAAAGCAGATGCTCTGGTCCTGCTTCAGACTTACCGAATCAGAGTCAGTGTTGGAATGTGATCATGGAGTCATTCTTATGCTTCACTTTTCAATGAAGGACAGAGGGGCTCATTTGCTCAGCACTGCACCTTCTAACTAGTATTAATTATTCCCATGAGACGTTTGAGAGGATATTGTATCTACAGAACAAGAACTGCCATATATATGTGTGTGTGTATGTATATATATATATGTGTGTGTGTATGTGTGTGTGTGTGTGTATACACACATATTTGTCTCTTTTGTCAAGACAATGCTCCTAAAAATTATAATGGCAGTTCCCAGAATTATTGGAAGACTAAAAACCTGCTAAAGTTTTCTCTGTTTCCAAAGAAATCTCAAATCTGACTGATAATAGCCTCAGAAGTTCAATGCTTAAGGCAAATTCTATGTCATCAGCTCCACCTATAAGGAAAAGTGCTCTTAGGATTCTTGTGTTCCATCTCAGATGTGATCTTACAGATCAGATCCTGGAGGTTAATGAGTAGGAAGTTTCGCCTCAAAAAATCCAAATTTCAAGTGGGTTCTACTTTTTGCCTAAAATATTCATTCCATCT
Source organism: Muntiacus reevesi (assembly GCF_963930625.1). Taxonomy (NCBI): domain Eukaryota; kingdom Metazoa; phylum Chordata; class Mammalia; order Artiodactyla; family Cervidae; genus Muntiacus; species Muntiacus reevesi. Next base: position 18,671,068 of record NC_089269.1, on the reverse strand, counting down.
TATTTCACCCTTCCTAAATGTCTATTGTTGACTATTGTCAAATATTCCCAATATCATTGAAGTATCCATCCCTTGTTGTCCAACCAGGTAACACAGCTGATTTTATCCTCCACATCAGGGGCTAGAAGTTGAATAGATAATCCTCTTTTGCAATCCTAGCTTTCTGGACAAAAAATTGTATGTAGGAGTGGGCAAGTAATCTGATTCTGGCCAGTAGGATGTGAGATGAAGTTCATTGATGAGCTTCTGGGAAGAATTTAATGATTTTTATGGAAAGAGACATCAAAGGAAAATAGTCTTTTAACTGTTTCTGAATGTTTCCAAGTATATTTGGGTGAGATGCTAAAAATTATAGTATAAAATCATCCAACTACTAGACTGAGGGTAAACCAACATTGGGAGGGAGGCAAAGTTATATCAGAGAATTTCAGAGAAGTTTCAGTGGTTACTTGGAACTACTTGGAATCTACCACCCTATCCACTACCCATATGAAATATTTTCTCATTGCTAACCAGGCAAGTTGGGTTTTCAGTTACTTAAAATCCTTAAAACCATTCTAATTGAACATTCTTAAGGCACATATGGTACTGTAAAGATAGCCTAAACTTTATTATCACATGGTAGGATTTATAGTAACTTAATATGGATAGTCTCTTCAGCAAATGGCTGAATTAGAAAATCTGGTTCATATAAATTGTAGGTCCAAATCCACAGGACATCTTGAAACTTATAATTAATGAATGTCTTGAGTCAAGTTTTAGTGTGCAATTATGTGTATATCAGGGAAAGTGTGAAAGAGAAAAAAAAGGAAAAAATAGGCGAAAGGAAGGAAATGCAAAATAAGGCAGTCATACTTACTGCAAAATATTCCCTAAAATCTGAATTACTTCATCCAAATTAGCAAGGTGGAACATATTATATTTAAACCTTGTAAACACTTTATGTAATATGCATTACCAGATGCCAGATAGATATTTTGTGAATTTTTAAGTGGTAACATTTGAAAAGATGAAAGGTTAATCAGGTTTTCTGCACTGAAACACTGGATTAAATAAAATTTTAAAAATCAAGACCATTAAGGGAGATTCCAAAATAGGTCTAGTGACGTACTACCAAGATAACTTTAGGATTCAGAGAAGCTTACACAAATTGAAAAAAGATATGAATGAGTTTTTTTTTTTTTCCTTAAAAAACATCTTTAATCTAAAAAGCACTTCAGGCCACAGTTCATTGTCAAACTGATGGTTGAATTATATCATGCTAACAGGATGGCTTTCTCATTAAACACAATCCTTTCATGAAATTTAAACAAACTCTAAATTAAATTATAAAATACAAAAGTGTACAAACTTTTAAAGAAAAGAAATTCTACACAAGTTCATAATTAAAATAATTAAAACAACATTGGGTGTTTGAAGCTGATGAGCTAGGCTGCTAATGCTATCTGATTATCCAGGAGGAAGGAAGATCCTCACGTAGTACATGTGGAATTTTGGTGGGTCAGTTAGTTTTCTGGATAGGTACTTGTTGCATTGCAACAACAACAAAAAAGAAAAATCACTAGACTTCATGGTATACGATTGTTATACTGGAGAGATTAACTTCACAAAATGGTCAGTACTTCAAATTTGGGGACAAATCTGTTTGTAATTGTGTGTGTGTGTGTTTCCAGCATTTTTAACAGAAAAGTGTGAGTAACACTGTCTTCTAGTCAAAATTCTTAGTGTTCATGATCAGGAAAAATTTAATCTGGGTTGGAGTGAAGTCCCATATACTTGAAAGTAAAATTTGAGCTAGTCTTTATTTACTTGAAATCTACTGCTTAATTCACTAAATGTACTATTCATTAGAGAAAAAAAAAATGCAGTGCTTTTTCATTTTCAGGCCCTAACTATCCTTTTTCAAAACTTCAAGTAAATGCCATGTTTGGTTATTTTTATACACATCTCATTTCCCATTTTTCTGTTTGGTATCTAAGTAATTTAATGCTAATGGTACTGGAGTCTCCCCCTGCTATCTATCTCTCTTCCAAGATCACAGCCTGCTTTGAGGAAACTTAGGAATTTATCTTGTTGGAGGGCCATTAACAGAGAACAAATTCAAATCCCATTAATGGTCTTGCTCAATTAGTGGCATATGTTTCAGAATTCATGGCATACTGCTCTCAGTTAAATGGAAGAAACTATATTTCAAGTTCGACTGGAGTTTAGCAGGAACTAGAAAATTGTGCAATGCCTTCATGATTATGGGCCAAAAAGGGACACTTTAGTCATAAAATCATAATATTATTACAAAGCTATTCTTAAACACTTTCAATCTGATCTCATAATATATACATGCTATATATTATATTAGATAAAATGAGTGAATTAGCAATTTTTATAACAAAATAATTTCCTAATACCAGAAATATGAAAATATTTCAAGAATTTTGGCATAAAACAAAACAAAATCAAGTCCAATCACTGTTATCAAGGACAGCTTTGTTATTCATCTACCTCAGATTAGTCTTAAAAATGGGCTATCACTATTACTTCTTTAATAATATAAATCTCAGTAATCTTTTAACACTTACTGAATCCTATTTTCTATGTCCTGAGATAAATATGTTGTTCCATTTCACTTCTGCAAACAATACTGAGTTTCCTATTAATCCTCCCTAGATTACAAAGGTGGAATGTGGAAAAACAATTACAAATGCTAAGAAAATTGTTCAAAACACACAGTAAATTGTAGAAACTCAAACCCAGATGCAACAAATTTCCTAATCCATGTTCTTATTAATTCTGACCTAGTATTTTCCTCTACTTCATAGCAAGATGTTTGCAACAACTTTCTAAAATGAATTCTACAGAAAATCTACAAACTGCTATCAGATTATCCCAAAAGTGTGTCTGTTGTCAATTTCACTGGAACTTTTACCAGCTTCCCACTGGCTAATGGGTAACATAAATGATCATGTACATTCACACTCCTCTATTGTGCTGGGTTCCCTAGGTGGCTCAGGGATAAAGAATCTGGCCGCCAGTGCAGGAGGCATTGGAGACTTGGGTTAGATCCCTGGGTAAGGAAGATCCCCTGGAGTAGGAAATGGCAGCCCACCCCAGTATTTTGCTGGGAAAATCCCATAAACAGAGGAGCCTGGCGGGCTATAGTTCATGGGATCAGAAAGATTTGGACACAACTCAGTGGCTAAGTGCACACACAGGCACACACACTGTTGTTCCAAATTCCTGTCTCACCGTTCCCACAGTATCATCTCTTCTTCAACCTGCTTCAATTACTTCAAATTCCCTGAATATGACCATAATTTTCTCTCTTTTCTGCTTCACTCTCCAGCATTTTGGTTTTGAAATTGGGTCTCGTTAAAGAACTTTCCCCAAGATGGCATCTTTCTCATAAAATCTCTTTTAATGTCTTTCTACCTTATATCTTTTGACCTCCTCCAACTTCTATAACTCACATGTCCCACACCTCTTTGCCATTTACTGCCTTGTTGATACCAGCATTACTGCATATGAGTTGTTTGAATAATGTGATGTCTTACTGATAGGTTGAATACACAATGTGCTGCATGCTTTGTTGATTTTAAAAAAAATTGTATAGCATGAGAGTTATGAGTTCAGTTTTATTTAGGGCAAAATGAGGACTATAGTCTGGGAAATAGCATCTCGGATAGGTCTGAGCAAATGCTCTGAAGAGCTGGGGGCGGGGGGCAGGGTCAGGGTACATGTGATTTTGGTGAAGGGGGATGCACACAGTCAAAGACAGGTTTTGGCAGAGACTTGCTGCTAGTCCTGAGACGGTTGCTGCTAGTCATGAGGAGCAGTTGTCTCCACTAATGATTTTAGTGTTTTTCTAGATATGAGAAGATGCAAGAATTTGGGCTCATAAAATCTTCTGAAAACATCCATGTGAAGGCATGTTCTCCCAGGTTTTCCCAGAACACACAGTGCCTCATTCCTGATCTCCACCGTGAACTCCTTTCAGGCTGTGCTGTAGGTCAGCGTCAACAGCAGCACGTGATTTCATCTTTGTAGAAGTAGATGGCAAGTGACAAATTTTCTTTGGCACAGTCTATGCTGCTTCCTTTTTTATAGAACTTATTTTGAGGTCTGTATAAAGAAATGCTGAGTCTAATAGAAGGAAACAAATAACTTGATAAGAGAGAGTCCTATATAATAGTTACTACATTTTTTTTTGTAGGTTGCTTTGATTTTAGTTTAGTTGCTTTTAAAAATCAGGGAAGGGTTGGCACTATCAATATACATAGAGACGAGGATTCAGTGCTTTAAAAAATTTGTTTTGAGAGAGATACCCAGCCTCCAGTTTAGACTTGAGTAGTTCATTAACTAGGGTGAACTTATGATTTATTTTTTGTTTGTTTTTGTTATAAATGTATTTTTAATTGATTTACAATATTGTGTTTGTTTCTGCCATACATTAACGTGAACCAGCCATCGGTTTACATCGTATGTGCTCTTCCTCTTGACCCTCCCTCCCACCTCCCACACCATCCCCTCCCCCTGAGGTTGTCACAGAGCCCTGGTTGGAGTTCCCTGAGTCAGCCAGTTCCCCACTGGCTATCTATTTTACATATGGTAGTGTATATGATTCCATGTTACTCTCTCCCTTCATCCCACCCTCTCCTCCTCCACTCCTCTTGTCCATAAGTCTGTTCTCTATGTCTGTATCTCTGTTGCTGCCCTGAAAATAAGTTCATCTGTACCATCTTTCTAGATTCCATATATATGTGTTAATATATGATATTTGTTTTTCTCTTTCTGACTTATTTCATTCTGTATAATAGATTTTAGTTTCATCCTCCTCATTAGAACTGACTCAAATATATTCCTTTTCATGGCTAAATAATATTCCATTGTATATATACATATACCACAGCTTCTTTAGACCTTATGATTTACTTTTTAAACTGGGACAGTTTTGAGAGATAACAGGGAATAATTCCACCAGGACAGTCTTGGGATATGCTGATTCCATTAAGCAACTCAGATAGCTCTGAGGAACTGCTCTGAAGAGCCTGGGGTGAGGTGAGCCAGGACACATGTGATTTTGGTGGAGGGGCATACATTCACTATGTGTATAGTCAAGCACATATTTTGGCAGAGGCTTGCTGCTAGTCGTGATATGGATGATCATAGACGAGTTTTTTAATCTCTGTGGGACTTAGTTTCCTCATCCATAGATGGTAAGATTGAGTTAAATATTTGAGATTTCTTGCAACTCTAAAATTTATGAAATTACAAGGGTATCACAAATTCATTTTAGTTCTTTGTTAATGCTTTACTGTCTATTTCATATTTTGGATTTTGAATTCAGGAATATGTGAATGCAGGAAATGATAGTGGCAAAGAATTCTTTCAAAAAATGATGAAATTTAGAAAAGTCTTAGTTGGAGTTAAGGATTTTAATATCCTTTTTAGATTAACTGGGAGAGAGTCCAATAGTAGTAAAAACTGCGTAGTTAGTAACACACAATACCCTGTTAGCGGTGAATACAGATAGTGAAAATAGAACAGATATTGAATATAGTCTTCAGGTTTCAAAGAGGAGTTGTGTGGGAGAGGCTTTGGAAATGTCTACATGAGTTCTGGTAGATAAGAAATGAAAACTGCTCCAGAGAATATGCTTATGAAAGTGGGTATGAGAAAAGGGTATATGACTGTTTGGGGAAGGGTAAATTGTATTAAATGTTTTAAGTCTTTTTGGATAATGATCTCTAAGGCTGCTAGACATCTATTTCCTTAATATTTTTCATTCAAATTAAATATTAATATTGATTTAGTTTTAATTTTTTTTGTTTCTATGTAGAAACAAAAAAGTATATCATTTTCTCTTCTCCCTCCCCCCATGCCCTGCCCCTTAAAGTGACTTTTGAGATGTGTGGTCTGTTTTGATACTGAATACTCTTAATGTCCTTAAGTTGTCTGCATTTCTGAAGTCACCTAGCGATTATCTCAGCATCTTTATGTAGCATATTTATGCAGTCATCCTGTTACCTCATCCCAAATGCCAGGAAATAGCCTGACCAGATGCAGATAAAAATATTACACTCTGTTTTAATGCCATTATTTGAATTTCAAAAAAGACGAAGTGTTCCTTAATTGTAGAGTCAGTTGTTATTTGCAGGTGCAAAAGGGAACTCTGGCTGCCTCATTTAATAATCTGTTCCAAGAGTTCAAAGGTGAATTAAAAGGATAGTGAAATTTAATAAATTCCCGATTTAACTAGGTGTTGCCTAGAGAAGTTTATGAGTCCTTCAGGAAAAGAACAGTGCATTATATAGCAAAAGGAACTTCTATTAGCTAATCACACGACATCAGAAAAGTGTAAACCTGTTTTTTTTTTTTTTAAAGATATATATCCCAGCTTAGTTTTATATCTCTGGCCAAGAAAATGATTAAAGTTTGTTGTTATTCATGACCTAGGTTTGGAAGATATAAGGGTGTCTGAAACTTGCCTACTTCACATTTCTATTCAAATAATTTAACTTCTGCAGAGAGGGATATTTTATTACTGTGGGAAGAAAAATAAAGAAACACAAGGATTAAATGGAATGTTTCTTGGTTTCCTACATTAACTGATTTTGAGGCTGTTTCTTCCTTCAGCTGTTGTATGACGAAAAAAAGCAATAGAAAACTGCATTTTCATAATTGATTATATATGCTGGGATATAAAGGGTAGAGTTTTTCTTGGGGGGGTCAGATTCTTCAGTTTCAATATCCTGATATTTTGCTGAACATTCCTCTACATTTTAAAAATCTGAGTGTATTGGAATATAATCTTTTAGATGGAGAACACCATTTTTCTCTTTAGTTAAATAGAACTGCCTTAAACTTATTGTGAAATTATCTTGCTACATCTAGGTACAATAGTTCTGATTTGAATGTAAGGTCTTCCTTTTTCATTCATTGTGAACCAATTCTCTACACCTGGACTTTATTTCTATCCAAATCCATGCTTCAGGTACAACAATTAGAATGAAATACCAGCGTGTGGCTCTGTTTTTACAGTTTTCTGCATCCAAAGTTTAGCACTTTGTTATCATCTTAATAAAATGTAGTAGAAATCTCAGTTAAAAAAAAAAGACCATCTTGCTTAAAACAGAAACAAAGCTAAGGCAAGTTAAAAAAATGTATAGTAATTTGTGAGATTTTAATAATTATCAGTTCTTGAGAAAATCTAAAAATTAAATAGCTATGCAGTAAAGTCAAGAACACATTTGGAAGGCAAAGATCCACATATCTTTTGTACACATAGCATGCTAGATTAAGATATGTTGTTGATGTTTGGGGTTTCCTGGTGGCTCAGTGGTTAAAAAAAAAAAAAAGTCCACCTGCCAATGCAGGAGATACAGGAGAGGCAGACTTGATCATTAGGTTGGGAAGATCCTCCAGAGAAGGATATAGCAACCCACTCCAGTATTATTGTCTGGGAAATCATACGGACAGAGGAGCCTGGTGGGCTATAGTCCATGGGTTTGCAAAGGGTCAGACATGACTGAGCATGCACACAAATACACACACACACACACACACACACACACACACACACACATTCTTACATATAGGATACATACATGCACACACATACCCATTAATTAGGTCCTGTTAATTTCTGTTTGATCTCTGAAATACTTACTGAGTATTCACACATATATCTCAATATACCATTCCTTATACACTTAAATAATTAAAGAAAGCCATCAGAGGTTCCCATAGACAAACACATCCAAATACAAACCAACTGTAGGGTGTTCTGAGAGAGGTATTTACATAATTTGAGTTTCAACTATATAATGGGGCAATGGTAATTATTTTATAATAATGACATTTTATTGATTATATATGCTTTAATTAGACATTATACCAAGTACTTTAACTGCATTTTACATTTGTTCTTCATAGAAAAGATATGAGATATGCACTACTGTTGTCTTTATTTTACATATGAAGAAACTGTACAGAATATAAATAATTAGCCTAAGATCATAGAGCTAGAAAACAGAAAAGTTGATATTGTAATATTGGTTTACCTGTAATATTGGTTTACCTAACCTAGATTTTTTTTAACATACCAATGCTGTAATATTGGTTTACCTAACCTAGATTTTTTTTAACATACCACAGGAAAAGTATAAAAAATTTTTATTCCTGATGCATAATTTTCTTCCTGATCATAATGAGTTCTTTTAAAGTCCTGTTATGTTTCTTAGTATAAAGAAATCTGTGTGCAATCAATGAGCATATATTATGATTAATTAATTAGAAAATTGAGATTTTTTTCACAATATAAATAAGCTATGTTCTAGCTTAATTGCTTTCATAACCAATCCTTCTGTTGTTTTAAAAAATAGAAGTAATATTATGTCTGCTTTTTAATAATAAAGCTAAAATACAATTCTACACTCAGGTAAATCCAGCTGAAGTTGTGGAAACAATATAGAAACATGATTTTTCAAACTTAATAATATTAATGCTTTTTATTTCTTACACATGTTCAGTATTCTGTCTAGTTATATGAGTTAAAAAATATTTCATCCAGTACGTAAAGATTTGTAAACATATTGTTTATATTAAGTGTCTGTTTCTTCCCCCCCTTTCTATACTTCAGTGTCTGGTGTTTGGCACTGATGTTCAATACAAACATCTGGATTTTACCTCAAATACTTAGAATTGTTGACATAGCAATTTTTGATAGTATTATAAGTGAGGAACATATAAAAACAACGAGCTTGATATAAACTATAAGAAGGGTGTAGGAGTTAGGAAAAATGAGTGCAAATTGAGAAAAGTGGTGCAGAGATCTGGGTCAGAGAGAGAAGGTCAGAAAGATGAAGAGAAAAGTCTCGGAAGGTATGTAGCGGATGACTGAAAACAGATGCTGGCAGCAGTCAGCCGAGAGGAGATGATGATTCGGAAGGTTATTTATCCTTTAAAGAAAGAGAAACAGAAATGGCCTTCTATATCCAAGGGAAAGACTGAAAAGGGTATTTCTCATCCACCTTTGAAGAGAAAAATCATGAAGGCAAGCCCAGTGTGTGTGTCCCACGGGCGCAGGATCGTTGTTCTTGAAAAAATGCAGTTATTAGTATCTACTGAAAAGATTGTAGAGCATTAGAAAGTTACCGTAAAAAGGAAAGACAAAGAATGCAAATGCTCTCAGTTATTATTATTATTATTTCAATATTACTTCATTTGCCATTCCCCCTTTTTCTATGACTAGAAATATTTGAAAAGTAGAGGATTAGGAAATGGTTAAGGGTTAATGCAATCATCCTGATTTGAGATATTTGTGATACAAAGTTTAAATAGATTTTTCAGTTTTGTTTGTACTTTCAGTGTAATGTTTTAGTAAAAATGGATAGCAGAATTCCTTTTGTTGTATCAGATAATGTCTTCAAGGGAAATATTGAAGAATTGTCTCTTATAGAAAGATTTTAAAATTTATACATTTAAAATGACAGTATTAATTAAATAAGATAATCAAAGATTGATTTATCTTTGTTTATAATTTGTTTTTCTGAAGATTATTTGAAGGAATATCAGAAAAAATACCAGAACTCAGATAAATATCTTTTAATTATAAAATCAAGGTCATAGATTTAAATTTATCTTTTATAGAAGGCCTTTTAAGAACTGATCTAAACTAGTGAAAAAAATTTAGCTGAAGGCATTAATAGTAGTTTATTTCAAGAAGTTCTATCAGCTCATTTTGCGATAAGCAAAAGGTTAAGCATTACTCAAATGTGGTAAGTTACAGAATAATAAAATGTTATCTGTCATCATGGCAATATTTCAGTATGTTGTCAAGATGAGAAAACTATTCTCTTGGATTTGGAAAAGAAGATTAATATTGCTAGCTACTTGCTAAATACGATATTTTAAAATATCCTATTTCATTCTTAAAATGGTAAACATTATCCTATTTTTCAAATACACAAAGATACAGGAATGTTATGTGTATGTGTCAACTAGTTTAATGCATTTGGTACAAAATCTGCATTACTGAAATCTAATCATTTTAGATACAGACTGCAAAGGGTGTTCTGTCAAATGAAAAACTTGAATCAAGCAATATGAAGGCAGTATGTAACCTACTAAATTATCCATTTGAGGTTATGGTCTTGATTTTGTTTAAGCAAAATTTCTTGAATTAGACATGAAATGTAATCAACAGGTCTCTTAATGTGTCATGGTTTTCCATAAGGTTCTTCCCTTTGTTTGCACAGCTGCTTTCTAGAGACCTGTATATCACATTTCCCTTACATTATTGTCATTGCTGTTTTAAACCTAGTGACCATTTCCAGGAAGAAAGTTGCTTGCACAAATGTTTGATCTTATGAAAACTTGATCCACTGTTTCATTATCATAGATAGCTTCAATTTTTGTAAAGTCAAGATATTTAGGTTCTTCCATATACTTTTAAACTGTGACTTCATTAAAAAGGGAGAAATGTTTATGCAAATTTTAGCCATATAATATAGTATACATATATATATATAAAAAACATATTGCAACTGTGTTTCATTCAGTCACTAAAAATATTATGTTATTGGGCAATTGAATCATAAATAGATTTTATTGACTTTCAAGAAATAGCTCATATCTCAACTCAAACTAATATTTGGCTCCAAAATAAAACTGATACATAGGCCAATAGTGATGTGATCTTAATGTTGAATTACATGATTGATTTTTGAGTACACAGACCCCGAACTCCTAATTAATCTCCCCTCTATCCTCATACCCCATAATTCTCTTTGGTAACCATAAATTTGTTTTCTATGCCTGTGAGTCTGTTTCTGTTTTGTAAATAATTCATTTATATCATTTTTTTGGACTTCACACTTAAGTGATATCATATCTTGTCTGACTTATTTCACTTAATATAGTAATCTATAGGTCCATCCATGTTGCTGCAAATGACATTATTTTATTCATTTTTATGAATGAGTAATAAATAATCCATTGTGTGTATATCAATAACCTCAGATATGCAGATGACACCAACCTTATAGCAGAAAGTGAAGAACTAAAGAGTCTCTTGATGAAAGAGGAGAGTGAAAAAGTTAGCTTGAAGCTCAACATTCAGAAAACTAAGATCATGGCATCCAGTCCTATCACTTCATGGCAAATAGATGGGGAAACAGTGACAGACTTTATTTTTGGGGGGGCTTCAAAATCACTGCAGATGGTGATTGTAGTCATGAAATTAAAAGATGCTTGCTCCTTGGAAGGAAAGTTATGACCACGCTAGACAGCATATTAGAAAGCAGAGATATTACTTTGCCAACAAAGGTCCATCTGGTCAAGGCTATGGTTTTTCCAGTGGTCATGCATGGATGTGAGAGTTGGACCATCAAGAAAGCTAAGTGCCGAAGAATTGATGCTTTTGAACTGTGGTGTTGGAGAAGACTCTTGAGAGTCCCTTGGACTGCAAGGAGATCCAACCAGTCCATCCTGGAGGAAATCAGTCCTGGGTATTCACTGGAAGGATTGATGCTGAAGCTGAAACTCCAATATTTTGGCCACCTGATGTGAAGAGCTGACTCATTTGGAAAGACCCTGATGTTGGGAAAGATTGAAGGCAGGAGGAGAAGGGGATGACAGAGGATGAGATGGTTGGATGGCATCACTTACTCAATGGACATGAGTTTGAGTAAATTCCAGGAGTTGGTGATGGACAGGGAGACCTGGCATGCTGCTGTTCATGGCATTGCAGAGTTGGACACGACTGAATGACTGAACTGGACTGTGTATAGATACTGGATCTTCTTTATCCATTCATCTGTCGATGGACACTTAGGTTGCTGGCGTGTCTTGGTGATTGTAAATAGTGCTGCTATGACATTGGGGTGCACCTATCTTTTCAAAGTACAGTTTTCTCCAGACACGTGCCCAGCAGTGAGGTTGCAGGATCACATGGTTCCTCTATTTTTGGTTTTTTAAGAAACCTCTGTACTGTTTTCCATAGTGGGTTCACCAACTTACATTCCCACCAACAGTGTTGGAGGGTTCTGTCTTCTCCACTCCATCTCCAACATCTGTTAATTGTAGGCTTTTTAATGATGGCCATTCTGACTGGTATGAGGTGATGCCTCACGGTAGTTTCGATTGGCATTTCTTTAGTAATTAGAAGTATTGAGCATCTTTTCATGGGCTTGTTGGCCATCTGTATGTCTTCTTTGAAATGTCTATTTAGGTCTTCTGCCCATTTTTTGATTGGGCTGTTTGGTGTTTTTTTTTTAATATTAAACTGACTTGTTCGTGTGTTTGGAAATTAAGCCCTTGTCAGTAGTATCATTTACAAATATTTTCTCCCATTCTGAGGGTTGTCTTTTCATTTTGTTTACAGTTTACTTTGCTGTGCAAAATCTTAATAAATTTAATAAGGTCCAATTTGTTCATTTTAAATTTTTATTTCTATTACTCTAGGAGATGGATCAAAAAAATATTGTCATGAATTATGTCAGAGTGTTTCACCTTTGTTTTCCTCTAAGAGTTTTATAGTATTCAATCTTACATTTAGGTTTTTAATTCATATTAACTTTTTTATATGGTGTTACAGAATATTCTAATTTCATCCTTTAACATGAAGCTGTCCATTTTCCTCGCACCATTTACTGAAGAGACTATATTTTTTCCATTGTATATTTTTTGCTGCTTTTGTCATAGATTAGCTGACCTGAAGTTATTTTCTTGACTAAGTAGATGATCCCAAATAGTGCATAATCCAGTGCTTTCTAAAATTAAATTTAATTTCAAACATACAGAAGAATGATGTTTGAAGTAATCTCTGAAACTGAAATATCATCTGGTCAATTTACACATTTTCTGCATTTTCTAGTATTTGCTAGTGTCTCTGGAAAATGTAATCTCTGTGCTTCCCTCTTAGCTCAGTCGGTAAAGAATCTGCCTGCAATGTGGGAGACCTGGGTTCAATTCCTGGGTTAGGAAGATCCCCTGGAGAAGGAAATGGCAACGCACTCTAGTATTCTTGCCTAAAGAGTCCCATGGACAGAGGAGCCTGGCAGGAAAGAGTCCATGGGGGTCTCAAGAGTTGGAAACTTAGCAACTAAACCACCACCACTGGAAAATGTATGGTGAAGGGGATTGGGAGATTGTTGGGATTTATTGCCTATTTTTCCCAGGCAAAAATACTGGAGTGGGTTTCTATTTCTCTAGAGAATCTTCCTGACCCAGGGATCAAACCCACATCTCCAGCTGGGCAGGAGGTTTCTTTACCACTGAGCCACTTGGGGTTGTCTATATCTATATCTTTACATCTTAATTTATATCTAAGCCAATTATTGCTTATTGCAGACAGTCCCTAGATCCTAGCTGACCTTGTGCTGCCCAATTAAGAAACAAAATTGGAAGATTTAAATCTCCTAGTTTCTCTCAAAGTATATGGAGGATCCCTTCTGTTTATGACATTCGGTTTTGATATGTACAGAATTGCAGGATGGAACTGAAAAGTGATGCCCTTTGAATATACTGGTTTTGTGTAACAATACTAAGGTTCTCTCATCTCCAGACTCCCTTCATACAAAGACACATTGAGCTCCAGCTTTTGTGAACATGAGGTGTTCTTCTATGCACAAGGAATCTGCAATCTCATACATAAACTTGGAGGCTTTCAGCAGGCTTGTGATTTGCCTGGTAAGCTGAATGATGTGAAATAGTTTCTGATGTATAAACTGACACTCACTACTTTGTAGGCCTACCGTACTATCGTACAGGAGGTGGCGAACAAAATCATTCCAAAGAAAAAGAAAAGCAAGAAGACAAAGTGATTATTTGAGGAAGCTTTACAAACAGCAGAAGAATGAAGAGAAATAAAAAGCAAGGGAGAGGGAAAGATGCATCCAATTAAACAGAGTTCCAAGGAATACCTAGGAAAGACAAGAAGGCCTTCTTAATGAACGGTGCTTAATAGTAGAAGAAAACAACAAAAGGGGAAAGACTAGAGATCTCTTTAGGCAGATTGGAAACATCAAGGGAGCATTTCATCCAAAGGGGAGCACAATAAAGGATATAAATGGTAGAGACACAGTAAATGCTGAAGAGATCGGAAGAAATGGAAAGAATGCGAAGAAGAACTGTATAAAAAATAGACCTTAATGAACTGGATAACTTCAATGGTGTGGTTAGTCACCCAGAGCCAGACATTCTGTCTGGAGTTCTAAGTGGGCCTTAAGAAGTGCTGGTGTTAATAAAGCTAGTGGATGAGATGAAATTCCAGCAGTACTATTCAGAAGCCTAAAGGAGGATGCCATCAAGGTTTTTCATTCATTGTGTCAGCAAATCTGGAAGACCCAGCAGTGGCCACAGTACTGGAAAAGGTCAGTCCTCATCCCAGTTCCCAAGAATGGTAGTACCAAAGAATGTGCTAACCATAAGACAATCGTACTCACTGCTTATGCTAGTAAGGTCATGCATGCTAGGCTTCAGCATTATGCAAACTAAGAACTTTAGATATCCAAGCTGGATTTAGAAAAGGAAGAGGAGCTAGAGATCAAATTGTCAACATTTGCCGGATTATAAAGAAAGCAAGGGAAATTCAGAAAAATATCTACCTCTGTTTCATCAACTGCACTAAAGCCTTTGTGTGGATAATGACAAACTGTGGAAAGCTCTTAGAGAAATGGGAATACCAGACCATCTTAACTGTCTTCTGAGAAATCTATATGCAGGTCAAGAAGCAACAGATAGAACCTTGTATGGAACAACTGATTGGTTCAAGATTGAGACAGGAGTATAACAGGGCTGTCTGCTGTCACCCTTTTGTTTAACCTATACGCTGAGCACATCATGAGAAATGCCAAACTGGAATCAAGATAGGCGGGAGAAACATCAACAACCTCAGATATACAGATGATACCACTCTAATGGCAGAAAATGAAGAGGAACTGAAGAGCCTCATGGTGAGGGTGAAGAGGGGGAGTGAAAGAGCCAGCTTAGGACTAAATTTTAAAAAATCTAAGGTCATGGCATCTGCCCCCATTACTTCATGGCAAATAAAAGAGGAAACAGCGAAAGTAGTGACAGATTTCCTCTGCAGACGGTGAGTGCAGGCATGATATCAGAAGACGATTGCTTCCTGGCAGGAAAGCGATGACAAACCTAGACAGTGTGTTGAAAAGCAGAGACTTTACTCTGCTGACAAAGGTCTGTATAGTCAAGGCTCTGGTCTTCCCAGTGATCACGTATGGTTTTGAGAGCTGTACCGTAAAGAAGGCAGAACGCTAAAGAATTGATGCCTTCGAACTGTGGTGCTGGAGAAGCCTCCTGAAGGTGCCTTGGACAGCAAGGAGTCAAACCAGTCATTTTTAAGGGAGATCAACCCTGAATATTCTCTGGAAGGATTGATGCTGAAGCTGAAGCTCCAGTATTTTGGTCATCTGATGAGCACAGACGACTCATTGGAAAAGTCTCTGATGCTGGGAGAGATTGAGGGCCGAAGGAGAAGAGAGCATCATGGGATTAGATGGCTGGACGGCATCAGGGATGTCATGAACATGAACTTGGGCAAACCCTGGGAGATGGTGAGGGACAGGGAGGTCTGGGGTGCTGCAGTCCATGGGGTCTCAAAGAGTAGAACCCGGCTGGGCAACTGAACAACAACAACAACACTTTGTAAGTCAGGGTGAAATTGAGCTGGATGTATGACTACAAGTGATCTTGTTTATGATTTTGAGAAAGGTATATGTAATTTTGCTTATGTGTGTTTCTAGTACAGTGCCCTCTCTGCTCCTTTGACTGGTGGGTGGCGTTCAGACATTGACAAACTATATATTTCCTAAAAGTACCCCACAAAGAGAATTTTCTTTTGGACTTTCCCCCTGCCTTCCTTCCTTCATCCTTTTTAGTATATGCGATAGATCAGAAAAAAGGAAGCATTTTCATTTTTATTTGGAGAACGTCTTTATTTTTTTTAACTCCTGAATTTGTTATTATTTAGTCATTAAGTGGTGTCTTGACTCTGCAACCCCATGGACTGTAGCATACCAGGCTTCCTTGTTCTTCATTATCTCCTGGAGTTTGCTCCAACTCATGTCCACTCTCATCCTCTGTCACCTCTTTTTCCTCCTGCCTTCATTCTTTCCCAGCCTCAGAGTCTCTTCCACTGAGTAAACTCTTTGTATCATGTGGGCAAAGTATTGCAGCTACAGCTTCAGTATCAGTCCTTCCAGTGATGGACTTTGAAAGTTTTCCATTGTCTAATTTCCATTGTCTAACTAATCCTTCTGTCTCTGGTCTATGTGACATGCCATGATTTTACCTCTGTGATTCTTTTTCTTCTGTATACCAATATAGTTGAACTTTTCTCTATTTTAACATCAACCAGACTTCCCGTAAAAATGACATTTTTCTATTGTACTTAACTCTTCACAGTCAAGTTCCTTGAAGTCAGGCTGATGGTAATGGTTCCTTTTCACACACATTAATCTTTTAGAGCTGGCTTCTCAAACAAGTCTTCAGTGAACTCAAGAATTTGTTCTCAGTCAAAACTCTTGGAATCCTTTTATAATTTAATTCTATTCAGTGCCACTCAATATTATTTTTTTGACTTATAAATAAGTGCCCTTTCACATTTGCTTCTTTTTTCACTCCTGTTTTCATCTCCTCCTCTTCTCTTCTTCAGCCTTCTCCCTCTTCCTTCCAAATGTAAGTCACTCAGAGGTTCTTATATATTAAGCTCTACAGTCTTTCCTTCTTTACCACGTTAATTCCTAATATTATCTTTATTCTTCATTCTCCAGAATACTTTCTTCATTTTGCCATGTGTTATCAGTTTTGTTTTACATCTGCACCTGACTTACTCGCTCTTCTTTCAGGCTCCATGTGTGCATGTATGCTAAGAAGCTTTAGTCGTGTCTGACTCTGTGTGATCCCATGGACTATTGCCTGCCAAGCTCATCTGTCCATGGGATTCCCTAGGCAAGAATACTGGAGTGGATTGTCCTGCCCTCCTCCAAGGGATCTTCCCAACACAGTGATCAAACTCAGGTTTCTTATGTCTCCTGCATTAGAAGGAGGGTTCTTTTTAAAATTAATTTATTTTTTATTCAAGGATAATTGAAAGAGGAGAGTGAAAAATTTGGCTTAAAGCTTAACATTCAGAAAACTAAGATCATGGCATCTGGTCCCATCACCTCATGGGAAATAGATGGGGAGACAGTGGAACAGTGTTAGACTTTATATTTTTGGTCTCCAAAATTACTGCAGATGGTGACTGCAGTGATTAAAAGATGATTACTCCTTGGAAGGAAAGTTATGACCAACCTAGATAGCATATTAAAAAGCAGAGACATTACTTTGCCAACAAAGGTCCATCTGGTCAAGGCTGTGGTTTTTCCAGTAGTCATGTATGGATGTGAGAGATGGACTGTGAAGAAAGCTGAGTGCTAAAAAATTGATGCTTTTGAACTGTGGTGTTGGAGAAGACTCTTGAGAGTCCCTTGGACTGCAAGGAGATCCAACCAGTCCATCCTAAAGGAGATCAGTCCTGGGTGTTCATTGGAAGGACTGATGCTGAAGCTGAAACTCCAGTACTTTGGCCACCTCATGTGAAGAGTTGACTCATTTGAAAAGACCCTGATGATGGGAGGGATTGGGGGCAGGAGGAGAAGGGGACGACAGAGGATGAGATGCTTGGATGGCATCACCTACTCAATGGGCATAAATTTGAGTAAACTCCAGAAGTTGGTGATGGACAGGCCTGGTGTGTTGCGATTCATGGGGTCGCAAGGAATCAGACACGACTGAGCGACTGAACTGAACTGAACTGAATTACTTACAGAATTTTGCTGTTTCCTGTCAAACCTCCAAGTGAATCAGTCATAGGTAAACATACATCCCCTCCCTTTTGAAGCTCCCTCCCATCTCCCTCCCATCCCACCCCTCTAGGTGGATACAGAGCCCCTGTTTGAGTTTCCCGAGGAAGGTGGGTTCTTTACCACCAGCGCCACCTTGGAAGCCCCTTTACTAAAGCCTTAGTAATCTTTATACTTTTATACCTATCATACTGGCTTTAAAGTAGTTCATTGAATTAAATTCCCTCTTCTTTCTTCTCTGCCATTAAACATTTCAGGAAAGCTATTCGTGTGTGTGTCCCCATGGTGCTTTTCTGAATGGACTGCACAGAGATATTTCCTAGAGTGTAATGACAATTTGAATCCTGTGGGTGGGAATGGATGAATCCTAGCAAATTGTCTTGACTCACGCCGTGCCCAGTAATCCACTCTCTGCCTCTCCTCTTCAGTCTCTCCCATTTTCATATCAGGTTTAGATTTGTTGCACCCTATGCTCTTGTCATGGGGGGAGGGGGTAGGTAGGACACTTTTATTCTTTTAAAATATGTAAGGTTGATGTTTTAACATTGTTCCTGAGGAAATTTTTCTGAAATTATAACCAAAAAAAAAAAAAAAAAAAAAAAAGTAGACCACATAGAAGCATGAAAATTAATGTATTTTTACGGAGCTTATTATTCTGTAGCATCTTGAACATATCTCATGTGGCCAATCTAGGCTGCCTTAGTTACACGCTGACGCACCAGACTGGTCTTTCTTGAACTTGTCTGAGAGATGGAGACAAAGGATAGATAGTGTTGTGTGCAGCTTTGTGGCAGTGATATTTGACTTCTGGATGAATTTCTGTAGAGCTCATGGGTAGACTCCACTAACAGGTCCCTAAGTTTGAGTGACAGCTTGATTGAAGGTGAAAAATGGCAGTATTTGGGTCACAGATTTTTATGGAATAGAGAACTGCAGAAATAGTAGCAATTATACTTAATTATATTTATTTTTAATAAATAAATAAATTTATTTATTTATTCTAGTGCACTGTGTTCTGTGCCCTAGAACATAGTCTCCTCTGGATTACTTTTCTTCATAGGGAAAGAAGGCGGCATATATCCTACATGTATCCTGGCGAGAGAGTTGCTCTAAGAATCATTGAAATAGCCAGTGTTAGTGTTCATGAAACTTTTCTTGGTGAAAGGCACTTTCGAAAAAAAATATGTAGATTGGTGACCATGAATGATAAAAAGAGTTCAGAGAAGGTAGCCTTGAAGTATTAATCTGAGAGATTTTCTCATGGGTTTACATATGGGAGAAGATGAAAGCTGAATGTCTGAGCTCAAAAGGTGGAAATGTCATGTACTCAGGGCAGGCTAATGATAAGCCTCGGATTACAGAGGTTTCTTCTGAAGTCTTCTGTACATCTGAGCCTTCTGTACATGCAATTGTTTCCCAAAAGAGGATTATCCTTTTTGACTGATGGATCCTCACTCAGAATTTGGTGCATTAATACTTGACTTCCACAACATTCTCTAAATTCAAATCTCTTGGATTGTAAAAATTTTAACACAGGCCTTGAGAGTTTGGCAGGCAGGAGTCAATTTGGTTTAAACAGACCAAACAATTGAACAGATTAAAAAACAATGCTAGGTTACTTCAGGCCAGAAACTAAAATAAAGATTAGATATTACATATTCTAAGTATTAACTCAAGTGGAAATTTTTAGAAAGTTAATCTATACACACAGCAAAAATACTGAATATTTTTAATGCTAAACACATCTTCACCAATTTTTAAGGCATCTATGTAATATGTTTTTATTATGTAAGTTTCCTGGAGAGAGAATTTATTTCTCTTTTGATGGTTTACTGAGGAAACAAAGCGTTTGCCTCATTGTACTCTTTTTGTTTTGGAGGGTCTTACATTTGAGAGATTGGCTCATGGATCTATTTTTTTTTATATCAATTCTTTTGTCTATCAGTTCATGAACATCTTGTTCCTAAACACTCATCTGCAGATAAACTTGCTGAGATTGGTGGTAGTAGTATATTGATAAAAGGGTTTACCACATTTGTTAATCCATTCACCTGCTAATGACCTTTAGGTTATTTCCAGTTTGGAATATTAAACTAAAGCTTCAGTGAGCATATTTCTGTAAGTCGTTTCATGGAGTATGCTTGCTTTTTGGGTAAATCCTAGAGGTAGACCGGCTCGATTACATGATACATGGATACTTTGCTTTTTTTTTTAAAAAAAAAAAGAAGTCAGTCTTTTCCCAAACTTCTTGATTTATTACATATTTTAGCCAGCAGTGTATGAGAGTTCCATTTTCTCTATCTCCTTAATAGAGTTGGTTTAGTATGGCCATCTTTTAAAATATTAGTTGTTTTAATAGGTATGTAATTGTCTCTCCTATAGTTTCAGTTTGCATTTCCTAATGAATAATAATGTTGAATATCTTTTCATGTGGTTGTTTCCCATTTACATATCATCTTTGGAAAGCTGTCCAAATATTTTGCTCAGTTTTTATTGGATTGTTTGCTTTCTTAAGCTCTCTTTATAAACTCTTAATAACAATAATTGCAAATATTTTCCCCAAGTTTATGATTTGTCTTTTTATTTTCTTAACAGTGTCTTATAAATAGCAGAAGCTTTTAATTGGTAAAATTCAATTTATTTACTTTTTCTTTTATTAATTTTACTTTTGGTGACACATTTAAAAATCTATGCCAAAATCACAAAAATTTTCTCCTGTGACTTTTTTTTCTAGAGCTTTTGTAGTTTTAGGTTTTATGTTAGATCTATGATCCCTTTATGAATTGATTTTTGTGTGTAATGTAAGGTATGAACCAAAGTTTATTTTTTTGCAGTTGTATATACCTAATTATTACAATGTCACTTGAAAGTGTTATTCTCCACTGGATTACCTTTACACTTTTTTTTCAAAAATCAACTATCTATATATGTATGGGTCTATTTCTGAACTTTCTATTCTCTTCCCTTGATCCATTTGTCTACCTTTATGCCAATACCAGACAGTTTTGATTATTGTTGATTTTTTAATGTCTTGAAATCAGTTAATGTTGTCCTACCAACTTTCTTCTTTTTCAAAGTTATTTTGTGTATTCTAGCTCCTTTGCATTTCAACTCTTTACCTAGGTTTTGATAGTGTTAACATCTTACATAATCATGGCATATTTATCAAAACAACAAAATTAACATTGGTACAATAATATTTACTGAACAGGTTTTAATATAATAGAACTGCACCAGTTTATTTTCTTTAATATCTTCTTTCTGACCCAGGATCCAGGCCAGTATACCAAGTTGCCTTTAATCACTATATTCAGATTTCTTCAGTATATGATAATTCCTCTGTCTTGCCTTGTTTTTCTTGACTTTGGCACATTTGAAGACTGTTGGTGAAATATTTTGTAGAATTTTCCTCAATTTGGACTTGTCAAATGTCTTTTCATGATAAGACTGAGTTCATGGATTTCGAAAAGTGTATTATCTTTTTGACATATTTTTAGATTTGACCTGATAAAATTTTGTTTGGAAATCTTGCATCTATGTGAAGAATAGTGGTCTGTAGTTTTTTAAAAATCTAATAATGTTTTTGTTTGAATTTGGTTTCAGGTAACAGCTAGCTTGCAGAATGAGTTGGGAAAAAATTGTTCCCTTTTAATTTTCTGGAAGAGTGTTTGCAGAATTGGTATTCTTTTTCTTAAATCTTTTGTGGAATGCACCGGGGAAGCCACCAGGGTCTTGTGTTTTCTTCATGGGAAAGTTTTAAGATCCAATTCAATTTATTTAGTAAATATAGGGATCTTCAGGTTTTCCATTTATTCTTGAGTGAGCTTTGGCAATTTTCATCTTTCAAGAAATATGCCACTTTCCTCTGAGTTATCTAGTATATTGGCATAATATTATTCACAGAAATATCTTCTTATCTTTTTAGATATCTGTAGAGTCCATAATGGGCTTCCCTGGTGGCTCAGAGGGTAAATAATCCACCTGCAATGCAGGAGACCTGGGTTTGATCCCTTGGTTGGGAAGATCCCCTGGAGGAGGGCATGGCAACCCACTCCAGTATTCTTGCCTGGAGAATCCCCATGGACAGAGGAGCCTGGCGGCCTACAGTCCATGGGATCCCAAAGAGTCAGACTCGACTAAGCACAGCACAGGGTCCATAGTAATGCCAGCTCTCTCATTCCTGATATTTGTAATCTATGTCATTGTCTTCCCCTGATATATCTGGTTAAATATTTTCTATTTCATTGATCTCACAGAACCAGGTTTTCATATTCTTGCCTTTCTTGTTTCTATCTTATTTAGTTTCCAGTCTCTATAATTTTCTTTCTTCTACTTGATTAAGTAAGAAGATTCCCTAAAAAAGGAAATGGCTACCCACTCCAGTATTTTTGCCTGGAGAATTCCATGTAGAGAGGAGCCTGGCAGGCTACAATCCATGCAGTCACAAAGAGTCGGACACGACTGAGCAACTAACCCTTTCAGTGATAGTGGATATTCACTTTTGGTGATAGTGGATATGCTTGTCTGTTATCAATCTATAATGGGAATAGTTCATATTTCAGTGCCAACTGAATGATTTGATTTTGATTTCAGTTGGAGGTTTTTTTCATTAATTAGTTTTTTCTTAGTAGTTTACTGAGTTTTCTGAGAAATGGACATTGAATTATATAAAATTACTTTTGAACACATATTGAGTTTTTTGTGAATTATGAGCATGACAAATTAAATGTTTCCTAATGATAAATCATTACATAGTTTGAATGAGATGAAGTTGGTGCTAGCAGAGTATTATGTTATTGAAATGTTAAATGTTTTATTTTATTTTGGAGTTTTGCATATGGTATATGTTATTACTTTTAGTTTTGAACTATTTTTGTTATGTTTTAATATCAGATTTACATATAGCAGTTTCACGAAACAAATTTATAATATTTCTATGTTCATTATACTCTGACAAAGTTTGTATAACATTATAAATATATCTTCATTGAAAGTTGGAAAGGACTCAACTGAAAGAAGAATTTGAGCAAGAATTATTTGAGAATTAATTCTTTCATAAGTCATAATTATTTTTTCCCATCTTTATAGCTTCATTCAAATCTCCACAATGTCTTGAATTGTATTTAATGTTTATATGCTTTAGTTAAAGCATGTTCTTTGAAACAGGAATCTTATTTGCTGAGTAGGTTTGAAAGTGGAAAAAATTCAGAAATGTAATTTTTCTGTCTTAAATTTTTCTTTGTCTTAAATTCTTGTTAGTTCCATTTGTTTTGAATTTCTTTATTCTTTTCCATATGATAGCAGGATTTCCACACTGCATTCTTCTCCTCCCCACTTTTTTTTAAAGTTTCATTGCATCTGGGTGCCAGAACTTGGTTCATCCTTTAATAGTTCACTTTTCAGTGAAATTTTGTGTCAGATGTGTCTTTTCAAATTAGCGTCAGGTTATGTATTCTTAAACCTTGTATTGAAGTTAGGAAACAGGGAAAAATACACGTAGAGTAAATGTTAGAGCTCAATTATCACAAAGTGAATTCACCTACACTGTCAGCGTCCAGGCCAACAAACAGAACATTATCACCACCCCAGAAGCCTTGTGTTCCCTTGTAACCTCCGCTTCCCCCAGATGTATTATTATCTTGACTATGAGTACCATAGTTAGTATGAACTGATTTTGTACTTTTATACATAAAATTACAAATGAGTTTTTGTGCATATACTTTTCAATCAGTATTTTTTATGTGATATTCATTCATGTAGTTCTATGATGTTAGATTTTCTGTTAATTTTCATTGTTGTCCAGTATTTTATTGAATGAATGTATCACAGTTTACTTATATAATCTATTATTGGTTGAAAGTTAATTCTAGTTTGAAACTATTAGGAATAATAGTCCATGAATATCCTAGTATATGTATTTTGGTGCCAATATTCATGCATTGCATGCCTCTTGAGATGTATCTAAGAGTGGAATATAATATATACATATGTATGTATGCATATATATATATAATATACTAATTAAGCTATATAATCACCAGTTATTAGCTTTATAAGTTTTCATATTAGTCACATTCTGATAATGTGTAGTAGTATCTCTCTGTAGTTTAAATATGCATTTGACTGGTTTCTAACAATCCTGAACATCTTTTCATATTGCATTAGTATTTGGATATCCTCTTTTGTGAAGTGCTCATTCCATGTTTTGCCTGTCATTCTAACTGCACTGCTTATCTTATCTTAGTAACTTGCAGAAGTTGTAATGAATATGAGTCTCTCTTTCAGATATATGCATTGCAAATATTTATTTTTCCCATTCTTTGATGGCATTTCTTGATGACTGAGAATTTTTGATTTTAGTTTATCAGTTTTTAATGGTTATAGCTTTCTATGTTTTAAGAAATCTTTCCATACATCAAGGTCATGGTGTTACTCTATATTACTATATAGATGTTTTTTAGAATGTGATATATATGCAGTAGGCTGTGCTGTTCCCTCCCCTTTTTAAAGTATTGATGTTAAGACACAATACGCAAAATCCAGCAATCACAAGTAACTTAGTTGTTACTCTTCATGCATGTTACGTGCTCAGTGGTGTCCAACGTTTTGGGACCCTGTGGACTGTAGTTCACCAGGCTCCTCTGTCCATGGGATTTTCCAGGCAAAATTACTGGAATGCGTTGCCATGTCCTTCTTCAGGGGATCTTCCACACTCAGGCATCAAACTCATATATCCTGCACTTGCAGGCAGATTCTTGACTGCTGAGCCACCAGAAAGCCCTATTCATGCAGGCAGAAGCAAAATGAAGACGTTCTTTGGGTGAGGAGTAACTGTCTGTCATCAGCAAGAGTTTGCTTTTGGATTTGTGGCAGAGGAACGGGAAGAGAGTGACAAAGGTTGGGGGGAAGATAAATAAACATAAATATATTAGTTTAGATGAGATATGCCTACAGAATAAGTGGAATTGAATAGAAAAAAGAGTATAAGAAGTAGTGGAGTTGAATAGAAAAAAAGGTGAATTAATATATGAAAGAGATAAGATCAACAGATACTGGTATCTAGATGGTTTTGGAAGGTGAATCTGTCCAGGATAATTTCAAAGATTTTGAATTAGATGACTAGTTTAGGGACCAAGATAGAAGATGCAGAAAAGATGATTTCTTTACAAGGAGCATTAACTTTATTGATTCTTATATGTTGGTGTTTGAATTGTTTTGGAGATTTTGGGGTAGAGTGGGACATGACTAAGTGACTAAGCATGCACACTCACATATAAGAAGAACTTCCATTTTACTTTGAGTCTATTATTTAATGCAATAAATTTATCTCAAATTTTTTTTTAACTAAAGCAATCATTGAAAGAACACCCCAAATAGCTATTACCTATTACTGAGCATCTCCTATATCTTGGGGACTGTTATACATTTTAGGTATATTATTTAGTCTTTAGTCCAATAAATTAAACATTATATTTACCTGTTTTACATGTAAGCAGCTGAATGTTTAGAAAATTTTACTCAAAAGATACACACAGTTCTTTTGTCACTATAAATTGTTTGAGAAAATTAATATCCCTATCAGGCCCCCTCTCTGAAACCTCTTCACTGTTTTGTTAACAGGTATCATTTCCTTAAGAGGAAAAAATTCTAGGAAGCTAAAGAGAAGACAGAGAAGAATCTCAATTGGTGACACTTTTTTTCCAACCTCATTTACACCTCAATTTTGAGACACCTATAATATTTAGGAATTAACAGAAAGGTCACAAGACAGATGTTTGACACTTCTTAAGTTATTTGTTTAGAAGTATTTGTTGTCCATGGAATCCAGCTAAAAGACTGTATCAGTTACCGAAACATCCCTGCAAGCCAACTGCTTTCAGAAAGACCTCTACGACTAGCACAAGATGGTGCCCCTAGCATATTATAACCAACACTTCGTGCCCTTAGAACACTCTTACCAACTGGCCGCAACCAGCTCATTAGCACGTCAATACACAGATGAAAAATTAAATCAACCCAATAACCAATCTGTGGTCAGAGTACAATCCCATAGTAATAACCTTGTAGTGCCTCCACCAAACTCTAGCCAGAAGGTACAGAGATGCTCAGAATTGCCCTCTGTCATGTCTCAGGACACAATTTCAGGGGACTGCTATAACAGGGTTCTAAAATCACCATTACCTCACTCCAAGCGTCAGGTCACACCTTCACTACACCTCCAGCGGAGAACTCCCTTGTGGCCTAATAAGAAAGCCCTGAGCTCACCTTTGTCCTACCCTAAACCTCAGAACACATCTTCATTTGACCTCATTAAGACATTGTCACCAGAGCCCAGTCAAACAGACTGGAGCTCACAGTTATCCTTTCCTAAACCTCAGAATACATCTTCCCTAGATCTTTTCTGGACATCACCTCCACTGAAGTCTATTCGAAGAGTGTCAAGTTCATCACTATATGTCAATCATCAAGAAACTCCTTCCCCAGACTACCTATGGACATCATCATCTTTGGAACCTAATCAAAGAGCCTTTAGTTCAGCATTACCCCAGTCCAAGCCTCAGAAAGCCTCTTCATTGGACAGCCTGTGGTCATCTTTGTTAGAGTGCAATCAAAGATGCTTGAGCTCACCATCTCCCAGCTCTACATCTCAAATAAATGACTTGTTTCAGACATCACCTGAAGCCCAGCCTTTGGAGCCCAGTCACATGACTCTGAGCTCATCATTACCTGACCCCAGACTTCAGACACCACCTGTACTGAGGTCCAATTCCAGTGTTCTGAGATTACCACTGTCCAGTTCAAAACCAAGAAAGTCACCTTTACCACACTCTGTCCACCAGTCAAAGAGTTTGCCGTTGTTCCAGCCCAAAACACTTGATCATGACTTCAGGACCCCGAGCTCAGCAATGTGTCACTCCAGATTGCAGGACACCACTTCACCAAGCGACAAACACAAAGCCACAGGTCATTCCTCACCTCATCCCAAACCAAATGTCGCGGGTCAGTCATTATTCAGCTCCAGGCACCCCATGAGGAGCATAGCTGCTTTAACACTGGGCTCCAGACTCCAGCGAAAAAGCAGTTTTGGTCACTGTGAAGAGACAGGACCCAGTAAAGAAATTCCATGGACTTTAGATCACACTCAACCCTGCATTGTTAAAGGCGGAACTGTCCCCAGTGATGTGGTAAATAAAATTGTCAATTCTCTTTCCAAGACCAGAATCCAGAGGGATCTCTGTAGGCAGATTCTCTTTCGAAGGATGAGGGGAAGACCAAACCCTCGTCCTGGCCCCCGCCTCTCATCCAGTTATATGGTTTGCTTGGCCTGTGCTTCCTGTGTCAGATCTCATTGCAGCCATCTTACAGGAAGGAAGGACCCCCACGCCGCCACACTCTTTGTCATCCCAACTCCTGAACTCACTCCTGAGAAAGAGATAACAGTGAAACTAGTTTTCATCCTTTCCCTACCAGAGACTACTTTTTTACTCCCTGTGAAAGAAAATCAGCCTGATGAAGCCCCTGAAGACCATCTTGAAGGAATGGAGAAGATACCAAACATTTTCCCTACCTCGGAATCTGATGTCACTCAGGGAGCTAATGAGAAGAAGACCTGGCTGACAGTAGCCCCCCAAAACCAAGCTGCAAGCCAACAGCCCCAGGCTGTAGACTGGCTGCTCTATGTGAAGAAAAACAGTAGCCCTCAGTTCCAGTCTGTACTCCCGTCCGCTTCCTCCTCCACGTCTTTGTCCTCCTCATCCTCTTCATCTTCCTCCTCCTCCTCCTCTTCCACCATAGCCCCCTTTCCCCCTCCTCCTCCTCCAAAAGAGTCTGCCGTCTCAGAAGGTGCGGTCACTAAGTTACTTAGTTACCACCGCTTGCCTCCAGGGGTCTCCTGGCTTGAGTTTATATGTAGTAAAAATCACCAGCCACTTCCTGGAAAACCACGTCCAAGTCAGTCACCATCTCCCAAAGCAAGGCCTGTGAGGAATAGCACCACAGTTAAAAGGAGAAAGGGGCCCAAGACAGTGTTCAAAATTTTCCAGACAAAGTTTCAAAATGAGAGAAATCTTGATTAACTTTTTGTTTCTTTGAAGGCAGTTGACCTCTTAGTTCTTTGACATTAGTTTGATTTCCTATCATGCTTATTAAAATTCTTAGTATTAACTAAGTGTGCCTCTATATTTCAGCTGATGAAGCAATTAGTTAAGGGGAACTATTGCTTTTAAGTCTATTTGAAGAGTCTTAAATAATAGACTTATTAATAGTCTTAAATAATAGACTAATAATAGTCTTAAATAATAGACTATGAGCTTCTAGAAGCCCAAAATGGAATCCTATGTTTTTAACCATGTGCCTGGCTTACAGTAGCCACTAGAAAATAATTGTTAAATGAATTAATAATAATTGACCACAGACCATAAATATCTCATTTGTCTTGCCTTGAACAGTATCCAACTCACTGTTATCCTCCTTCCTCATAAGGCATAATAGTGACGATGTCCCTAAAACAATTTATGCTAATCTGGTTCCCTATCTCTAAAGAAAATTCAGATCATGTTTAACAGTTAATACATATAGGAAGGAATCTTTTCAGTCATGTGTTCCTAGAGAAAATTCTTCTTTGGTAAGATCCCACACTCTTAAATGCAACAATTTATTCAACCATAGCAGATCTCAGAAAAGAATAACCAACTGGTACCCTACCTCATGCCAACTGTACCAATATTTAAATTATAGGCTGTAAAGTCACCTGCTCATCACTTCTACTTATACAACATAAATGAGTTAATAAAAATGTTTAAAAAATTGTTTCTGTTCCACTGGGTCTACTAGTAGCGGGAAGAAAAGGGAATAGTCTTACCTACTACCTTAAATAATTATACCTATCTGAAAGAGCTAGAATTAGTTTCTCTTGCATACACTGATGACTCACAATCCTACCTCTCCACTCTACTTCTTTCTAATCACTAGATTGCATATCATACATTCCAATTGAAACATTGTACAGGCATCTTAAACTCAACATAGCCAACCCAGAATTTGTCATCTTTACCTTTAAAGCTGGCATCTGCACATTACAGTCCTTTGTCCTCTGTCCCCTGTTTTAGTGGATGTTCCACCATCTGTCATGGAGTCTGTTTTCTCATTGCCCATCCCCCTCCAAGTCCGTGAGTTCCATGACCTTATTCTCTATAGAATCTAGCTTTTTTCTCCAACCCTATTGCCACTATTCTAGTTGTGGTCACGGATTTGTCAGCTGGATTACTGAAATAACTCCTAAACATGCATTTTAACTTTTGAACATATTTCTGAGATCAAAGTTGATGATACCATTTCACTGTTTGTAACCCTTTTTCATTGCCCATTGTTCCCTTAGGAAAGTCTTAATTCCTTCTGTGATTGAGTCATAATTTTCAAGATTGATTTCTTTCTCTTTTCCAGTCTCAGCCACATTAATTTCTTTACAGTGGGAAGCAAGCCTCCTACATTTCCAAATCAACAATTCTGGTGTCCAGAATGATCTTTCCATTTATACATTTTTGTTCTACAGGGCTCTAAAATCTTCTGGGAAGCCTTTTCCTGATCCACTTACAACTGAAGAGTTTAGTTGGCTTTCTTATTACCATGAAACTTTATTTTTACTCTTTATACTGATCTTCACCATAATATAAACCAATCGTTTCTTGTCTGTCTTTACTCACTAGAATGAAAACTTATTGTTCACCATTTTATGTCTATTTTTTATGTAGTCCTTGAAATACAGTATATTCCCTAAAATATGTATTAAGATTGAGTTAATGCTAGTGAAGCTCTTCATCTTTTTTAAATTCTCTGAAATAAGTAATGCTTCATCTATTTGCTTTTTCCCATACTAGTATTGAATTGTGTTTTGTACCTTTTGTCTTGGTGAGAACATATATAAAAATAATATAGTAGTCATCTTTGTCTTATTTCTTATATTAAAAGTGTTCCTTTCTAGTATTTCAGTATTAAATATGATGTTGCATAGCTGACCAGTGATGATGAGGAAGAACTTAGGTATGTGATAATGTGTTCAAGGATTTCTCCAACCTCTTTAGAAAATCCTTGATATGTGCTTAATTCACCCTGAGCATCTGTTTTGATGACACACATCACTTGTATAATATGTTCTCTACTAAACTGAATTTTATGTGTGGAGGTCCTGTGTCTATCATGTTTACTACTAACCTCTTTGGACCTAAGGAAACCTGGCATATACTAAGATTTCAATAAATATTTATGAAATTAAATCAAGGAATTCAACTTATTTTTATTTGTTGATGTAATTTACATGTTTGTTTCCATTGTTTATATTATTCTCTAATCTTTATGCCTCATTGCAATTTTTTATTTTTCTTTATTTTTGAACTATGATTTAATTAATTTTTTTAACTTCTTTACTGTTTCGCGGGCTTCCCTTGTGGCTCAGCTAGTAAAGAATCCGCTTGCAGTATGGGAGACCTGGGTTTGATTCCTGGGTTGGGAAGATCCCCTGGAAAAGGGAATGGCTATCTACTCCAGTATTTTGGCCTAGAGAATTCCATGGATTCTATAGTCCATGAGATCACAAAGAGTCAGACATGACTGAGTGACTTTCACTTCACTTCACTTACCGTATTGGCAGTTATTTATTTTGTTCTTAATCAGAACAGTGTCTACTTTGAATATTATTTAAGAGAATTCTGTAACCATATATTTCCTAATTTTTAAATTTGGAAATAAAATCACATGAAACTGAACAGGAAAATGAATAACAATAGCAAGTATCCAACTCTCTCTCCTGTCTTCTATTGACATAACCAAGAGATTTCAAAATACAGAACAACATGTGTTATGTCAGAAAGGTCAAGAAATTTTTGTCAGGTCTTGTACAGATGAGGTCAAGTTTTAGAAGGGTAAGAGGGACTCAGAATTTACTAAATTTAAATAAAGAGATAATTTGAAAATAATTTTTAAAAGATATTAATTGCATCTCATTAGTCTTTTTCTCTAAATGGAAAGGCCTGGACATGCAAACAGGCTGCATAGCTGTTGGGAAATAGAAGGTGAGTTCTCTGAGTTGTCACATATCTGGATGATAACTTAACACTCTTTTTGTTTTGTTTTTTAATTGGAGGAAATTATGCCCTGATTGGAAGCTGTTGGCATGGGGAAGCTATAGGCAAGGTAACTATAAGAAGGGTATCCACTGTGATTGGTTAGGAGCATATTTGTGTCTCCCTGATAGGTCCTAAGTTGGAAATGGAGACAAAATTAAGGAAGCTATCAGTTATTAATCCTGTCCTAGCTATTTTGGGTTATTATTTGGTGTCCTGGATTATTACTAGAGAGAGTGGTAATAGCAGACTTGCTTCCTGGGCCAGTTACTACAGATAAAGTGTTGGTTTCCTGGGTTGGTTGTTTCAGGTAATAAGCCAGAGTTTATATGTGGTCTGGCTGTTGTCTGTTTTTATATTCAAAAAGCAAATTTTTATATTCAAAGCAGATTTGCTTTGTTCCTATTCAATCAGCTACTACTTTTCTTATAGGAAAAATCTCCAACTGATATTAACAAAATGCACAGTGCACCTCCTGTCAAGATTCGAATAGATCCCTCAAAATCTCTCATCAGAATTAATGAACACCTTGTACATAAAA
Organism: Muntiacus reevesi; assembly: GCF_963930625.1. Classification (NCBI taxonomy): domain Eukaryota; kingdom Metazoa; phylum Chordata; class Mammalia; order Artiodactyla; family Cervidae; genus Muntiacus; species Muntiacus reevesi. Next base: position 18,639,545 of record NC_089269.1, on the reverse strand, counting down.
AACATAAGGTATAATAGAAGATTATGTCATGGTGTCATAAGTTTTCCAAAACCTGTAATAGAAGATTATAAGTTCAAGGACTCATTATCCTTTGTACTGGTCTCTGTAATACACCTATTTTGCTGGTGGGGAAAAACTCAAGGGCTGAGGGTGAAGGTTTGTCCAGGACCTTCAAGCTGTAAACATTGTTATCCCTTGACACCGTCTTTCCGCTAAGCCTCATATGTCACTAACATCCATTCTAACTGGAAGTAAATGCTTTACTATAGTTATTTATGCAGTGCATTGTTTAGTATTCCAATTGGTGGGTGAAGCTAGCCAATATCTTTTGACTTCACTTGGGAAGAATGGTTCACCTGGACAGTAATATGTCAGGGCTTTACTGAGAGTCCTCTTATTTTTCACAAATCTTGAAGGCTGATTTGAATGATACAAAGTTCCCTAGGGTTTCTACTTGGTTACACTATATGGATGATTTGCTTCTTCACTGTCATTCTCAAACCTCCTCACAGAGAGATAGCATCCACTTGCTAAAGCTGTTAGCCTTAAAGGGAAAAAAGGTCCTCAAGGAAAAATTACAGTTTGCTGAAACCCAGTTTTGATATTTAGAGCATCTGCACCTAGGTCCAGATAGAAGTCATAGCGTCATAAGTTTTCCAAAACCCCAAATTAAGTGTCACCTGCAAGGTTTTCTCGCTAGCTGATTATCACCGAAACTGGATTCCATATTTCTCTTTTTATGGAAAACTTTGGTAGGTTTTACTAAACAATAACAGCCTTGATCCGTTTTTTATAGGAAGACCATAGCATTCAAAGCCTTTCAACTCTCTTTCAAGGGGTGTTTGATGAACCTGCCTGCCCTTGGTCCTTTCAATTATTCCCATTTTCCATTCTGTATATGAAAATGAAAGGAATGCCTTTTGGAGACTCACCCAAAAATGTAAGACCATCACTAACCCAGGGGATATTATAGCTGGCAACTGGACCCAGTGGCAAGAGAGTATTCGCCTTGCCTTATGTCATAGGGTCACTGCCTAAATTGTTTTGGGATCCCCTTTAGCCATTTTGGTAACTCACGCAGTTTAAACTCTCCTGAACTCTCAGCACACAACATTTCTCAATCAGCCCCCTTCTCCTGTAAAGTTCTTTTGTTAACTGCTCCTCGTGTAACTCTTTTACACTAACCTTGACTCTGCTAGTCTCCCCTTGGTCACCAATGAAGTCCTTCACAACTGCTTAACACCGATGGATAACTTCCTGACTCCTCATAAGGACCTGCAGGAAATTTCATACTCTGACTTCTCATGGTTCACTGGTGGCTTTTATTTACAAAGTGACAATGGCAAATACTGTGCTGTATTTGCTGTTGCAACTCCTTTTGATGTCAGCATCAAAAGGCAGCATCTTTACCTGCGGCTACTTCTGCCCAACACACTGAGTTACATACTCTTATACAGGCTTGTGCTTTAGCCAAGTGCAAATCTGCCAGTATTTATGCTGATAGTAGACATGCTTCCAGATTAGCTAATGACTTCAGAATATTGTGGGAGCAATGTAACTTCCTTACTTCCAGTGGAAATAGAATTAAAAATGTTCCTATGTCCAAGGAGTTACTGGATGCAATATTTGCTGTGTTAGCTATTATTAAGATTCTGGGGCATTCCAACTCAGCTCTCTGGAAGCTAAGGGGACTCACCTTCTGACATTTCCACAAGGAATGTTGTCCCTAAAGGAACCAACAACAGCCAAAAATCCATCATAGTCTAAAGGGATATTTCCCAAAATGATAACTTACAAAACCTGGTTAGAGAAGTCCAACGATTAGCCTCAGAAAAGGAAAAACAAGACTGGAAATTCAACAATTATTGGTTTGATAAAAAGTAAAAGCTCTGGCTTGGACCAAATAACAACCCAGTCCTACTGGAGACTCCATAATTCCCACTTCTCTTCACTGTACACACATTAAACCATTGGTTTACTGACAAAATGATAGCCTTCGTAAATCAATATTGGCAGGGAACACTAATAAGGCCACAAAAAGTGCCTACCTCACTGTCCCACTTGTCTGAAATACAACCCAGGAAAGTCTGTTTGTATTGCTTCCAGACATTTTAAACTGCCTAATGGACCATTCAAGTTCTGGCAAATAGATTTCATACAACTTCCTCCATCTCATGGAGGATATAAATATGTTTCAGTCGTGGTATGCATGTTTTCACATTGGACTGAAGCCTTCCCTTGCAGCCAGTCTACTCCCTTTCCTGTGGTTAAAGTCCTTTTGGAAAAGATTATCTCTGCTTGAGGAACTCTCCTCAAACTTCATAATCATCAAGGAACCTATTTTATTTGTCAGATATTTTAACAAGGTTGTGCCGTTGGCTGGTTTTATAGCATTTTCGCTGTGCGTACCACCCTGAATTCTCTGGTTTGGTGAACACACTAACACTAATGATATTATGAAGACTCCACTTGTCTCTGAAATAAAGACAGAATGTGTCATAAAATCATTGATAGATTTCCACCTCCATTTACAACAGGAGCAGTAGTAATAATGGTTCAACCTTAGTTTTGGGTGTTGCCTTGTAGCTTTAAAGTAAATTTGAAGGATGAACTAGTGGAGATTAAACAGGAATGTATTTTTTTTTTCTTAATTGTGCTTTTTGTTAAGTTTATAAATGGTTTTAAAATGCATTTCATTAACTTTTAACACAATGTTTTGCCTATTTTAAGCTCACTATAGATGAAGTGTAGATTTTAAGCTTACTATAGATGAGCTTCCCTGGTAGCTCTGACAGTGAAGAATATACCTGCAATGCAGGAGACCAGGGTTCAAACCCTGGGGCAGCAAGATTCCCCTGGAGAATGGAATGGCAACCTACTCCAGTATTCTTGCCTGGAGAATTCCAAGGACAAGAAGAGCCTGACAGGCTACAGTCCATGGGGTCACAAAGAGTCAGACACAACTGAGCAACTAACACACACAGATGAAGAAGATGAATCAATGAGAGAAAAGATGGAAAGATGGGTGCCTGGAGATTCAGGAAAGAGCACTGGGGGAGCATTTCGTGAGAGCGGAAATTGAGATGGGCTAGCAGACGAGATTCTCTGTTTCTCCTTCTTTAGCATTCTCGATTAAATTTTGCTTCTGTAGCAGCGAGATTGGTTATTTTTCTTCAAAACCAATTTTCAGGTTACTGAATTTTATTGCAATAAAGTGATATTTTCCTCCTTTTCTTCCTTTCTCTCTCCTCTTGTATTTTTTTCCTCTTCCACTTTTTCTCCTTATGTGAAACAATTTATATAAATTGTCAAATAGAAACTTTTGGGGAAAAAAAAAAACCCTCAGTTTCAAAACTCATTCATTGGCTTCTTCCTTTTTCTAGGAAAACTCATCCATTTGTCTTCTAATTAAATGTCAATTTGCTTTTACTTTTTCAGTCCTTCCATCACAACCAGGGCCTCTTCCCCTTTCCTCTCCCCAACACACACAGAATCAGTGAATTGGTCAACTTCCTGAAAAAGACCCTGGGTGTGGCTTTACACTAACAAACTTGACAAGAAGGTGGCGCTAGTCGTAAAGAATCAGACTGCCAATGCAGGGGACCTGGGTTTGATCCCTGGGTCAGGATGATCCCATGGAGAAGGAAATGGCAACCCATTCCAGTATTCTTGCCTGGAGAATCCCATGGGCAGAAGAGCCTGGTGGGCTATAGTCCCTGGGGTCGCAAAGAATCAGACACAACAGAGCACACATCATATAATCTGTTTGCGTATCTGTAAGGATCTCCCCAGTGTCTCAAAGGTAGAGAACCCAGCTGCCAATGCAGGAGATGCAGGGAGTCACGTCCCCCAAAGAAGGAATAGCAAACTACTCCAGTATTTTTGCCTGCTAAATCCCATGGACAGAAGGATCCTGGTGGGCTGCAGTCCACGGGGTTGCAGAAGAGTTGGACATAATTTAAGTGACTGAACAACAACCAACCATACATCTCTACAGCAAAAGAGTGTACGTTTCCTAGATTTCTTGTATATTTTTGGAGATAATGTCGTTAAATCATAAATTGGAGCTCAATCTGGCTATCTGCATCATCACATGGGCTGTGATTTCTTTTCTTCATGCTTTTGTTCCAATATATTCTAAACACTTGTAATAATCACAGTTACTGACATCATATTAATTGAACTGTGTACATTTAAAGAGGGCCACGTAAACCACCATTTAGTTTTTGCATCACAGAAAGTCATGAAAAATGTGAGGTGCTCCAAAATAAAAAGAATGAAGATGGAACCATAGTCATTTCTTTCTTTTTTTTTTTTTAAATTGGAGTATAATTGCTTTACAATGTTGGCTTAGTTCCCACTGAACAACAAAGGGAGTCATCTGTATGCATACATATATCTCTTCCTTCTTGAACCTTCCTCCCACTCCCCCCACAGAGTCACTTTTTGATTCATTCATTTATACATCAAGTGTACACTTTATCCAAATCACGTCCAAGAAAATTTCAATTTCTGGAACATCATCTAAACTTCCCATTCTTAAAACTCTCTCCAGGATAAAAGGAAGTGGATTATTTATCTCTTAGGACTAAATATTTGTTTTTCTTCCAGGTGGACAAATAAAAACTCACTAATGTTTAGGGATAGTGATCAAGTGTTCTGCCCTCTTGGGCTCAGAAACTCTCAGACTCAGGCTCTGTCACTAACTGCAGTTTTGCAAATCTTTGAATCAATGTGAAAATCTGTTCCCTTGACTAAGAAGGATGTTACAATATAAAGTGAGCATCCAGTGCACAATAACCCTGAAAAATAGCATCATAGCTACACTTATGGTTACTTGGTTGAAATTCTTTTTTTCGTTTACATTACAGATCCACTTTATGCTTTAACAGTGACAGTTCAGCAACATAACTTAAACATTGTTTGATGCTTTTTTAGGATAATAATGACCTGAGATCCATATTCAAGCCTCAGTGAAAATACTCGCTAGCAGTTTCTCTTCTGTGTGTTGAATCTGTATTATATTTTGACCATGGCCACATGGATCAAGGCTGCTTATTGCTCATTGAACAAAGTTCAGACTCTTCGGCCAGTCGTATACGGTCTTTTATAATTTTGTCCATATCAAAGCTCTTTCACTGTTTATAATTTTCACAACATTGTATGTCTATAATGTACTTGACTCCATGTAATCTTCATCTCTAGCAATATCTCAAGGATGCCCAGAGTTTTTCTGCTTCTCAGACCTTGTTCATGCTGCTTGGCCCCATTTAGAATACACAGCATCCATACCCAAAAGCATCAGTGTCTTATCCATTACTGAGTTCAGCTCTGTTAATAATCTATCTGCACCCCTGCTTGCACCTTAGACCTGGGTTTAAGACCAGACCTTGCATCTGACCTGTGTTTCTTTGATTATATTTACATGATCATAAATATCATAAAATATACATAAATTATATTTACATAATAAATTCCTTCAATTTATTTATTTAGTTTTCCATTTCACTGATGAGACTGTAAATGCCCTGAAGTCCAAACCTTTCCAGCATATTTTACTCTTTACACTGTACTGTGTAGTGTCTAGCCATCAGAAAATGACTTACTAATAAATGTTTAATTGAATATATGGTTCTAGATAGAAAGCCTGGGGAATGTGCTGAGAGTGATTTTTGTTGCTTATAGAAAATTACTTCTTAAAGCATGTATTAATTCCTACAGTGAGGAGAATGGTGTGTCAGAATCACATTCTGGGTTTTGTGCCAGGCTTACACTATAAAGTGAGAAGGAAAAGGAAATGCTGAAATGTTAGAACCCTTTCACTAAAGAAGTGTTAATTGCAGTGCTTTAGACTATGAAAATGAGCTGAAATATAACCACATGCTGCTCAGTCAACCAAAAAGTATAAGATGTAATATATATATAATAAATTGGAAATGATTATTTTAAAGGTTGAGACCACACCATATTATTCATATTAGTTACTGAGATTCAGGAGGTATATTGTATTTGATCTTATCCATGACTAAACTCTAAATTATCCTTCATCTCTGTGAACATGCTGTAATTATCTTGTTCATCCATTAGAGGAAAACAAATGTATTTATCCTTCATTTTCAATAATACTAAGTACAAAATCACTTCTTTTGGGAAAAAAAACTTCACATTTTGTGCATTCAAAATTGATTCCATTTCAAATACTTGAATTTATTTACTATAAATCTTTCATTCTGAGTGACTTATAGCACTATCTTGAGTATAGAAAATTATCCAAAGCATTTCTAAAGGATTTTTTTTTAAGATTTTAAAAGATAAACAACATTATTACTGAGTGACACCTACAATGTTCCATCTCCTCTAGAGCTGCATAGTAATCTTACAAATACAATGAAGAAGAAATGGAGACCCAGAGCAGGCTTATTAGTCTAATACCATGGTTTACATGATCAAACATCTGTTTCGGGATTTTGTTTTGCTTTGTTTTAAGATTTATTTATTTCTTTCTTGGCTTTGCTGGATCTTTATTGCTGTGCAGGTTTTTCTCCAGTTGCGATGAGCAGGGGCCACTCTTCACTAGAGTACATCGGCTTCTCATTGCAGTGGCCTCTCTTGTTGCCGGGCTTCGGTAGCTGTGATTCATGGGTTTAGTTGCTCTGCAACATGCGGATCTTCCCAGACCAGCGACAGAACCCGTGTTGCAAGGTAGATTCTTAACCCCTGGACCACCAGGGAAGCCCTCAAAGAAAGTTTTTTTAAATGTCTAGAACTGCATGTTCCAATGCAGTGACCATTAGCTACATGTGCCTATGGAGCACTTGGAATGTGGTTAGTGACAGAGTTTAAAATTTAAAAACTAAAGGAATGTAAAGTGTTTTTCCAGTAAATAAAATGTTAGAGTTTTGGTAAGACTACACTTTCTTTCCCTATTGCATCATTTTAAGATATTATTGTTTTATTTTAGTGTGCATGTTGAGACACATGCCACATTTCCAATATTAGACATAACCTTGTGCACCACAAATCTAGATGATAGTATATTGATTCAACTCAAATGACTTTTTTTTTACACAGTGATATAATATTGCAGTGTGTTTATTTGAGTATTTTATGTGAATGGCACATGTTACAGTAACATTTATATAACTTGTAATTGTTAATTAAATGAAAATAATATGAGAATTTTAATTATAATACAATTTAAAAAATTTAGTTTACAAATAAGTATGGACACACCATAAATTTAGAATGAAAATGTACAACTGTGCAGAATTATGTGGAGATAGAAGAACTGGTTCTGTGACTAAAGGAATAGAAAAAAAGAGTGGAAGAAAGTTTGTCAAAAATTTATGATGAATGCCAGTTTCAATATGCTGCATCAGAGCAATACAAAAATACTTTATTCATTATGTTAAAAATTAAGATAACATAGTGGACAGTATTAGCAAACATTTCTAGCAAATGAGTTTTCTATCAACAGTCACTGTGTCAATAGTATTAGTTGACTGAAAACAGAATTATATGTCTAACAAAGCATTTTACAATTAATTTTAACAGAATTTTTTCTAAAAACTATTGACCTTAATAAAAAAAGACAGTCTAGTGATTCCTTTGCGAGGTATAAATATAATGTGGTTTTAAACTATTGGCCATTAAAAATATCCAAACAAAAAATTGGAATTAATAAATTTTAAAGCATTTTAATATTCTCGTAATTTAAAAAGAACAAAGCAAAGATATTGTGCTGTATCCTCTGATATATTATGTGTGACATTAAAGTTTTATGGAAAACTATTTTAAGGATAGAATTGAGGTTATTCATTTCCAAATAATTGAAAAGGAAGAATTAGAATAACAAAAATTTGTCCAATTAAAAGCAGTATGAATGAGTAGGATTATTGAAAGTAGTTTTCAAAAAGCAGATTAGTGAGAAAATATAAAATAGGATGGTGGATCTAAATTAAACAAATCAGTCATTGAAAAACAAGGTACATTGAATAAATAAATTTTCCAGTTCCATATATATTCAAATTAGAATTTAACAATCTAGCTAAATGCTGTTTTCCAGTAATCTGCTGAAAAAGTAAAGGCAGCAAAACTAATGTGACAGAATCAGTATTTTAGAATTTGTATTTATTAATTTAGTTTTTAAACATGATTTGAAATTGTAATTTTGGCTGGCTCTAAAATAACTTTGATTTTTGCACAATAAATAAAACAATTTTTATATGAAAGAATGGAAAAATTATTTCAGTTATGGAAACTTATATAAAATTCAGTTATATAAAATTATGAGGAAAGGCTGAAATGATATATTACTAAAGTAAAGTATTTTCAGTTAGGCCAACACTCAATGACTTTCTGAATATAAGCCCTTTCTATAAATAAAAAAATCAAATTAATTTAAAATTGGAAAGCTTGCAAACCTTTTTCTTTAGTTGTAGAGAAGTCATGCATCATATAAGACATGGTCCAATCAGTATTCTGGGAGCATTTTTCCTCAGAGGACACTCAAATTAACAAAGACATGTCATTTAGAAGCATAAAAATAGAGCTTGTTGCTTAAATATTTCTGAATTTTTTCCATCTGCTAAAGATAAATTTCAGTTAGATTATGGAAAAATTAATTTCTATCCTTATGCATGATCCTTTAGCTAGCTATTATGCTAGGTCAAAATTCTAGATTCATTGCAATTAAAACTGTTGTTTCTTTTATTGTTTCATTCCATTGTATAATATATACTAAGAATATCTGTGCTCAGTTTTCTGAAGCAATTATATAAAAAGTAAAATGTATACAGTTGTCAAAATTTTTTAGTATATGTATGCAAGAGCTATGAATCACACCAGTTTATGGAAACTGCTGAAATAGAAAAGAGAAAATGAATTTAATGATCTTGTGTTCTTTGCCAATTTTTGTTGGTTGTGTTATGGACAAATGCTATAAAGATTTACTGTACTGTTAATTAAAAATTTTCTTGAACAAAAAACATGCTTACCAAATGTCCAATAATCTAAGACAGAAAAAATGGCTGTGTAATTTGCATAATTTATGAATATGACACTGCATTTGAAGAAGTGGAATTTGTAGCACCAAAGAAAGAAAAAGCTTATTTGTGATCTAGCAAGACATGTACAAGAATTTATGTTCAAGTGGCAATCCTTCATCATACAAATCAATGATAATATCTACACATTTTTCAAAGGAATCAATATGCAGAATTTAATCGTAATTGACAGGATTATGTAAGTCATCCTCTAGATGTAAAAGAAAAGTTTGAAGAACACTTGTACTGAGTTGCCACAATAATGTACTTAACTTGGACAGACAAGTTTTGAAACCAAAATGCTTTTATTACAAAATGAAAAAAAATTATTCTATAAAAGTAGTTTTCTTACTTTGAATACAAATATTAAATAAAAATGATTTTGATAATGGACTTAGTTATTTGAAACCTTGAACTATGTTTAAGCCAACTAAACATAAGTTGTATATAAGTGTACGTTTTTTCTCTTGAAAGTTTTATTATCAATGTTTTAATCATCCAGTCAAACATAGACAGTATCTGATGAATACTCACTCACCCAGAATCTAGGTTTTCTAAATCTTAACATTCTGTTATATTTATTTAATATTAAAAAAAGTAATGATACTCTTGAAGTATTTGTGGGCCTATTTCTGGGACATATGTATACCTGTGGCTGATTCATACTGATGTATGGCAGAAACCAGCACAATATTTAAAGCAAATATCCTCCAAATGCACTTTTAAAAACTGTGCATTCATCAACTCTAAATGCAAATTGAATATATCTGACGAAAATTTAGTGTCCAAACTGAGGTGTGTTATAAACCTAACATGCACACTAGATTTTAAACAAGATGGTACACAAAGTGTAAAATATCTCATTAATAATATTTAAGTTGATTACATGTTAGCACAATAATATTTTTGAGATACGATTTTAAGTAAAACATATTGCTAATGTTAATTTTACCAGTTTCATTTTGCTATGGCTACTAGAAAATTTAAAATTACATGTGTGGCTCACTTATATCTCTACTGAACAGTGCTGGTCTGGAATATAAATAAGGCAAGGCTGTTGAATATCTTGAAAACTACCATTTTCCCAGGCCTAAGAGAAATATACTTGGCATATGGTTGGTAGTTAACAAATACGTTTGGTGGGGGGAAAAGTCTACAGTGTGTTTATCTCTGATAGAAATTTTACAGGATGAGTAAGCACAACTATTTTTTTCCTCTTTCTCCTTGACTCGGTCTCTACTTTTTTCCCATTCAATGTTATTTTTTGAAAACTTCCAAAGGTGGAAGATTTAATATCTGTCTTGTGATGACACTCTGGAGAAATTATTTGCTATGTCATTTTGAATGGGTCGCAGCTATCATTCTGTCCCCCCACATTTAAAAAATATAACTGACATCATTATATACACACTTTGATTTAGCTGCTCATATTATGGGGTTGCGAGAGTTGGACACTTAGAAATTAAACCACTATCATTCCAGCTTTACAAATTTTGATTGTATAAGTAGTGCATTCTTGTAAAAATTCAGACAATAGCCAAGTATATTCTATAGAAATCCAACTCTGTATTTCCCTAAGTAATTTTTAGAAGATTTAATACATTGTCCCATACTTTGTTTACTCAAATACAAATGTACTGTATTTGTTTTTTAAAAACAGGGGGAATCGTACTTGCTGTTACCTGCCTTGCATTTGTCCTTTCCGTCAGTCACTGAGGACCATTCATTGCGCTGGTCACCAGCGCTTTTGGCCAGCACTCTCATCCCACTATGGCGTAGCTGATTTTTGCCCTCCTCCTTGCCCCTGCCTAAAGACCAAAGTCCCTTCCACTGCTCCCTGGGGTAGGACAAGTCCTCAGCAGGACTTCCTGCGTCTCAGGCTCCGCTCTTCCCCGTTCATTCCCTCACAGTGAGCTAGGTGGCTGACATCTGAGTCTTTTCTGAGAACACTGCATCTCTTAGTTTTTTCCTACATGACTCATACCCCTCTTTTTGAAATGGTGGGGAGAGGCGTTCACTCATTAATTCTCACCAGTCTTCCCAAACCACTTTCTCTCTCTAATCCCTAACGCCTTCCCTGAGGTTTCAACGTCAAGTCATTAGGTGTTTCCTCGACTATTTCACTTTTTTATCCCCCTGTCATTCCTCTCTGAACCTAGTGTCTGAAAGTAATGTGTCAGTCTTATTCAGTAAGTAACATGTCAGTCTGATTCAGATCCTGGCTTACTTTCCTTCTCTTCAATGTTACTCCTGTTAAAACTCATATAAACTCATATACCTACTCCGAGTTCTCAGTTCCTGAATTTTTTCATCCTACTGACCTTCTCCCTCTCATATCCATGGTTAAAATCTTGATCTTTTCATTATCGAATACTCTAAAATTTTAAGTATTCCGTTCATTCTCCTAGTGCTCTCACTCCCACCGTATTTTGACCCTACCAGGTCCTAAGCTAGCTTAAAATTCAGGTTCATTAAATTAAAAACTGTTACATATACCCTCAACTGTCCTTTCATATCCCATTTTGCAATTTTCTGGCAAGCAGCCCAAACCTAGTTAAATTCTATTATTTTCTACTTCAATCTTCATCCCTGTAGGTAGATATGTCTAGAGAAAAACACCCTGCTGACAGTCTCACCTTAAACCTCAAATGAGCCTTTAATGCCGTCCTAAATCGGAGCATCATCTTGTCCACTCTCCTAGGTAACTACTTCACATCATTTCCTCCCTCACAATTTCAAGACCTTGAATATTCTCTTTCAACAACTGCATGGCTAGGCCGTGCAGCCTTTAGGCACAAATCCTCCGATTTACCTGGAAATATATTTTCATCCTAAGTATTTAGTAAACTTGACGAGTTAGGGAGTAAATTTAAAGGCAATAGATGGAGAAAAGAGCATGAATATTTAAATTTTTTCTTTAGGATTATGTATCAAAGTTTTTATTATGTACTAAGGGCTTTCAGTTCATTATCTCATTTAACTCTCAAAAGTCTGTGAGGTAGGTACTGTCATTTACCCTTCTTGACAGTTCAGGAGACTGAAGCAAACAGGTTATATAACTTGCCCAAAGTCATAAAGCCAGTGAATAGCAGACCACAATCCAAGCTTAATGATACATCACTATACATGTATTGTTATTGTTAAAACTAAAAACAATGGCAAAACAGAAGCTGGCAATACTAATTTCAGGTTAGGAAGTGAAGCACCTGAGCCTTCCACACAATACTAGAAGGTAAGCTAATGATATAGTTATTTTGAAAAAACATCTTTGGCAGTTTCACTTTCTTACATCTTTAAACCTACCTTTATCAGACATCTAGTAATCCTACTCTTTGGTATCTGCATAAGAGAGATGAAAAGTAAGGTTTACACAGAAGTCCATAGATGAATATTTATAGTATCTTTACTTACATCCTCCAACTGGGAACAGCCCAGACACCATACTGAAATATTATTCAGAATATAGAGGAATAGACCTTTGATTCATGCAATGATATGGATAAATTTTAAATGCGTTTTTCCTACCCAAAGGGCTACTATTTTATGATTTCATTTAGCTGACACTCTGGAAAAGGCAGAACTATAGAAATGGAAAATAAACCACAGGTTGCCAGGGGATAGGAACTGGAGCGGTGGTTTCCTACAAAGGGAAAGAATTGTAGAGGCACTGCAACTGTTCTGTATGAAACTGTTGCTTTGGACACTTAATTCTATGCCTTTGTCAAGACTCTATAGCACTTCACATCATAAAGAGTGAATTGTACTGAATAAATTTCAGAAGAAACAAACGAACCACCGTGATATGGGGTTGTTGGTGGAATACTGATTGTGACAAATGAATCAAACTATATTACAAGTGAATCATGTAATTACACTGAAGGGTTTGGGGAATAAGGGAGCTGACTTAAGTAAATTATGTAATTTTTTGTGTGATAAAGGTATGTTTAAGACATAAGAAACTGCCAAGCTGTTTTTGCAAATGAGCTATACTATTAGCTTTCCCTCTGGTATTGTATGGAAGGCTTGGGTGCTTCACTTCCTAAATTGCAATTAATATCGCCAGGTTTTGTTTTGCTGTGCTGTAAGTACCTGTGGATTTTGAATGAATACGCCAAGCATACTGGACACTGCACAAAATGTATTCTGATAAATTTACTTCTTACAGTAATATGTGTGGGCAATTCTGAAAAGACTTAAGATTAAACCAACAAGTAAGTAATGATAGACAGGTTTTTCCTGATCTGAGAAGGAATTTACAAACAGGAAAGGAAGAAGGCTAGAATAAATTTCATGGTGCTGGATGGGTATAAGACCTATTAATACTGACCCTTTTAAAAAGTTATATATCCAGATAGATTTGGGCATGACTATCAATGTATGCATGTGTGCACCTGGGTACAGACATATATTTTCCTAGCCTTAACCACTAGGAGACAATAAAAGCAGTAATACCCACCCAAGTGACAATCACAATACTGAGTACCCAGAACCTGGTTTTTAATCTTTCTTCAGTGAAAGTAAACAAGGTTTTTTTGAAACCTAAAGACTTGCTAATTGGGGGTAAGTACAAAACAAAACTGGAGCATTTTGTAATTCCAGAAAGTAAGAATGTGCTAAAAAAAAAATGAAAGGAAAAGAAGATAGGGCCACAGGATCTCACATGCAGCTACAACTGAAGCAACGTGCACGACAGAAGAAACAGCTATGGTCTTAGGTTATACTTCAAATTAAAAAGAGTCAATACAGGTATAAGTAATTGAATAAACAACTAGGGAGTAGGGACAGCTCTTCCTGACAGAAGACATCTAGTTGATAAATACAGGTCAGTTAAATTCAATTCAGTCACTCAGTCATGTATGACTCTTTGTGACCCCATGGACTGCAGCACGCCAGGCCTCCCTGTCCATCACCAACTCCTGGAGTTTACCCAAACTCATGTCCATTGAGTTGGTGATGCCATCCAGCCATCACATCCTCTGTCGTTCCCTTCTCCTCCTGCCCTCAATCTTTCCCAGCATCAGGGTCTTTTCAAATGAGTCAACTCTTCACATCAGGTGGCCAAAGTATTGGAGTTTCAGCTTCAACATCAGTCCTTCCAATGAACACCCAGGACTGATCTCCTCTAGGATGAACTGGTTGGATCTCCTTGCAGTCCAAGGGACTCTCAAGAGTCTACAGGTAGTATAAGGAAAACAAAATCACCACAACCGTAGTAATCATTGCTGCATGCATGGTCTACTGACAGATGTTAAAATAAGGGAACAAGAATTAAAGAGAAACAGGATAATTGCATAATTTCAGAGTATCTCTCCCCAAATAATCAGCAACTGCTAAAAGGAGGGTAATGACTTTCCAGTGTAGAATCTAGGCAGACACCACTTTAACCATGGGATTCAGATTAGCATGACCAGTAGTAATACTCATGGGCATTGTGTGTCTTGAAATGATGCACAAAGGGGAGAACGTTGCTTCTGCAATAGCATATTAATTCAATATAGAAGTGAGAGACACCAGACAAGCCAGTTTGAGAGTCATTTTACAAAATAACCGACAAGTATCCTTGTCAAAGGCAAGGAAAGACAGAAGCACTGTTAAAGTATGGAGGAGACTAAGGAGGCATGACAATGCAATGTGGGATCCTGAAGTGTGCTCCGGAACAGAGAAAAAGACATTCATGGAAAGAGGATGAGCTCCAAGCAAATTATAGTCTAATCATTACTTCAAGTCTAATTTCTTATTTATGGTAATTTTTCTATGGTTATGTATGATAGTAGCATAAGAGATAGCTGGATAAAGATTATACTGTTTTCAAAAGTGTCATGTAGGATGAAATTATCTCAAAGTAAAAGTGACGTGTGCTTCTAATCAGGATAGTACTATAGGGCATGTTTCAACAATCCTTCTCATCACTCTAGATCCATTAAAATAATAGGTGAAATGTAAATTATAAATGATAGTGACAAGTCCTCCCAATATAAGAAATGAAAGTGAAAGTGTTAGTCACTCAGTCATGTCCGACTCTTTGCGACCCCACGGACTGTAGCCCAACAGGCTCCTCAGTCCATGGAATTCTCCAGGCAAGAGTACTGGAGTGGGTAGTCATGCCCCTCTCCAAGGAGTCTTCCAAGCCCAGGTATCGAACCCAGGTCTCCTTCTTTGCAGAAAGATTCTTTACAGTCTGAGCTACCAGGGAAGCCCCCCAATATAAACATCTCCTCACAAATCAAAAACAGAAAATATCAGTGGTGAAGAGAGCCGAAGTCACAGGCCTACTGAGTTCTGGGTCTAGAAACAGGTGTAGAGGGCTAAAAGAGAGCAGTGGGGAGGGAACAATGCTTCAGGTGCAGTAAAGTGATGAGTCCAGACTTAGTGAAGTGAGGGATCAGAAAGAAGAGAGATAATGAGAAGAGATTGCAAACTGGATTCTTAAACAGCCCTCTTAAACTCTTCTCCTTAGTTTTCTTTACTACAAGTTATGTATACAAACATATTTGAATTCTCAAACTTCTTTAGAGTTAGATTAGGACAGCTTCTAATCATTGAAATGAAAATGTTAGTTTTGGGTGAGGGTTTCTTGGCCCAAATATAACCTTATTGGAAGAAAATCCTTGAGTCATTCATATTATTATTTTTGCCTAAAAAAGTAACATAGTATTTGGAGTTGCAGCTGTTTTATTGAAACCGTAAGGATGAAACCACACATTATGGATGACAGAGCATTGAAGACAGAACCAGCTTCCTTGATGTCATACTGGGCTTTGTAACAGCCTTGACTTCTTGATTCTGTATATGTTGCTATGTGAGAAAGGCAGCTCTTCATTTGAGTGACTGTTTTCTTTTTTACTCAGCAAAATGCAATTTTAATTATGTCAGAAAAAAGTTAACATCATGCTTCATGAGACGAATATGCCAACATAATTCTAAAACATGAGTAAATCTTGTAGAAGATAAACCAGTAATAAAAGCATGCATTCATTCTAGAAGGGGTGAAAAAATTGAGCATCTGAAAATATCTTCAGTATAAATATGTTCAGAATTCAAAGTGGTAACTGAAGAAATAATTCTATAAAATAATAGAACAAAAATCCATGAAATAAAAACACATAACTAAAACAAAAACCTGTAGATTAAAAAAACACTTGATATCATGGATAACCTTGATTGTATTAATATAAATCCTTAGCATAGTAGGAATAGAGGGGATTTTCTTAATTTCATAAAAGATATCTAAGAAAATCCTACAGAAACATCACATTAAGTGATGCAATATTAGAAGCATTTCATTATAGATGTGTCAGTTATAAAACCATAAATGTGCCAATATCATGGGTCTTACTGATTGATCAGAAGAAAAAATGTCTAACTTTGGTAAAAATAATTGACAGAAGTCTACATTTCATTGCTACAAATCAAATCCCAGCAGAAATAATAAGATTAGGGTCACAAAAATGAGTATATGTTCAGTTAATAAATTCAAATAGTTAGACAGTTCTTATTTAGGTTATCAGAAAGGACTGTGGAACTAGATACCAGACTAGGGTATCACCATGGAAGGCACAGATAAGTCTGTGTACCTCATCATGTACCATCCACCAATTTTCATGTGCTAACTCAGCTACTATGCAAAGATAACATCAATTCTTTAGGTTAGGTAAGTAGAACTGTAAGAAAAAATAAGAGGAAGAATAAAAACAGAGAAAATGAAATTAATTTAATTCATGGTATTAGCAATTTTGTAATCATTTGTTTATAGTCATTGTTATAATGTATGATGATTTTATCTGCTTTTAAAAGCATTTAAGGAAAGTGTGTATATATATATATATTAGACTAATTTGCTGTTTAGTCTCTTAAGTTATGTCCAGCTCTTTACAATCCCATGGACTGTAGGCCACCAAGTTCCTCTGTCCATGGAATGTTCCAGGCAAGAATGCTGGAGTAGGTTGCCCTTTCAGTCTCCATGGGATCTTCCCGAGCTAAGGATTGAATCTGTGTCTCCTACATTGGCAACCAGATTCTTTACCACTGAGCCACCAGGGAAGCCCATATTAGGCTTATAAGGAGTGAAATTAAGTTTGTTCAAATGTTTGGAGTTAAATAATTACCTTAGTTTATTAATTTTTGATCTATTGAGTCACCCTGTGTAATATTTTGAGAAATGTTTTTTGAAAAATAATAGGCATTAATAGCAAATGGACATAAAAAGAACTGTCGAAAAGAGATTTATGCAGTTGACCATGTGACAATTAAAATGTCTGTGTGCATACCATAAAGGCTGCTGTTTTCCTCCAGTCACTGTGTCATATCTGACTCTTTGTGACCCCATGGACTGCAGTACACCAGGCTTCCCTCTCCTTCACTCTCTTCTGGAGTTTGCTCAAACTCATGTTCGCTGAGTCAGCAATACCATCCAACCATCCCATCCTCTGGTGCCCACTTCTCCCCCTGCCTTCAGTCTTGCCCAGAATCAGGGTCTTTTCCAATGAGTTGGCTCTTTTCATCAGGTGGCCGAAGTATTGGAGCTTCAGCTTCATCATCAGTCCTTCCAATGAATAGTCAAGGTTGATTTCCTCTAGGGTTGACTGCTTTGATCTCATTGCAGTCCAACGGACTCTCAAGAGTTTTCTCCAGCACCACATTTTGAAGGCATCACTTCTTCAACACTCAGCCTTCTTTTTGGTCCAACTCTTACATCTGTACATGACTACTGGAAAAACCATAGCTTTGACTATACAGATCCTTGTTGGCAAAGTGATGTTTCTGCTTCTTAATTGGCTGTCTAGGTTTGTCATAGCTTTTCTTCCAAGGAGCAAGTGTCTTAATTTCATGCCTCCAGTCACCGTCTGTGTGATTTTGGTAATGAAATTCAACTCATCTTCTAAAATATATTTTAAAAGTCTCTCTTTAAAATATTTGAAAAGAAGGTAAAAAGAAACTAAATGAATCAACTGAAAAACTGATAAGAGAATATCATGTTTTTGAATATAAAATTAATTTATACAAGTCAATAATCTTATATACAAATCAGAAGCACTTAGAATAGATGGTCTCACAACAACAAAAAAAGTAATAAAAAGTAAAAATAAACTCAAGAAAAGTGAAAACAAAAAAAAGTTTAAATAATATAGACAGGTGGAAATTTTAAGGATATTTTTATTCTTGTATAATATGTTTTAAAGTTATGATGATATTAATTAAAGTTAATTTTAATCAGGGCTTCCTTGGTGACTCAGTGGTAAAGAATTCACTTTCAATGGAGGAGACACAGGAGATGCAGATTTGATCCTTGGGTCAGGAAGATCCCCTGCAGGAGGGAATGGCAACCCACTCCAGTATTCTTGCTGGGAAAATACCATGGACAGAGGAGCCTGGCATGCAACCGTCCATGGCATCACAGAGCATTGGACACAACTGAAGTGATTGAGCATGCAATTTTAATTAATACATTTAATATATCCAAATAAAATAAGATATTTTGGACATAGACAAGTTATTTAAATTCAAACTTGCACATAGTTTTAAAAGCTGTAAATCTTCATTTACTTTTGTGTCTAGGAAGACTATTCCATTCATGAAAATGAAAAAATTATATATGTTGGTTATTTCTTCACAGGTTAATGTTAAATAAATAGAAAGTCATCTGAACTTATCTCCCTTAGAAATACATTGTTTCCATTTCCCCTCCCCTAATTGTATAGCAGGGATTACTGGCTAGCCATATGAGGGGAGGGGGAAACCCTTGTATTCTAATGTCATTTCCTAAGGGAGATAAGTTTCAGATGACTCATAATTATTA
The DNA here is from genome assembly GCF_963930625.1 of Muntiacus reevesi. Taxonomy (NCBI): domain Eukaryota; kingdom Metazoa; phylum Chordata; class Mammalia; order Artiodactyla; family Cervidae; genus Muntiacus; species Muntiacus reevesi. The sequence continues at coordinate 18,620,705 of NC_089269.1, read as the reverse complement.
TATAAAAAATGAAACTGTGAAAGAAATAACAAAACATATTATACTTTTTTATGGTCATGAAATGGAATAGTCTTCCTAGACACAAAAGTAAATTGAAGAGTCATAAATGAAAAAAGTGATCATTCTGGGTGTGCAAAAATTAAAATTGTATAGAAAAAGACTAGAATCTAGTCAAAAGAAAACACATGGTCTATTTTATTCACTTTCATAATAAAGAGTGTCCATAAATCAACAAGGTCCCAGAAAAATTATGTGTCAAGGACAATTCAGCAGCAGAAAATACACTGACTCTTAAATGTTTAAAAATATGTTCACAGTCTTGATAAGAAAAGTAAAAATTAAAACAACACTATTTTGCCCATACTGTATTGATGAGACTCTTTGAAAACACTCATTCTCATACAATGCTGTAGACAGTTTAAACTGGAGCAATTTCTTGAGATAATAATTTGGCAGAGTATATTAATATAACAATATATATACCTTTGAGTCAGCAATTTTACTCTAAGAATTTATCCAATAGTTATATTCTAAAAAGAATATATATGTGCATATATATATATATATATATGTCAGTATATTCTGCAGCATTGTTTGTCTCATCAAAATAATATAAACAGCCTAGATGTCCATTATTAGGTAGCTAGGAAAATAAACTATGCTACATTCATACAATGAATGACATGTTGTCAGGTAAAAATATTTTTTATTAGACTGAATGATATTTGAGTTATTTTCTGGTAGGCATAGCTCTAGGTACTGGGATTTAAATGATGAAAAGAATAGAGTGTCTGCTGTCAAGTAGCTTTTATTCTAATAGTGAAAGACAGGCAATAAGAATATAATAAAATCAATTACTCTTAAAAGAAGATCATCTCAAACCTGAGAATGTCTGTAGAAAAGATGAAACAGATTAATGAGATGAGAAGTGACCAGAAACAGTGTGCATCTGCTGTTTTGGCAGGGGTGGGATGGGGTGTCAAGGAGAGAGATTTTACCTAAGACTTTGGAGTAACGTTTTGGTCACCTTAAGGACAACACAATGCCTATTAAACATATATTTATACAAATTTGCATAGAAATATGCTGCTGTTCTCATTTATTAAAAAGTAGATTCTATATTCATATCGACTCATATGTTTTCACAATTTACCTCTGGAAGGATAATTAACTGGCAACAGTTGTTGTTTTGGGGAAAATAACTGCTATGTGACAAATTTTTCCTCATATTCTCACTTGTATTTTTTTGGAAATCACATGGAAACATTATCTATTGAAATAAATATACAAATATATATTTAAAAGCCTTTGTGACCTCAGTTCTTACATTTTGGTGATAGTCAAATATAATTTTAAGATATTGTTAGTTTTAACAAGGTGAAAGAAAGAAATATCTCTACTCTCACGTAATATTTTTAGTGAATAGGTGAAAATGCCTTTCTAAAAATTCATTAGATGCAGTAGTTCACAAAAAATATTTAACTAAAACTTTATTTTGAGAGCAATCTTATTTTGGGGAGCTTCCTAGGTGACACAGTGGTAAAGAATCCAGCTGCCAATACTGGAGATGCTAGACAAGCCAGTTCGATCCCTGGTTGGGGAAGATCCCCTAGAGAAGGAAATGGCAACCCACTCCAGTATTCTTGCCTGGAAAATCCCATGGACAGGGGACGCTGGTGGGCTACAGTCCAGAGAGTTGGAACGTCGGACACAGCTGAGCACATAACACAATCTTATTTGGACATGGAATGTGTGTGGACATCAGAAAAATTGAATGTATATCTAAACTTGGAAATCACTGGATGCATATTCTTTTGTCCATTTTTTATGTATTTAGTGAGGTTCGTTTTTTATTGTTTGTTTGTTTCATTGTCGTCCTAGGTCTGTGGGCTTTCTCTAGTTGCGGAGAGCAAGGGGCTACTCTTTGCTGTGGTCCAGGGGATTCTGGGCGTACTTCAGGGCGTCTCTGTTGCAGACCACAGGCTCTAGGTACAAGGGGTTCAGTGGTTGCAGCACATTGGTTTGGTAGTTGTGGCTTGCAGGCTCGAGAGCACAGGCTCAGGCGTCATGGCACATTGGCTTAGTTGCGGAATGTGGCATCTTCCCAGACCAGGATCAGACCTGTGTCCCCTGCATTGGCAGGAGAATTCTTATGCACTGTGCAAGCAGGGAAGTCCTATCTAGTGATATTAATGAAGTAGATAAAGGAGCACGAACAAGGCCATAGCAGAGAGTGGGCCTGATGCTTCGCATCCACCCCTTTATGTGTACGAGTGATACCACATCATTACAGAAGCCTCTGGGAACTCTGCTGAAGCAGCTGTTGACGGAAGGTTAATAGAAACAGTGACAAAGAACAGTGATTTTCTTTCCTCCAAAACTGTGTCATACTTTAAAGCATTTCAGTCATAATCTTTAGGTATAGAAAATCATGTTGCTTATCACACTTAGAATGCACCAATTAAGCCTGCAGTATATAATGCTTACTTTATTTTTCACATAATTTAAAAGTACAAATGTATAAGCTTAGTTCTGCAAATTACTTAATGTGTAGATTGTTTATTTCTGCTCAGTAAAATTTTAAACTTTTCTAGGGTCTGAGATATAAAGAAAAGCACATGGTATAAATTTAGGTTTTTAAAAATATAATTACGGTTTCGAGAGGAACAGAAAATGAACTAAATTCATTCCTTTTATTATTTTTCTTGGATGAAACTTTAGCAGACTGGTGAAAATGTCTACTAGAGAATTTATTGGCACATAAACAATTTGCCATAGAAATCTTCCTGAGATCTTCCTTCTCAAATTCACCATGAAGTTCCCAGTTTCAATTTCAGATATTTCACTACAAAAATATTCTCTTAGGATAACTTATTAAGAAGTTGAAAGTGCAAGTGAAACTTTAAAATGAATCTAGTAATAAGACAAAACTTACTTTTTAAGTGAAAAAATATTCTGATATTAGCAATCAGATATCCCTTGTAGCTCAGTTGGTAAAGAGTCTACCTGCAATGCAGAAGACCTGGGTTCGATCCCTGGGTTGGGAAGATCCCCTGAAGAAGGAAATGGCAACCCACTCAAGTATTCTTGCCTGGAGAATCCCAAGGACAGAGGAGCCTGGCAGGCTCCATGGAGTCGCAAGAGTTGGACATGACTTAGCCTCTAAGCCACTACCAGGAAGAGTTTATAAATTAAAGTTCAGTTCAGTTCAGTCACTCATTCGTGTCTGACTCTTTGTGACTCCATGAATCGCAGCACGCCAGGTCTTCCTATCCACAAACTCCCGGAGTTTACTCAAACTCATGTCCATCAAGTTAGTGATGCCTTCCAGCCATCTCATCCTCTCTCGTCCCCTTCTCCTCCTGCCCCCAATCCCTCCCAACATCAGGGTCTTTTCAAATGAGTCAACTCTTCACATGAGGTGGCCAAAGTACTGGAGTTTCAGCTTCAGCATCAGTCCTTCCATGAACACCCAGGACTGATCTCCTTTAGGATGGACTGGTTGGATCTCCTTGCAGTCCACGAGACTCTCAAGAGTCTTCTCCAACACCACAGTTCAAAAGCATCAATTTTTCGGCACTCAGCTTTCTTCACAGTTCAACTCTCACATCCACATATGACGACTGGAAAAACCATAGCCTTGACTAGATGGATCTTTGTTGGCAAAGTAATATCTCTGCTTTTTAATATGCTATCTAGGTTGGTCATAACTTTCCTTCCAAGGGGTAAGCGTCTTTTAATTTCATGGCTGCAGTCACCATCTGCAGTGATTTTGGAGCCCCAAAAAAGTAAAGTCAGCCACTGTTTCCACTGTTTCCCCATCTATTTGCCATGAAGTGATGGGACTGGATGCCATGATCTTAGTTTTCTGCATGTTAAGCTTTAAGCCAACTTTTTCACTCTCCTCTTTCACTTTCATCAAGAGGCTTTTTAGTTCCTCTCCACTTTCTGCCATAAGGGTGGTGTCATCTGCATATCTGAGGTTATTGATATTTCTCCTGGCAATCTTGATTCCAGCTTGTGCTGCATCCGGCCCAGTGTTTCTCATGATGTACTCTGCATATAAGTTAAATAAGCAGGGTGACAATATACAGCCTTGACGTACTCCTTTTCCTATTTGGAACAAGTTTGTTGTTCCATGTCCAGTTCTAACTGTTGCTTCTTGACTTGCATACAGGTTTCTCAAGAGGCAGGTCAGGTGGTCTGGTATTCCCATCTCTTTCAGAATTTTCCACAGTTTATTGTGATCCACACAGTCAAAGGCTTTGGCATAGTCAATAAAGCAGAAAGAGATGTTTTTCTGGAACTCTCTTGCCAGATGCAAACATTTTACATTCTGTTTTGTAAGGTGTGGCACTTGTCTTTCTTTGTTATGTTATGCTAAATGGATTTCACTTAGAAATTTCACTTATGGCATCACATAAATAAAAAATTCACGCCATTTAATAAATGCCTCTTCTCATCTCACTCTTTCCATTTTCCCCTTGCCGAAAAGAAAATAGACAGGATTTGGCTGTGGAACAGGTTCAGACATGTTCTTACTTACTTCTCCAATAATACAAAGCGAAACCAATGAACACTGACCTTTTCAGACCCTCTTCTCTCTCCACCTGCCACCTTAGCTCTGTATTTCCTTTTAGAGAGAAGCTTCTAGTACATTCTATGGTAGTCTCCCCTCTCCTGCCATCCCCATCCACAGGTTCCATTTCCTCACTTTCAGTTAGCTACAGTCAACTTTGGTCTGAACATATTGGATGAAAAACTCCAGAAATAAACGGTTCACACTGCTTCAATTATGTGCTTTTCCGAGTACCGTGATGAAATCTCCCTTCTCCGGCTCCATCCCACCTGGAACTTGAGTCATCCTTTCCCTAGCATATCCAGTCCCTTCACCAGCTAGTAGCCTCTAGGTTATCAGATCAACTGTTGTGATATTGCAGTGCCTGCCTTCAGTTAACCCTTAGACAGGAAAAGCAAAATTTGCTGAAGGTGTTGAGATCTAGGGTCAAAACAAATCTGCCTGTGAAACTGTGAGGAAGGAAAAAGAAATTCCACATTCACATAACTTTTATTACGACATATTGTTATAATTGTTCCTTTTTATTATCAGTTGCAGTTGATTTCCTATTGTTGTTAATCTCTATTTATAAGTTAGATTTTATTATAGATCTGTACATATAGGAAAAAATATAGTATAATTAGGGTCCGGTGCCATCCATGGTTTCAGGCATCCACTGGGGGTTTTGAGAGGGTTTAAATACGTTACTATTTATGACGCATTGAGAACATTGCCCTGGCACACAGTACATGCTCTATTATTGATCCTGATGCTGCTGATCATGTTTGAAAGCGAAAGTGTTAGTTGCTCAGCCATGTCCAGGTCTTTGTAACCCCATGGGCTGTAGCCCTCCAGGCTCCTCTGTGTATAGAATTCTCCAGGCAGGCGTACTAGAGTGGGCTGCCATTCCTTTCTCCAGGGGATCTTCCTGACCCAGGGATCAAACCCCGGTCTCCCACATTGCAGGCAGATGTTTTACAATCTGAGCCACTGAAGACACCCCCAAAACAATGCAAGCTAGAATGTGAATCCTCAGACTGTGAATCTGAATTCTATATTAGCAGGAGGAAAATACAGCCCCCATGTTCAACATCACTTCGGCTGGAAGAGACATACTCACCGATTTCTAGGCTGTGTCCAGTCTCCTTTAAGCAACTTTTTAGATGAAACATGTATTTTCCCCATCTTTGTTTTCACCAGTCAGCAAAAGTGTGTTAGCTTCTCATCATGGACTTCTAAAACAACATTGCCTAAATTCTTTATTGTATCCAACCCAGTTGCCACCCCAACCTATTGCCCCACTAATGAATCCTTTCACTGTTCCCATTAGAAATCACAGCTTCATAACTAGCAAAGTCCTCTTAATTTTCACACCCTTCTATGAGCGTTATCCTATTGTCCTTAATGTTAAGTGAAACTCTCTCACTGAAAAAATTTATCTTATAGAGCATTTTCAAGAAGTCACTTTAATCAAGCCTCAAGGACATGAGGTAATATTGGTGTTATTCCTGCTTCTTATTGCTCTATCCATCCAGATCATTATCATTCAGTCTTTTGTAAAACTAAAGACAAAAACCTAGGGCTTCCCTGGTGGCTCAGATGGTAAAGAATCTACCTGCAATGCAGGAGACCTGGGTTTGATCCCTGGGGTGGGAAGATCCCTTGGAGAAGGAAATGTTTATCCATTTCAGTGTTTCTGCCTGGAGAATTCCATGGACTGGAACCTACAGGCTACAGACCATGGGGTCACAAAGAGTCAGACATGACTGAGTGACTTTCATCATCTATATTACTTAATCCTTTTTTGTTGCTGTCTTGTGATATCTTCCAGAAAGTTTTCTCTAATCTTACAAAGATTTTGAGATATATCTTATAGACGTTCTTAAGAACAGAAGTACTGCCATCTCTCTGGGTCACCTCAACACTTAAGTGGTTTTTCTATATTCATATGTAGTTCTTTGGAGGAGGACATGGCAATTCACTCTGGTATTCTTGCCTGGAGAATCCCCGTGGACAGAGGAGCCTGGAGAGCTACAGTCCATGGAGTCTCAAAGAGTCAGACATGACTGGGTGACTAAGCACATGTAGTTCTTGACCTTCTTAACTCTAGAGTCACCCATATTTATTCCCTTTCAACTTCTTATTCTTTCTAGTACCTTCAGCATCTCAACCAGCCACTAACCTCTCTCATTTTCTGTTTAAATACTCCTACTATGATCATCTTGTATTGCAATCAAACTCTAGTCCATTGATCTTTCATCTTAACACCCGAATCTTCTCCTTTATTTCATTTCCTTGTGATTCAGCTTAGATTAATTAATTACTATTCTCTTCCCAACACTATGAACATCCTCAACTTTCTCTCTTTTAGTCACATTCATTTGGCAAAATCTCAGTCCCTGGAAGAAAAGCAGTCACTTACTTTCCTTGTACCTGAACCCAAGTAGTCAAGCAATACAGTAGGAAATTACCCAGTTGGGTTTCCTATTTTTTACGGTAGATTTCTGGCCACTGACCTTAAATGGGCTGCTTGCTTAGAAGTCTTGCTTATGTCTTTGATAGACTATCTATGCTTCTATTTAAACAATGCCTTTTTCAAGCCTTTTCACTCTGTCAAAATTTCCCATCTTGCCATCTTCCCTTCACAGTTTCAGTAATGATTCCCTTTATGATGTACTAAAAAGAAAATCCATAATAGGGGACCTCCCTCAGCCTCATAATATAAAACTGACTTAAATCTGCCTACAACTTCTTCCTGCAACTGATGAGACAATATCCTCTTTTCATCTAAAAGTGATGCTTCCACTGGTGTTTAGGATCTCAACTTCAATTCAGGAAATACACACAAAAAATTACACTTTCTTTTCTTTATATATTAAACTCACATTCTAATGAACCTTTCCCTGCTTTTTGTTTAGGACCTGCCCATAAAAAATAAGCAAGCAAACACACCAACAAGTTAACAAATATTCTTGTTGAACTTTTCACTTCTGTCTTTTCTCACTAACTTCCTAAATATTTAAACTTCTAAAAAGATTTGTCTCTGGATCCATCCCTTCACTTCCAAACCATTCCTTGATCTACTCTAACCTGGTGACTTGCCGCTGCTCTCCTCCACTACATTCGTCCATGATTAGATCACATGTGGGTCTTCCTGGTGGCTCAGCTGTAAAGAATCCACCCACAGTGAAGGAGACACTTGTTTGATCTCTGGGTCAGGAACATCTTCTGGAGAAGGACATGGCAACCCACTCCAGTAATCTTGCCTGGAGAATTCCATGAACAGAGGAGCCTGGTGGGCTACAGTCTATGGGATTGCAAAGAGTTGGGAAGGACTGAGCCTGCACATGCAGATCACACGTGTCTTCTCTTTTTTAATCCCTCAAACACTTTTTAGTCTATGTAGCTTTCTGGTAGTTGCTTATTCTTTTCTAGTCTTCACCTCTATCCAATTTTAAATGTTAATATTTTTTGAGGCTTGTTTCTTAAGACATGTCTTAATTTAGACTCTTTCCCTAGTAATCTTTAAATCTATCCCTTCAATTACCACATTGTCAAAGTAAACTCACAAATATGTGTAGTTTTAAATAGATTTCTAGACATTGATGTCTTTGAGTTTTAGAGTTTTGCCTCCAACTTCCTAGCAGACTTCTCTTAAATAGTTTAAAGTAATCTGAAACTTAAATATGTTAAACCAAACTCATGATCACTTCCTGTGTGAGTAAGTTGGTCTGCTATAATACCATAGACTAGTTAGCTTAAACAGCTGAAATTAATTCCTCACATTTCTGGAGGCTGGGAAGTCCAAGATCAAGATGTCAGCATCGTAGGTTTCATTCTGAGGCCGGCTTCTTTTGGCTTGTAGCAGCTACTATATTTGTGTGTACTCACATGTCGTTTCCACAGTGTATGCTTAAGAAGAGCATATATACGTATGTGTGTGTGTGTGTGTGTGTGTGTGTGTGTGTGTGTGTGTGTGTAGAGAGCGATTGATTTAGTTGTCTTCCTCTTTTTATAATGCCACCGATTCTGTCAGATTAGGGATCTACTCTTGATTTTGTTTAACCTTAGTCATCTCCTTATATAAGGTATTATATTTTTAATACCAAGGTGTAGAAAGATTATTAGTTATTTTTTAATCAAAACAATCCTAAGAATGTTAATTTGGTAGTTAAACTGAATTCTAATATAGATTAAGAACTTTCAAAAATTATTTATGACTCCCTTTTATTAGTTTATCACTGGGCTTATATTTTGAAATTACCTCTCCTTACATTAAAAAGTTGTTTGAATTAATTGACTTTCTCCTATATCAATTAAACCATGAAAACCAGGTGTTTTAAAATGTTCAGAAATGTTCAGCTTTGCTGTTCAGCCAGGAATTTGATGTTGAAGTTAGTCTATAAAGCAGTTTTATTGGAAAACAGAACAGGTTTTGTAAAATATATGATTGAAAAAAGCTGGTAGACTTCCATGAGTAAAGGCATGGACCTTAAAACTGGCATCCCATTTGGGGAAACAGTTATTTTACCATTTAGATAATTTTGTGGTTTTTTGATTCAACACTGGCTAATTCCAGTACTTTGTCTCTTTACATTAACCTCATTTAATGTGCAAAAATAATGGAAAAAATAGAAACAATTTTTTACATATTAAATTCATAGCTCATCAGACTTCAGAATTAAAGCATGAACTCTCTCCTGGCAGGCCAGAAATTTCACTAAAGTTAGACATATACATATAGAAAATATTAACAACTCCTTTGCAAGGATGACACATTATTGATAAACTATTCCTTATTCTTCATTTTCTCTGACCCCCAACTCTCAGTGAGGAGCTCTTTCTATATGCTCTCCTAGAAACTACATTTTCTCTACTGTAGCAGTTATCAAACTGTATTACAATGTTAATTTATTTTAATTTTTTAAATTATATTTTAATTTCTCATACAGGGACAGACTGTATTCATTTTGCTCAACATTATATTTACAGCAAGTCATGAAAATGAGCACAGGTTTTGGCACATACTAGGTTTCCATTTACACATAAATAGCTGAATGAATAAAGAAATGAATAGAGAAGTATCCTAAGAGAATAATAGAAAATATTAAATAAAAAATAAATGTACTTTTTAGGGAATATTTTTTTAAGATTTACTTTTATACTCAAATCCTTGTCCTTAATATAAACATGAGTAAATATAGAAATTAATTGGGAAACTAAGTTAGGGTGAATGCAAATGACAGAAGGAAGAGTTTGCAACATAGTAATTTAAATAAAACCAGCAATAGATTTTGGCATGATTATAATCTTGAGAACAGATGTACGTATTTGAACTCTGGGTTTCTCATATTTTTCTTATTTAATTACTGTAGTTAAATCATCATGCTTGTTTTAGTGAATATTCAATTAAATACTTTAAGTATTGTTAACATTTAGGAATAAAATAGTGAGGCTGAAATTTACCTTGTTCATTAGTTTGATATCCCAACATCTCAAAAGCCAACACTTTATTAAATTACAGATATTCTAAAGTTTATATAACTTGAACTTTAAAAGTCAAATGTTAAGAGCAAATAGGAAATTAATGATCACGATGATAAGACTATTATATTATAATTCAAAATGCAAGGTTTATTAATATGTAATAATTTCTGATAAAACAAGATGTTAGATACTCCTAAAGTAAAAATAATAAAATTAAATAATAGGCTTGATTTTAAATGTGTAGGAGTAACCATTTTATTCAATTTTTGTCTTTGAAAGCTCATAAGAACCAACAGAAAACAAACAAAAGTAACAGAGGGAAAAATATGGTCTCCAATGAAACAAAGAAATACACATAACTGCAGATTCTAAATTATGAAGAATATGTGCCAAACACATAAAAATGGGGCCAAAGAGAAAACATACCCCAAATGAACAGATTTCTCTTTGGATCTCTGGCTGAATCTTTTTATGTAAGTGTGATAGTCCTGAAGTATTCCCACATTCTATTTCTCCACTCTTCTTCATGAATATGCCCTGAAATGAGCCTGTGGTGGATTAGACGAATTCTCTTTTAACTCAATCTTACTACCCTTCTGCCTTCCATAGTATGAGCATCTTGGTCCGCTTCATGCAATTATGATTCCAGTATGCAAATGTACTTCTTTTTCATACAACTTGGTCTCTAAATGTAAGCCAGTACTTCATCTGGTACCCAAAGACACAGAAATCTCTTCCAACGCTTGAGGGAAAATTGGCTGTCTTGGATTGACTGAGAAATGGTGTATTGGCCTTCAAATGAATTATTCCCAAAGGATTTTTCCAGGATAAATTTTCCTATTCTGTATTTTTAACTCATAAGATCACAAATCATGAGATTCTCTTATAGATAAACTGCTTCCTAATCTAATAAAAAATGGGAGAAAGCCAAAATATACCAAATTATAGTTTAGAATGGGTAAATTGATCAAGACAGTGGGATTTGAAGAATTTTACTCAATCTGGTAAACACTTTGAATAAACTTTTTAATATTTATGCATTTTAAAAAATAAGCAAATTAATCCAGCACAAATTTTAAAAAATTAATAGAGAAATAATTACAAAATCAGGATGAGTTTTTCAGATAGTTAAATATGTGAAAAATACTAGGCAGGCCCAGATGGGTTCACAGATGATCTCTTTCACAATTCCAAAGAATAATCAGAATAAAATTTAAATCCTTTCAGATCAGAGGGAAAGAAGGGAGCTCTTCCAAAATACTTTGCACACAGCTAGAATAAGAGTGCTACCAAAACTTGAGAAAAATCACACACACCTATCACACAACTAAAGTGACCTCATGTTTAATTACTGATGTACAAATCTTAAATGAGCAATCAAAAAGGCCCATAATACGCCAAAAACACCATTCCTGAATCATAAGAATTTTACTCCAGAAATGCAAGGATGGTTCAGTAAAACAGTATCCATTTATAAATTTACCATATTAATATGTCTAAGGAGAATACATATAATCTTAAGAGAAACTGAAGATCACTTGATTACTATGATACTATTTTCTAATAACTCTTAACATAATGAGAATAATAAGAGTTTTCCATAACATGATTAAGGGAAAACATTTCTTTAACCCTGAGCAAACAAAATACCCAAACTGCTTAATGCTAAAATATGCAAATTTTTACTGAAGTGAAAATTGCTGAGAAATAAAGCAAGGATATGCTCTTTATTGGGTTAAAGGTAACCACAGATTGTTTCATTCCATCATTAAGAGGTAAAGATTGTTTCTTTTTCCTGGGCTGGCCTGTGACTGTTTAGTCAATAAAAGACAGTGGAATGACACTATGTTAGTTCCAGTATAAGTCTTAAAAAGACCTGACACCTTCTGCTTTGTACTTCCTGGGATGCAGAATGCAGTCACATGAGAAATAAGACTGCCTAGTTGAAGAAATCACATAAGGAAATCAGGGGGAGAAACTTGGAGGAGAGGCTTCTGAGACTGTGTGAAACAAACCTCCCAACATCCCAGTCCAATCCAGCCTCCACATGATTCCAGGCCCACTTTTGCAATCTGACTATTATTGCAGGAGAGACCCTAAGCCAGACCAGCAAATGAACTGCCCAGTTTGATCCAAGGCAATCCACAGACCTGTAAGATACAGAAAATGATCCTTGTTTGAAGCTTCTAAGATTTAAAATAGATTGTTAAAATCCACTGGTGCTATTTTAGTGAAAAATGACTGAAAAGAATTGCTACTTAGAAGTTACTCCTGTAATAAAAACTAATACATGTCATATTGATTTGGGGACTTGGTTGTGGCCAGAAGTCAAAAGAGTCTCAAGATGGTCATTAAAGACTGGAGAGACAGAGAAACTGTTGTCATTGGAGATTGAAAAAAGTGACTCTGACTCCTGAAAAGTTTGGCATTGGGATCACTCAAGATAATGTGGAAAACCAGACATATATTTTTGTATAACATATAAGCTACATGGCATTTTTGTAGTCACGTAAACCTGCCCAGAGCAGTGAGAAATTTCAGTCACCCAATAAGTATGGTCCCCATTGAGATTAAACAAGGCAACATTTTACCTTCTTGATTCAGCTCTCCTACCATAAACAAATGTCCTTTTCATTCTATTTAGTACCACAATGTTAGTAATTTCACTGTTTAAAATTGTTCCAAGTAAAGTACTGACATACTGTCTAGTGTCAGGAGTTCTGCAATATGTATAGTTCAGGCATAAGTTATAGGACTGTATTCACTGTGATTTCAATGTTAATGCAGCAATGATATATATTAAAGTGTTTTTAAACAGAAACATACACAAGAAAAAGTTATGTACTGAGTGGCTAACGAAAATATTGTGACCAGAGAATCAGAGGAACCTGACCCTGATTTCCCCTGTGGGCAATGATTCAGTATTTGCTAATTCATGTTTATGTGGATTTTATTGAATGTAGCTATCACAAGTAATGAGAATTGAATTATGTATATATAAATATTTGTGGACATGGATAAGGAAATTTCCATACATAATATCAATAATGACAATTTATTTAGTTTATCTGGGTATGATAAAGTAAAAAAGGAACCCAGGGGAAATACCCAGAATATAGTGTTTACTCTTTGGAATATAAAGCTATTTCTTATCCCCAGATTCTCTAATTTCCTGGGTATCAAAAGACGTTCAATGTTAGAAATAATCTCAAGTTAAACATCAAGTCCGTGGCACTGAAAAAAAAATCTATCGCCTAAATCTATTGATTATCTCTTCAGTGTCTGATGTGTAACTTGTAGCTACAAGACTCTCTTAAAACATCAGAGTAGTGTAAGATATTTGACTCTTTCACTAGATTGTAAGGTTCTAAGACTCTTAGAGGTGTTGTTCCATAGTCCTTAGATTCTCAGTCCAAGACAGAGAAGGGACGATCTTAACAGGGAAACCTCTTAAGAGAATTATAATAACATTGTCTGAAGTACTCTGAAGTCAGGTGGGCCCTAGGAAGCATTCCTGTGAAGAAAGTCAGTAGAAGTGATAGAATTCCAGCTAAGTTATTTAAAATTGTAAAAGATGGTAACGACAACCCTATATGCAAAATAGAAAAAGAAACACAGAAGTACAGAACAGACTTTTGAACTCCGTGGGAGAAGGTGAGGGTGGGATGTTTCAAAAGAACAGCATGTATATTATCTATGGTGAATCAGATCACTAGCCCAGGTGGGATGCATGAGACGAGTGCTCAGGCCTGGTGCACTGGGAGGACCCAGAGGAGTCGGGTGGAGAGGGAGGTGGGAGGGGGGATCGGGATGGGGAATACGTGTAACTCAATGGCTGATTCGTGTCAATGTATGACAAAACCCACTGAAATGTTGTGAAGTAATTGGCCTCCAACTAATAAAATAAAATTAAAAAAAAAAAAAAAAAATTGAAAAAAAAAAAATAAATAAAAAATAAAATTGTAAAAGATGATGCTATTAAAGAGCTGCACTCAATATGCCAGCAAATTTGGAAAACTCATCAGTGGCCACAAGGCTGGAAAAGGTTAAGTTTTTATTCCAATCCCAAAGAAAGGCAATGCCAAAGAACTTTCAAACTATTGTACAATTGTTCTCACTTCACTTGCTAGCAAGGTAATGTTCAAAATTCTTCAAAATAGGCTTCAGCACCTGTGAACCAAAACTTCCAGATGTACGAGCTGGATTTAGAAAAGGTAGAGGAAATAGTGATCAAATTGCCAATATCTTTTGGATCATATAAAAGCAAGCGGATTCCAGAAAAATATCTACTTCTGCTTCACTGACTATGCTAAAGACTTTGACTGTGAGGATCACAACAAACTTTGGAAAATTCTTAGAGATGGGAATGCCAGACCAGCTTACCTGCCTCCTGAGAAATCTGTATGCAGTTTCAAGAAACAACAGTTAAACCGCACATGGAACAACGGACTGGTTCAAAATTGGGAAAGGGGTAGGTCAAATGTATATATTGTCATCCTGCTTATTTAACTTATATGCAGAGTATATCATGTGAAATACTGGACTGGATGAAGCTCAAGATGGAATCAAGATTGCAGGGAGGATTGAGGAGGAGCCAAGATGGCGGAGGAGTAGGACGGAGAGACCACTTTCTCTCCTAGAAATTCATCAAAAAAATAACTGAACGCAGAGCAAACTTCACAAAACAACTTCTGATCGCTAGCTGAGGTCATCAGGCGCCCAGAAAAGCAGCCCATTGTCTTCGAAAGGAGGGCGGAAATTAGGCGCGGAAGAGAGACCGGCAACAGAACCCAAATAAAGGGAACCGCTTCAGAAGGGACCGGTGCAACAGATTAAAATCCCTGAAGAAACCACCGACTGACTACACCGGAAGGGCCTGTAGATATCGAGAAGTGTAAGCTGGAACGAGGAGCTATCTGAAGCTGAGCCGAACCCACACTGACCGCAACAGCTCCAGAGAAATTCCTAGATATATTTTTTCTTTTTCTTTTCTTTTCTTTTTTTTTTTTTTTTAAGTAAGAAAAAAAAAATTTTTTTTTCTTTTTTCTTGGTTCTCTTTTATTTTCCTTTAAAAATTCCTTATTACTCCCCCATTACTCCTTAACTTTCATAGATTTTTACGATTTTTTTTAATTAGGCAAAACAATTTTTTTTCTCTTTCTTTTTTCTTTTTTTTTTCTTTTTCTTCTTTTTCTTCTTTTTTTCTGTTCTTTTTTCTTCTTCTCTTCTATTTTCTTTTTCTTTTTCTCTTATTTCTTTTAAAGCCCTCTAGCACTCCTTTTACTGCGCCTTAATTTTCATTTTCAATCCACTATAACCTTACAGAAGAAAGGGAAAAAAAAAAAAAAAAGAAGAGAAGCCCTATTTTTATACCAAACTTCATATATATTTCTAAAATTTCTTTTGTGTGTTTTGGTTTTTGTTTTTAATATAGTATTTTTAAGAGTCTAACCTCTACTCTAGATTTTTAATTTTTGTTTTTCAGTATATGATATAAATTGTGAACATTTAAGAATCCAATATTCAGCTCCCATTTTTATTCACGAATGTGTTGATTATTCTCTCCCAATCTTGACTCTGTTTTTTACCTCAGAACACCTCTATTTCCTCCTTTCCCCTTCTCTTCCCAATCCAATTCTGTGAATCTTTGTGGGTGTCTGGGCTACGGAGAACACTCTGGGATCAGACAACTTCGTAGATCTGTCTCTCTCCTCTTGAGTCCCCCTCTTTCTCCTCCTGCCCATCTCTATCTCCCTCCTCCCTCTCCTCTTCTCCATGTAACTCGGTGAACCTCTCTGGGTATCCCTAACGGGGGAGAAACTTTCCACCATTAACATAGAAGTTTTATTATCAGTGCTGTATAGTTGGAGAAGTCCTGAGACTACAGGAAGAATAAAACTGAAATCCAGAAGCAGGAGACTTAAGCCCAAAACCTGAGAACACCAGAAAACTCCTGACTACATGGATCTTTAAGTAATAAGTGACCGTACAAAAGCCTCCATACCTGCACCGAAACCAACCACCACCCAAGAGCCAATAAGTTTTAGAGCACGACATACCACGCAAATTCTCCAGCAACGCAGGAACATTGCCCTGAATGTCAACATACAGACAGCCCAAGGTCACACCTAACACATAGACCCATCTCAAAACTCATTACTGGGCACTCCATTGCTATCCAAAGAGAAGAAATCAAGATCCGCACACCAGAACACTGACGCAAGCTTCGCTAATCAGGAAACCTTGACAAGCCAATCGTCTAACCCCACCCACTGGGTAAAACCTCCACAATAAAAGGAACCACAGACCTGCAGAATACAGAAAGCCCACTCCAGACACAGCAATCTAAACAAGATGAAAAGGCAGAGAAATACCCAACAGGTAAAGGAACATGAAAAAAGTCCACCAAGTCAAACAAAAGAGGAGGAGATAGGGAATCTACCTGAAAAAGAATTTAGAATAATGATAATAAAAATGATCCAAAATCTTGAAAGCAAAATGGAGGTACAGATAAATAGCCTGGAGACAAAGATTGAAAAGATGCAAGAAATGTTTAATAAAGATCTAGAAGAAATAAAAAAGAGTCAATTAAAAATGAATAATGCAATGAATGAGATCAAAAACACTCTGGAGGGAACCAAGAGTAGAATAACGGAGACAGAAGATAGGATAAGTGAGGTAGAAGATAAAATGGTGGAAATAAATGAAGCAGAGAGGAAAAAAGAAAAAAGGATCAAAAGAAATGAGGACAACCTCAGGGACCTCTGGGACAATGTGAAACGCCCCAACATTCGAATCATAGGAGTCCCAGAAGAAGAAGACAAAAAGAAAGGCCATGAGAAAATACTCGAGGAGATAATAGCTGAGAACTTCCCTAAAATGGGGAAGGAAATAGCCACCCAAGTCCAAGAAACCCAGAGAGTCCCAAACAGGATAAACCCAAGGCGAAACACCCCAAGACACATATTAATCAAATTAACAAAGATCAAACACAAAGAACAAATACTAAAAGCAGCAAGGGAGAAACAACAAATAACACACAAAGGGATTCCTATAAGGATAACAGCTGATCTATCAATAGAAACCCTCCAGGCCAGAAGGGAATGGCAGGACATACTGAAAGTAATGAAAGAGAATAACCTACAACCTAGATTACTGTACCCAGCAAGGATCTCATTCAGATATGAAGGAGAATTCAAAAGCTTTACAGACAAGCAAAAGCTGAGAGAATTCAGCACCACCAAACCAGCTCTTCAACAAATGCTAAAGGATCTTCTCTAGACAGGAAATGCAGAAAGGTTGTATAAACGTGAACCCAAAACAACAAAGTAAATGACAACGGGACCACACCTATCAATAATTACCTTAAATGTAAATGGGTTGAATGCCCCAACCAAAAGACAAAGATTGGCTGAATGGATACAAAAACAAGACCCCTATATATGCTGTCTACAAGAGACCCACCTCAAAACAAGGGACACATACAGACTGAAAGTGAAGGGCTGGAAAAAAATATTTCACGCAAACGGAGACCAAAAGAAAGCAGGAGTCGCAATACTCATATCAGATAAAATAGACTTCCAAATAAAGCATGTGAAAAGAGACAAAGAAGGACACTACATAATGATCAAAGGATCAATCCAAGAAGAAGATATAACAATTATAAATATATATGCACCCAACATAGGAGCACTGCAATATGTACGGCAAACACTAACGAGTATGAAAGAGGAAATTAATAGTAACACAATAATAGTGGGAGACTTTAATACCCCACTCACAACCATGGATAGATCAACTAAACAGAAAATCAACAAGGAAACACAAACCTTAAATGATACAATGGACCAGCTAGACCTAATTGATATCTATAGGACATTTCACCCCAAAACAATCAACTTCACCTTTTTCTCAAGTGCACACGGAACCTTCTCCAGAATAGATCACATCCTGGGCCATAAATCTGGTCTTGGAAAATTCAAAAAAATTGAAATCATTCCAGTCATCTTTTCTGACCACAGTGCAGTAAGATTAGATCTCAATTACAGGAAAAAAATTGTTAAAAATTCTAACATATGGAGGCTAAATAACACGCTTCTGAATAACCAACAAATCATAGAAGAAATCAAAAAAGAAATCAAAGTATGTATAGAAATAAATGAAAATGAAAATACAACAACCCAAAACCTATGGGACACTGTAAAAGCAGTGCTAAGGGGAAGGTTCATAGCATTACAGGCACACATCAAGAAACAAGAAAAAAGCCAAATAAATAACCTAACTCTACACCTAAAGCAATTAGAGAAGGAAGAAATGAAGAACCCCAGGGTTAGCAGAAGGAAAGAAATCTTAAAAATTAGGGCAGAAATAAATGCGAAAGAAACTAAAGAGACCATAGCAAAAATCAACAAAGCTAAAAGCTGTTTTTTTGAAAAAATAAACAAAATTGACAAACCATTAGCAAGACTCATTAAGAAACAAAGAGAGAAGAACCAAATTAACAAAATAAGAAATGAAAAGGGTGAGATCACAACAGACAACACTGAAATACAAAGGATCATAAGAGACTACTACCAGCAGCTCTATGCCAATAAAATGGACAACTTGGATGAAATGGACAAATTCTTAGAAAAGTATAACTTTCCAAAACTGAACCAGGAAGAAATAGAAGATCTTAACAGAGTCATCACAAGCAAGGAAATCGAAACTGTAATCAGAAATCTTCCAGCAAACAAAAGCCCAGGACCAGATGGCTTCACAGCTGAATTCTACCAAAAATTTAGAGAAGAGCTAACACCTATCTTACTCAAACTCTTCCAGAAAATTGCAGAAGAAGGTAAACTTCCAAACTCATTCTATGAGGCCACCATCACCCTAATTCCAAAACCAGACAAAGATGCCACAAAAAAAGAAAACTACAGGCCAATATCACTGATGAACATAGATGCAAAAATCCTTAACAAAATTCTAGCAAACAGAATCCAACAACATATTAAAAAAATCATACACCATGACCAAGTGGGCTTTATCCCAGGAATGCAAGGATTCTTTAATATCCGCAAATCAATCAACGTAATACACCACATTAACAAATTGAAAGATAAAAACCATATGATTATCTCAATAGATGCAGAGAAAGCCTTTGACAAAATTCAACACTCATTTATGATTAAAACTCTCCAGAAAGCAGGAATAGAAGGAACATACCTCAACATAATAAAAGCTATATATGACAAACCCACAGCAAGCATCACCCTCAATGGTGAAAAATTGAAAGCATTTCCTCTGAAATCAGGAACAAGACAAGGATGCCCACTCTCACCACTACTATTCAACATAGTGTTGGAAGTTTTGGCCACAGCAATCAGAGCAGAAAAAGACATAAAAGGAATCCAGATAGGAAAAGAAGAAGTGAAACTCTCGCTGTTTGCAGATGACATGATCCTCTACATAGAAAACCCTAAAGACTCTTCCAGAAAATTACTAGAGCTAATCAATGAATATAGTAAAGTTGCAGGATATAAAATTAACACACAGAAATCCCTTGCATTCCTATACACTAACAATGAAAAAACAGAAAGAGAAATTAAGGAAACAATACCATTCACCATTGCAACAAAAAGAATAAAATACTTAGGAGTATATCTACCTAAAGAAACAAAAGACCTATACATAGAAAACTATAAAACACTGATGAAAGAAATCAAAGAGGACACAAACAGATGGAGAAACATACCGTGTTCATGGATTGGAAGAATCAATATTGTCAAAATGGCTATTCTACCCAAAGCAATCTATAGATTCAATGCAATCCCTATCAAGCTACCAACGGTATTTTACACAGAACTAGAACAAATAATTTCACAATTTGTATGGAAATACAAAAAACCTCGAATAGCCAAAGTAATCTTGAGAAAGAAGAAAGGAACTGGAGGAATCAACCTGCCTGACTTCAGACTCTACTACAAAGCCACAGTCATCAAGACAGTATGGTACTGGCACAAAGACAGAAATATAGATCAATGGAACAGAATAGAAAGCCCAGAGATAAATCCACGAACCTATGGACACCTCATCTTTGACAAAGGAGGCAAGGATATACAATGGAAAAAAGACAATCTCTTTAACAAGTGGTGCTGGGAAAACTGGTCAACCACTTGTAAAAGAATGAAACTAGAACACTTTCTAACACCATACACAAAAATAAACTCAAAATGGATTAAAGATCTAAATGTAAGACCAGAAACTATAAAACTCCTAGAGGAGAACATAGGCAAAACACTCTCCGACATAAATCACAGCAAGATCTTCTATGACCCACCTCCCAGAATATTGGAAATAAAAGCAAAAATAAACAAATGGGACCTAATGAAAATTAAAAGCTTTTGCACAACAAAGGAAACTATAAGTAAGGTGAAAAGACAGCCCTCAGATTGGGAGAAAATAATAACAAATGAGGAAACAGACAAAGGATTAATCTAAAAAATATACAAGCAACTCCTGAAGCTCAATTCCAGAAAAATAAACGACCCAATCAAAAAATGGGCCAAAGAACTAAACAGACATTTCTCCAAAGAAGACATACAGATGGCTAACAAACACATGAAAAGATGCTCAACATCACTCATCATCAGAGAAATGCAAATCAAAACCACAATGAGGTACCATTACACGCCAGTCAGGATGGCTGCTATCCAAAAGTCTACAAGCAATAAATGCTGGAGAGGGTGTGGAGAAAAGGGAACCCTCTTACACTGTTGGTGGGAATGCAAACTAGTACAGCCACTATGGAAAACAGTGTGGAGATTTCTTAAAAAACTGGAAATAGAACTGCCATATGACCCAGCAATACCACTTCTAGGCATACACACTGAGGAATCCAGATCTGAAAGAGACACGTGCACCCCAATGTTCATCGCAGCACTGTTTATAATAGCCAGGACATGGAAGCAACCCAGATGCCCATCAACAGATGAATGGATAAGGAAGCTGTGGTACATATACACCATGGAATATTACTCAGCCGTTAAAAAGAATTCATTTGAATCAGTTCTAATGAGATGGATGAAACTGGAGCCCATTATACAGAGTGAAGTAAGCCAGAAAGATAAAGAACATTACAGTATACTAACACATATATACGGAATTTAGATAGATGGTGGCGATAACCCTATATGCAAAACAGAAAAAGAGACACAGAAGTACAGAACAGACTTTTGAACTCTGGGGGAGAACGTGAGGGTGGGATGTTTTGAAAGAACAGCATGTATACTATCTATGGTGAAACGGACCACCAGCCCAGGTTGGATGCATGAGTCAGGTGCTCTTGCCTGGTGCACTGGGGGGACCCTGAGGAGTCGGGTGGGGAGGGAAGTGGGAGGGGGGATCGGGATGGGGAATACGTGTAACTATATGGCTGATTCATGTCAATGTATGACAAAACCCACTGAAATGTTGTAAAGTGATTGGCCTCCAACTAATAAAATAATATTTAAAAAAAAAAAAAAAAAGATTGCAGGGAGAAATATCAGTAACCTCAATATGCAGTTCAGTTCAGTAGCTCAGTCGTGTCCTACTTTTTGCGACCCCATGAACCGCAGCACGCCAGGCCTCCTTGTCCATCACCAACTCTCGGAGTTTACCTGAACTCATGTCCATTGAGTCAGTGATGCCATCTAACCATCTCATCCTCTGTTGTCCCCTTCTCCTCCTGCCTTCAAATTTCCCAACATCAGGGTCTTTACAAATGAGTCAGCTCTTCGCATCAGGTGGCCAAAATATTGGAGTTTCAACTTGAACATCAGTCCTTCCAATGAACACCCAGGACTGATCTCCTTTAGGATGGACTGGTTGGATGTCCTTGCAGTCCAAGGGACTCTCAAGAGTCCTCTCCAACACCACAGTTCAAAAGCATTAGTTCTTCTGCACTCAGCTTTCTTTATAGTCCAACTCTCACATCCATACATGATTACTGGAAAAACCGTAGCCTTAACTAGATGGACCTTTGTTGACAAAGTAATGTCTCTGCTTTTTAATATACTGTCTAGGTTGGTCATAACTTTGCTTCCAAGGAGTAAGCATCTTTTAATTTCATGGCAGCAATCACCATCTGCAGTGATTTTGGAGCCCCCAAAAAATAAAGTCAGCCACTGTGTCCACTGTTTCCCCATCTAT
Organism: Muntiacus reevesi; assembly: GCF_963930625.1. Lineage (NCBI taxonomy): Eukaryota > Metazoa > Chordata > Mammalia > Artiodactyla > Cervidae > Muntiacus > Muntiacus reevesi. Next base: position 18,598,486 of record NC_089269.1, on the reverse strand, counting down.
CAGATATGCAGATACCCTAATTGCAGAAAGTGAAGAGGAACTAAAACCCTCTTGATCAAAGTGAAAGAGGGCAGTGAAAAAGCTGACTTAAAGCTCAGCATTCCCAAAACTAAGGTCATGGGATCTGGTCCCATCACTTCATGGCAAATAGATGGGGAAACAATGGAAACAGTGACAGACTCTATTTTCTTGGGCTCCAAAATCACTGTGGACAGTGACTGCAGCCATGAAATTTAAAGACACTTGCCTTTGGAAGTAAAGGTATGACAAACCTAGACAGTGTATTAAAAAGCAGAGACATCACTTTGCTGACAAATGTCAATATAATCAAAGCTATGGTTTTTCTGGTAGTCATGTATAGATGTGGGAGTTGGACCACAAGGAAGACTGATTGTGGAAGAATTGATGCTTTTGAACTGTGGTGCTGGAGAAGACTCTTGAGAGTCTCTTGGACAGCAAGGAGATCAAACCAGTAAATCCAAAAGGAAATCAATCCTGAATATTCATTGGAAAGACTATTACTGAAGCTCCAATACTTTGACCACCTGATGCAGAGAGCTGACTCATTGGAAAAGACCTTGATGATGGGAAAGATTGAGGGCAGGAGGAGAAGGTGGTGACAGAGTATAAGATGGGGTTGGATGGCATCACTGACTCAATGGTAATGAGTTTGAGCAAACTCAGGGAGATTGTGAAGGACAGGGAAGCCTGATGTGCTGCAGACCATGGGCTCACAGAGTTGGACACGACTGAGTGACTGAACAAGTGACTGCTACGTGCGTTTTGTTTTGTCCCACATTTTTGAATGGAGTTTATGTTTAGGTTGTCTTATCCCATCATTATATAGTGAGTATGGGGATGTGCATGATTAGTCCCTCAGTCATGTCCAACTCTTTGCAACTTCATGGACTATAGCCCACCAGGCTCCTCTGTCCATTGGGATTCTCCAAGCAAGAATACTGGGGTGGGTTGCCATGCCCACCCAGAGATCGAACCCAGGGAGTGTAGGGATAAAAACTTGTCCCTTAATTCTAAGACTTTTAGTTTGAAGATGTGTCTGCCTAAGGAGGCTGAACCTGATTCAAATGATGATTTCTTGAGCTTAGAACTTGGAGTCCTAGAAGGGAATAAGTATAGTTTATGTGTGTGGGGAGTATAAATAATTTGTGGACAAAAGGCAGACTGTGAGAAAATATTTAATAAGCTCTATTTGATGAGATTAATTTTAATATTACATTGAAAGATTTAGTTGGTTAATTATATTAATCAGGTGTGCAACACAGAGAATCACAATTTTTAGAGGTTATGCTGCATTTTTGTTATTATAAATATTGGTTATATTTTATATGTTGTACAATACACCCTTGTAACTTATTTATTTCATACATAGTAGTTGGTATTTCTTAATATCTTAAACCTATCTTGCCCTTCCCTGTTTTCCTCTCTCCACCTGAAACCAGTAGTTTGTTCCCTATATATGTGAGGCTGTTTCTTTGTAATTTTTGCAAGTTTGAAAAAATACTTTTTTCAATATGAAAAAATACTTTTCATTTATTTAAATACTTTTATGAAACTTTGGTATCAAAGCTATACTAGTTTCTCACGACTAAGCTCTGTTTTATGCAAAAAGTTATTTTGTGTGTGTATATATATATATAAAATAATTATTTTTTTCTAAAAGTTTATTAGTAAAGCTTCCTTCTAAAATTGTCTTGTTCTTATTTTGTTTGTCAAGGAGTGAATATGATCCAGGCATATATTACTTACACTTCAGTACCTTTAAATGTTTCTTTCAGTTCACTTCAGTCTCTCAATCATCTCTGACTCTTGGTGACCCCATGGACTGCAGCATGCCACCCCTCCCTGTCTGTCATCGATTCTCGGAGCTTACTCAGACTCATCTCCATCGAGTCGGTGATGCCATCCCACCATCTCACCCTCTGTCATCCCTTTTTCCTCCTGCCTTCAATCTTTCCCAGCATCAGGGTCTTTTCCAAGGAGTCAGTTCTTCACATCATGTGGCCAAAGATTTAGAGTTTCAGCGTCAGCATCAGTCCTTCGAAAGAATTTTCAAGACTGATTTCCTTTAGGACTGACTGGTAGGATCTCCTTGCAGTCCAAGCTACTCTCAAGAGTCTTCTCTAACACTACAGTTCATAAGCATCAATTCTTCAGTGCTCAGCTTTCCTTACAGTCCAACTTTCACATCCATACACGACTACTGGGAAAACAATAGTTTTGACTAGATGGGTCTTTGCTGGCAAAGTAATGTCTCTGCTTTTTAATATGCTTTCTAAGTTTGTCATGGCTTTTCTTCAAAGGAGTAAGCATCTTTTAATTTCATGGCTGCAGTCACCACCTGGAGTGATTTTGGAGCCCAAGAAAATAGACTCTCATTGTTTCCATTGCTACCCCATTTATTTGCCATGAAGTAATGGGACTGAATGCCATGATCTTAATTTTTTGAATGTTGGGTTTTAAGCCAACTTTTTCACTCTCCTTTTTCACTTTCAGCAAGAGGCTCTTCAGTTCCTCTTCACTTTCTGCCATAAGGGTGTTGTCATCTGTGTATCTGAGGTTATTGATATTTCTCCCAGCAATCTTGATTCCAGCTTGTGCTTCATCCAGCCTGGCATTTCACATGATATATTCTGCATATAAGTTAAATAAGCAGGGTGACAACATACAGCCTTGACATACTCCTTTCCTTATTTGGAACCAGTCTGTTGTTCCATGTCCAGTTCTAACTGTTGCTTCTTGATCTGCACACAGATTTCTCAGGAGGCAGGTAAAGTGGTCTGGTATTCCCATCTCTTTAAGAATTTTCCACAGTTTATTGTGATCTATGCAGTCAAAGGCTTTGGCATAATCAATAAAACATAAGTAGATGTTTCTCTGGAATTCTCTTGCTTTTCATGATACAGTGGATGTTGGCAGTTTGATCTCTTGTTCCTCTGCCTTCTCTAAATATAGTTTGAACATCTGGAATTTAATGGTTTACATACCATTGGAGCCTGGCTCGGAGAATTTTGAGCATTAGTTTGCTAGCCTGTGAGATGAGTGCAGTTGTGCGGCAGTTTGAACATTCCTTGGCCTTGCATTTCTCTGACATTGGAATGAAAAACTGACCTTTTCCACTCCTGTGGCCACTGTTGAATTTTTCAAATTTGCTGGTATGTTGAGTGCAGCACTTTCACAGCATCATCTTTTAGGATTGAAATAGCTCAACTGGAATTCCATCACTTCACCTCCACTAGCCTTGTTTGTAGTGATGCTTCCTAAGGCCCACTTGAATATTTACCTAAAAAGGAATATATAATATTAGGAAACAAGTATGCAAGTACCCATATTTGAAAATCAGTTTAAAATACTCACTGGATTGAGCAATAAATATGAAATTGGCTTTTCCTTCATTGGAAGATCATTTTGGTTAGCATTACTGTTATTTTTGCAAGAAACCATTTTAATATGCCCTTCACAGAAAGCAGTGAGTTTTCTTTGGCTTTGAAAAGAGTTAAGATGTTTTCACCAATCCAGACTCTTCTCTTATTTTTGCATATTCAACTTTTGAGTCAAGTCAATTATAATTATTGTTTGACAAAAAGTAAATAAAAAAAAGAAACACTAGTCAGATACTAGGAGACGAAATAAGGTTTCTCAAGTAAAGTATAATTTTTATTTCTTTTGGATATAGTTGAGCCAGTTAAGTTGCATAAGTAGGTGTTTAACTTATCTCCTCAGATCACAAAATTATGATAGCATGCCAAAGATCTGAACTGATAATTTGGCTCATACATTTCCATAAATATTCTAACATGGGAGACTAAATACACCCATCAGGATATTCAGTTATAATTGAAATTAATTTTTAAAGTAAAAAACTCAAGGGAAATTTTATTATATTAAAAAAGTGAACTGTTTTTTTGTTTCTTTAGATTCTTTTCCCAATAGGCTATTACAGAGTATTGAGTAGAATTCCCTGTTATGTACAACAGTTCTTCTTAGTTATTTATTTTATATATAGTATTATATATATGTCAATTCCAATCTTCTAATTTATCCATCTCCCCACTTTATCTCCTCAAATCTTGATTGTTTTCTACATATGTGACTCTGCTGTGTTTTGTAAAGAATTTCATTTTTACTCTAATATTTTTAGATTCCATGTACAAGTGGTATCATATATTATAATGTATTCTCCTTGCTATATACCTGAAACTAACACAACATTGTAAATCAACTATACTCCAATAAAAATTTTAAAAAACAAAATTAAAATTAAAGAGGCCAATTCTTCTTTAAAAGATTGTACTTTGGAGACTCAAATCTTACAGTAGCATGCTCTCAAGGATTTTATGTGCTACTTATTAATCTGAAATATTCTGTAAAAATGCTCACAACAAGGAAACCTTAGAAGGCAAACATATGGAAAAATATATAAGAAAGGAGTTGAGTGATTTGCTTTCTTAAAGTCCTCTTAGGTGAATACAGCCATACAAAAGTAGCAACTGGCACTAGCAGTTCCAGTTTTAAAAGATTTGTGGTCTACTGCTAATAGTTGTACCTTACATCTGATGGGCAAGTTAAGTAACCCATTTAAAGTACTTTTGGAGATCCCCTTTGTACTAGCCTGCTGTAAAATTTACTTATGTAATATCCTTTCTTTACTAATGGTTTTAAAAAAACACATATGGTTTTTCTATCCACAAAGCTAACTATACCTGCCATAAGTTCTCATGCATGATAACTTTTATGAAACCCTGACCATCTCTAAAAATAAAAAGAACGAGAGCATCACTTTTCAAAAATATTGCTGTTCTGAATAATATTGGTGTTTTGACGCTTGTCATACTCTATCCAAACATAACTGGATACAAACTCACTCTTACCAACACGTCTCTGCTGCTGCTGCTAAGTCCCTTCAGTTGTGTCTGACTCTGTTGCAACCCCATGGACTGTAGCCTACAAGGCTCCTCCTTCCATGGGATTTTCCAGGCAAGAACACTGAAGTGGGTTGCCATTGCCTTCTTCAAGCATATCTCTAGTCTTTGAAAATTAGAAGCAAGTGATCCACTAGATGGGCTTCCCAGGTGGCTAAGTGGGTAAAGAGCCTGTCTGCAATGCAGGAGATACAGGGAAGATTCCCTGGAGAAGGGAATGGCAACCTACTCCAGGATTCTTGCCTGGAGAATCCCATGGAGAGAGGAGCCTGGCAGGCTACATTCCATAGGGTCACAGAGTTGGACATGACTGAAGAAACTGAGCATACATGGTCCACTAGTTCCCAGGTTTCTGAATAGAAAAGTAACAGTTTTACTCAAGTGACATTGTCTAAAATTAGCACAACTGATGTTTATCACATGGCATAACTTTATAAGAGATATGATTAGCTTTAAGGCACGAGAACACTTAATAGGGTTAGAAGTGCTAGCATCTCTAACACACATGTTAAAATGCATTTGGTTTGTACAAATGTTCATTTTATACCACCTGAAAAATCTTTCATGTTAGGAAAACATGTTGTAACTATTGATATAATTAGACATGTAGGTACAATTCAGAATTAATCACTTTGACATTCTCACAAAGGTAAATATTAATGGCAATAATAAATTCACAAACTGATGTCATTTTGAATTACAGCTCACTTAAATCTGTAAATTGAAATCAGCTAAATAAATGAATAAATGCCTATATTTATTTATTCAAGCTTTCTAGAGAAGGTCCAGATTAACTCTTTCTAGATGCTTGGCAGTTTTCTATGCCAAATGCTTTTCTTCATATTGTCCTGTAACAAGAGAAAATGAAAGAAAGAAATTATACTTGAAGGAGAATGTGTGAAATTTTATTGGAGTTTAATTGTTGGCTGATAGAAAACTATTGGCCAAGATGAGCTGCGTGATGATTAAATTTATGTGTCTACTTGGCTGGGTCACAGTGGCCAGGTATGTAGTCAAGCATTCTGGATGTTTCTGTGAGGATGTTTTCAGGTTAGATCAACATTCAAGTTTGTGGACTTTGAGTAAAACAGATTCTTCTCCATAATTTGAATAGATCATGTCCAAACAATTGAAGGTTTAAATATAACAGATTGACTTACCCTGAGCAAAAGGGAATTCTCCTAGTAGACAGCCTTCAGATTTGACCTGCAACATCAGCTCATTCAGGGTCTCCTACCTGCTGGTCCACCTTGGAGATTTGCTAGGTTCCATAATCTTATGAGCAAATTCCTTAAAATAAATCTCTATCTAAAAGTATGCATCCTACAGGGTCTGTTTCTCTGGAAAACCGTGATAAATACAAGCTGCAAACTGGCCACTTGAAGCCTTCATCCCCAGGAGGTCATTTCGAAGGTGTTCCAAATGCATTAGATATTCTAAGAGGGAGTTTTCAGGGCATCCTTCTTGTGGAGCCATCCTTGAAGGCTCTGTGTAATCTTAGGTCACAGGTGATTTGTTGTGCTTTTTTAGCTAAGATGATGGTTTAAAAGCTAGAGATATGCATTTCCTTCTTGCCTTCTTGACACCTCTCTCTGTCATCCACTGATATCCAGCCACATGGTATTCTCTTACCTTATCCTCTCATTTGTCTAAAAAACCTTGTGGACAAATTCAAATACCTGCGTGAATCAGGTAGGTAATGTCAATGAGTGAAGCTGCTCAGTACATGCATATTAAACTGAAAAATATGCTTATTCCATTTTCCTATAAATATGTGACCCTATACTTTCATTTTGTGTTTTCTGTCTTTTGTTAGAGACCGAGGTATAGATAAGATTTCCCTCTTTTAAGAGAAACAATGATGTAAGCATTAGGATAAAAGGAGTTGACCTTGACCTCCAAGTGAGACAATAGGGCTGGTGGATAGTACAGTATGGGGAACTGGAAATACCATTGATTCGAAAGCTTGGGACTGTTTTTAAGTGTTAGCTTCAATTTATAGAAGAGTAAGTTATGTAAAATATTATTCTTTCATCAACCATCCACAAGCTTTTACACTTTGTATTTTAACAAATTATTTACACCATACCTTGAAAGTAACCGTAACGCATTGTATTGTCACAACACTTTGAGTAATGCAGCTGTTATTAGGTGGAACTTGGGAACCTCAGTTACACACCAAAGTTTTCAACAAATTGAAGCACATCCAGATTATTTTACCCAGTCATCTTCCAGCAGGGGTGGCATGGGCTTTTATACTATTATGATTTCTTGCCTATCTCTAGCATTTAATTTTCACCTAGCACTGGTGCCTTTTAAAAATGACAAATCTGTCCTTAATCTGCAGATAAATAATTTCAGGCACTTTCGAAAGATTTGGTATGCCAAAACTTTATAAATGTGTGATTCTAATAAATGTTTTCTGTTGACTGTCTAAAATATTTCCAGTCCATGGTCTTATTTAAGAAAAATAAATAAATATGCCATCTTATTTTGACATATTTGATATATTATTTTGCCTCTTTACATAATTTAATTAAAAATGTATTTTAGTCTATCTACATTGAAAAATATCTTAAGAGCCAAGCTCATCCAAATATTTTATTACATCAATATTGGGGATGATATTGGTGATATTTATTAATATAAAGGCTCAATGGAGAATTATCTAAATAACTCAGTTTAGGAAAAAAAATTTTGTTTTGCTTTTCCTCCTTTCCTTTTTTCTTTCCTTCCTTCTTAATATTTTTTCTATAGCAGTTCATTTGTTTTTATTCTCTGAGCACTGCCAATAATGTATTTCTTCCCTGTACTGGTTGCTGAAAATCTCAAAGCCAGATTTGTATTCTGTCCTGGGGAATGTATTTTCAGAATGAAACTACATAAAGGTTTCCTACTCTTTTATTCTAGTTTTCCTTAATTTTATCATTTCCAGTGCAGAATATATGTTATATATAATACATTAGGTATAATATCTGTGTGTATATCATATATACAATCTTTTTTGGATGTTCCAACCCTTAGGGAAAGGCAGAACATTTCATTGATTGTAGATGCTCAGTAGCATTTTTTGGACTAAATTGACAGGTAAACCTGTTAAGATTTGCTTCAGACATGACAGTCTCCTATTGGATGATTGACTTTGTTTCTTCTATATATTTCAATAAGTGAAGAATACACAGGGAGTAAAGAACAACAAAACATGTGGATTAATGGGGAAGATAGTTTATTTCTATTCTGATAATAGAAATACACTGAATAAACTCAGGCTTATTTTTTATTATCTGAATTTAAAGAAAGCAAAATCAAGGACGACTTTATTCCGTTGCATTCCGACCAATAGCAGCAATGTAGAGATTATGGATGTGGGGGACAGGAAGACCCCCCACAAACAGAAAGGCTTTCTTTCTGATCAAGTTAAGTTACCAAACAATAACAATATTTGTAAATGTGTGTTGAGTTCCAGTAACTAAGCTCTTTTGCAATTTTTATCTGTATCTTTTATAATAACAATATGAGGTAGATGATATTATTACTCATTTTGCAGATGTAGAAACTGAGTAATTAAGCCACTAATCTTTCATGAATACCAAAACTATATTTCTATTTCCTTCCTATTTCAGAAAAACTAAAACAAATTCTCATAATTCATTATATAGCTATCACATAAAGCTAAATTGTTGTGGTTTTTCTTCCTGTGACACATGATATTTTACAACTCTGATTGAATGTCAGCCTTATTTGATAGTATATATGCCCAACAGTTGCCTAGTTTTCATTTGGTAAATCTAAAGAGAAATGCAGTTATTGGGCTAAACCAACCTTCATTTTACATTACTTCAACAGGTAGAATAAATTGTGTGTTTTAAATTTCCTGTTTTATAAAAAGGAAAAATGATCTGGCAGGTGATGTGGATTTTCATTTTTTTTGAGTATGTGTGTGTTCACTGGGAAGATAATTATATTTTCATCTGATCCTTTTCAATATAACTGTCCTTACCTTACAATATGCTATGCTTGTCTATTATTTACTTTGTGGTAATTTAATATAAGTTGTTACTAGGCTGGAGTCTGGGAAGAGTCCCAAAACTTCAGGTTTCCTATCTAGCAAAGACACAGGCTTAATATGTAACTCACTCATTCTTTATGCTTTTAAGTTTTTCTACTTAAAAGATACTTTATTGACCAAACAGGATTTGTAAGAACTGAACACTTCCACCTTTAGAAATACAGAGCTTTTTATTTTGAAAAATATGTCCTCTCATGATAATTTGTTATGTGTATAGGTTACATGGAAATTCGCTGGGAGTTCACTCAGCAAGGAATCTCTCCCTGGGTCAGGAAGATCCCCTAGAGAAGGCAATGGCAACCCACTGCAGTATCCTTGCCTGGAAAATCCCATGGACAGAGGAGCCTGGCGGGCTACAGTCCATGGGATTGCAAGAGTCAGACACGACTCAGCAACTAAAACACCACCACATAGGTTATATAAAAGAAAATATATTAATTTTTTGTTCTATGGACAATCTCTTCATATCATTAGTTTATCGATTTAAAATATAAAATTAATAATTTTGAAGTAGTTGACAAAATCTACCTGACTACTTCAAATAATAGAAATCAAAGTCTTACTGGATTTCTGGAATCTCTATATAACTGGAATACACAGAGAAAAAATACTTTAAAAATAAGAGTTTGTTTTAAAATACTAAATTTCATGACATTTCCTCTCAATCTTTTAAGATTTTCCTATCTGCCTGTATTTGGGAGAAAGGGATACAATCTACACTTTTAAAAGAATGGGAGGATTGCCTTCTATTTATGTGATATTGTAACTGTAATTAAAGCCATTTCTGAAAAGATATAGGTTCTAGAATAAATTACACCCTTTCCCTTGATCCTTATTATTATTATACTGATGAAATACCTTTTTAAAATACAAAGCAGTCTTCAAGGAAAAAGAGTTTCCATCAAGCCAGGTTGCCATCTGAAGGGACAGTAAAGAAAGACGGTGGGAATCAGAACTCCTCTGTTTTCTGAGCCCTGCAATGCAGAGGAATCCTCCTCCAAAGGTGACTCTTTTTGTTTGCTATCCCCTAAGAGTAGTTCCAATTTTCTTGGCACTTCCAGCTTAACTTCCTGTTATCTGCTGTAAATTATGAGAAGCCACTGATATTTTGATAAGCCTATGAGAGAATTTTATGAATATTTATTAGACAATGGGACCAAACATTCTACAAAATTATATGTCAAGTTTAAGAAACATTTTGCAAAATTATTGAAGCGCCTGAGATTCTGTAAGACTTTCAGATTCTGTAGGAATTTAAAATAGCAAGATTGATTCTCCATAAACTCATTTGTGGTAAATTAATTCTGCTTTTATGGATGTAGCTAATGTCATTCTTCAACAGAAGTCAAAACATCCTCTTGCTCTAATCAAATGTGCTTCCATGAATACTGATGCTGTTAGCATTCTGGATCTTTGGGGAAACCCTCTATTTCTTCATAGAAAAGGAAGACTTGTATAAATTCAGGATCTCTGGTTATTCCTTACATATTGATTTTTTTAGCTTTAATTTAGGAACAGTATTAGTGCATTGTAAGAAAGGGGTCATGTGAATCAAAAAATGAATACTCAAATAGTAAAAATAATATGAAAAAAAGCTAAGTTAAATAAAAGCATAACTGCATTTTACTATCTCCAAAGGGATACTACAAGCTTCCCAAATATACATGAAAATTATCTACTAAATATAACTGCATTGAGGAATTTCTGACTGAATCTCTTTCTTTCTTTGTCCTATCTTTCTTTGTTTTTGTTTTAAATAAGAATGTACTTTAGGTCAGATTCAGTTTTGTGAGGCCTAAGGAGACACAGTTTTGTGCGGTTGGCTTTATTACTGGGTAGTAATAAGAAATATATCTTTTGCAGATTTCCAGACCCAGGTGTGTGAATACCTATCTAGGACATGTGAGGCTGTGAAGTTTCACCGTCTTTCTTGTTATTTAGTCAGTAAGTCGTGTTCAACTCTTGTAACTTCATGTGGGACCCCAGGGACTGTAGCCCACCAGACTCCTCTGTCCATGGGATTTTCCAGGCAAGAATACTGGAGTGGATGGCCATTGCCTTCTCTAGCGGGTCTTCTTGACCCAGAAATTGAAGCTGTGTCCCCTGCTTGGCAGCAGATTCATTACCCCCGAGCCAACAGGGAAGCTGTCAGAGTCTTCAGCTTCTCAGTAAACTCGTGCCCGCGTGTTGTTAGAGATTCTCAGATCATTAGTAAAGGAAATCCTTTTTCTAACTGGGTGCCCAAAGTTAAGAGTACCCATCCACTGGCAGAGGACATCAGAAACCTTAGATTTGCCAATCTGCTTATACTCACAGCTTTAAGTATTTAATAATTTGGTAACTGAGAAGAAATATCTCATTGCCTAACTGGTACCATATTAGGTTTAGTTGGTTACTGCTGATAGAGATTAGGACTGATCTTAGTGCCAGTCAGGTTAATTTTTGGAAGGGTAGTCCCTGTTTTGAGCCCATGACCCCATAGCCACTATTCTTCATGTGTTAATTGAGCAATTGCTGGGATGGCTGGGGACAGAGGCTTGCAGTCATTCATGATGATACAAAAAGCTTTTCATTCTTCTATGTGACTACCAAGACCCTCCTCTGAGGTAGATGCCATTTACAAGAATTTGATAGAATTTATGTCAGCATTGTTGTCAAATAGCTTCACTCTCCTCTACTGTCTTTCACATTCTTAAAAACAACATTAAATAGTGGGTTCAGATACTAAGGTGATGTAAAAAAAAACAAAAGGATTGAGAAGCCCCAGAGCAGGTGAGATCTAAAAGGTGGGAATGGGGAGCCCAGAAGGCTGTGTGCTGAAGGACAAAGAGAAGCAGAGGCCTGTTGTCTGGAGGCTGAAAACAGAGACGAATGGTTTCTTTAAAAAAGAAAAATTGTGTGTTTTGCTAGTAAATTCCCTCTCCCAGCTCCCTTATAGAGTGTGAGGTAACTATCAATTGTGATGGTTCTTACAAAGTAAAGCTTTGTTTGAGAGGAGCCAGAACATAAGGACACAGCCTATGTATAGGTTACACCAAATAAAAGACTTCTGATTTTAATAAACAGAAAACCAATTGCTCCCATGTCCCACCCAGAAGTGTTGGGAAAATATATACAGTTCCTCTGTTTGCAGATGGTCTAAAATTTTAAGTTTGCTTGGGTGTTCTTTCACTCTTTCTGCTGGTCCTGGGGCCCTGGGGGGAGGTAAGAGAAGAAAAGAAAAAGAGAGAGAAGCAAGGACAGGGAGAGGAAAGAAAGAAAGAAAATGTCTGAATGAGATCAAAAGTCCAACATACATGTTGAGAAAATGTATAAAAAAGGGAAAAGTAAGAGCCAAAGTAATTCATTGTTTATGTCAGGAGGAGACATTTATTTTAAAATGTGGATTAACCTTTTAAGCCAGGTGTCACTCTCAATACATATCCATGGGCATGCATGCCTGTTATTGGAAGGATATGGTCCTGATAATTTGCAAAAGGTGAGTGTGAAGGTTATGCCTTTGAGTGACAGCTGCAGATTGGTTTGTCTACAGTAATACCATCTCTGAGTAAAAGGCAGCTAGTAGCTGCCCCTCCCCCACTGGCTATTCCATTAGTGTCATTGGCCTCCCCAGGGTTTTATAACCGCTTACCTTCTATATTTATGGATACAATTTTATTTCTTCTACTACATTTTTAAAACCAACTGGTCATGTTCCTTTAGTTGCTTTTTCCTAGTGTCTCTTTCTCCTGAAAATTCACAGAAAGCTTTGTTAATTAAACTCATAGTAAGGAATATAGTTGTATAATTACTAGACTTGATTAATGAAATATCAAGAGCATTCAGATAGTGACCTAAAAGAGAAAACATTCATTTAACTCTTCATGGCCCAGTTTTCACTAACTTTGTAACTAATTTAAGTATTTATAAATCACTCTATTAGTAACTTGAAATAGTGTCTTTATCTTCAAATTATTTTTTAAAACTCTTACAAGTAAAAGCAAATCTTTTTTGACTTTGAAAAAAGGCATAAACTAATTATCGAGCTATGTACTATTTAGTATAAAAATATATTTAAATTGTGTTGAGATATAAAATGCTAACTCAGATGTTACACATATTTAAAGAAATATCTAGTTTTCATAGGTGAACTTTATTACTTTTTACAAAATTTGCATAATTTGGGGGTGATTTTTACTTGGGAGTCCACATAACACGTGAAAAAAGAATCCTTGAATTCTGTAGATATGAACGTGGTACTGCCAATGATTTCCAACTGAAGTCAAGCCACTTTACTCATTTTGGTCTTTGCAGCTTTACCTGCAAACTGTTGATAAAGGTATATGTCTCAAGGTGTTATTAAGAAAATGAAGTAAGAGGGGGAAACTCTTTAGTAGAGCTCTAGGCACATATTATGTACTAAATTTTTTAAGAAGTTGAATATGACTTTTTATTTATTTATTTTTATTTTTTATTTTTTAATTTTTTTCATTTATCTTTATTAGTTGGAGGCTAGCTACTTTACAATATTGTAGTGGTTTTTGTCATACATTGACATGAATCAGCCATGGATTTACATGTATTCCCCATCCCTAATATGATTTTTTAAATTATTATTTAGCAAAGGAAGTGAGAAAATTTTAGCTAAGTGGAATTTTCACTCCTATAAGAAAATCTAGAAACCTTTTAGCCACTGAGATGCTAGAGTTAATAGACCATGACATTAAATAAGTCATATAACCACTCTGCATCTTAGTTTTCTCACTATAATACAGTGAGGGGAAAAAAACCAGTACCTACCTCATAGGTTATAAGGAAAAAAGGAGGTTTCTAACCATAAAATATATGGAGCAGGGCCTAACATATGCATTGTATAGTTATATAAGGTTTATAGAGGTATTATATATAAGCATTGTATAGTTACAGAGAGTTATGTAAGGATTTGTTAAATAAATGAATGAATTAAATAGGGTAGAGGTTATGGCACTCTTTTAATAAATCTATAATGAAACTGAAATAAATCTATAATAATAATGAAACTCCATCAATGAAAGTTTTTGTGTTTCTCCATTAAGAACTACTCCGTGAAACACACGTCTCAATACATGCATTTATGATCTGATGGATACTGTTTATCTGGAGCAGGTACAATTTCTATATTAGAACCTCATTATTTAAAGTATGATCCTTGGATCAACAGAACTGATATTATGCAAATGATCAGACCCCCACCTCAGCAAAACTGAATAAGAATTTACACTTCAACAGGTTGCCAGGGATTTTGAATATACTGCTTTAAATTATACCACATCACCAATAGTTCACACCTGTAAAAAAAAAAAAAAGAAATGAAAGAATACAAGATTAGAACTCATTTGAGAGTGGCATATATTTTCGTTTGGAAGAACATTTCTGTTTAAACAGGTAAAACATACGTGAATTAAAATCTTGGTAGCAATTTCTTTTGACAAAAACATGATTTTTTTCAGTTTTTTTTTCTCTTTTTGTTTTTTCCTCTTGTTAGTGTAACAAAAATCAGTATTTTTATTATAACTAGTAACCATTTTAAAGTCTTTTTTCTTGGAGTTGTTTTGTGTTCTATTTCCCTTTAATGAAGACACTTAGGGGAAACATCTTTGCAATGCATAAACTTACTTTCATGTTTATGAGGTCATGTATAATTGTAGGAACTGTAAGATTGGAGAGGACTGGGAAAAAGAGCTGCCAAAGTTGAGTGAGTATTGTTTACAACAGAGCTTCTGGAAAGGAAAAAATGATGGCTATATGTTAATAGGGTGGACAGCACCCTTGACAATATTAACCTGGAGGTCACTAGTCCTCAGAATGATGGAGTCTCTTGTTTGAGATTTGAAACGGAGAAGAGTGTATGTTATTCGTCCATGGGAATCACTTTATCCACTGAAATTCTTGGATTCTGAGCCTATCAAAGCCTTGATTTGGGGAGTCAGTCTAGCACTTGACGATTCAAAAACCTGCGGCCTCACGTTATGAGAAATACCACCCACGTGCACACCTGCAACCTATGCTGCCTAGCAGGCATTGTAATGCGGGTCCTTTGCAATTCTCTGTTGTGCCGCTGCGGAGGGGTCGATGAAGACATTCGTCACAAGTCTTGCTGATAGATCTCCGATACTCTGTGTTTTCACTTGTTCTTTTAAGAATTTGATTTTAGGGGAAATTCATACTTCAGGAGAAGTTTTGTTCTAGAACACTTCGTACATTTAAAACCGGGCCAGGCATCTTCAAAATAACCAATTGTTACTGCTAGATGGTTGCAGCAGTGCTTTTGGATTAAAGCTCTCAGAAAAGAAGCTTCCAGGTATCAACTTGAACGCTTGCGTAATATACATAGGTTGTGGGGGAAGGCTCAGAGGGACTGAGGAAAAGACTGGCTCCACTCCCCTGAAGAGTTCATATCTATTGCTAGTCACCCTTTCCCACCTTTTCTTGCTGCAAACGAGCACAAGCAACCAGGAAGATACACTGCCTCTTACACACACACAACACACTCAGGAAACCAGGGGAGAGGGAGCAGAGAGTCTGTGCTCCTAATTTATCTAGTAATAATAATAATGAGAGATGTCTAATGTCTTATGAATGTGTATGTTACATGTATGTGTACTGTATAATATTGTAATTTTCTAATGTAATAAAAATAAGAGAAGGCATTGAACTCACATAAGCCTGAGTTAGAATCCTAACCCTTAGAGGATGTAAGTATGAACACATGATTTACAGTTTTATAAGCTTCAATTTTATTATCTCTAAAATAGGAATTCTACTAGATCTATTAACACTTCAAGAGTCTAAATAATGATAAAATTGGGTAACGCACACTTAAGTGAGATATGAGACACAAATGCATGTGCTTCAGTGATCCTTTTTTTTTCTAAAGCCCAAACCTCTTTAGCACAAACCAAGACCTCCTTTTTTCTCATGATTTATATGGTGGCTCAGAATACCTTCACGCTTGTCAGGGAACAAAAATGGTGTTCTCGTCTAGCATTGATTAAGATATACATACACATTTGGTGAACTGTTGCGAGGCTAGGAAGTTGGCAAAAAAGATTTCATATGATACAAAACAATCACAAGAAATGATTCTCTCATAATGAGCTAGACTCAGCCAGAAGGCCAGAAGGTCAGAAGAATGTAAAGGTTCCAGTTGCAGTTTAAAAGGCTCCCGTTTGGATCTGGTCTGACCCATCCTGGTGTCACTATATGTCATCTGATTTGACAGGGACTGTGTAAGCCAGAAATTTCCCAGGCCCAAGACTTCTTGCAACAAGGATCAAGGGTATTAATGGTCGGGGAGGGTGAAGGACAGGGCTTTCCAGCCCCCTGGCACTGGCAAACCTAGAGCTTGAATTACAGTCATGGTTGTGGATTTCAAGGTGTGCAGAACTTCTGCTCAGCAAAATTTGAGCTCTGTAGAGATGGTGATGACTTTCCCATGTTAGAATCGGGGCTAATTTATAAACACAGCACCCCTTGGATATTGCCAAAATATCTGTTGGAAGCTTGAAGGGCCACTTTTCATGGGGCTTTAGTTCTATGTGACCAGAAACTTGTGAGATTAGATTCAATACTCACCATGGCATTAACTGTATGGTCAAAAGTTAGAAAGAAATGAAGTTATTTGTGTTTCTTGTATAACGTACCACCCATAATGCCTAGCATAGAAGTATTCAGTAAACTTGTTTGTTCTTAGTGTTGACAGTTTATCCTTCTGATATAATTAAGAGTGAAAACCTTCAATTAAAAATTATTATACTAAATAATGTTTAATAATGGTAAGTTATAGTATTAGAATTTAATAACTGCTGTGTTGTAAATACTGGACTTCTCATGTGGCTCAGTGGTAAGAATCATGAGATGGTTAGATAGCATCACTGACTCAATGGACATGAATTTGAGCAAACTCCAGGAGATGTGGAGGACCGAGGAGCCTGGCATGCTGAGGTCCATGGGGTTGCACAGAGCCACACACAACTGAGTGACTAAACAGCAAAGATACTAGATGCGATGAAGGGAATAGTGTGATAATCATAAGGATGTCAAATAATTTTTTTCTCTTTGCTTTATAGTTGATAAAATGCTTTTATATACATTACAGTTCAATATTGTAAACAACATTAAGTATAACTTTCTAAATTTTAGACATGAGACTCAGAATCATATACAAGAAAATAGAAAAAGATATTTAAAAGTAGTTAAAGAAAAATAGTTTATTTAATATATTAATCACATAGCTGAAAATATGTGTATCCTTGTCCTTTTAAAATAAGCAAAGGTAAAAAGCATTACATCTAAAATTAAAAAATATAAATTCATCTGATTTTTATTTTAATATGGTCAAATTTTGTTTCTAAAAAGCTGTCAAGTATAAAATATGATTTAACAGTGTATTATACTGTTTCACTGGTGTTTCAAATTAATTGCACAGAAGCTGCTAAATGGATGAAGAATTAGCTGAATTGTAATAACAGGTGGTTTTATATTATTAATTATCTGGCAGATTTTCATTGGGATTAAAGTTAAGTCTGACCTTCCTTAGCACCTTCATAATTAAGAAAACTAACATTATCAGTATTTCTCAACTGAAGTGAAAGTGAAAAGTCACCCAGTCATGTGCGACTCTTTGCGACCCCATGGACTGTAGCCAACCAGGCTCCTCCACCCATGGAATTTTCTAGGCAAGGATACTGGAGTTGGTTGCCATTTGCTTCTCCACAGGATCTTCCCGACCTGGGGATCGAACCTGGGTCTCCCGCACTGCGGGCAGGCGCTTTACTGTCTGAGCTACCAAGGAATCCTTTCTCAACTGAGGATGGTGCTAAATCTCGTCAAGTCCTAAAGAGATATAGATAGATAGGAATTTAAGGAAACAGTAAAATGAAATTATACCTATAGCTAAATATATAGTAGCATATTTGAATAATAAAATTAAATAAAGGCCAAACAAACGTTTAGTGGAATAGTCTGTAGAATTTTTCAAATGTAAAGCAACACAAATATGTGTTTGTAAAGTATGATAGAAACACACCAGATTTGGTATAACAATTTTACTACAAATAAGACTATTTTCAGTATATCTGCATGCTTAATGTGTGCAAATAGACACCTATTAATTGTGGTGGATTTATTGTGTTTTTATTATTGTGAGACTAAACCTGAAAACATATTTTGTTATAATACTGAGGGACAAAAAAGGATATAGTCCAAAAAAGAGATAACTAAAACAATTCATTTACATAGTGAACTGACTTTGGCCATTTGCTTACTTCTTAAAGTCAATATGCCTTAAGCTAACCACACACTTATTTAGTTAGAATTCACCTCACAGAAAATAGAAGCACTTGCTTTTGAAAATAACTGTATCAACAGAGAATGATAACCATGGTATTAATACTAAATAATAACCGGAGTGATGGATTTTAATTCTCATCGAGACTTGATTTTGATTGATGTTACACTGTTTAATTCTTACTGCTTAGATATATTATTTAAGTATTTTGAAAATGTTATTCTAGCAAAATCTATTAATAGTCAATAATCCAATGATTTCTTAAACTACAGTACAATTTGCTATCGAACTACTTAATGACTTTTCCTAATGAAAACTTTCCACTCATTATTCACTTAGCTCTCTTCATTTTGTTAAATCTAAGTCTACTGTAAAGTTTCTTTTATATTCATGTTTATTTTGCACTAAGCCAAGGATCAGCAAACATTTTCTATAAAGGTCAGATGGTAGATAGTTTGAAGAATTCGCCCCAAGTCCTAGTGTCTCTGTCCCAGCTATTCAACTTTATCAGCCTAGGGCAAAAACAGCCTTGGTTCAGTCCAGTTCAGTTGCTCAGTCCTGTCCGACTCTTTGCGATCCCATGGACTGCAGCATACCAGGCTTCCCTGTCCACCACCAACTCCTGGAACTTACTCAAACTCAAGTCCATTGAGTAGGTCATGCCATCCAACCATCTCATCCTCTGTTGTCCCCTTCTCCTCCTGCCTTCAGTCTTTCCCAGCATCAGGGACTTTTCCAGTGAGTCAGTTTTTCGCAACAGGTGACCAAAGTATTGGAGTTTCAGCTTCAACATCAGTCCTTCCAATGAATATTCAGGACTCATTTCTTTTTGGATTGACTGGCTGGATCTCCTTGAAGTCCAAGGGACCCTCAAGAATTTTCTCCAACACCACAGTTCAAAGCATCAATTTTTTGGCCCTCAGCTTTCTTTATAGTCCAACTCTCACATCCATACATGACTACTGGAAAAACTTTGAATATATAGCTTTGACTAGATGGACCTTTGTTGGCAAAGTAATGTCTCTACTTTTTAATATGCTGTCTAGGTTTGTCATAGCTTTTCTTCCAAGAAGTAAGCATCTTTTAATTTCATGGCTGCAGTCACCATCCACAGTGATTTTGGAGCCCCCCTAAATAAAGTCTCTCACAGTTTCCATTGTTTCCTCATATATTTGCAATGAAGTGATGGGACCGGATGCCATGATCTCAGTCTTCTGATTGTTGAGTTTTAAGCCGACAGCCTTAGACAACATGTAAATGAATAAGGATGGCTGAATTTCAATAAAAGTATTTATGCCTGGACATGACATGCAAATCAGTTTGTTGACACATGACTTAGACTATTGTCAGTTCTTAAGTAACAATGACAGTAAAAATTAGGTGCTAAAGAATCTCCTGGTTTCCATCCCTGGGTCAGAAAGATTCCCTGGAAAAGGGAATGGCAACCCACTCCAGTATTCTTGCCTGGAAAATTCCGTGGATGAAAATCTGGTGGGCTACAGTCCATGGAGTCACAGTCAGTCACGACTGAGCGACTGACACTTTCACACTTTAAAAAGGCTTAGATCCCAAATGGTATCTGAGAGTAGGCATAGTGTGTGCTAAAATCCACAATGCAACAATAAAATGATCAGAATTGTGTCTATGTAAGACAGCTCTTTTGTGCTGGTTTATTGGAGAATAACGTGGAAGAGCTGTCAAATATTAATGCTGGTGAAGCATGTATTTAATTCTTATTATGTAGTTGTGTAATATCAGTAGTAAAAGGAAACATGAAACATTTCCTTTGGCCACAAGTCTATTTCAGTATGGTTTGAAGACAGATTGAGTTGGTATGGAAAGTGACATAAAACCTCATAATTCCCACTCTCAAGAACCTTTGTTTGTTTAATACGCATTTTAAGTTGTGTGCTAGAAAAACTCTGAGTCATTTTCCTCATTATTTGACTTACTTTTGTCCTTGTAACAACCAATCCATTATGGTAAAGAAATTTGTAGACATTCTGATATTTGACACTTTCCAAGCATGCAGTTTAAGCTTGATCCTTTCATACACTGTCAAAATATTGCAAGTTATGAGTTTGTCCCCAACATGTATACCAAATTCATTTAGGAATATAGCAAAAGGCTTTGATAGCAGAAATAAAATGAAAGAAAATCCTGACAGTGATCATCCAATATATCTAAATCCTGTCATCCTTCAAACAAGTAGAGTATCCGACTTCAAGCAAGTATCTATTAACTATCCCAGACTTCATGGATTGCATTAGAACATAATTGAATTAAGGAATAATCTAATCTATCTATCCATGAGCATAAAACTATTAGAACAACTTAATTGATTAATATGTGATAACTAGATTAGAATGTGGTAGAAACATTTGGGTTCTGTTTGTTAATTTTTCTTTAATAATTATTGACTATACCACTTCCTCATCTTTCACTTTAATTTCAGTATTATCTCTGTAATTATCAGGGAAACAATAGTCATAAAATGGTGCAAAGGGTATTGGGAGGAAAAAAAAGATCAACATAATCTTTAATTATTCAATTAGTTGGATGTTATATTAAAAACAGTGCCCTATTGTTGACCATTTTGATGTCTGATTTTTCAGCTAGAGAGGCAATTCTGCTATAAATAAATCTTGTTTTTATAATACCTATAATTTACTTTAAAACACTTTCTTATTGTGTTTATTTTCTCTTGCTGATGTAACAAATCATCACTTCAATGACTTAAATTTACTATCTTACAGTTCTGTAGGTTATAGGTTCAACAAGAGACTCAATGGGCAGGGATGCCTCCCTTTTGGGGGCTCTAAGGGAAAAAAGACTTTCTTGACTTTTATGGCTTCTAGAGGCCACCAACATTCCCTGGCTTGTGGAATGCTTTCTTACTTTTTAAAGCCGGAACCATTGCACCTCTCTGCCTCTCTCTGACTGTTCTTCTATAGTCATATTTCCCTCTCTTTGACCACGTTAAAGATAAGTTTTCCAATTTTAAGGACCCATGGGATTAGTTTGGGTCCACGGTGTATAATCCAGGCTACTCTTTTGCATCTCAAATTTCCTAACCTGCATCATCTCCACAAAATCGCTTTGCCCATGAATGGTAATATGTTCATACATAGGTTCTAGGTTAAGACTTGAACATCTTCGGGGAGGCATTGTTCTTCCACCACACTTATATACAGTAAGAAGATTATGCATTGCTTGTAATACAGCATCCAGATTATAAACAAGAAAACTGAGTCAGCTAGCATCATCAGGAGATACACAACTAGGGCTGATGTTTCATTAATCATCTTACCAGATAGCTAAAATGGATTTTTATTGCCAGAACTAGTGGTTCTTAATTACACTGGTGAATGGTCGTGTTAAACTCTCACTTCTGAATATCTAATATCTAACCAGTAAGGGCCAGAATTGGTGGTGGTCGTTTAGTCTCCAAGCTGTGTCCGACTCTTGTGACCCCACGGACTGTAGCCTGCCAGACTCCCCTGTCCAGGGGATTCTCCAAGCAAGAATACTGAAATTGGTTGCCACTTCCTGCTCTAGGAGAATCTTCCGGACCCAGAAATCGAAGCAGGTTCTCCTGCTTTGCAGGCAGGTTCTTTACCAACTGAGCTACTTGGGAAGCCCAAGGGCCAGGATTACCACAACGTAAAGATTTATATTCTTAATAAAGTTTAACACATATCACTCACATGTTTAAAAGTGTGTATATGCGTTTGTATGCTTATGTGAGTAAGATGAATGGACTAAGAATTGCAATTGATTCCTTGTGTTACAAAACAGGGAAATTGAAAGATAATCTACAAGCCTAGTGGAAACAGTGAAAATAAAAGTGGATAGAAAATATAGCCTCAAAGACATTTCTAGAAATTTGGGATAAATATATACACATGGGGGTATAAAATAGGAATTTGATTTAATTTCATCTAGATCTGAGGGTTCATGGAGAACTCAACAGATTTGGTTTAAACATCTTAGCTGCTTGTCGTGCTTGAAAATGATCAGAGCTTTCATATCATATAATTCACATCAAAGCTATGGAGCACGGACCACAAATCTCACAACACTGCCACTGATCATGTGTGAACATCTCTAAGGATGATACCCATGTAACTTAGACCTGAGAAGTCCATATCCATTTGTTTTAGTCAGCTTGGGCTTCCATAACAACACACCATAGACTTGGTGGTTTAAACAACAGAAATTTGTTTTCTCACAGTTCCGGGGGATAAAAGGCCAGAACCAGAGTGTCATGGTAGAGTTCTGGTGAGAACTCTTCCTGGCTTGCGGATTGCCGTCACCTTGCTGTATGCTCACATGACCACTTCTTTGTGGGCTTCATCAAATGTGGTATTATCTATCTAATGAGATATTATTCAGAAATAAAAAGGAACAAACTGTTAATACATAGTACAACATGGATACTCCTTGACAACATTATGCTAACTGAAAAAAGATTCAAAAAAATGATATCAGTAATTCCATATATTTGAAATGTTCAGCATAAGTAAATAGATAGAGACAGAAAGTAGATTAGTGACTGTCATAGGCTGGAAGTAGGGAGGATGGGAGTGAGTACTAAATGGTATGGGGTTTTTTGGGGAGTGATGGAAGATAACTCAGACATGAAATGTACACTTTAAACAGGCGTGCTGTATGGTATGAGAATTGTCTTTCAATAAAGCTGTTTCTAAAATACAAGACAACTTTTGGCAAGTCCTCTGCCACCATAATAAACCCAACTCCTTAGCATGACCTTTTGGCTTCCTAGTCCAGAGCCCCAGGCAACCAAACAGCCTGCCACGTCATCAACATTCCCAGTTCAGATGCAGAAGCTGAAAGTGGTCTGTTAAAAATTCTTCCAATCATCAGACAATTTTGGGAAGAATTTGGTACTTTTGGCTGCTGGACAGAGGTTAGCTTCCTTTGAGGAATACTTTTGATAATGCAGGATTCCCTGGTGGCTCAGAGGGTAAAGCATCTGCCTGCAAAGTGGGAGACCCAGATTCGATCTCTGGGTCAGGAAGATCCCCTGGAAAAGGAAATGGCAACCCACTCAAGTACTCTTGCCTAAAAAATTCCATGGATGGAGGAGCCTGGTGGGTTACAGTCCATGGGGTCACAGAGTCAGACATGACTGAGCAACTTCACTTAATGTCACTATAAATAATTAGCAATACACCAGACATTTGCTTTCCTTTTGGACAGGAATTGTTCAAGGCCCCCGTGTTTAGGGAATTACCCTTGAGCAGTTTGACCAGCTGAGGATGCCTGTGTGCGAAGCTCCATGTTTTATGTGCCTTGCCAGGGCAGATCAAGTTTGGGCAGTGAAACCTGAGAGGATCTATCTGTTCTAAGCTGTTGATTCTGAAAAAAAATTTTGATCAGCTCTGTTAGGGGAAAAGACTCAACTATTTTTTCTACCATCTATAGAAATAGACATTACAAATAATATGAAGAGGTAACCAAAGATTACGGAGCCTAATAATGTAGAAAAAATTATTAGGAAATGAATTGTTCATAATGGTATGGTATGTTTGATTTTGTGTTCTTTGTAGTGTTTATAATCATTTTAAATTTAGCAGTTTGTAGTGAAATTTTTATTGTAACTAAATGTTCACAATTATATACTTTGTATTATAGTTAGAGGAATATAGGTTTGGTCTCAAATCTCATCTTTCTTGATTCTGCTTATTATATATGCCTCCTTGTCTTCTTTTCTCCATGTTGATTCACTTTTAACAAGAACATTTAAAAATCTTTCTCTCTTTCCTTCAGTTGTAATAGTGACAGCTTTGACTTAAAATGAATTCATTGTTTAAACCAAATGTCTCCATCAGCTGTTATTTTTTTACTTTTTTAAAATTGGAGGATAGTTGCTTGACAATATTGTGTTGGCCTCTACCATACCTCAGCATGAATCAGCCACAGGTATGCACATGTCCTCTCCCTTCTGAACCCCCAGCCGTCTTCCACCCATCCTACCTTCTAGGTTGTCACAGAGCCCTGGGTTGTCCTTGCATCACAGAGCAAATTCCTACTTGCTATCTACTTCATATATGGTAATGTATATGTTTCCATGTTATTCTCTCAATTCATCTGACCCTCTCCCCCCGTATTGTGTCCACAAATCTCTTCTCTATGTCTGCATCTCCATTTCTGCCCTGCAAATAGGATCAGCAGTAACCATCTTACTAGATTCCATACGCATGTGTAACATGTATACTGAAAGTCACTCAGTCATGTCCATCTTTTTTGTAACCTCAAGGAGTTCTCTTGGCCAGAACACCGGAGTGGGTAGTCGTTCCCTTCTCCAGGGGATCTTCCCAACCCAGGGATTGAACCCAGGTCTCCCACATTGCAGGCAGACTCTTTACCAGCTGAGCCACAAGGGAAGCCCCAAAATACTGGAGTGGGTAGCCTATCCCTTCTCCAGGGGATCTTCTTGACCCAGGAATCAAATTAGGGCCTCCTGCATTGCAAGCAGGTTCTTTACCAACTGATCTATCAGGGAAGCCCTGTTACATGTAATATTCAAATGCATTTTCCAATTGCATTCCTGGTTGGTTACTGTTTCCTGAGCTTCCCTGGAGCTCAGCTGGTAAAGAATCTGCCTACAATGTAGGAGACCCCGATTTGATTCCTGAATTGGGAAGATCCCCTGGAGAAGGGATAGATAGGCTACTCACTCCAATATTCTTGGACTTCCCAGGTGGCTCAGACAGTAAAGAATTTGCCTGCAGTGTGGGAGTCATGGGTTCAATCTCTGGGTTGGGAAGATCCCTGGAGAAGGGAATGGCTACTCACTCTGGTATTCTGACCTGGAGAATTCCATGGACAGAGGACCCTGGCAGGCTACAGTCGATGGGGTCACACATAAAGAGTTGGACACGACTGGGTGACTTTCACTTTCACTTCACTTTTCACTGTTTCTTGCGAGTAGTAACTTTTGATGTTTTATAACCTTTGGCATCTTCCATGAATTTTTCTGTGACCCTTCTGGAGACAGCAAACATTTTGGCTGCTAATCCAGATACGATTTTGGCTCCTAATTCAGACATAAAACAACCTTGTCCTATCACTACGGAATAGGAATTCAAATTGTGAAAGCGTGACATTGTACACTGTCACTTGTTCCTAATGGTAAATTATATCCAACACCATAACACAGAGTTACATACATTTAATCTACTGACCTTACAATCAATTCATCCACCTCAGGCAATACAACACAATAACATCAGGCATAGTAAAATCCTCCCGTAGATCACAGACGTCAAAAGGAACAGATTTAAAAAATAGACACACAAAAGTGAAAAACTCACATAGCAATTGGTTTGGGGAAGTTATATTTGAAACACAAGCAAAGTTCTTCTCTATCCAGCTATAGCTTGTGTGTGTAGGAGAAAGAAAAGGAGTCAAGACAAGGAAAGACAAATTTTTCTGTTTTCCTTTCCCTAATCTGTCACAGGCCAATGATCGGGTTAATAGCCTGGAAGGAAAAAGCCATCTTGTCAAAGTAAACTGAACTTCCATCACAACTAGGTCCCACCATCAATGCATTGTCAAAAAAACTGCACGAAAAAGAAAAAGATTCTCTAACGATCTTTCTTTTCATCTGTGGAGCACCTGCTGCCCCAAATGATGCCAAACTGACTGACAGCAGGTAGTTTCTAAGGAAAAACCAGCTGCTTTTCTCTCCAAGGCCCCTCATGCCTTTACAGGGCCCGTGGCATGGGATTGTTCAGCGGGGAAAGTCAATAGCACCTGCTGTCAACACCATGTGCCTATGTGCATTTTTAAAGGCTCTGCCTTCTTGAAGTTTAGTTGTCAGGAACCTTGCTTTTAAACAGATTTCAGTGTCAATATGTGCTGCTTCCCACTAATGTTAAGAAATGGCCACAAAGAGTAGGATCTGATGCCGTGTCAGGATGTTGGCAGAGCTGCTTCTTATTGGCTTCCCACGCAACAGGAAATGTCTTTAGAAAGTGAGAAGCCTGGGATGAAAAGGACACCATTTCATCTTCTTTCTTGAAGTTTTCTCATTATCACCAGGTTATATATATATATATATATATATACACACGATGGAGAGAAACTAGACATGCATTCAAAATGCGCTCATTGGCCTAGATCTTGAGTGTCTATACTATTAAGTGATTGCAATGACAGTCTAAGGGCTGCATATGATAGTTTCCACATTTTATAACCTATGAATTATTACAGAGACAGAAACATCAGGTTTTCAGTTTCTGCAAATTCTATGGATTTTCCTTTTTAAAGGAGGCACCACTAAGTCTGTGGATGTGTTTCCCTCCAATTCATGTATGGATAGAAGTTTTTGGACAAATTAGACAATTTTTTAGGTTTACTTCTTATTCTACACAAGTTGGTCAACTTAGTTGGTCTCATGCTTTTAACAGGTAGGTCAAATTAATGAAATACAAGTTGAGATGATTTTAGCATCAGCCTGTCTGTGCCTCAATGTTATTATGAACATTTAGTGAAAATATGAACTTATATCCATTTGTTCTTTCTTTTCTATCACAAAATATTTTAAGTATCTTAAAAACACTGGGCACCTCACAGTATTGAGAGATAAGTTAGACTAACTAAGAGTTAAAATTCTAGTATCTAGCTGGGGACAGAGGAACGTAAAAACTAAAGTAGAAATTAAAACAGGACTGATTGACTAATGCCTAACAGTTGCAGTGAGAGCAAGTGAAAAAGGGAAACTGTCAGTCGCTCAGTTGTGTCCAACTCTTTGTGACCCACGAACTGTAGCCTTCCAGGCTCTTCTGTCCATGGATTTCTCCAGACAAGAATATTGGAGTGGGTTGCCGTTTTCTTCTCCAGGGGATCTTCCCCTCCCAGGGATCAAACCCAGGTCTCCTGCTTTGCAGGCAGATTCTTTACTGTCTGGGCCATCAGGGAAACCCAGTAGTGAGCAAAGAATTGGTTAATTATGCTTGGAAAAATAGAGAGCTTTGTGAAGGAAATTTCCTTTAATTTGAGCTTCAAAAGATGGTCAGAATGACTGTAACTGGAATTGGGGTGGAAGTTGCTAAGAAAAGTTTTATTTCATATTGAGAAATTGGTATGAAGTTAAACATACCTGGTAAGTTAGAAAACTATAAAAACTATATATGTATGTGCTTAGTTGCTATCATATCTGACTCTTTGGGACCCCACGGACTAACCCCATCAAGCTCCTTTGTCCATGGAGATTCTTCAGGCTAGAACACTGGAGGGGATTGCCATGACCTCCTCCAGGGGATCTGCCTGACCCAGTCATTGAACCCAGGTCTCCCGTGTTGCAGGCAGATTCTTCACTGTCTGAGCCACTAGGAAAGCCCAAGAATACTGGAACAGGTAACCTATCCCTTCTCCAGGGGAACTTCCCAACCCAGGAATTGAACTGGGGGCTCCTGTATTGCAGGTGGCTTCTTAACCAGTTGAACTAATTAGAGGCAATTCATGGCTATGTGCGTGTGTGTGTGTGTGTGTGTGTGTGTGTGTGTGTGTGAAGTAGGGAGGGAAGTGACCATGTAGTAGAGTTAGTAAATAAAGTAGAACCAACAACATATTCTCTGAGAGCCTTTATTAAACATGGTATATATAATCATAACTTTCAAACGTATTCATTTATTTGTTCAGTTATTTTTTTTAAACAAATATCTGTTGAGGTCCTACCCTTAGGGAGCCTGTGTTTTAGGCAGCATTGATGCAGCAGTGAAAAATATGTTGTTTTTTGTCAACGTGTTAGTAGATGGAGACAGAAGATAAATGAATAAAAATGTATATACATATCAAATGAGATTACCTGCAAAGAAAATTGAAAAGTAAGGTAACAAAATAGAGACAGAGAGAGTGGATAAGAAATGGTAATGTTAAGTACTGTGGTCAGGGCAGACCTTGTTAATGATGACATCTCAATCATGATCTAAACATGCTAAAGTTTATTCAGAAATAAGAGAAATACATTTCAGGCAGAGAGAACAGTAAGTGCCAAGGCCATGGGACAGGAGGAACCAATCACTTTTGTTAGTTTTCTTGTCAAATGAAAATATACTGTTACATAATGTCTAGGATCCGTGGAGTAATGGTTAGTTTGCATAGGCTTCTGCAAGCAGCATGATGAAGTAAGAACAATTGAAGTATTTGACTTTTAAGAAAAAGGAAGATTCTGTTTTTCCATAAAATAATAGTTTTTTTTTAACAGTTCTGAAAATGAGGTAGAACTTTATGTTACAGCACGGGGATAAATTTTTAATTTAATTTTTGCTATACTTGAACATAAATTATTTAGTGTTATGTAACCCATAGTGATATAATTTCATACTCTCAGCACTTCAGTTCTATTTCAATTAACCTTGTGCATGATGCTCTTATTTTAAAAGTTTATAAGGAAAGAAATATAATGGTAGAAATGCTTTCAAGTAGGGAAATATAATGAATAAATTTGAATAAGGGCAAAATATTATACCTTTGTATAATTTTTACTTCCTTTTAAAGAATAAGAAAAATGGATAAACCAGTCATTATTTTGAATCTTTGTCAGTTCATGCCGACCCTAAAGCATGGGTATGTGGAACAATGCACCTGGAAAGTTCAATAGCTTCCCTATGTACAAAAAAAAGAGAAAACAAGAGGTCACTGTGCAATTAAGATTCTGAACACAGCTAGATTTAAGAGAATGCTTGCTTTAGCAAGGAGAAATTTCAACATATCCACAAACTGAGTCGACTTAATAGACATTTTCTGGTGCTATTTGTTGCATATTCCCCAGAATATTTTGCAGATTAGTAGCAAAAGTTTAAAATGTTAGAGTTTGATTTGTCTTTGAACTTCTGTTTTCCTAAAATCTAATGGCTCATACTTATGTGTTATCAAAACTATTTCATTTTTCAGGAGGCATTTTCAGTTTGGGTAAAGTCCAGTACCTTTCAATGAAGGTCACTACCATTTATTGACGAATTGTTTCTGTAAACTTCTTCTTTGTTGTTGTTTAGTCACTAAATCATGTCTGACTCTTTGTGACCCCGTGGACTGTATCCTGCCAGGCTCGTCTGTCCATGGGATTTCCCAGGCAAGAATACTGGAGTGGGATGCCATTTCCTTTTCCAGGGGATCTTCCTGACCCAGGGGTTGAACCTGCATTGGCAGCCAGATTCTTTACCACTGAGCTACTGGGGAAAACACTGTAAACTTCTTAGTAATAGGCTAATATTCTTAGTAGATTATTGACAACTGAGCAAGCTGAATAGCAGAGCAAATCCTTGACCCTCATGAAGTCTGAAAAGATCCAGTCAAGGATGTTTTATGCGATGCAAAAAAATATATATACATTGTTAAACACTGTTAAATAAAGTTTTCCTAGGATAGCCAACATAAGACTAAGTATTGCATCATACTCATTCCATACCTCTTCATTAGAAGGGAAGAAGTGTGTTGATGAAGACCCACATTACTACCCAATGAGTGGAAATTCATTTGCTGTTTTAATCGAATTAGAGAGCGACATTTCACCCAAGGAAATACATTGGAGGAACTGATGCTGAAGCTGAAGCTCCAATACTTTGGCCACCTGATGCAAAGAGCCAACGCATTAGAAAAAACCCTGATGCTAGCAAAGATTGAAGGCAGGAGGAGAAGAGGACGACAGAGGATGAAATGGTTGGATGGCATCACTGAT
This sequence comes from Muntiacus reevesi, assembly GCF_963930625.1. NCBI lineage: Eukaryota > Metazoa > Chordata > Mammalia > Artiodactyla > Cervidae > Muntiacus > Muntiacus reevesi. The sequence goes on along the minus strand of NC_089269.1, from coordinate 18,568,460 downwards.
GCAATGGACATGTGTTTGAGCAAGGTCCAGGAGATGGTGAAGGGCAGGGAAACCTGGCGTGCTGCAGTCCAAAGGGTCTCAAAGAGGCGGACATGAGTGAATGGCTGAACAACAACATAACAGGACAGGATGTGAGCACAGCAGGGCAGGAAAGCACACAGATTTTATGGGGAGTATCCAGGTGAGAGAGACGGGTGCATCCTCGGGTTGTTAGCAGCAGGCATTTTGCAATTTATCAACAGAAGCAAACTCCCCCAAAAGCATTGCTAAACGTTTGATGCTTGAAGCAAAACTTGGCCAACTAGATTAGCCAAATCTGAGACACAGCCAAGTCTCCAAGGACTAAGAAGACCTCTGATTTTAAAAATTGATTAATTGATTGATTTTAGCAGATGTAACCAAGAAGGCAATGGCAACCCACTCCATTACTCTTGCTTGGAAAATCCCATGGACGGAGGACCCTGGTGGGCTGCAGTCCATGGGATCACGAAGAGTTGGACACGACTGAGCAACTTCACTTTCACTTTTCACTTTCATGCATTGGAGAAGGAAATGGCAACCCACTCCAGTGTTCTTGCCTGGAGAATCCCAGGGACGGCGGAGCCTGGTGGGCTGCCGTCTATGGGGTCGCACAGACTCGGACACGACTGAAGCGACTTAGCAGCAGCAGCAGATGTAAAGAGGAACGACCTAGTATGGAATGGAAAATCTGCCCAAGCTGGAGGCAAAAAGCCAGAGTGAAGCTTAAAATAACAAGGATAGTTACAATATCTTTAGAAGGAACCAGAAGTTGATGTCAGACATCTAGTATTTGCAGTGGTGTATTTTCTCATTTAAGTAGGGGTATATATGTTCCTCACTCAGGAAATTTGATAGCATCCTAAATAAAAGTCCTCCTTCAGATATTGTCATACATAGGAATTTAGGCTACGTGGATCCACAATCATTTCCCTGGGTCCTAAAGAAGGTTAACGTAAACATAGATTACTCTTTAAATATTTATATCTCAGCAAAGGCTTAATCATGTGTGTAGTTTCTATTTAAATCAGGCTATAAAGAACTTTTCCCTATCAGTCATAATTGTTTGGGGAATAAATAAGCATAAGGAACAAAACCGTAAAATTTTATTTCTACCTCTTACCTCATAACTAATTTATAGAATATTTTCATTCATTCAATGTTCATTTATGTATTAATTCTGTAAATATATGAGTCACTTTATTAAATTCTTCATAATATATGGAAATATATGAAACAGAATGTGCCAGGATATTATAATTTATGAATATCATAAATATAAAAAATTCTTATGAAGAAATTTTTGTTAGCTGATATTTCTAAATATAAAACTATACATAAACAGAAAATAAGGAATAGGTGTAGGGAATTCCCTGGTGGTTCAGTGGTTAGGATTCTGTACTTCTACTACCAGGGGTGTGGGTTAGATCCCTAGCTGGGGAACTAAGATCTCATATGCTGTACAATTCGGCAAAGAGAAAAAAAAAAACAAAGGAAGAGAAATACATGTAATTACAGTATGGTCAAATAAGAGAAGGTGTGAACATTAAAATCAGGAACTCATGATTGTGAATTTATGATTTACCATTTGATAAGCATCTTATCTAGTTACCATAAATAATTTGGTTATTTCTACTAAGAATTGTTGCTATTTATTACAAGTTAGTCTGGAGCTCAGTACTTAGATCTGTACAGTGAGTCTAATACCTCCTCACAATACTCTCAAAGGGGTAAATGAGCTAAGGGAGGAACATGTTGGCCAGAGCTCCTGGTAATTATCAAGGACTGTGTGTGCCTGTGTGTTCAGCCGTGTCTGACTGCAACTCCATGGACTGTGGTCCAACAGGTTCCTCTGTCCATGGAATTCTCTAGGTTGGAATACTGGATTGGGTAGCCGTTTCCTACTCCAGGGGATCCTTCTAACCTGGTGATGAAACTCATGTTTCTTGCATCTCCTACACAGGCAGGCAGATTCTTTACCACTGCACCACCTTGAAATACCTAAATATCAAGGGTTAGAACTTATATTAATAGAAAGAACATAGAAAAAAGTCTCAATGATTTATGGTTTGTTGCAACTACACCTTTTCATTGGTTCTTAGGATCTGATGAAAAATATTCCTATAATACTTGCCTCAACATGAGGTTTAAAATTAAAATTGTATTGATAATTATGAAAATAAAAATAGCAGTTGTATTGACAGAACATTGAGTTTTCCAGTCCCTACACTGTGTTATATCAAGTAACACAGTTTGTGCAACACAACACTGAAAAGACGACACTGACTTTGGAGTTTTATAGACAAGGAAATAGATGTCCAGATAGACCCATGCACTTGCCCCAAATTTCCAATCTAATAAATGACACAGGAGACATAAAAATAAAAGAAATACTTGCATATAATACACTATTTAGCATTGTAAATAAACATTATGTAAATGTGACATTCTTAATTTGGTCATAACACATGTACTTGTTAATAAGAAATTGGTTTGTAAGAAAAATAAAATGTGAAACTTTAGAAACTAAATTATATACATGCAAATGCATGACTATATATATTTGTATAGATACAATAAGATTTTCTGTCAAACGCATATCTTATGGGCAACCATTTAGGTCATTGTAAATAAATGATTTCATATAGTAAAGTTACCCTTCTTATTATTTCTATCTGTGGGGTGTAAAATTTTTACAGACCAAACATATGGGAAGATGGTTTAACATTGTCCATCTCATTACCCACTCTACTGTGTGTGTTAGCGGCTCAGTCGTGTCCGACTCTGCGACCCCGTGGACTGCAGCCCACCAGGCTCCTCTGTCCAAGGGATTCTCCAGGCAAGAGTCCCAGAGTGGGTTGCCATTTCCCACTCACCTACCCCATGGCTAATAATGTAACTTACCTTTTAGAAAGTAATTTTAAAGACAAGAATACAAAATACTCAGTGGTTTGAGCTGTACATCTGCATTGCATTTCAGAACGACAACTTATTTTTAAATATTTAATAGAAAAGGTCGATATCAAATATAAAAATAAAAACAAAATTGGGCACAACTTTTTCTGGAAGCGTAAGCTAAATTTAAGTACTGCTTTTATTTAAATCACCTGTTACTAGTTAATGTTATAAATATGGAAACAGAATGATAGTTCCCCTGCTCTGTCACAAGCGAACTATGAAGACTATGAATTAATAAAAGAAAATAATAATAGGCAAGTTCTACTGTCTCATTAATAGAAATCTGCTGAAAGGATTCAGGGAATAATGAGGATATCAGAAATTCTAAAACATGAAATTATGAAGGGCAGGCATAAATCAACAAAGAGGAAATCATTTTCCAGTAAGAGAATCTGAACAAAGATAGAACAATTGCCTTGGTTGTTATCAACATCACTCCAGAAAAATTATGCAATTTATAATACTTGCTAAAAGCACTTGGTGAGGTCTGATAGGAAAAGCATTGTTTTAGGAAATCAGTGGTTCAGAAATCAGAAGAAATGGGATATAGATATAAAATATTTACATGGAACTAGTGATAAAGAGACTTTGACCACAGAATCTACACTCTTCAGAACTGAATGGATTCCAAATTGTATTCATCCTTTCAGGGAAGTATAGCTACAGATGAGTCTAGCAACTACTGAACAACACAAAGTGTATATTGAAGAGATGTTTTAGAGTAGATATGTAGTTATAATTAAGTATAATAAAATGAGTATCTGAGCTGATTTAAAAAAACTGAGATCATTTTGAAAGAAAACGAGATTGCATTTGAAGTGATTGTTTGATCTGATGAATGTTGTGTGTGTTATGAGCCAGGTGTTATTTTCAGTACCTTGTATATGTTCCTTTAATCCTCATGGCAACTCTGCAGGTAGGTGGTATATAATGATCCCCCTGTTAAACAGGGGTAATAGGAGATACAGCTGATTATGTATCTTGTTCAAAATCCTAAAACTCATGGGTGGGGCCCGTGACGTGAATATCACACAGTGCACTCTCTAAGCAATTGCCTAATAAAGTTACTAGTCTATCCTATTGTCATTACTATCATGGGCTGTGCGGTGCTTAGTCACTCAGCCTTGTCCGAGTCTTTGCGATCCCTGGACCATAGCACTCCAGGCTTCCAGTCCCCCACAACCCCCCAGAGTTTGCTCAGACTCATGTCCATTGAGTCAGTGATGTCATCCAACCATCTCATCCTCTGTCATCCCCTTCTCCTCCTGCCATCAATCTCCCCAGCATCGGGTTCTTTTCCAATTACTTGGCTCTTCACATCGGGTGATTGAGGCATTGGAGCTTCAATTTCAGCATCAGTCCTTCCAGTGAATATTCAGGGTTGATTCCCTTTAGGATTGAGTTTTGATCTCCTTGCAATCCAAGGGACTGTCAAGAGTCTTCTCCAATACCACAGTTCAAAAGCATCAGTTCTTCGGTGCTCAGCTTTCTTTAGGGTTACAACTCTCACACATCTGTGCATAACTACTAGAAAAACCGTAACTTTGATTATACCAACCTTTGTTGACAAAGTGATGTCCCTGCTTTTTAATATGCTGTCTAGGTTGGTCATAGCTTTTCTTCCAAGGAGCAAGCATCTTTTAATTTCATGGTTCCCCTCACTATCCATAATGATTATGGAGCCCAAGAAAATAAAGTCTGTCACTGTTTCCATTGTTTCCCCAGTATTTTCCATGAAATGCTGGGACCAGATGCCATGATCTTTTTTTTTTGAATTTTGGGTTTTAAGCCAGCTTTTTCACTCTCCTCTTTTAATTTCACCAAAAGGCTCTTCAGTTCCTCTTAGCTTTCTGCCATAAGGGTGGTGTCAACTGCATATCTGAGATTATTGATATTTCTCCATGCAATCTTGATTCCAGCTTGTGTTTCATCCAGCTTGGCTTTTTACATGATGTACACTTCATATAAGTTAAATAAGCAGGGTGACAATATACAGTCTTGATGTAATCCTTTCCTAATTTTGAACAAGTCTGTTGTTCTATGTCTGGTTCTAATTGGTGCTTCATGACCTGCATACAGATTTCTCAGGAAACAAGTAAGGTGATCTAGTATTCCCATCTCTTGGAGAATTTTCCAGTTTGCTATGATCCATACAGTCAAACGTTTTAGCATAGTCGATGAAGCAGAAGTAGTTGTTTTTCTGGAATTCTCTCTTTTTTTTTTCCTGCTTTGTCTATGATGTAATGGATGTTGGCAATTCGATCTCTACTTCCTCTGCCTTTTCTAAATCTAGCTTCTATATCTGGAAGTTCTCAGTTAACCTACTACTGAAGGATTTTGAGCTTTAAGGATTTTGAGCATTACCTGGCTAGCATGTGAGATAAGCGCAATTGTGTGTAGTTTAAACATTCTTTGGCATTACCTGTCTTTGAAATTGGAAGGAAAATTTATTTTTTCCCATCCTGGACCCACTGCTGAGTTTTCCAAATTTGCTGACATATTGAGTACAACACTTTAAAGCATCATCTTTTCTAATTAGAAATGGCTTTTCTGGGATTCCATCACCTCCACAACTTTGTAGTAATGCTTCCTAAGTTCCACTTGACTTCACACTCCAGGATATCTGGCTCTAGGTGAGTGACCACGCAACTGTGGTTATCCAGATCATTAAGACTTTTTTTTTTTTCTTGTACAATACTTCTGTGTATTCTTATGAGCTTTTCTTAACATCTTCTGCTTCTTTTAGGTTGTTGCCGTTTCTGTCCTTTATTGAGCCCATCTTTATATGAAACGTTCCCTTGGTATCTCTAATTTTCTTAAAGAGATCTCTAGTCTTTCCCATTCTATTGCTTTCCTCTATTTCTTTACGTTGGTCACTTAGGAAGGCTTTCTTATCTCTCCTTGCTATTCTTTGGAACTCTGCATTTGAGTACACATCTTTCCCTTTCTCCTTTGCCTTTCACTTCTCTTCTTTTCTCAGCTATTTGTAAGGCCTCCTCAGACAACCATTTTGCCTTCTGACATTTCTTTTTCTTTGGGATGATTTTGGTCACTGCCTCCAGTACGATGTTACAAAACTCCATCCATATTTCTTCAGGCATCTGTCTATCAGATCTAATCCCTTGAATCTATCTTTCACTTCCACTGTATAATCATAGGGGATTTGATTCAGATTATACCTGAATGGCCTAGTGATTTTCCCTACTTTCTTCAAATTTAAGTCTGAATTTTGCAATAAGGAGCTCATGATCTGAGCCACAGTCAGCTCCTGGTTTTATTTTTGTGGCCTGTAAAGATCTTCTCCATCTTCAGCTGCAAAGAATATAATCTGTTGAGTGCTATATAGTGACTACTTTTCCATCCAGATATGTGTTTGGTTTTTTATAGAAACATTTCAGCTGAATGGGATAATTAATATTATTCTTTATTGAGTGAGGACAGTTAAGTAACATGCCTCAGATAGGAAACAGCAGAGTCACAGCAGGAAACATGAGTTCATGATTCCCCAGTCTGAGACAATTTATACAATTCAGATACTCGTGTCATTTCAGTAAAACTACTCACTAAAAAGATCCCACTAAACCTCTCTCTCACATACACACAGACACACATACATACACCTTGAGAAACTGAAACTGAAAATAAATTAAAATGACTGTTTAGCATGTGATATGTAATGAGTTACATATTATGTTATATATTATGCATAATTCTGTGGACATAAAAGCTATGGCTAAAATTTACCATATTATCTCTTTATGAAAATGAGTCAGAGAATGCTTTGGTGTCCTAAAATAATGTTAAAAATGAAACAAACAAAGCTAATAAACATGCTGTCTAGATCTTTCAGGTCATTATGACCCACTGGATTCACATGAGCTCAGTCAGTTCAGTTTAGTTGCTCAGTCATGTCTGACTCTTTGCAACCACATGGACTGAAGCACGCCAGTCCTCCCTGTCCATCACCAACTCCCAGAGCTTACTCAAACTCATGTCCATTGAGTCGGTGATGCCATCCAACCATCTCATCCTCTGTCATCCCTTTCTCCTTCTGCCTTCAACCTTTCCCAGCATCAGGGTCTTTTCCAGGGAGTCAGTTCTTCGCATCAGGTGGCCAAAGTATTGGAGTTTCAGCTTCAACATCAGTCCTTCCAATGAACATTCAGGATTGATTTCCTTTAGGATGGACTGGTTGGATCCCTTTGCAGTCTAAGGAACTCTTGAGAGTCTTCTCCAAACCCACAGTTCAGAAGCATCAATTGTTGGGTGCTCAGCTTTCTTTATAGTACAACTCTCACATCCATCCTTGACTACTGGAAAAACCATAGCCTTGACTAGACGGACCTTTCTTGGCAAAGTAATGTTTCTGCTTTTTAATATGCTGTCAAGGTTGGTCATGACTTTTCTTCCAAGGAGTAACCATATTTTAATTTCATGGCTGCAGTCACCACCTGCAGTGATTTTGGAGCCCCCAAGATAAAGTCTGCCACTGTTTCCATTGTTTCTCCATCTATTTGCCATGAAGTGATGGGACCGTGATCTTTGTTTTCAAAGCTAAGATCTTTGTTTTCTGAATGTTGAGCTTTAAGCCAACTTTTTCCCTCTCCTCTTTCACTTTCATCAAGAGGCTTTTTAGTTCCTCTTCACTTTCTGCCGTAAGGGTGGTGTCATCTGCATAACTGAGGTTACTGATATTTCTCCCGGCAGTCTTGATTCCAGCTTTTGCTTCATCCAGCGTTTCTCATGATGTACTCTGCATATAAGTTAAGTAAGCATGGTGACAATATGCAGCCTTGACGTACTCCTTTTCCTATTTGGAACCAGTCTGTTCCACGCCCAGTGTTAACTATTGCTTCCTGACCTGCATACAGTTTTCTCAAGAGGAAGGTCAGGTGGTCTGCTATTTGCATCTCTTTCAGAATTCTACACAGTTCATTGTGATTCACACAGTCAAAGGTTTGTTCTAGTCAACAAAGCAGAAATAGATGATTTTATCTAACTCTCTTGCTTTTTTGAAGATCCAGCAGATGTTGACTGTATTTTTTACCTTCCCAGGCCACTGTTATGTGGTTTATATGGCAGAAAGAGGTAGCTTGTCCACCTAGCATGTGTCTGTCCCATCTTAGAGGAGAGTGGGCACAATCAGGTAGATGCCAGTTCAAGTACTAGGTTGTCAGCCTCTGAGGCTGGCTTGCTGTGACACTAAAGATGTTTATGCTTCAATATCCCTCGCTTTCAAAGGTCTCTTCAAAGCTTTAGATCTTATTTTGTATCAGTAATTTATTTAGTGCTAAAAAAGGGACTCTAGCATTGTTTCAGGGGAAAAAAACCTGATGCTGGGATAAATTTAGGGCAGGAGGAGAAGGGGGTGACAGAGGATGGGATGGTTGTTTGGCATCAGTGACTCAATGGACATGAGCCTGAGCAGCTCTGGGAGTTGGTGATGGACAGGGAAGCCTGGTGTGCTGCAGTCCATGGGGTCGCAGAGTCGGACACAACTGAGCGACTGAACAGCGACAGCATTGCATAAGTGTCAGAACCCACAGAATTTGGAGATTGCAGCCTCCTCTCATATCTGGATATGGCAGCATGATCCATGGCACATGACTAGTTCTCATCAGAAGAGAAAGTATGAAGGCGGGTTTGCAATTTTGAGCTGGGCTTTGAAGAAGGGAGTTGTGTTTCTACATGCTGTGCTTCCTCCCTTCTGCCTGATGGATACTGATGCCCAGGGCATCCATCACCCTGAGTGATTCTATGGTGTAGAGATTCACCACTTCCCCTGACAGCAGGAACACCCATGTTGAACTACTCCTTGAGCAAGAAATGAGCTCCCGTACTTTTAAGTCTTTGAAATAGACTTTATTTCTTATAGTAGCTAGTGTATAACGAACTAAAAAAGGCCATGACTGCTTTAGTTGGGGCCAAAATTGCCAGTCCAAATTAAGGTGTATTAAATTTTATAAGCTATGCTTATCCTATATTGTACTTGAAACTCAAGTATTGAGAATTTTCATAAGAAATAAAGTTATTTCTTAATTGTAAGATCAGTTTTATGATGCAACTGGAGAACCTGGAAGGATCATCTTCTTTCTCTTCATAATATGGACAACATGAAAGAATTATTGTCTATAGTAAGGAGATTAGATACTTTTAATATAAAATAAGACATAGTAAGAAATAAGATACATATAAGAACCACAAAGACATGGTCAAATACAGCACTAAAAAATAAAAAAGAAAGAAAAAAAATCTTTCAGTATGTTGTATGCTACAAGGAAAGGGAAAGTCCTTGGAAACCAATAGACGCGAACTTGCAAATTGGTTTTAGCTCTCGCAAGCCATGCATTCTTGGATAAGGTTCTTAATCACTGCACCCTATGTGTAGAAGAATGCACTCTTTTCCTTTGTTTTTGTTATTTTTGGTGGTGGTTGTGGTGCTGGTGTCATGTGTGTCTGACAGAGAGAGAGACCAGGGGATGCGGGGTTGAGAGATATCAAGGTCATGTGTTTACACAGTGCCAGGAATGTAGTTGCAGAGAAGGCAATGGCACCCCACTCCAGTACTCTTGCCTGGAAAATCTCATGGATGGAGGAGCCTGGTAGGCTGAGGTCCATGAGGTTGCTAAGAGTCGGACACAACTGAGCAAATTCACTTTCCCTTTTCACTTTCATGCACTGGAGAAGGAAATGGCAACCCACTCCAGTGTTCTTGCCTGGAGAAGCCCAGGGACGGAGGAGCCTGGTGGGCTGCCGTCTATGGGGTCTCACAGAGTCAGACACGACTGAAGTGACTTAGCAGCAGCAGCAGGAATGTAGTTACCTTCAATCCAAGTCAGATAGCTTCCCCCTTAACTTCATAAAGAGTTTAAATGATGCCTAAATATATATTCAGATATTATGCCACAACACAAATAAAATAAATGAAAAAATACAAATCATTAAAGTGACTGTTCTACAGAGAGAATGAAGATGGGGCTGTTAGTGTTTTCTGAGCCAGGCAAGAAATAAAAGGACAAACTGGTATACACTGGAGATACTTAAAGGATATATTCCCATGGGCTCCAAAAATAGAAATAGTTACGATAAAAGGATATACAATTCACGTAAGGTCACAGAGGAGGAAGTGATGAAATGTGCTTTGTAAAAGTACAAGGAAGGAAGGAACTGCACTGAATTAACCTGATGAAAAGTGACGGCAAAGGCATGCCATTCAGGTGGCATAACATGTATGCCACTGAGGTGTGAAGGTGTCCAATGGGGCAAGGGAAGACCGAAAAGATCCATGAAACATGATCTCATGATCCATGAGCAGGAAGTAACTGGGCTTTTGATGAAAGGCTCTCTGGGAGTAATGTGGTGACTGCAGTGGAAGCAGGAGACTGTTGAAGGAGGTCAGGTAAGAGACAGGTCCTGAGCAGGACCAAAGGCACTAGATGTGGAGAGGATTTGGGCCCACAGTGCTCACCATTCCCTCCATCTGGAAAGTCCTTCCCCTTTCCCCCACTGACCAAGCTCATACTCTTCCTGCAATTATTACTCAAAGACCACCTCCTTCAGGAAGCCTTCCTTGACAACATGGGCTGAGTAAGGGAGCCCTCATCTGGTCACCGGTTGCCTCTAGGCTGCCCACGTCACAGTGCTTCTTCCACTGCATGGTAAATGTTAGATGGTTTGAGCTCATTTTCCCACAGGAACATCTGCCACAGTGTCTGACAGAGCGGAGGTAGAGATTGACTCAGATAGGAGACTTAGGAATAGGTGAAGCTGAATTTAAGAAGGAAAAAGAAAAAGAATGTGGGTTGAGAGCAATGGGGAGAAGGGATTCTCCAAGTGGAAAGCATGGGCCTGGAAAAGCACAAGCTCAGGGAAGCCGGTTTTTGAGTTGAGTTTAATCATGAGGTGAGCGAGAGTGATGAACTGGAAGTCATTTGAAGAAACATATAGAGGTCCTATTGTTTGTAACTTTTAATTCTTGATTAGGAATCTAGATATTTATTCTCAAACAAATAGGCAGCCTAAGATTGTTTTTAGAACATTAATGGCACAGACCTGGGCTTCTAAAATTCCTCTGGTGGTGATGGCTAGGATGGACTGCAGAGATGACTCCCTGTCTTAGGGAATGTGGATGGGAAAATGGAGCATTGATACTATTAAGGCGAGCTTCCCAGGTGGCTCAGTGGTAAAGAATCTGCCTGCTAGTGCAGGAGATGTAGGTTTGCTTCCTGGGTCGGGAAGACCCCCTGGAGAAGGAAATGGCAACCCACTCCAGTATTCTTGCCTGGAGAATTCCATGGACAGAGGAATCTGGTGGGCTACAGCCTGTGGGGTCACAAAGAGCTGGACACAACTGAGCGTGCACACACACACACACACACACAAAGCATTAAGAGATATTTTACTCATCTGAGGTGTTGGCAGGGAAAACTTAAACTTACTATAAGATGTATCAAACTCATTTAGTACAAATAAACAGTATGCATAGAGGAATGAGGAGGATAAAGTACATCTCAGAGGTTTAAGGTACAGAGTTGACTAGAGAGTCTTGTAATCTGCCAGTGAAAGGCAAATAAAGTCTTCTTTTTCCAAATATAGCACCAACTGTATGCATTCATGGCTTCGTGGTGATGTAGTGGAAAGTGTGCTCTCTGAAATGCAGGTAAAGTGAGGAAACTGGACTGTGTTAAACACAAAAAAGTGCAGAAATAGTCCGCTCCATGATTCTCTGCTTCTCTCCCCAGGCATTCTCTGCTCACAATATAATTATAGGAAGGAGTAAAGGAATCTCTACCTCCAAGGTCAATAAAACTTGAACATATATTTTAAATGCTCACTTAGGTTAACTCGGAAAGCCTACAATGGGTAATGGCAAATTGGGATGGCAATTATTATCATCTGACATTTTGATTATAATGAAGCAATAAGGCACAAGCCAAGGGTGTGTTACTTCAAGATAACACACTTCTTGGAAAGTGCTGTGAGGCATAAGGGGTGAATTCGAGCCTCCAATGATCTGGGAAATGTGTTATCTCTCCGTAGCACAGCTCTCGGGGTCCTTTAGTGCCATATACATAGTGTGAGGTGCATGACTAGTACGTGGATTGATTGTATCATGTAAAACATATGTTTAAAACATGTCTGCTCTTGTGAGCTGGCAATGGCTACTGATTCTGAAACATCAGCCTTGCCATTATCAACTGATAGGGGGATGGTCTGTGACTTCACCCCCGGGAGTCTTTATCTGAGATGTGTGCCCGGGGAACTGGGTACCATCCTCTTATAGCAGTCCTGATCCTGTTCATTTCAGTTGAGCTGTTTCATGATTTCTTCCATTTGGCACTTCAAATTTATGTAAATGAATGAAGTAAGGTAATTCAAAACTGAATTTTTAAAGTGGAACTTTATTTCCCACCCTCTTCTGTATCATTTGGTCCGGTTTTCATGAGGTGGCTGCCAGGTACTGGGTTTGCATTTGATTGACAGAAAGTGATTTCTAGTTCAGCTCCCATCAAACACCTCAGCACTTCATCCTGGAAGATGTTTTGGTAGTTCAAGAGACCCTGTTGGACAAAGAATCCTTTAAAGCTGGCTCTTTCTTTCTCCTACTGAGCAACCACAGTGATACACAACAGGGGAAAAGAAAAACCCATCTTTAATCTGTGCTGCCGAGGGAAATGAAAGAGAGTGAATTAAAACTGAGAGTAGCCTCTTATGCTCATTGGAGAGCCTTTTTTCTGCTCCATTTGATATAACAAATAAGCTCATCAAAGGAAGTCAAGCACAGGTCCAGACCCGCGGCTCCTTGACCTCGGCTTCCTCCCTGTGTGGGCGGCCTCCCCTGGAATTTCTTGTGATGTCACATCACAAAGCTACATGAAGTGCTCACACCCTCGGATCAGTGAGGACGTTTTATTTTTAGGCTTCTTTTCTGTGACTCTAGTAAAATAACACGAAGTTCTTTTATAGCTCTATCTAAGGGTTTTGAGAAATCTGCCGCCTTTCAAAGCATGAAAGGGGTGATAACAAAAAATTTCTGTCCTGACTGCTTCTAGCAATGGGATCTTCTTAAGAATGTCTGCAGGCTCCCAGCGGAAAGGTGTCAGCTTGTGTTCACTGCTGGAAGCTGTAGGGAATTTCACCTCGCCCAGCTGACATCTACCTCCAGAGGTGGTATATAAAACTTTTTACACAATAGGCCCATTTCCATATAAAATTATGTATCTTACAATTTGGGATTCTTATAGCAGCTAAGAAGATGTAAAGAAAATCACCCTTCTTCACATGCTCCTTAAAATTCACATTCTTTACTGAACGCTGGCAAAATAGTTTAAAAGTCTAGAAATGGTAATCACATAACTGTGGCTGAGTGGTGAAGAATCTGCCTGCCAATGCAGGAGATATAAGAGAGGCAGGTTTGATCCCTGGGTCAGGAAGATCCCCTGGAGGAGGGCATGGCAACCAACTCTGGTTTTTTTGCCTGTAGAATCCATGGACAGCAGAGCCTCGTGGGCTATAATCCATAGGGTCACAAAGAGTCGGACACAACTGAAGTGATTTAGCATGCACGCAATCACATAACTATCAAAATCATCATCAATATTATCACTAACAAATGGTCCCTGTAATAATGAAAACATGTTTTCATCTAAACTTTCTCATCCCTTGCTTTTTTTTAATACTATCTACATTTTACTTATCTGGAAAAATATACTTTGATTTTCAGTCAGACTGGCCAAAATTATATATTTAGAAATCAGAGGTACAAATTGTAAGATAAAAGTGATACTGGGAGCTAAGTGGATTTAATCATATATTCATTCGTTTAATCCATTGTAATTGTGTGTTTACTATTAGTTAGGCACCCTTCTAGGCTCTGAGAGTGTAGTGATAATTTTCCAAATGAGTCATTTAGATTTTTACTTAAAGCATTCTAATAAATGACTTTTAAATATTTAAACTTATTCAAAAATTTTAAAGTACATTTGAAAGACATGGCATACATACCATTTCAGCTTTATGAAGGTGTGATTGACAGATAAAATTATAGTATGAGTAAAGTGAACAATGTGAGAATTTCATTTATATTTACATTCATCTATGTTTACTCCCACAAGCAAGTTTTTTTTTTAACACAACCTTGCAATATATCTTTATTGAATGGCTACTATATCCTAGGCTTTGGACTAGAAATTTCAGAAAGTGATGATACTTAGTATATCCCAGAATCAGAGAATCCAACAGGAAGAATAAAGCAGTTAACCAATACTCATAATACAAGGGAAAATATGTTTTGCAATGAAAATAACAATTGGTGCTAGGAGATTTTTGGGAGGTCATGTGAGCCTCAAGTCATAACATGGAAGGCTTCAGACAACGAAGACAGAAGGAAGAGCCTGGTACAGGCTTGGAATGAGGCAAACCATGAGGGAAATTGTTTTTATAGGAGTAATCTGCTTGTCTGAACCCAGGATGTGTAGGGAGGGTCCCATGAAGAGGCAACAGAACAGCCAGGTTAATTAGTAGCTGTTATGTTGTTAGCAAATGACCAGGAACAGAAGCTTCCTGAGAAATGCAATTGGATTGTGGGGAGTGAAGTCCTCGTGGGCAGTTTCCCTCATCTGCTCCGGGTAATAAGTAGCCACATCCTCTATGACTGTTTGGAAGGCTATATGCATCACTTCCGGCTTCCCTGGCAGCTCAGCTGGGAAAGAATCCACCTGCAATGCAGGAGACCCCAGTTTTATTTCTGGGCCGCGAACATTCCCCCGGAGAAGGGACTAGCTACCCACTCCAGTATTCTTGGGCTTCCTGGGTGGCTCAGACAGTAAAGAATCTGCCTGCATTGCAGCAGACTTGGGTTCGACCTTGGGGTTGGGAAGATCTCCTGGAGGAGGGCATAGCATCCCACTCCAGTATCCCTGCCTGGAGAATCTCATGGACAGAGGTGCCTGGCAGGCTACAGTCCGTGGGGTCACAAAGAGTCGGACACAACTGAGCAAAAAAACGGCACACGCATCACTTCTTCAAGGAGAAAAAGCAACGCAAGTAAAAGGGGATGAGGAGCTCCATGCAGAGACAAAAAGAATGTCTACCTGTTGGGTAAGTGACGGATGAGTGTAAAAGGGAGATGAGAAATCAGTGAAAATGATGAGTGAGAAAAAGCTCCTGAATTTAGCAAAATCTCAGCGGTCAACAGAAGATGATAAGTCAATAAGGTCAGTTGAGGTCAATAAGGCCATTGAGTCAATTGACTCAATAAGGTCAATGATAAGACTCCCTTCCTGAAATGCCCCCTTTTCATATTTTCTTGTTTTATGTTGGGATTACTTTACTGAAGTTACACATGTAAGTTATGCCACTTTGTCCCTCAATCTTAAATACTTGGCACTGAACTTCAGTTTTCAGACACACTATTTTTCAAACTACTGAGTTGTCTTCTGTTTGTTATCAAACGAGAGTGAAGGGGACTGGCATCTGAAATGTTTTTGCAGGAACCTTTGTTTGTCTCTTGGATAATTGTGTGGAGTACTAACCTTTTACCTTAGTGTTACTTTTCATTGACTCTTTTGCAACATCTCTGATGATTGTCATCTGTGCCAAAAAGGAAAACAAAAGCTCTTCTCTATCACGATGCGACTCTACAAAAATAGGCCCGCAGATGTCAGCTGAAATGATACTAGAAGTGAGTCTTTAGTATGTTCATACACATGTGGCTTTTCCCTTTCAAGGAGAAGCATTGCAATTCTCTAAAACATTATATTCCGCTCTATACATTAAACCCAGGGTGAGCTGTTTTACTGACAAAATTGTACAAATCAGGCAAAACAGATTTTCGAAGTGGCATTTCAAGAAAGCTAAACTCACCATGTTTAATAGATCAGGGCACTGGGGCCATAATTCTTATGTTTAAGGATAAAGGCTACTCTGCAGTACAATTGTTCCTTAATTCGTGCCTGAAATGCTTTATAAAACACAAGGTCATTTAAAATTAAGAATAAGGCATTTTTTTCCATCATTTCCATGTCATCATATGCAATTCTTGATCACAAGGTAGTTTGCCTTAAAGCTGCAAATCCTCCAAATTATGGGGTTGGTTTCCAGCCTGCTGAGAAGGAAATTAGATATAGAACTTCTGTCTCCTGTTAATGTTAATGGGAGTTGCATGCCTAATTCCCTTAGAAACCCAGAACAAATGTGTGCTTATGAGTCAGCATTACTAGGTTTTCTGAGTCTTTACCCTTTAAAAGTGTCATTAGTCTGAATAATAGCCAATCCCTTAGCTGACTCCAAACCAAGCCCCAGCTACTGGAGTTGGAAACTCTGGGATTTCAGCTCTTACAAATAGCCTGAACTATCCGCAGATCTGAATGCTCCCATATGTTACTCTCCTTTGTACCCTGGGCCAAGATTAAAATTCCCAAGCTGTTTAATATTTATGTTTCTACCTTATATTTTTATATTGAAGGTGTAATACTCATTAGGCATTGAACTAACTTTTAGGAATTCATTTAAAAATATTAATCTTTATTTGAATCCTAAAAATTATTAACTTTTCAATGTGTTTTTTCTAATTGCATTATTCTAATAGAAGTATTATTCCAGTCAGGCAAGATTATCTAAAACAACTCTGTGTTCTCATCCTTGAAGTATTTGTTTCTGGTATTATTATATGACATTCATTGCTGAGTACTTAATTATATTACTGTAGGTCTTTATCTAACAAATAGAGAAAAGACATATTTTTGTAGAATAAGATAATGTTGTATACAAGATTTTCAAAATCAACAATAACTTCAAAAGCACCTACATTTATTCCTTTAATTAAAGATCTATTTTTTATCTTTATTTATTTAAAAATATGTTTTTAAAAGAAAAGCCAATAACATTAGAAATGGTTATTTTTTGGGGGGCTTCTCTGGTAGCTCAGATGATAAAGAACCTGCCTGCAATGTATGAGACATGGGTTCGGTCCCTGGGTTGGGAAGATCTGCTGGAGGAAGCATGGCAATCCATTCCAGTATTCTTGCCTGGAGAACCCCCATGGACAGAGGAGCCTGGCGGGCTACAGTCCATGGGGTCTCAAAGAGTTGGACACGACTGAGTGACTAAGCATGCACACATTATTTTTATTCCCACGAGCCAGCTCTTCTCTGTAACTTTGTTACTCAGAGTGGCCTCACCTGGAAGTTGTGAGAAGCGCAGAATCTCATTCCTGTCTGTCTCCTTCTAAACGTCCAGATTATCAAATTCCATCGCTGATTTTATGTACATAGAGCTTGATAGTGTGCGTGTGTGTTCAGTCATGTCCGATTCTTGGCCACCCCAAGGACTGTAGCCCCCCAGGCTCCTCTGTCCGTGGGATTCTCCAGGCAAGAGTACTGGAGTGGGCTTGCCTTCCTCCAGGGGATCTTCCCAAGCCGGGGATCGACTCTTGTCTCCCACATCTCCTGCATTAGCAGCTGGATTCTTTTACCGCTGAGTCACCTGGGGAGCCCAGAGTCTGATAAACCCTTCTCTATAACATTGAAGTTAACTCTAAGTAGTCAGAATTAAGCCACTTTTGATGCCAGGATTTTCCTATATATTCCATTTTATGTGGACATTTGTCATGATTTCTTAAGACACAGAAGTCTACTTTTACCGATAAGTGTATGCATTTTCTCCTTACAACATAGAAAGGCCTCCTATGAAGCATTTGAGGCTTTAAACAGAGCATGTTCTGAAAACATTGTAAACAGGCACAGTTGTCCCACTAGGCGATAATTTATTTACTATTGTTTTTCTTATTGCTGTTCAGCTGCCCAGTCATGTCTGACTCTTTGTGATCCTATGGACTGCAGCATGCCAGGCCTCCCTGTCCCTCACCATCTCCCAGAGTTTGCCCAAGTTCATGTCCATTGCATTGTTGATGGCATCCAGCCATCTCATCCTCTGGCATTCTGCCTTCTTTATGTCCAGGTCTCACAACCATATGTGACCACTGGGAAGACCATAGCCTTGACTATACGGACCTTTGTTGCCAGAGTAATGTCTCTGCTTTTCAACACACTGCCTAGATTTGTCATAGCTTTCCTGCCAATCTTCTGATTTCATGGCTGCAGTCACCATCCACAGTGATTTTGGAGCCCGATAAGAGGAAATCTGTCACTACGTCCACATTTTTCCCTTCTATTTGTCAGGAAGTAATGGGGCTGGGTGCCATGATTTTTTAATATTCAATTTTAAGCTGGCTCTTTCACTCTCCTCCTTCACCTTCATCAAGAGGCTCTTTAGTTCCTCTTTGTTTTCTACCTTTAGAGTGGTATCATCCACATATCTGAGTTTGTTGATATTTCCCCCACCTATTTAGCTTGTAACTCGTCCAGCCCGGCATTCCTCATGATGTGCTCAGTGGATAGGTTAAATAAACAGGGTGATGGCAGACAGCCATGTCATGCCCCTTTCTCAATCTTGAACCAATCAGTTGTTCCACACACGGTTCTAACTGTTGCTTCTTGACCCACATACAGGTTTCTCAGGAGGCACTTAAGATGGTCTGGTATTCCCATCTTTTTAAGAGCTTTCCACAGTTTGTCATGCTCCACACAGTCAAAGGTTTTAGCATCGTTTATGAAACAGAGGTAGATGTTTTTCTGGAATTCTCTAGCTTTCTCTTTGATTCAGCGAATGTTGGCATTTGATCTTTGGTTCTTCTTCCTTTTCTAAACCCAGCTTGGACATCTGGAAGTGCTTGGTTCACATAATGCTGAAGCCTAGCATGCAAGATTTTAAGCTTGACCTGACTAGCATGGGTTGTTATTGTTGTTCAGTTGCTCAGTCTTGTCCAACTCTTTGTGACCCCATGGACTGCAGTACTCCAGGCTTCCCTGTCCTTCACCATCTCCCAGAACTTGCTTGAACTCATATCCATTGAATGCAATTGTCCAATGGTTAGCACATTCTTTGGTACTACCCTTCTTGGAAATTAGGATGAAATTGATCTTTTCCAGTCTTGTGACCACTGCTGGGTCTTCCAGATTTGCAGACATAATTGAATGTAACACCCTGATAGCATCATCCTTCAGAATTTTGAATAGTTCTACTGAAATCCCATTATTTACTATAGTGGCTCTTAAATTGCAGATACATAAGAAAAACTGTGGAGTACAAAATATATACAGTCTTGGTCCCCATACTCAGATATTTCTGTTACATTAGTCCAGATTGACATCCAGGAATCTGTATTTTTTAAAATTACCCCAGGTGATATGAGATTTTCTGAGAACATTTTGAGAAAAATGCTCTAATGTCTAACTTATATGCCTATTGTGTTCTTTTCATGCCAGAGCGTGTGGCATAGTCCAAAGGTACCACAATTTTGCATTTTGAAAAAAAAATAGTGGGAAAATAATTAGGAGAAACACCACTGGGTCTTGAAAATTTTCACTTACCTGTTCATAAAAATATCAAAATCACCACTTATGTGACTAGGAATAATTGTAAAATACTATTTCAAAAAGTTATAGTCAAATAGTTATCAATATCTAGAAATAGCTGATTGCTAAATATAGATATTAACTTAGCCAGTTTATTTTGAATATTAAAGAAAATTATTAGGCTGTTTTTTTTTTAAAAAGTGTGACATCAAAGAAAGGATTAAAATTGATACTATATTTCAATATTTGAACTGGAATAAATAAGAGCTCAACTAAAACATTATTTGGTCAACCTGTCTATACCTGATGTTTTTTCTGTCTTCTCAAAGTTGCTTATTTTAAAAGCTATTCATTTGAAAATATTTATTGGAGCTATAGAAATGAGTATATTGCTCAGGGCAAGTCTATGGTAGATTAAAGTAGAAGAAGTAACTACAAATGAATTTGAAAAGAAGCAAATAGAGAAATGGAACAAAAACAAAGGAACAAACCTATTTGAAATTAAATTAGATTTCAACCAAAAAAACAAATATAGTTACCCTTCCCATATATTTGGGAAACTTAAAATATATCCTTTTAGCTAAACTTCGAGGTAAAGAGAAAATAAGATGGAAGATAATGTACATTTCCTACCAAATGTCAGTGAATATACTATTTGTCACAGCCTGTGGGATAACATATAGCTTTAAAGTGCAAAAAAGATGACTGAAAATACATATTCTGAGGGTTAAATGCAACAGCCTAGAAATAAGTATAACAAATTAAATTTAAAGGAAAAAGAAATAAAGAATGAAATAGATATTAAAAGTAACTTATTTATAGATATTCCCACTAAATATTGATATATTAAGTAATGATATGTAGATATTAGGGCTTCCCAGGTGGTGCTAGTGGTAAAGAACCCACATGCCAGTGCAGGAGACTTAAGAGACATGGGTGCAATTCATGGGTGGAGAAAATCCCCTGGAAGCGGGCATGGTAACCCACTCTAGTATTCTTGCTAGAGAATCCCATGGACAGAGGAGCCTGGCGGGCAACTGTCCTGAAGTGACTGAAATGACTGAGCGTGTACACACATGTAGATATTAATTTGATTTACAAGACATAATAAATGGAGAAAAAAACTTCCAGGTTAATCAGTTACTTAAAAAGAAGAAAATAAAAGTACCCAGGTATACAAATATCCCCTCCCTTTTGAACCTCCCTCCTATGGCTGATTCATGTTGAGTTCTGACAGAAAACAACAAAATTCTGTAAAACAAATATCCTTCAATTAAAAAAAAAAAGTACCAGGAAAATATCACATCCTAGAAGTCAAGGAAAGTGATTGTGTCAGTTGGTAAAGAATCCGCCTGCAATGCAGGAGACCCCGGTTAGATTCCTGGGTCAGGAAGATCCATTGTAGCAGGGATAGACTACCCACACCAGTATTCTTGGGTTTCCCTTGTGGCTCAGCTGGTAAAGAATCCACCTGCATTTTGGGAGACCTGGGTTCAATCCTTAGGTTGGGAAGCTACCCTGGAGAAGGGAAAGGCTACCCACTTCTGGTATTCTGGCCTGGAGAATTCCAAGGATTGTATAGTCCATGGGGTTGCAAAGTGTTGGACACAATTGAGTGACTTTCGCTTTCACTTTAAGAAAAAATAGTTGAGTGCTTCCCAGATAGAAGTAAATTAAGGTTTAAGGAGTTTCCACTTGATTGTGAGACAAGAAAATCTGGAGGATTTTGAGACAACAATTTTAGGGAATTTTCTTTCTTTTTGGGGAGCAGCATCACATGGAATGAGGAAGCTTAATAACACCACCAGGGATCAAACCCATTGCATCAAACCCATGCCATGGAAGCAGTATTAACCACTGGACCATCAGGGAACTTCCTTAGGGAATTTGGAGTGTTGCAGGTAAGAATAAGGATATGGTGACTTGAGAATAAATAATATGTCAAGAATTAAAAACAGTATGATAGAGTAGTCAACACTTTTTGCTGAAAAGGGGAAGGGAGAGTGACAGGGGCTCTAGTGGAAACCTGAGGAAAAGCAAGCATTTTCATGTTTTAGCAGTGAGGTTTGAAGATGCTGGAGAAAGAATTGTTGATGGGACAAGATCATGGGGCACCTAAAAGAAGGGAGAATGAGCTGTAGAGACTTCATTGCAACTAGAACAAAACACAAAATCACAAGCACAGATGTAAGTAAGGTTTTAGGTTTGAGAGTTCTTTTCTGATGTCTTTATCTTTGTTTTGAAGCAGAAAACAAAATTATTTGTGGAAAGAGAGATGCTGATGAAGTTGGAGTTTCAAGAACACAGGGGAAGTTGGATTATTCACACTGGAACATGAGACTGTATGCACATCAGAGAAAGATCATAGACTAGCCAGGCACTGTTGAGTTTGGATATCATGAAGCTTATTATGACCTTAATTCTGAACAACTCTAAAAAGTTCTTCCTCATCTCTATCCAGCAAACTAGGTGAGGTTGAATTTATCAAGGGTTGAGATTTTCTAGGCAGGTTGACAGAAAGACAATGGGTGAAGGAAGTCATGGACATTGAAGAAAGAATAGCTGAAGTTGTGAAACATAGGGATTCAAGCTGAGTGAAGAAAGAAGGGGCTCACAAAAGGGATGAATACATGGAGGGAGGTGGTAAAAGCCAGGAGAGCAAGTTAGAGGTTGACATATCAAATGGATCAACCTCCTGGACAGTAAAATATTTGTGATGACTGCAGGATTTGGGGTGAAGAAATTTGGGAGCAAAGTGCAGAGAAGTTGATGCCTAAGGGGGCCTGAAGAGAGTCTGCTAAAAGGAAGTAAAGGGCTCATATGCAAAAGTTGGAGGGATAAGGAGCTCTCCATCTTAGTACAAATAGAGGCAGGGCTGATGTCAATTTCACCCCCAGGGATGAGGCATCTAGAGAACAAGAGAATGTATTTGATATGAAGTTGTATCCTCAGTGAAGAGCCAGGTTTTGTTTCGGGCCAGTTGGTAGGTGGAATGTTCTGAGAAGAGGGTGAGGACATGGGTAGTGTGTTAACCAGAAAATGGAAAGATTTAGAAGAGGTGAGATGAGATCAGATGGTGTGTTCAGTTCAAAAGAAAGAGCAGAAGGTGCGGACGAGTTGAGAATAGATGACTGGGGAGGATTTCAATGCAGAGTGAACAAAGGGTCTAGAGATAGGAGGCCTGGACCGTTAAGTGGTCTGTAATGCCTGCCAAAGAACTAGTCTGGTGGAAGTCAGGGATTTGGGAAAGAGGAGAGTTTTGAGGCATGAACTTACATTACATATTCTGGCCTCTGACAGTCAATTATTTCTGATAAATGTTTTAATTATGTTTCCTGTTATGAATTGCATTTTTCTGTAGATAAGGAATGAGCCATCTAGAATTAAAAAAAAAAAAAGACAAAAAACTTATGTAGGGTGAAATATTGAGAGATCAGTAAGGTAACAGAAGGACTAGGGAGCGGGGTAAAACCTCAGAGGACTTCTGTGCTCTCCTCTGGGTCTGGCCTGAATTTTGTGGAGGATTTTGCTCTCTGGGAGATGCGCAGCACTCAGGGTCAGAGGGGAGGCCATGGAAATAATAAGTTGAGTAAAAATAGTAGTTGTGTTGGTAAGATGAGCTTCAGAATGTGTGTGTGTGTGTGTGTGTGTATGCATGTGTATTGGTTGTTGATTTCTTAGAGGCTGAGATATCAGGAGACACTAAAAATACAACTATGGAAAATGATCTTGGGAGAAAAAACATCTAACTTTAGAAGGTGTAATCTTACTGTATCTCATACTTCCCGTTACTTCATGCATATCAATACCATGGCCCTTCTTGAGTTTGTCACTCAAGTCATGTTTCTTCTTGCCCCAGATCCTTTGCACACACCATTCCCTTCAGCAAAAACACTTTTGCTTCTCACTACCTTGGGCAACATCATTATCTCAGCTAAAATGGCACTTTCAAGTTAGTTTCCCTCTGACTTTCTCTCCTGGTACTGTGTGTGTACTTTTTCTCTACAGAACACTCAGTCATTGTTTTCCTTAGTCATACACTCAACATCTTAGTCATACACTCAACATCCTTTTCATTCATTTTTCTCTAAGCCCTAAAAGGGCAGGAATCAGGAAGTTTCAGGAAGGTTTCTTTTCTTTCACTACAAAATTTCTAGAACTTGGGAGAGTCCCTTGCACAAAGCAGGTGCTCTGAATGGCTAATTTAATGGATCAGCACAAAAATGTCAAGTGTCTTACAATATGTAATCATGAAAACTTACCACCATGAAAACCTCATATAAATCTATTTTGAATTGCTTATTACTATACAAAAATTTTATTAAATAAATAAAGTTTGAAAAATGAAAAATTATTTCAGATTAAACCATGTTCCCTAACTCAAATTAAGCTAATTTACTATTTGATAGGACACTAGAATTCCAATTCTCACTGTATGGAATAATATATTAAACTTCTCTGTGAAACTACAGCTTGTGTTTGCATATCATATAATTGAAGGAGTATGTGTCAGAATAACCTCACATCAACAGGGTTTTCTCGGACTCTGTAGAAACTGGTTCTTTCCAAGACATAGCAGGTTGAAGAGCATTTTATAGTCCATTTCAAAGACCTCTAGTTCTCAACAGAAGAGAGAAAACTGTTGTTTGAAGTGAAGTTAAATACGTGTCTTAACTAGCTTCTCCTCGATAAATTCAACAAGGGAAGCAGTTCTTGTAAGGTATCTAAATATGAGAAGAAAGTCACATAAAGAAAAAAATCCATAAATGTTATGCTTGTATATATCACAGATATTTTAATAAAGCCCAATAACTGACTGAGTGTATGGTTGTATTTCTTTCAACAAAAAAAATTAGAAAAAATGAAAATAAGTTTGGAGAGGGCTTGTTTGCCTTACCAAAGGGGCTAACACTACAGGAGGCTTCTATTTCAGAAAAATAGTTTCAACACAGGGGAGATTTTCCCCCCAAAATCAGCAATATACACAGTATATAAAAGCTACAGTTTCACAGCAAAAATAAGGAAACATAAGAATTCAGGAAACTAAAATCTGGGTGGGACCTTAAGTGGTTGAATCCATTGATTCCCAACATTGGGTAAAGAACTACAGATAAAAATGAAAAGAATTCTCAGAAAATTCCCCTTCCTTGATACGTAAGCAGATACAAAAGTGTTGGGAAAAGTTGGGGATTTTGTTTTTCCTTATTTTTTTAAGAAGGAAGTCTTAGAAGAGAGGTCAATTTTATAACCACTTATCCTAGACTTGGTGGAAGAAGCTATCTCCAAAGAAGACTATATTATTGAATGATTAAAAATATTTTAGGAAAAACTTAAATTTTTTTTCTAAAATAAAATTTATTATTTTCTGGTTACAGCCTCATTTACAGTTACTGTAAAAGCTATAAAGTCAAGTGAACAAAGAGGGAAATAAAAACCACAGTGATAATTTAATTGCATGTTCAGTTCAGTTCAGTCCAGTAGCTCAGTCATGTCTAACTCCACGGACTGAAACATGCCAGGCTTCTCTGTCCATCACAACTCCTGGAGCTTGCTCAAACTCATGTCCATTGAGTTGGTGATGCCATCCTACCATCTCATTTTATGTCGTCCTTTTCTCCTCCTGCCTTTGATCTTTCCCAGCACCAAGGTCTTTTCTATAAAGTCAGTTCTTTGTATCAGGTAGCCAAAGTATTGGAGCTTCAGCTTCAGCATCAGTCCATCCAATGAATATTCAGGACTGATTTCCTTTAGGATTGACTGGTTGGATCTTCTAGCAGCCCATGGGACTTTCAGGAATCTTCTCCAACACCACAGTTCAGAAGCATTAATTTTTCAGCACTCAGTTTTCTTTATACTCCAACTCTCACATCCATACATGACTACTGGAAAAACCATAGCTTTGACTAGATGGACATTTGTCAGCAAAGTAATGTCTCTGCTTTTTCATATGCTGTCTAGGTTGGCAATTTGATCTCTGGTTCCTCTGCCTTTTCTAAATCCACGTTGAACATCTGCAAGTTCTTGTTTCATGTACTATTGAAACCATGCTTGGAGAATCTTGAGCATTATTTTGATAGCATGTGAGATGAGTGTAATTGTGTGGTAGTTTGAATATTCTTTGGCATTGCCTTTCTTTGGGATTGGAATAATTTACAACTAAAACCAAGATTTGCAATGACAGTCTCCTGAAATTAATATTGTGAATTGTTCAGAAGAGTAAGGCAGTAAGGCAGAAGGCTACATGCAACTTTAGGATGACAGGGTAACCATGCAGAAAAAAATTACATGACTCAGCACAGGGGTAAATGCTGACAAATTGTCACCTGACTCCTAGTACAATTTCAGGCAACTACACAAGTAGCTGAGAAAAAAACAAGGGAAAGATTAGCATCACAAATAGAAGCTGAATATGCTAAATGCAAAGGAAAGCAGAAATAAAGCCAATAGTCTTATTTCTTTCAAAAGTGAGATAAAATACTTAGAATTTAACAACTTTGGCAAGAAATAAAGGAGAAAATTTCAACTGCATGATATTGTGATAGATAACACAATATATCCATAGAGGACATTCAGTTCAGTTCAGTTCAGTTCAGTCACTCATTCATGTCCGACTCTCTGCGACCCCATGAATCGCAGCATGCCAGGCCTCTCTGTCCATCACCAACTCCCAGAGTTTACTCAAACTCATGTCCATTGAGTCGACGATGCCATCCAGCCATCTCATCCTGTCGTCCCCTTCTCCTCCTGCCCCAAATCCCTCCCAGCATCAGGGTCTTTTCCAATGAGTCAACTCTTCACATGAGGTGGCCAAAGTACTGGAGTTTCAGCTTCAGCATCGGTCCTTCCAATGAACACCCAGGACTGATCTCCTTTAGGATGGACTGGTTGGATCTCCTTGCAGTCCAAGGGACTCTCAAGAGTCTTCTCCAACACCACAGTTTGAAAGCATTAATTTTTCAGCACTCAGCTTTCTTCATAGTCCAACTCTCACATCCATATATGACCACTGGAAAAACCATAGCCTTGACTAGACAGACCTTTGTTGGCTAAGTAATGTCTCTGCTTTTTAGTATGCTATAGAGGACATTGCAAATGGTTAAATGAGGTGGAGTAGGCATTTGCTGCTTTTCTTCAGTGTCACCATTATTCTTCCAGTTTTTCTTTGACAAAATATTCATTGTCCACATTGCATTCAGGAAAGGACAGTTTCCACCACCAGTTCCAGCTCTTGACATGTGATCTAAGGCAATAAAACATTTTAGTCTACTCCAATTGCCTCTCAAGCCCCCAAAATTGCTTTAAGAATTAGATACGTGAATCAGTTTAGGCCAATGGTCTGAAGTTTTTATGGACATAGAAAATAGTGGTTGTTTCTTTTTTTTTTTTGCTGAATTTGAACTAAGCGGATATAAATTTAGAATTTTCTACTATACTGAAAGTGAAACCAACGTACATAATAGAGCTGAGCCCCTGGATTTTAAGTTCTAGGCATCTAACCCTAGTCATGAATTTTACGCAACACAATACATTCTTTCTTTTAGCCTTAAGACAATTGAAACTGTGTTTCTGGTTGCTTTCAAAGTAACCAAAGCAGCTTTGAGGATCTTTTAGCTTATATTCAAGCTTATGCAACTCTATTTTTATAGAGTTGAAAACATAAATGACCAAAATAGATTTAAGGAAAGATGAAGATTTTAAAAGATAATCAAATTTTCCACATGTACTCAGCCTTTTCTATCAAACTTATCAGACACAACTGGTTTATAGTAAGTTCTTTCCATTCTTTAAGAAATAGATCATTCCTATAAATTAACTTGGACTTCAGCAATGCCATTGAATATGGCAACCCCTGGCCACATATGGCTGTTGAACTCTTGAAATATGTCTAGTCTGAACTGAGATAGACTCTAAGTATAAAATACATACTGAATTTTGCAGACATAGTATGACAAAAAGGAATGTAGTATATTTTTAATAATTTTCATGTTGAATGCATGTTGACATGTTAGTATTTGACATGTTGGATTGAACAAAATATATTGAATTAATTTTACTTATTTCTTTTTACCTTTTAAGTATGACTACTAAGAAAATTTAAAATTGCATATGTGGTTCACACTTGTGGTTTGCTTAAATTTATACTTGACAGTGTTTGCCTAAAGTATACAAAAAGGAAAAATTTTAAACTTTAGTGAGATACAAGGGACATTTTTCTTTATATTAATGTGGATTATGATCTCATAAATGTACACATCACCTTAATATATAAACCCTGATAACAATGTAAAATAAACAAAGTGATGTATACTGCCTTTGTGAATACAGACTGCTATCTTCTGTATACTGGACCTAGAAGCTTGAAAATCTTGACAAAAATTGACTTATCATTATGTAAACAAATTTACTGACACTTGTAGGTAGGACTGACTAGTTCTAAGCACAGTTTGATTGAAAGTTCAAATGATAACACCAGGTCTATAGCTTGGCTTTTGGTTGGCCCTGTTCTTAGGTTCTAATCAGTGGCCCCGTTGACTTCAGACAGAGCATGGCTGCTAGTGCAATAGGTGTGAGTTCTCATCTGCTAGGTCCCCCATAAGCTCTGACAGTGGGTTGAACTGGGTCATTTACATCCTTTGTGGAGGAAAGTAGAAGACTGATTTTGTGATCAAGTATAAAATCTATTGTTATGACCTTGTGGCAGAGACTGCTATTGTCCTTGGATATCAACTCTCAGCTTCTTAATAATGGGAGCTTGATTTTTACCAGACACAATAAACACCGTATTTCCCAGAGACCTTTGCAGCTAGGTGAGTACAGTTGCTTATTTCTAGCAATGGGATGTTGTGACTTCTAGAAAATATTCCTAACCGGAATGAGTGTCTTTGTTTCTTCCTCTAGGCTGAAAAATACACGTGATGGCTGAATTTAAGCAGCCTCATTTGACTATGAAGTGTAGACATGTGTGGAGGAGCACAGGACAATGTTATCAAAGAAATCAGAAAACCTGATAAGTATGAGACTTTCCTGTGAGACTGGTTTGGATTACGTAAGAGATATGAACTATCTTGTTTAAGTTACTATTATTTTAGATTTTCTACCACTTAATAATGAACTTAATTTTTATTGATAGAATTCCAAACTATCAATTTTGTGTATGACCCAGGTCATTAATTTTGGAGAGCTATTAACATTAAGAAACAGAATAAATCAAATTTTGCTCGCACATTTTTTATTTGGCAAATACTTGGCTTGATATTTCCCTTTATTTTACTTATATATTTTTAGCCATCCTATTTTTCTTTATGTTAATATTTTGATTGCAGTTAATATTGAACATGCTTTTATAATTCTAATGCTCAGGAGTTTATTAGAGTTACTTAAATAGTGTTATGTGAGTAATTATTCAGGTTTTTAAAAAATATAGCTTATCATTATGTAATTTAGGAAGTATCAGCCTGATTATCAAATTTCCCATACATTTTAGTTCTAGTGTTTTTTATAAATGTCTCTATAGTTATTAAATCAAGACCAAAATTTCTGTCTGGACCTAAGCTTTCACTTTTCCTATGAAGATTTATACAGATATGATCTTTCTTGTCTTATTTTTCAATAAGATCACAGTTATCTATAAAAATGTGTGTGAAATGATGTGTGTGGTATAAATAAAATTTAAAAATAAAGACAATTAAATTTAAGGACAGAATAAATCCAACTGTAAAAGCTATCAGATCAAAATGAAATAACTTTTTGTCTTCTACTTCGAGGGCTTCCCAAGTGGTTCAAGTGGTAAAGAGTCCACATGCCAGTGCAGGAGACACGAGAGACTCGGGTTCAATCCCTGGGTTGGAAAGATCCCCTAAAAAAGGAAAGAGCAACCCACCCCAGTATTTCTTGCCTGGAAAATTCCGTGGACAAAGGGGCCTGGTGGGCTAGTGTCCAAAGGGTCACAAAGAGTTGGATACAACTGATCATGCACTTCCTAGACACTTCTATTAGGATTCAGGAAAAGCAGTACCAAAACAGTTGCTTAAGTAAGTTTGTGCTAAATAGGTTAAGCAAAATACAATTGCTAGGAAAAAAAGGATAGAGAATCCTAAAAAATCAAAGGGAACTGCAGACCTGAGGAAGTCATGGCTAAAGGCTGGTGCAGACAGCATTGGCTGTGATATGAGAGATCCTGGTAAGGGAAACTCTGACAAGTGCTCGGGGCTGGTGCACTGGGAAGACCCAGAGGGATGGGATGGGGAGGGAGGGGGGAGGGGGGTTCAGGATGGGGGACACATGTAAATCCATGGCTGATTCATGTCAATGTATGGCAAAAACCACTACAATGTTGTAAAGTAATTAGCGTCCAACTAACAAAAATAAATGAAAAAAAAATAATAAGAAAAAAAAAGAAAAAGAAAAGGGAAACTCTGAAGAGGAGAGAGAATCATGTTGAAGTAGACAATCAGGTGAGGAGATGGCTTTAGAAGCCCAGAGATAACCATAAGGGTGGAAGTAGAAAGTAGATTGGAGAGAGGTTGGAAACTTTAGTAGAAAATTTGGTCACAGTCTAGGTCTGTCTTCATGGCAAGTACAGGATTAAAAACCAACCCCATCAATGTGATTAACTGAGGAGGACTGGGTCATTGCAATGAGAATCGAGAAGAAAAGTAATAGAAGCAAGAGGAGCAGTTCTGTCTTTAATGAGTAAGCCCCAAGTGTTGTTTAGTTGCTAAGTCCTGTTCGATTCTTTTTCCAGTCCATGGATCATATGTAGCCCGCCAGGCTCCTCTGCTTGTGGGGTTTCCCAGGCAAGGATACTGGAGTGGGTTGCCATTTCTTCTTCCAGGGGATCTTCCTGACCCAGGGATCCAACCAGCATTTCTTACATTTCAGGCTGGTTCTTTACTATTGAGCCACCACGGAAGCCCCAGTTCCACGCTCCCTTAGAGGAATCAGTAGGGGAAGTTCAGAGGTGGTAAACATTCTGATATGAATACCTCAACTGAGAGCAATAGAGTTTCAGGAAATTTCAACCTCCTTAAAACTGCAGTCATCACCATGACTTAGAACTCCAGCTATGACTCTTTGATTCCTGGAGATAGTACAAAACATACATTATAATGAAATGGTTTTAAATCACTGGATAATTTTCATAATTATTTTGAGCTACAGCATAGCAAATAGTATTGGATATGGGTATTGCTTTTAAACTTTTCTTTTTCTCTAGGAAATAGGTCCTCTTTTAATTTGCATTATGTTGTAGATAAATATAGTTTCCTGGTACTATTTGAAAGTTTCATACTATACATTTAGGGGGATTTAATATGGAATTATACAGAGTTGAACTGAGCCTCATTAATAACAGCATTCATATCAACTCATGACAAGGACAGAGGTTTGCAGTTTTTCAGGGTATGAGACACAAAGGAAAGCTTCTACCAAATGGTTCCCAGAATATTTTCTATGTTCCAGCTCTGTCAACAAGGGAAAAGTCAATGCTTACTTACAAGAATGTTATTTTGTTACACATATGAGTTCTGTTAGGTTTCCTGGTATGTTGAGGTATTAGAGATATGTGTACTTTTTTCCAGGTGGTACAGTTTTATTTCATTTCTGGCATGGCCCAGGTGTTTCTTTTGCGTGCCTGTGCATACACATAAGGGCTCAGTGAACCCAGCCATGTATTAGAGTGAAAATATTTTTTGAATTATTGCTTTGAATTATTTTTTCAAATGTTTTGTATTAGGAAGAATGTAAAATATGATTTTTAATACTGTTGAATTTTTAAACCCATGTGGATGTTTTAGGGTAAATTTAATTAGATTTATATTAGTATAATTTATATATTATATTTAAAAATATGTGCATAGTTAGAACTGTTTAGTGGTTGAAAAGCTTTTGGAAGCTCAGTAAGAAAGTCAAGGAAATAGCAAGTAAGGAGAGAATGGCTCCTTTTTCTAAGCAATTCAGATTTATGAAGGCCCAACTTTTCATTGTAGCTATACCTCCCGACTTTGAAAAATTCAGCTCATTTTTTTTCTCATCTGCTTTAAGGACTAGGAACTACAGTATGTGATTATTGATTCTGGAAGGACTGGAGAGAGATAATGAAAAAAATGGATTTATTGAAGGATTCTATACAATTTTATTAAAAATTAAGTAGCACTTCCATAGTGCCATAGGAATGTAAAGCACTTTTATTTACATTATCATTCTTGAATTTTCATGAAAGTCAACTATAATTTTGCCCAAACTTGTACCCTTGT
The DNA here is from genome assembly GCF_963930625.1 of Muntiacus reevesi. Taxonomy (NCBI): domain Eukaryota; kingdom Metazoa; phylum Chordata; class Mammalia; order Artiodactyla; family Cervidae; genus Muntiacus; species Muntiacus reevesi. The sequence goes on along the minus strand of NC_089269.1, from coordinate 18,536,815 downwards.
TAAATATAGCATATATAGCTATTTAAGTACCCTTGTTAAAATAGTATAAATAGCTATTTATGGTATGAATATTGATTTAGCCTCCTTCCTGGTTTCCTTTATGTATTAGTTTATATAATCTCTATTCTTTCCTTCCTATAAATTGTGTTATCTTGTCTTAATGATGTATTCTTAAAAGTTTCCTTAGTATTTTCCTAAACAAGTTGAGTTCCAGTTAAAATAAAAAGAAAGTGAAATCAATAATGTTATTTTACAAATAACCCTCCCCCACTTATCATACTAAGTGAAGTAAGTCAGAGAAAGACAAATATCGTATGATATCTCTTGTATGTGGAATCTCAAAAAGTGAAACAAATCGAATTATTAACAGAACAAAGATAGACTCACAGACATAGAAAATAAACTCGTGGTTACCAAAGGGGAAGAGAAAAGAGGGATAAATTAGAAGTTTGGAATTAACAGGTATACATTACTATATATGAAATAGATAAACAACAATGACCTACTGCATAGCACAGGAAACTTTATTCTGTATCTTGTAATAACCCGTAATGAAAAGAGTTTGAAAAAGAATATATATAGCTAAATCATTTTGCCGTACACCTGAAACTGACACCATTGTAAATCAGCTATACTTCAATAAAAAGAAAAAAAAAACAAAACTGAAGTTAAAAAGAATTCAGTCTACTTATATATACGTTAATATAACTAAGGCCTAACATGACTAAGGCCTAAATCTGAAATTATTTCACTTTTGCTTTTTTACCTGCAACCTCTAAAGTCAGTATCCTCCACATTGGTAAAACCTCAGCTCCATACACCAAAGGGGTGGCCCCCTACAGTCAGGTTCAGACTAACAATCACCCCAAAAGACTGAACTGATTTCTTAAATACAGGGGAGCTGTAGGACATAACTAGATTTCAATAGAAGTCACTTCTTCTTAAAATGCCCATTTAGGAACTCAGAGTAATATAGCAGGAATCATATCAGGCATTTTTTATAAGGCTTTCTCATTTAATTATTACAAAGCTCTATGATTTAGTACTAAAATGACCCCATTTTACAGAGAAGATAGCTGATTTTGAGTCATTTTCTTTAGAGAAATTTGATGTTTTATATCTATATTTATCTCTCTCTGTATATGTGCATGTATATATATATACACATATAAATAAGTAGGTAGACTTACACACATACATTTTAAACTATAGAGTTTATGTATATCCTTCCAATTTGATTCCATCACCTACAGCAGAGCATTTTTGAGGGGAAAAAATGTATGATTTGTTGCTGTTTGTATAGTTCAATTTAATTAAAAATGTAGCTCCTTTTGAAACTTCCTAAAGAAGCTGACAAACCAAGTGTTGTGAATCTTTAAATGACTGTATTGTGTTCAAATATTTATGGCATGGCAGAGGAAACTCTAAGACAGCAAAAAAAAAACAAGAACTCAAGCAATAATTGGAGATTTTAGTTTCTGAGGGATTTGAAGTTTCTGAAAGGCAGTGACTGGGTTCCCTGTCATTTTCAAATGTCCTGGAGACCACAGAGAGGATTTAAAGGACTTTAGAGTTAAGAGAGAGAATAATCAAAGGGGATAAGGCAAGCAAATGTTGGAAAGGCTCAGGAATCAGCACACAACCAGGGTGTAAGCTATTGAGAAAAACAGGACTAAATTCTAATTAGGAATTTACAGTGCATTTTTTAATTCTTCATTGACATGCTCTAAAAATGTGTAATTTAGCATAGTAAAGGAAGTATTGTTTATGGAAGGAAGAGTAGAAATAGGGAAATTAAGGTTAATTCTGAATTTTTGAAACATTTTATCTGTTTCACACATTAGTTCAAATGTTACCTGAATGCTACCAAAATAACAATGGGGGGCAGAAAAATAAGAAGAAACTCTTTTATACCTCAAAATTTGAGCAGCCAATAAAAAAAAATAATTTATATTTACCATCCTAAAAGAGCAGCACTAAAGAATGTTCAAACAATCGGATAATTGCACTCATCTCCCATGCTAGTAAGGTTATGCCCAAGATCCTTCAAGCCAGGCTTCAGCCTTATGTGAACCGAGAACTTCCAGATGTTCAAGCTGGGTTTAGAAAAGGCAGAGGAACCAGAGATAAAATTGCTGGATCAAAGAGAAAGCAAGGGAATTCCGGAAAAAAACATTTACCCCTGTTTCATTGACTTCGCTAAAGGCTTTGATTGTGTGGATCATAACAAACTGTGGAAGACTTATTAAAGGGATGGGAATAACAGACCATCTTACCTGTCTCTTGAGAAACCTGTATGTGGGTCAAAAAGCGACAGTTAGTACACCCTGTGTGCAATGGCCCCCACTCCAGTACTCTTGCCTGGAAAATTTCAAGGACGGAGGAGCCTGGTAGGCTACAGTCCATGGGGTCGCGAAGAGTCAGACATGGCTGAGCGACTTCACTTTCACTTTTCACTTTCATGCATTGGAGAAGGAAATGGCAACCCACTCCAGTGTTCTTGCCTGGAGAATCCCAGGGATGGGGTCGCACAGAGTCAGACACCACTGAAGTGACTTAGCAGTAGCAGTAGCAGTGTGGAACAACTGACTGGTTCAGGATTGAGCAAGGAGTGTGACAAGGCTGTTTATTGTCACCTGTTTTATTTAACTTATACACAGAGCGCATCATTTGAAAGGCTGGTTGAGTTACAAACTCGAATCAAGATTGCTGGGAGAAATAACAACCTCAGATATGCAGATGATACCACTCTAATGGCAGAAAGTGAAAAGGAACTAAAGAGTCTTTTGATGAGGGTGAAGGAGGAGAGTGAAAAACCCAGCTTAAAACTCGATATTAAAGAAACTAAGATCATGGCATCCAGTCCCATTGCATCATGGCAAATAGAAAGGGAAAATGTAGAAGCAGTGACAGATTTCCCCTTCTTAGGTTCATCACTGAGGATGGTGACTGCAGCCATGAAATTAGGACAATTGCTTCTTGGCCAGAAAGCTATATCAAACCTAGACAGTGTGTTAAAAAGCAGACATTACTTTGCCAACAAAAGTCCATAGAGTGAAGTTTATTTCTAAAGAAATAAAAATATATATATATATTTTTTGTCATCTTTTATGTGCCAGTAACATAAAACTATACTCTAGACACCCCCATATGAGCTGGAAGAGCCACAGACATATTTTAATAAACCCTGGTATTGTTAAAAACATCAGAAAGAAACTTTGTCTTTAGACAATCTACCAACTGCCTGGGTAATAAGTTTCCTATCCTGTCCCTTCAAAGAGCTCTCTTTGCTTTTCCTTCAGTTTTGGATTTCTGCCAGAAGATAAAGAGCATGTTATTCGACTTGGTCTTTGGAGAGATATAACCGAACCGGCAGATAATTTAATAATACTGCTTGACCTCTTTGTCATATTGATTTATTTATTTACTTATTGGAGGGGAATGTATAGACTGGAATATCCTATTAAGAGAGGTTATGGAATCATCCTAGGAATGTGTGTGTGTATGTGTGTGTGTGTGTGTGTGCGTATTTCTCTGAAGTAGACACTTGACTAGATACCATATTGAAGATTTATAAATCACTAAGCTTCTGTCATTTTATTCTAAGCTATTTACCTTGCTGAATTCAATTTCTATGAAAAAATTTTGAATGCATTTAAAATCAGAAAACATCACAAATTATGAACTACAACTAATGTCTCTGGTCTCTGGAATTCTTTTGGTGACTGTCTAGATTTCTAATTGACATCTGTCTCTCTGGAAATTGTGTACATTTAAAACCTTGTTCCCGAGTCAGTCATTTAGATTCCTAATTACAAATATTCAATTACAATTTTATATAAATATTATCCCTGGTTTTGTACACTTAAAAAAATCAACCCCAAATATTATGGTTTTGGAAATGATGTAATTTTCTTTATATCAAATGTTAATTCATTGCAAAATACCATTCTCTTGAGAGCTCGACTGATACATTAGAGCAAGAAGGCATTTCTTTAAGTGTTGTGATACAACATCAGTAAATATTTATAGAATAATTGTAAAATATTATTGTCATAATGTTGGCAAATACAAATTAAATAAATATGTTTACTATGTACAGGGCTTCCCTGTTGGTTCAGATGGTAAAGAATCTGCCTGCATATGCAGGAGACCTGGGTTCCATCCCTGGGTCAGGAAGATCCCCTGGAGAAAGGAATGGCAACCCACTCCAATATTCTTGCCTAGAGAATCCCAATTGACAGAGAAGCCTGGTGGGCTACGGTCCATGGGGTCGCAGAGTTGGACATCCTATGTGACTAACACTTTCACCTTACATGTACAGGGCAGATTTGACATTGAGGAATAAATCTGTGAGGAGGTAGCATGATACGTGTGTAACATCCACCACCACGTTATAGGTTTCAATTTAAGATTAGCTTTCCAGATATAATATGTAATTCCTGAGTATCTTCCTTCCTATTTAGGTAAACTACCATTAATTTGACAGTGGTATAAGCTTAGAATTAATCATATTTTTTATACACTTAGTCAATCATAATAAAGAATCCAAACCAAGTCATAATTTGTAGGCAACTCTTTGATTACCTTTATGCTTTTCTCTTTATCTTTCTTGCTGTAGTTATTTATTGTACAAAGCAAATCCAAGCTTTCCTTTCTACACCTGACTGTCTCTAAGTAAGGAATATTTTGTTATCTGTATTTTACCCAGAAGTTACTCACTTCATTAAGTCTCCAAGGATGACTTAATTAGTCTCATTCTCCAAATGAATTTTGAAACCATCAATTTGTGCAATTTGTGAATGCCACTTTGAATTTTTCCACTATTTCTCTGTCTGACTTACAAATAATTAAAAACATTTATAGTCTTTTGATTTTCTGCATATCAGGACGCATAACTACATACTATTTAAGACAGCGGACAAAAATCCTTGTGTTTGCATATCTTGTTTTATTTTTACAAGTTTCCAGTGAAAAATCATTCCTCTCCCTCTTTTCACCATGTCATAGATGAGGATTTTGAGGACAGTGATAGCAAGTAACATATCCAGAGAGGGCACATGTGATCAGTAGCTGGTATCAAAGCTCCAGATTCTCAAGCTGGGGTCTATTTTGGATCAACCTTGGGGTTACTTCAGTAAAGTCACTACTCACTTTTTCTCTATTATTTTTAACCATTGAAAATTGTTGTAAATTTTATCTCTCAAAAAAAAAAACTCCAAATTTTTATAAATTCCTGAACAAAAGAATTTTAGATAAAGAGAAAATGAGAGCAATAATCTCAACTCTGACAATCAAAGATTCCCAGAAAAGGAAGTTATTTCCTTCATAAAGTATGATGCTCAGAAAAGAAGAGTTAGAGATAGATTTTAAGCTGCACACTTAGTGAAAAGTATTGACACTAATTGCCCAACATTTCTGCAGTGTTGTTTTGGATAATGGACACTCAAAAAAAGTTTTAAATGCTCCTTGAAAGTTACAGTATTGAAATACTCAGATGTCAGTTACAGGCATTTTTCCTAGCTTGTTTTTAACTTGTTAAAAATCCAGCCACATGCAAATTTGTAGTCCTGGAAACCTAAAGATTCATTCTAATTTTGTTTATAGGTTTCAAATCTGAGACACACATATTTGAAGATTTCCTTTTACTTTACACTTTGTTGAGTGAACCCTAATTAATCTTAAAAGAGGGAAATGATAAAGATTCTCACTAGATTCTACAAAACATCAAGCTGGTCTAGGCATCTGAGATTAAATATAGGATTTTGTAGTTTAAAGTACTTAGTGGTATTAAAAAATACCTAAGGGTACTAAATAGAGGGTAAATGTGGTTATTAAATTTATATTTAGAGTACAATTTGACTGAATATATTTATAATAAATAGAAATTTTTGTTTATTTATTTTTTTGAATTGAGCATTTCACAAGCAATGTAAATTTGGAGTGCCCAACATCATGATAGAAGAGAGTAAGTGGAGGTAATGGCTATGGAATGAACTTGAAAAATAATTATTTTGTGATTATTTGATTGTTTCATCAAAATTTTATGCATGAAACTGAAAAGCATATAGTTCTTACTGAGGCAAATATAGATTTCTTGGTATCATGATTGTGTTACGTTATTTTGAAAGAAAAATTATGAATATGTAAGAAAGTATTGACAAAGCTTCATCAATATTTTGGTCTCAAAAAAAAAAATTAACCAGGAAAAGTTCTATTAATTTCAAAGTAGGTGTATATCCAACTTCTCTTTGAAAGTCATTTTATCAACAGAAGTATATATTGCAACACATTAGCTTCTCTGGTTTCTGAAGGCACTGATTTGTATTATAATTATCTGAAAATTCTTGCTTCAAAAGAGTCCTTTTTGAGATAACCAAACCTAGTTAATTTAGCTTTTCATTAGTACTGATTTCATTAATTTTGTTTTACTCTGTATGTCAAACTTAGAAACAAACTTTTTAAGCCCTGACACTCAAAATTCTCTGAGTGGAAAGTCACTTTATAAGTCAGAAAAAAATAAAACTTAAAAAAGAAAGTGAATTCCTTTCCACTTTGAAAATTGATGCTTTCTCATTCCCAGAATGAAATGGATAGCTGGTAGTAGCTGAATTTTTGAGCATATTTATAATATTACACAAATTTCTAGCACCTAGACATATGCAGTAGAATTTTGTGAAGCTGTATATACTTGCATTACTATTTGTTTGAAATGTTTGGATTTCTTAAGAGTATGTTATATCCACATTTAAATGTAAACACAAAAATAGTTTCAGCATCATATATAAATAGAAAAAATCCATTTACTTCTCTTCATCTACAAGGTAATCAATAATTATTGCCATAACTGTGCTTATATTAAGACATATTTTAAAATTTTTATTAAATTGTACTCAGTAAAATTTATTAAGCATTTTATATTTATTAAAAATAAATATTTAATTATTAAACAATTTATTGAAATATTTTCTAACTGTGTCTTAAGAGATTGGATTCTATAACCTTTTTGTTGAATTGTTTCAAGCTCTTGCTTGCCTCCTTCAGGTTGTTTATCTGTAAAATGGGACAAGTGAGATATTTCATGGCCATTTCACCCCAAAATGGTGTGAGGTGCAATTTTGGATGCTCCACCAATAGATCAATTATTTGTTGGAGTAATTCATATGAACTTACACAAACCACTAGGGTCTCTGCCAATAATGGAGCCCAATAACATGAAATAATAACTGGAGAAGGGAATGGCAGACTACTTTAGTATTCTTGCCTTGAGAACCCCGTGAACAGTATGAAAAGGCAAAAAGATAGGACACTGAAAGATGAACTCCCCAGGTCGGTAGCTGCCCAGTATACTACTGGAGATCAGTGGAGAAATAACTCCATAAAGAATGAAGAGATTGAGCCAAAGCAAAAAAACACCCAGACTGGTGATAGAAGCAAGGTCTGATGCTGTAAAGAGCAATATTGCGTAGGAACCTGGAATGTTAGGTCCATGAATCAAGGCAAATTGGAAGTGGTCAAACAGGAGATGGCAAGAGTGAACATTGACATTCTAGGAATCAGTGAACTAAAATGGACTGGAAAAGATGAATTTAACTCAGATGATCATTATATCTACTACTGTGGGCAAGAATCCCTTAGAAGAAATGGAGTAGCCCTCATAGTCAACAAAAGAGTCCTAAATGCAATAATTAAATGCAGTCTCAAAAACGACAGTATGATCTCTGTTTGTTTCCTAGGCAAACCATTCAATATCATGGTAATCTAAGTCTATGCCCCGACCAGTAATTCTGAAGAAGTTCAAGTTGAACAGTTCTATGAAGACCTACAAGACCTTTTAGAACTAATACTCAAAAAAAGATGTGCTTCTCTATAGGGGACTGGAATGCATAAGTAGGGACTCAAGAAACACCTGGAGTAACAGGCAAATTTGACCTTGGAGTACAGAATGAAGCAGGGCAAAGGCTAATAGAGTTTAGCCAGGAGAATGCACTGGTCATAGCAAACACCCTCTTGCAACAACACAAGAGAAGACTACACATGGACATCACCAGATGGCCAACAGTGAATTCAGACTGATTATATTCTTTGCAGCCAAAGATGGAGAAGCTCTATACAGTCAGCAAAAACAAGACCAGGAACTGACTGTGGCTCAGATCACGAGCTCCTTATTGCCAAATTCAGATGTAAATTGAAGAAAGTGGGAAAAACCTCTAGACTATTCAGGTATGGCATAAATCAAATCCCTTATGATTATACAGTGGAAGTGAGAAATAGATTTAAGGGGCTAGATCTGATAGGCAGACAGCCTGATGAACTATGGATGGAGGTTTGTGACATTGTACAGGAGACAGGAATCAAGACCATCCCCAAGAAAAAGAAATGCAAAAAAGTGAAATGGCTATCTGAGGAGGACTTACAAATACTGTGAAAAGAAGAGAAGTGAAAAGCAAAGGAGAAAAGGAAAGATACACCCATTTGAATGCAGAATTCCAAAGAATAGCAAGGAGAGATAAGAAAGCTTTCCTCAGTGATCAATGCAAAGAAATACAGGATAACAACAGAATGGGAAAGACTAGAGATCTCTTCAAGAAAATTAAAGATACCAAGGGAATATTTTGTGCCAAGATGGGCACGATAAAGGACAGAAATGGTATGGACCTAACAGAATCAGAAGATTTTAAAAAGAGGTGACAAGAATGCACAGAAGAACTGTACAAAAAAGATCTTCATGGCCTAGATACTCATAATGGTGTGATCACTCACCTAGAGCCAGAATTCTGGGAATATGAAGTCAAGTGGACCTTAGGAAGCATCACTACGAACAAAGCTAGTGGAGGTGATGGAGTGTGAGTTGAGTTTTTCAAATCCTAAAAGATGATGCTGTGAAAGTGCTGCACTCAATATGCCAGCAAATTTGGAAAACTCAGCAGTGGCCACAGGACTGGAAAAGGTCAGCTTTCCTTCCAACCCCTAACAAAGGCAATGCCAAAGAATGCTCAAATTACTGCACAATTTCACTTATCTCACATGCTAGCAAAGTAATGATCAAAATCCTCCAAGCTGGGCTTCAACAATACATGAACTGTGAACTTCCAGATGTTCAAGCTGATTTTAGAAAAGGCAGTGGAACCAGAGATCAAATTGCCAACATCTGCTGCATCATCAAAAAAGCAGGAGAGTTCCAGAAAATCATCTATTTCTGTTTTATTGACTATGTCAAAGTCTTTGACTGTGTGGATCACAATAAACTGTGGAAAATTCTGAAAGACATGGGAATACCTGACCACCTTGCCTGCCTCCTGGGAAATCTGTATGCAGGTCAGGAAGCAACAGTTAGAACTGGACTTGGAACAACAGACTGGTTCTAAATAGGAAAAGGGTGCACCAAGGCAGTATATTGTCACCATGCTTATTTAACTTATATGCAGAGTACACCATGAGAAACTCTGGGCTGGAAGAAGCACAACCTGGGATCAAGATTGCCGGGAGAAATATCAATAATCTCAGATATGTAGATGACACTACCCTTGTGGCAGAAAGTGAAGAAGAACTATAGAGCCTCTTGATGAATGTGAAAGAGGAGAGTAAAAATGTTGGCTTAAAGCGACATTCAGAAAACTAATATAATGGCATCTGGTTCCATCACTTCATGGAAAATAGATGGGGGAAGCAGTGGAAACAGTGGCAGACTTCTTTTGGGGGGCCTCCCAAATCACTGCAGATGGTGACTGCAGCCATGAAATTAAAAGATGCTTACTCCTTGGCAGGAAAGTTACGAGCAACCTAGACAGCATATTAAAAAGCAGAGTTATTACTTTGCAAACAAAGGTCCATCCAGTCAAGGCTATAGTTTTTCCAGTAGTCATGTACGGCTGTGAGATTTGGACTACAAAGAAAGCCGAGTGCTGAGGAATTGATGCTTTTGAACTGTGGTGTTGGAGAAGACTCTGGAGAGTCCCTTGGACTGCAAGGAGATTCAACCAGTCCATCCTTATGGAGATCAGTCCTGGGTGTTCACTGGAAGGACTGATTCTGAAGCTGAACCTCCAATACATTGGCCACCTGATGTGAAGAGCTGATTCATTTGAAAAGACCCTTGATGCTGGGAAAGATTGAAAGCAGGAGATGAAGGGGACGACAGAGGATGAGATGGTTGGATTGCATCACCGACTCAATGGACATGAGTCTGGGTAAACTCCAGGAGTTGGTGATGGACAGGGAGGTCTGGTGTGCTGCAATCCATGGGGTCACAAAGAGTCGGACACGACTGAGCGACTGAACTGACTTATTGACTGAATAATGTGGTGATTTGAGGAAACCAACTTTTCTCCAGTGAGCAGTTCTGTCTCTCTCAGTAAAACTCACTCTAGCATTTCAGAATTTATAAAATCATTCTTAAGATTCATTTAAGGAACATAAGGCATGGGGTAACCCATAAAGTTTGGCAGGACACCACAAACCTATCAATGACATGCATGTTTAAATCAGTGTTTGTTACTTTCATATGTGTTTCTAAATATATTTGTACTATTATATCACATACTATGAATTTATTAGGAAATATTTGCCTCTTTCATAATAGTCTAGATAGAACTCATCAGTTTGAAGTAGGTAATACAAAACTTGAATATTTACTAGCTGCCAAATCATTGGCTTTTTGGTGGTCTCTAATTTTTATATTACTTCACTCAAAGCTACTTGTGGCAGCATACGAAATTCAGCAGGATAGACAGGATAATTTACCAAGTATTTTTTTCTTTCTTTTAAATATTTTACAAAGTCAAGTAAGTTTTCCATCCCTTTAACATCATGATTTTTGTAGACATTAGATTACATCAACAGCTCTAAATAAATTAACTTCTAAAATAAAACAATTTTATGACATTTGAATAGGTTTCCTTGTTGCTAAAGCAATAAGCTTCAGTGATACAAATCTGAGTGTAACATATGGCCTCAGCCTTAGGCCAGGGTGTTCCATTTGAATTATTCCAGTCTTTTCCTTATAGTGGTGTGCTTCAAACATGAATCCAATTACCAACTGCAGTCAGGCAATTGAAAGGCTGCAGGAGAAATACTCTAATAGATGGGGAGGGTGGGTAAAGGACTATGATTTGTGTGGTAATAAGCAAGAGAAGGTCAATTGTAATAGGATAGACTGGTTTCCAAGACAGAGCTAATGTAGGATGCCTTCCACTCCATTGAGGGATGCTATCAATAGATTTGTTGTTTTCATTACCAAGAATGTCACTTACTGACAAGAAGAATAAAGAAAGTGTGAGAAGCCTTGTTGATGGATCAGGTGATTAAAACCTAGGTTGCGGTGAGCAATTAGCAAACTGATGACCTTTTTTGAGGGCTGGGAGTAAGAGGTTGAAAGAAAGGTGCTATGTAAATGTCTACCTGAAAAGACTAGTTTTATGTTCTTTAAGATTTATGTTCAAACTCTAGATTCATAATAGGAAGGCTGAATAATATGAGTCTCCCCAAGATACAATCTTTCTTTTTATGCTCCAAGTTATTGGATTTCTTCTCAATAGAGAAAACAGAAATGCAAAAGAATGCCTACTGTTCATACCACATATTTTTAGCATTGTAATTCCTTATACTGGTGTACAGATAGTACTCTGTAAGCTCTCACAACAAAAGAATTCATTCCGTTCATGGGGTCTCTGTTTTCCTTTGAGTCCTGAGTCGAGTTAGTCTAATAGCCAGATAATTCTTCATATGAGTTATAGAACAAGCAAAACAAATGACACTGTGAACCTAATAATGCAAAATTTTTTTTTTTACCAGAAATATCAAATATATTTTTATAAAGATAAATCCTATACCAAAGGAATGACTTACCCAAGGATAATCTTATCGAGGTTTTCACCCCCATTCTTTGGTGCTAACCCATCGGAGAGCTATAGAAGACCACTTCATTTTTCAAAGTTTGCTAAAAGGCTTTACTTCCTCTACTCCTCAGTCAAAAAATATAAAAGAGTGCCCTTTGCTTTATTTATAATTACAAAAGCTTTATTTATAATTACAAATAAAATTAAAAAAATATCTCCTCGTTGTCTGGTACAGTGTACCTTTGTGATTTTTGGGTTTTTTTTTTTTTTTTTTTTACTTCAGAGGAGTATTCAAATCCTAAAAATGTACAATTCTTTCAAAACAGTAATAACTTCATTGAGTTTTTCAGTTTCCCTGATGGCAAGCACTCATTTATACTTAAGAATCAGCTAAAACTCAAAAAGTCATACAGTGCATTACTGAGAATTTGAGATGCAGTCAGTGTTAAGCATCTTTCATTGGGAAGACTGACAGCTACTAGGACAAAATACGCCTGTGCTAGCTCTCTAAAATTTCAGTTAAATATATCAAAAGCCGTTTAACTAATAAAAAAGCCACTGTGTTAATAGAGCCATCCGTGGCTTTTTGGCACCTCCTAAATGAAGGATGTCTTCGGGAGTAGCCCTTACACTGTGGAGCAGCCATCTGTTCACCGTATCTGATGGCTGTTCATTCTGAAAGAGCTCTCCGGCTTCTAGCACTTAGCAGCGATTAGCTGATGCGCAAGGATCTTGATACCGCACGTTCCCTGGGCAATTAGAAGAGGAGCGAGTCCATGAGAGCTTGAAGAGGCAAAGATATGCCTTGTTAGCAGCTACATTTGAATCAAGCTTTAGAGCACAACAAAATCCTACGTAAATATGCCCCTAGGAAAAAGGGAAAGATTTTCAGGCTGATGTCAGAAGAAGAAAAAAGTGGTTTTTTTCCCTAACATTATTCTTCTCTACTCCATTTTCTATTGGAAATCAGGTTCTATATTTGGGGGGGGGGCGGGGGGCAGGGCATTTCGTGGTTAGAAAAAGACAAAAATTTTAATTGCTTTTGTCACTTGCCCTCCTCAGCAATTTACTTTCCCAGCAATTACAACTGCCTTTTATTGGCTATTTCGTGAGCACGGCCCCTGCTCCAGTGCAGATTTTAATTTTTAAACATTGGGCTGCTGCTGTTGCTGCTTCTGTTGACGTGAAGGGACACTGTCTGGAATTCTTTGACTTCCTCAGGCAATTTTATTTCCTGTTATTTATTTAAGAATATGTTTCTATTAATCATTTTAATAGATTATTCAATAGACCTTTATGTTCAAAGAGTTTTTATTCTTAACAAATGAATAGAAGAGACCAGAATTCTGTATAACTATCTTTCTTTTTTTGACCTATTTTTTCTTAAAGTTGCACACAGGTTTTGTCAACTATGGTAAGGCAGAGTTAATGGAAATCTTTGTTCTATGATAAAATTCCATATACTTCCAATTTAATTTTGATATCTTTTCTTTCATCAAACATTTTGTATAAGTATACTCAACTATAGAAAACTTTCTCTGTATAAATCTCAACACAAGTAAATAATAAACTAGGTACAAGATATTTTCATAAGTTCCTGTGAAGCCACTATTTTTCAAGAGAAAATATGATATTAATTAAATACATCAACTGCCTGTTTAAGTAATAAGAAGTTAATAAATTAAAAAATGCTTCCCTTGTAGAAGATATAAAAGAGAGTTCTCCGATTTCCTATGGGACATTAATAATATACAATCAATAATTTTGATTCGTTTTTTTCCCTTCAGTCATCAAACTAGAAAAAGTATGTTGTATTTCAAGGGCATCTTAACTGGAGCACAAACATGACCAAGAATAGCTCTTTGAGATGGAGACTCCACAAAGGATGACTGGTTGTGCTCCTAAGTTGACATCAGCAATCTCTGTATCCATTATGGCAGCAAAAGGAAACCAAACATCATAGGTGAAATGCTCAGAGAGCTGAGTCACCAGTCATAATGGCATGCATTTGAAGCCAATTGAGTCAATATCACAAAGTAATCTTCAAGTATCAGATGAGGTTTTCACAGCGATAGTGTAGAGTTAGAAGTCCTTAAAAAAAAAAAAAAAAAAAAAGAAGTCCTTAAAAAGACTGCTTAGTTGGGTAGGAAATGTCTTGTATATGGGAGTAATATATGCATAAAACTATTAGTTGTATAATAAGTTTGATTTTAATCACTTCCCTAAACAGTGTGATGATATTTCCCCCTTAATAGTATATTGGCACAATTCAATTCTTCTTCCTAAGTTAAAATTTAGACTGTTTAATTTGTAACTTGGACACAATTTGGTTTGACTAAAGCCAAGTGGATTAATATTAATCATTAAATGAAATTAATGAAAGCACAGGAGGAAATGCCAATTAATTGGGCATAACCAAAGATGTTTTTCTCATTTATTTTCCTGGAAATAGAGCTGTGAGGGGAGACTACAAAGCTACTAAATTTTATAATGAAAACTCGTCGAAAAAGACAGAATAAGCCCTGAGTATTGATTACACATTGCAGGGAAAGGACTAACTGGATTAAAATTCTGAAAGAGAGGGCTTAAATTTGAAAATAGAACTTGCCATTATGATGTTTATGCAGGGAAATAAGAGTCAAAGGCCAAACTTTCCAGGATATGAGTTCAGATCTTCAAATAACAGCATTTGAGAAAGGAGGTGAAAATAGTTCTAAAGGCCAGTATATAATACCAGGTATATCAACACTTCCTCAGAAGATTCTGAGTTAAAAAAGAAAACACTAATGCTAGAACAGTAAGCTCCCCAAAGTAAAACAGCTCCTATCACAAAGATGCTGAAACAATTGATATGAGCTCAATTTAACTCTTTCACTTTATATCATAAACTTGGGCCCTCTAACCTCTTGAAAATTTGCTCAGCACAGGCAAAATACGATTGTATAAAGCTCTGATTCTGAACTCAAACGTTTTCAGTCCAGCTATAGTGGCACAAAGAGAACAGAAAATAAAAGGTGACCTGTGAGAACTCCAAGGGAAAATTCTAGAAAATAATACAAAGTCAGGTTAAAGCAATCACTTTAGAAAATACAATTTTTTAATTAAAACATTTTTTTCTTTGAAAGATAGAAGTTTGAAATGCATAGCTTCCTTTTATACCTTATTTATTATCTTTATTTACTTATTTTTGCAAAAATATTTTTCCTCTAAGGTTAAGATGAAAATTTAGTCACAGCTGATGCTTATATATTTTACAGTCATATGTAAATCAACCGATAACCAAGTAGAAAATAGCTTTCTACTTTTGATTCTACAAATGGTAATGACTCATTTCCATCTTTGATTCTGAATATGGTTGATCGTCAGCTCCCTTAGAGGTCATCTGAGCTGCTAAAACAGAGTGTGGAGTTATTTATTCAGTTGTTGCATATTAGTTCCTCAGGAGTTAAAAGATCTGAACAAATATAAAGTCTTAGACTACATTATATTACCCTTTATTAGTGGGAAATTCAAGTCTAGAGATCAGTATTAATCCAGTCCCTAAAATCTGCTTGTTCTATGAGAGGGACCCCAAACTGACCTCTGATCAGGTTATATTAAAAGGATTTTACCCTTGTTGCTAATTAAATAGCTGTATGTGCATTATTTCCTTTACAGTCAAGTTATGACATCAGCTCTCTCAAGGAACCTGAGACAAAGAGAAACTTAAAGGCAAACAGAATCAAGTTCCCATTTAAGCAGGAAGAATATATTTTGCATATTTAGGTCCTGACATTTGGCATCTACTATGCAGTAGCGTATTGTGATTAATATTCCAGTATATCACATGTCAACGTGTTCTTTGTTGAAGTTTGAAGAGAGCAAACTTAAAGACTTATTAAAACTCAAACTTTTCAGATGTTAGTTACCTGCTCTTTCTAAGACAATTTATCTAAGAGCCCCAGAAAGCAAAAATAGTGGCTCAAAATGTCATATTTTTTGGTCCTGGAGTGGAGTATCTAAATACACACCGACAAGTATATTGAAGGATTTGGTTTGTTTGACAACCTTGGGGACAATGTTTTGGTAATCCTTTTTTGTTCATCACATATAATAATACATCTGCTGCTTCTACCCTATCTGTATATATATATATATATATATATATATATATATATATATATACACACACACACACACATATATATATATATATTATTAAGTGCCTTCCTATGCAAATATATTCACCCATTGTATGGAAAAAGATGATTACCATAATGATTCTGAAAGTGTTCTCATTTCAGAAAGAAAAGTCTATTCTTCATATTCCTCAAGGGCACAGAGTTTTGCCCCTTCATACATGTTTTTGAATTTTCAATATACATTCATTTCTCCCCCCTGAAATTATTAATGAGACTGTGCAAAGCTAAGCTGTATCTGCCTTTTCATAAAAAAGTCCTGATAATTTTCTTTGTTACATCACAGCTGCAGAGTAACCATAGCAACCAAGTTAAGAAACAGAAATAGTTATTACTCTATGCCTTCCATGTCTAGAACATGCAAATGGAAGAAGTGCTATTAAGGTACATTAAAGAAAAGAAGTTTTCTCAGTTTTACAACTATCTTCATTTTTTGACACTGCCCTTACAATCATTTTGCTTGAATAAATCATTACTAAAATAAAAATTCAACTTGTCTAATATATACAGTGGTGGTGGAGGTTTAGAAACTAAGTCATGTCTGACTCTTGCGACCCCATGGACTGTAGCCTGCTAGGCTCCTCTGTCCATGTCTCCAGGCAAGAATACTGGAGTGGGGTGCCATTTCCTTCTCCAGGGGATCTTCCAGAACCAGGAATCGAAGCCAAGTCTCCCACATTGCAGGCAGATTCTTTACTGACTTTTATACTTGCCTGCCAACATATACAGTGAATCATTCAAAAGCAATGAAGATAGTGTCACACTCACAGATAAGGCCAAAGATGGTCTGGTTTTGTGCCTACTGTCCTCATTTTTGATGACTTCGGTGCTTTGGGAAGTTTTCTATAGTAGAGGACAGGCTTTTGGGTCTCCAGCCTCACTTTCTAAGCAGTGGTAGAATATCATACTCTAATAAATTTAACCTCACATCTGTCAGGATCACCTTCCTTAGTTTCTTGCCTATGGTTACAGGTCATGGTCTATTTTTTTAATAAAAATTTTTAATTTTTCAAATTTACAGAAAAGTTAACAAAGTTGAAACAGAGAGATTTCATATACCCCTCAGCAATTTCAATTTCCCATAATGATTTCATCTCATATTGTATCATTGGAACATTACTATTTAGTTGGGTTTCACCAGTGATTCTACAAATGCCCCTTTTTATATTCCAAGATCTAATCCAAGGAAATTTTTCATGTCTCTTGGATCTCTTCAAGTCAAAGATAGTACATGATAATGTATCATTCTTTCCATGATTTTCAGTCTTAAGGAGGTGTGTGGAGAATGCCCTGAATCTGGGACTGACTGGCTGAAGCTTTCTCATGATTAGACGTGCATGATGTGTGTTAGGAGGGATAGCTCTGAGATTAAAGGCCCTTTTCACCACATGTTGTCAGGTGGCACACAGTATCAACACGCCTGAGTACTATTGGTGTTAACTTAAGCACTTGTTTAAGGTAGCATTTGTCAATTTTCTCCTTGTAGAGTTGCTAGCTGCCCTTTCCACAGTCTAGTCATTGGAAGCAAAACACAAATCCATAGCCCAAAGGAGTGGAATTGAAATTTCACCTCAGAAGAGGGGTATTTCTTTTTATATTATTTGGAATTCTTTTCTCTCTCATTTATTTATTTATTCTATTTATGTCATTATGGATCCAGGCATATTGCAATCCAATGTCAAGTTACTCATTTTGTCACTCAGGTTATTCCCATTTTGACTATTGGAGGCTCTTTCCGGTTGACACCTGAGTGTCTTTGCCACGACCTTTTGCTTTTGACTTCTGAGCATTGCTCTCTAGTACTGCCCAATGCTCCAGGGCTCATGTTGCACATTATCTGCCTCTTTCCTAGAATTAGCTATTTGTCCTAGGGTCCTTGGTAACTGTCAGTTCCATTCAGTTCAGTCGCTCAGTCGTGTCCAACCCTTTGTGACCTCATGAATCGCAGCAATCCAGGCCTCCCTGTCCATCACCAACTCCCGGAGTTTACCCAAACTCACTGGTAACTTTAGAGAAAGGTATTTAAAAACTGAGAATTCAGCGGTAGGGGGATGATAGTTTGCTTTGCAGTTAAATCCAGTTCTGCTGCTTCCACATTCTCTTTTAACAAACTATATTAGCACTAACCTGAATAATGTAGAGAAAAGAAAACTAAGTTTTTCTCTTTCTCTTTGCCTCATTTCACTAGGAATACATGGAAACATAGGTAGACTACCTTAAAATCACAAAAATTTACATTGTACAATTTGATTCTTCCTCACAAAGTTTTGGTTTTATTGAGAAGTGGGGCGGGCAGTGATGATCTGAGGAAGGTGATTCTCTTTTCCCTGATAGCTCAGTTGGTAAAGAATTTGCCTGCAATGCTTGAAACCTGGGTTTGATTCCTGGTTTGGGAAGATCTGCTCCAGAAGGGATAGGCTACCCGCTCCAGTATTCTTGGGCTTCCTTTGTGGCTCATCTGGTTAAGAATCTGCCTGCAATGAGGGAGACCTGGGTTTGATCCCTGGGTTGGGAAGATTCCCCTGGAGAAGGGAAAGGCTACCCACTCCGGTATTCTGGCCTGGAGAATTCCATGAATTCTTCATGGGGTTGCAAAATGTCGGACATGACTGAACAACTTTCATTCACCCACTCATACAAAACATTTGCACGCTTTAAATGTCAAATACTCCCATTATGGATAAAAATAAATCTTTTTGTACCGTCAGGATATTTCTTGTCATCCCCGAGTAATAAAAGTAATAAAGCAAAGGTTTTGACCCCACTGACCTTGTGGCCTCAGCAAAGTGTGCCCTTATAATTCTGCCTTAGTAGGTTGGTTCAGGTGATGGGGTCTGTGGGGACATATCTGCTGGGGATGCAGCTGCAATATTTGGGACTTAGACTAATGATGAGGTAGGAGATGTAAATAAACTAGAGGAAGGATATTAAAACTAGAGGAGGGATACTATGTGGGGGAAGGTGAATTTTTATTGTATAGTACTCTGAAAAATCCCCCACATCAGAGGGCACACTGATTGCATTGATCTTGGCACTTCAGTACCTTGTTCTGGGTTTCATCGCCCTCTAGAAAACTGCATGAATCATAGGTTTTCTTGGAAAATCTATTATCTTTTAAAAAATACATTAAAACCTGCATTAAGAGTCAAGAATGGAAAAAGCTCTGTCCATACAATTAATATTTGGCTGATTAGTGAGAAATAGTTGGTCATTTCAGTCAAATTCAGTAGGAAAAGATCCCTGATTCCATATACATTATTATAATTGTCACCTTAGTTAATATCTTACAAATGAGATATAAAACTTATGAGAAATTGGTTCACCCTTATTACAACTGCAGTGACTGAAGGAAACATCATCATTTATAACATCTGGGGTATAGTTTACAAACACCTGCATAATTTGCCTTTGTGGTAAAAATTTGTCCTCTTTTATTTTTTAAATACCACCCAGAAAATTTCACCTTAGGAGTAGAAAATGTGGAGTTGAATGGACTGGGTTCACAGACCTAGATCTACCACTAACTAGTTGAGTGAACTTGGCCAAGTCAACTGCTCTTGCCTTGGTTTCCTCTTCAAAGTGTGAACAACAATATATTTCTGGTCTGTAACCCTCACAAAATCATTCTGTTTTGGCTAGAACCAGTTCCTGGGACAGCATATGAGTTATACTGGTCTTTATTAAGATTATAATTATCTACTTGAGAATTAAATTAAAAAATATTTCTTTTTAAAATTGTCATGTCAATGTATGACAAAACCCACTGCAATGTTGTGAAGTAAATAGCCTCCAACTAATAAAAATAAATGAAAAAAAGAATAAAAGAAATAAAAACAAAAAAAATAAAATAAAGTTGTCATGGCAATAAAATTTATAGGAAATACTAAATTATAAATAAGGAAAGATGAGAGACAAGAATTCATTGTGTCAAAGTGAGGTGAAAGATTTGTCTCTGTTTTGTAGTAAATGACTTCATTGTTAACATCTGAAGAAACTACTTTGAGAAAAAGAGGAAGTTCTACCGCAGTTGAGAGAAGGTCATGGGGAGATTGTGGAGGAACCAGTGCTGGTGGTGGGGGAGGGACAGTGGTAATGGTACAGAGAGGGAGGCCATCCAGCCTGCAATCCTGGAAAGCGCTGTGCTAGCAGACAGGGCTGCCCAGCTCCTTGTCCACACCAGACTAGAATCTGGAGTTTCTTTCTCAAATTACTCCAAACCCAAGAGGAGTGCTCCCAATGTTGGGTCTTTATGGGGCATGGTGGTAGCAATGCTGGACTTTCGAGTTCCTAGTGCTTTGAGCTCTACTGTCATTAACATGGGCTTCTCTGGTGGCTCAGATGGTAAAGCGTGTCCCTGCAATGCCGGAGACCTGGGTTCGATCCCTGGGTCAGGAAGATGCCCTGGAGAAGGAAATGGCAACCCACTCCAGTACTCTTGCCTGGAAAATCCCATGGATGGAGGAGCCTGGTAGGCTACTGTCCACAGGGTCATTAATACACTTTTAGAATGATAAAAATAAAATACTTGAGGTTTTTCTTTAAAAACTTCACTTTCTGGCATAAAATGTTGATTTAGAGGAAATACTTGAGAAAAAACTAAATGAGTTCCTCCTTTTGTTGTTCAGTAGCTCAGTCATGTCCAAATCTTTGTGACCCCACAGACTGCAGAACACCAGGCTTTCCTGCCTTTCACCATCTCCCGGAGCTTGCTAAAACTCGTCCATCGAGTCGATGATGCCATCCAACCATCTCATCCCATTGTCCCCTTCTCCTCTTGCCTTCAGGCTTTCCCAGCATCAGAGTCCTTTCTAATGAGTCAGTTCTTCGCATCAGGTGGCTAACGTATTGGAGCTTCAGCGTCAGCAGCAGGATTTCCAACAAATATTCAGGGTTGATTTCCTTTAGGATTGATTGGTTTGATCTATTCTCTGTCCAAGGGATTCTCCAGAGTCTTCTCCAACACCACAGGTCAAAAGCATCAATTCTCCGGCCCTCAGCCCTCTTTGGGGTCCAACTCTCACATCCATACATGACCACTGGAAAAACCATAGCCTTGACTACTTGAACCTTTGTCAGCATAGTGATGTCTCTGCTTTTTACTACGCTGTCTAGGTTTGTCATCACTTTTCTTCCAATAAACATGTGTCTTTTAATTTCATGGCTGCAGTCACCATCCACAGTAATTTTAGAGCCCATGAAAATAAAATCTCACACTGTTTCCATTGTTTCTCCATCTATTTTCCATGAGGTAATGGGACCAGATGCCATGATCTTCATTTTTTGAATGCTGAGTTTTAAACCAGCTTTTTCCCTCTCCTCTTTCACCTTCATCAAGATGCTCTTTAGTTCCTCTTCGCTTTCTGCCATAAGGGTGGTATCATATGCATATCTGAGGTTATTGATATTTCTCCTGGCAATCTTGATTCCAGTTTGTGATTTATCCAGCCCAGGATTTCGCATGATGTACTCTGCATAAAAATTAAATAAGCAGGGTGACAATATACAGCCTTGATGTACTCATGTTTCTATTTGGAACTAGTCTGTTGTTCCATGTCTGGTTCTAACTGTTGCTTCTTGATCTGCATACAGATTTCTCAGGAGACAGGTAAGGTGGCCTGGTACTCCTATCTCTTTAAGAATTTCCCACAGTTTGTTGTGATCCACACACTCAAAGGCTTTAGCACAGTCAGTAAAGCAGAAGTAGATGTTTTTCTGGAACTCTCTTGCTTTTCTATAATCCAGTGGATGTTGGTAATTTGATCTCTGGTTCCTCTGCCTTTTCTAAGTCCAGCTTGAACATCTGGGATTTCTTGGTTCATGTTCTGTTGAAGCCTAGCTTGGAGGATTTTGAGCATTACTTTCTGGCATGTGAATTAAGTGCAAATGTGGGGTAGTTTGAGCATTCTTTGGCATTGCCCTTTGGTACTGGAATGAAAACTGACTTTTTCCAGTCCTGTGGCCACTGCTGAGTTTTTCAAATTTGCTGGCATATTGAGTGTAGCACTTTTTGAGCAACATCTTTTAGGATTTAAAATAGGTCAAAAAAAATAAAGTAGATCAAATGGAATTCCAGCACCTACACTAACTTTGTTCATATTGATACTGGCAAAGGCTGACTTGAGTTTGTACTCCAAGACGTCTGGCTCTAGGTGAGTGATTACACCATCATGGTTATCTGGGTCAAAAAGATCTTTTTGTATACTTTTTCAGGTATTCTTGCCACCTCTTCCCTCCTAGCCACAGAATATTATTCACTGATACCCCAAAGAGAAAAAAAAATCTATAATTTCCTATATATTTAATTAGGAAAATCTTTATAATTAAGTGCCTTACCATAGGTACTTAATTATAAAGATTTTCCTAATTAAATATATTATTCTTTAAACATACTTAAATATACATGGGTATGTTTGTAAATATGTAAAAGCATATATGAGCTTGCCTGGTGGTTCAGAAATTAAAGAATCAACTTGCAGTGCAGAAGACCTTGGTTCAGTTCTTGGGTTGGGAAGATTCCCTAGAGAAGAGAATGGCTACCCACTCCAGTATTCTTGCCTAGAGAATCACGTGGACAGAGGAGCCTGGCAAGGTACAGTCCACAGAGTCACAAAGAGTCAGACACGACTGAGTAACTAACACACACACATATATATATACACACACAATGTTCCAAAAGGCATTCATTAGCATCTTTATTTATTTAAAATTTTTAGTATAAGTGTGCTCCCCTACCCTTCCAAAATGTGTTGCTTAGCAGAAATTCAAATTTAACTGGGCATTCTATATGTTTATTTGCTCAGCCTGGTAATCTTAGCCTGAGGTGAAGCTTGGAGTGAAGAAATACTGCACTGGATGTGTATGTATCACTTTGACTTCCACTGTCAGGTGATTCCCAATGGAATCATTTCTCAGGAGCCAAATAAATTTTTTCTTGTGAGTATCAGGCAAGAAGACTTTCCCTTTATGGAGCTTAAGTCATCGATTGTAGACTTTCATCTTTTAGAACTGGGGATGAGCAAAATCTCAGGATGGAGAATCCTTTTCTTCACAAGTAAGAACTGAAATACAACACTATCCATTGAAACAAGCACCATGGGTGTTCCTGCCATCTCTAAGCCCAGTGGGAAGAATGGGCAGTGCCAACAGATGGCCACACTTTTTCAAGATTGATCTTGCCTTTCTGGCACCAGGCTCCCGTTTGGGTTTGCCAAGAATGATCAGCATGTCGCGTGTTAATTGCTGGCAGGGGCTGCCCAATGCCTCTATGGCCCAGCTCACAGTGGGCTCTTGATTAAGGAGAGGCAGCAGCTCCTGCTCAAGCAGGACTGCCTTCCACAGTCATGAGACAGTACACCTTTAATATTGCTGGCACAGTAAATGGGAAACAAGAGTTATTTTTGGCTCTGTGCCTGTGAATATAAAGTTTGCATTGAGTGGCTTTTAAGCAGCCACTTCTCAATCTAGCAGAGCATAGTGAAAGGGGTGAATGGCTAATAGCATGAGCAAAATCCAGTCATCTTTGTCAGTTTCAGGGTTTAGCAAGGGGAAGAAGGGATGCACACCACAGGAAAACTGTAGGAGTAATTTGAGATCAGGTGTTGACAGATGGAGGTCTCCCAGGATAGCAATGGGTATTTTTCATTAAGTGAAGATTAACAGGTTGTTTCAAGGTATTCAAGTCTCTAACATTTTATGAATGAGAATTCATGAAAAACATCCAACATAAGTATTCATTATATCTTCATAAAGAGAGAGGTGAATGGCAAACCAATGGTTGACGCAGAGAATGCCTATTCTGTAATTATTTCACAAAACAATAGCTGCTGAAAATAGTACCAGAAAGTTCATAATAAAAAGACCATGTCAAGATATACAGAGGCAGATTAAAATATTTTGCTTTGAATTAACTTAAAGGAAAACAACTATGCTTACAGAAAAATCAGACATGTGTTACACAGTTAAAACTATCTTCCGCTCAAAGACAAAGCCTTGGAATGAAAATTCAGGAGGGATTAGACCCCTTAAGGCATTCAGATTTTAAAGAAATCCATTAAGTTTCATCTGATTATCAAATGTGTGCATATCTATAATAGATATTTGGAAAAAGATGAGTAAAATATAGTGTAAAATTAAAAACCACCCAAATCAAACCATTCACAAGTGACTGCCCTTTGTGAATTCCCTCCAGACTTAGTTTTTTACAACAATCAGTTTGTATTCAATATGTGTGATTCCATAACACTTTATACAAAAATAATTCAAAATGTTCACAGCATGATATTGGAATTTGATATTGCATCTAAAGATGTAATGAAAGACCCTTTTCATGTTTCTGATCTTCAGTAACAAAGGATAAAAGTCATCCAGCTGCTCTCGGGCAATATTATTTCACACAAAATGAGCAACATTGTTATGAGCTTTGTATCCTTTAGGGTGAATACTATCAATGCCTAGGGATTGACAGATAACAAGCACTCAGTATTTATTTGCTGAAATGGTCTTATCAGATCTTAGCTTTTACTCGGAGAAGGCAATGGCACCTCACTCCAGTACTCTTGCCTGGAAAATCCCATGGGCGGAGGAGCCTGGTAGGCTGCAGTCCATGGGGTCGTGAAGAGTTAGGCAAGACTGAGCGACTTCACTTTCACGCATTGGAGGAGGAAATGGCAACCCACTCCAGTGTTCTTGCCTGGAGAATCCCAGGGAAGGGGGAACCTGGTGGGCTGCCGTCTATGGGGTCGCACAGAGTCGGACACAACTGAAGTGACTTAGCAGCAGCTTTTACTCATCCTTCAGGATCTGGTGTATGCTACTCTATCAATAACTATCAACTATTAATATCAACCAGCTGCTAGAAAATGAACCAGGGTGATGCTTCTCTAAATGTTTTTGCTTCTTCACTCACCACATTCAATTTTCACAAAATACAGGTGCATCTCTCCTCTAAATTGTGCTTGAATATGGCATTCCCTTAGTACTGGCATGATAAGTCTTATATGGAATTTTCGCATAGTTAAAATATATGATTATCCTGCCTCCAGGCTCCAATCCCTAAAGACTTGCCACACACACACGCACACTGCTATCAGAGTTTCCTTTTTCAAAATTTATTTATTATTCTTGGCTGCACTGGGTCTTTCTTGCTGTTCGAGGGCTTTTCTGGTGTTGAGGTGAGTGGATGCTACTCTCTAGTTGTGGTGTGCAGGCTTCTCATTGTGGTGGCGTCTCTTGCTTCTGAGTGTGGGCTCTAGGCAAAGGCTTTAGTTTTGGTGCACAGGCTCAGTTGCCCCATGGCATGAGGAATCTTACAAGACCAAGTATCAATTCCATGTCCCTGCACTGGCAGGTGGATTCTTAACCACTGGATCACCAGGGAAGTCCAAGAGTTTTCTTTTTAAGAAAACTCTTTTTAAGAAAACTAAGATCATGGCATCTGGTTCCATCATTTCATGGCCAATAGATGGGGGGAAAGTGGAAACAGTGACAGATTTTATTTTCTTGGACTCTAAAATCACTGCAGACAGTGACTGCAGCCATGAAATTAAACGACACTTACTCCTTGGAAGAAAAGCTATGACAAACCTAGACAGCATATTTAAAAGCAGAGATATTACTTTGCTGACAAAGGTCCTTATAGTCAAAGCTATGGCATTTCCAGTAGTCACGTATGGATATGAGAGTTGGACTACAAAGAAAGCTGAGCACCAAAGAATTGATGTTTTTGAACTGTGGTGTTGGAGAAGACTCTTGAGAGTCCCTCGGACAGCAAAGCGATCAAATCAGTCAATCTTAAAAGAAATCAACCTTAAGTATTCTTATTCTGAATATTCATTGGAAGGAGTGATGCTGAAGCTGAATCTTCAATACTTAGGCCACATGATAGGAAGAGCCAACCCATTGGAAATGACTTTGATGTTGGGAAATATTGAAGGCAAAAGGTGAATGGGGTGACGGAGGATAAGATGGTTGGATGACATCACTGACTCAATGGACGTGAGTTTGAGCAAACTCATGAAGGACAGGAAAGCCTCAATTACTGCAGTCCATGGGGTCGCAAAGAGTCGGATAACACAGCAAAGAGATCTCAACAAGGCAAACAGCTTCTTGAGGATGCAGCCCAGGCTCACTCTGCCTCTTCCTCCCCCAGTGAGGGTTCCTGTGGCGGCTGCCTCTGCGCCTTCTCCTGCTGCTGTTCCTTCTGTCTGTTCTGGCCTACCAGGCTGAGTTTGTCCATTCCCATTCATGTTTGAGAACTGGAGTCACACATTACCTTGGTGCAAAACCTCCTCAATCTTACAAAGTCTAATTGGTCATCTCACTCATGACTATAATCCTCAGAGAGGCATAAACTTCACAGGCATTTTGATGGAAAGTTAAGAAAACAGTGATGGAAGATTACGAAAGGTCGACAATTATTTTAAATAACTTATTATGACACTAGAAAATGAAAGATAGTTTACCTAGAATAGATGGTTGAAATGTATTAGGATTTTTAAACTAATTTTTAGCCACCTCTCATTTCTGACTGTAATATGCACTGTGGACCTGAATTAATGTCATTATTAATAGCAACTAAAAATGTGAGATAAAATATTTTGGAAAAAAATCTTTAATACATTTATGAGCAATATGAATACCTAGATTGAAAACAGAAATTAAATTTCTACTTCATACTATATATAAAAATCTGAGTAGAATATAGGTCTAAAAGTGAAAAACAAAACTTTAGATTTTTATAAGAACATGTTTAAGGGTATTTTTGTGGTCAGGGTAGGAGAAATTTTCTTAATCAAATCCAAATAGCATGGATGAAAAGGAAAATTATAAATTTGAGTACATTAAAATTACAAGTTTTATTTCTCAAAAGGTATGTTTAAATGGGAAAGCATTTAATGACAAGCAAAGCTTGAGAAACATGGTCATCATACCACTTATATATATTTAATATCTAGAGCAAATAAAGAATCAAACATAATAGTAACGAAAAGATACTTAAGCAAAAAGCACAGCTGACAAAAATATATGAACTGTTAAAGAAGAGGAAGCATGACAATGGCTAAGAAACCACACACACACACACACACACACACACACACACACACACAGAGCTTAACCTCAATCAGAGAATTTGAATCTCAAAAAGCCTTGCAAATATTGAAAAGTCTAATAATATCAATGCTACCAACGATGTGAAAAAAATTAAAAAAACTTTATTTTGCTGAAGAGGGATGGGCAAAAAATAAATAGAATAGCTACATGGGAGAAAAGTTAACAGGACATATCATAGATCAGATTTGCATAATCATAAACACAGAAATTTAAATCCCTATAATGTACCCCAGAGAAACTCTTGCACACATATGTAGGGAGATACATAACGGGATACTGAGAGAAACAGTTTTTTACATTCTACATTTTACATTCTACAACATTATACATTCTATGGGCTTAAGTGGTGCTAGTGGTAAAGAATCTGCCTGCCAATGCAGGAGACACAGGCTTGATCCCTGGGTCAGTTAGATCCCCTGGAGAAGGACATGGCAAGCCACTCTAGTATTTTTGCCTGGAGAATCCCATGGGCAGAGGAGCCTGGCTGGCTGTAGTCTGTGGAGCTGCAAAGAGTTGGACACGACTGAGCGACTGAACATACACACATACTGCAGTGAAAGTTAATGAGTTGGAGCTATTTGTGTTAATATCTCCAAAACGTAATACTAAATGAAAAAATAAGATGTAGAAGAAAATGCCCAACATGAACATGATACCACTTCGTAGAAAATTTAAAGTAATCTAAACAATACCATTTAGTATATTACCATAATCCTGTTATATATATTATTTGGGTCGCAGATAATTTTAATATGATAACATGCTTTGGAATAGACCAAAAAATTACATTTTCAGGATTGTAGCTTTATATGAGAGGGATTAGCATAATCGTTAATGAAGGTTTACACTTTTTGTTTTTGGTAATGCTTTCTGCTAAGTTACTTTACAGGTGCAAACATGTTCTTACATCACTTTTCGCATGTCTGACATTTTACCATAAAATGCAAAGTATGCATATTTTGCTGAGGCAACAATCAGTGAAGCTGTGGTCCATTGATTACTAACAATAGAGCATAGTTTGAGATAAATTTTACTGAAGATTTTTTACTTTACTAATGCTGTTCCTATTTTTATGAATCAATGCAATTACGCTTAAAATATTTTCTTTTTATTCACTTTTCTAAAGGACACTTTGCTGATCTATTTCTTGCAAGGCAATTTGCTGAAAGAATCAATTTAATTTATTTCCATTTATGTATCTTCAGTGATGACTTAGCCCCACATGAAGGACTTGAACAGATCCAAGGAGAATGTCAGTCATGGACTGATTAGCATGAACTTCTTTCAGTGATGCATAATCTTTGACAACCATGGAAGGAACTTATTCTTCCAAGAATATCCAGAGGACAGGCACCTATAGATGTCATCTGCCACCTCTAATTTATTAGCTGACTTATAGCCTGTTTCATAGGCATTTGTTATATTCCTTAACCTTGACATTCTCTTTTACAGCTTGATATTGTTATTACAATAAAATGCCCTTCCCCACTCCACACTCCAAGAAATCAATAAAGACATTTTTATAATGTTGAGCAGAAAACTTAAGAAGTATTGCAAATACTGGCACTTCAGAGAATATAGGTTACAGAGGGCTCGTTTGTGTAAATATTTTCAATACTATTCTTCATGTCCATTAATTATGCCCTAATGATATTTGAAAAATCACATAATCTTTCAGCAAAGTAAAAGGCATTTTTATAGGACTTAGATTTGCTTGTCTTGTCTTGATCTGATCACAGTGTAATAGATGAAATATCCATCTTAATTAGATGTTGAATAAAATTGCTGAAATGTTTTAGGGAACCTATGCTTCAGTCAGTGGTTGGCAAACTCTTTCATAAGGCCCCAAAAATAAATTATTTGGGGAGTTAAGTGATAAAACAGAGGGTAGAATATTGGTACTTATATGATCTTTTGTAATGTATCCATTTAGAAATATGAAAAACATTTTTAGCTTGTGGACCATAACTATATAGGTGATGGGCCACATTTGGTATATTCATAAGACATGGTATCTACTGACACTTGAGGTTCATGTTTTAGTTTTGTAAGAGTACTGCCTACAGTTTAATCTCAGAAAGACCAACTGTGAGGCCATGTGCAGGAGTACGTGTGCCTTTGGCTTCTTCCCCAGCCCATCCTGCGGTCCTCATTTCACTCTGACACGGCCTCAGGCGCCCACCCACCCCCATGCTTTCAGTTCAGCTTCATTATGATCATCATGGCTTTTCAGGCACAAGGCGTGAAAAGAGTATAGATGTCACTCACATTTTGCAAACACTGAATTAAATAACTTATGACTACATTTAATATAGAAATGTTAAAAATATGAAATGGTAAAATCAAATGGCCATTAGTGAGGTTTATCTGGGTGATAAACAGAGTGGTTAATTCTCGAGAGCTCTTATCTGAGCTGCACTAATGCTGCTAAAGTATTAATATAATATAATATATGGAAATATGTTTCCAAATGACTTTTTGAGACATGATTTAATAGATACCATTTTAGTGATATCAATATATTATTTCTTTATTCCTATAAAACATGGCTTTTGTTCATTTGTTATTTTTCAGTTAATTGGAAGAGTACTTAAGAGCCCCAGATTATTAAAATGTACATAGAGTTAAATATTTCTCTCATTTGTATTGAATAAGTTAATAGAGCATAGGATTTCAGATAAAGCCAATTAGATATTGCATAGTGAACATTTTACAAAGTATTACACAGAACAAAGAAGCAGAAAGATGAGAGTAGAGATCAGTAAGTCAAACAGAGTTAATATGGGGGTATGCTTGAGAAAATGTCTTAAAAAATGTAAATGGCTATTTTGCTGGAAAGATTTAACTACATTTAAAGTCCCAAGTATAACAATGGGTGATTTGGAAACAGAAAGGGAATATAGATCCATACAATGAATGGGCAATTCAAATATGAAATCCTAATGATTGGTGTATAAGAAAGAATGCTCAATTTCATCAACAAGGAATATACAAATTAAATCTCAGTAAGATACCTTTACTGCCCAGAGTATTGACAAAAGTTGAAATGTTTAATAGGGTTTGAGTTAGCAAATGTGTGAAGAAATGAATATTTCCACTAATTTATGGATGTGTAAATTACTGAAATTTGGGGAAAATATGTTACTATATATATTTTGAAATAGTTATACTCTTTTTATTATATAGGATTACTGTGGTAGCAGGTGAGAGAAGTTAATTCAAATTAGGTGAATTCCTAAAGTAAATTTCTTGGCTTGTGAAATAAGAAGCCAAGGATTTCAGGTTCAGCTTGATTCAGGACCCCAAAATATTGACAATGATTAATTTCTCTCTCTTATTCTCATTTTTATCTCTATCTTCTATGTTGATTGAGTCCCCAGATTGCTGTAGCATCTCTGGAACTTGCATTCTGGAAGTGTTATTATGTGTGCAGAAGAGTACCAGCATCTGGTCCCAGAAGTCTCAGTAAAAACCTCATAAGATCTTATTTTAAATGGTTTCCATGTCCATGTTTTAGCTACCCTCTGTGACCAGGATGATAATAATATCTGATTAGAAATTTCTGAATTTATGGCACTTTTGAATGTGAGTAAAATCAGCCCCAAAAAAACCACATAAACTCTGCATCAAACAGTTCCTCAGAAAGATGTTAAGGTGTGGTTTTCAAAAGGTTGAATAGTAATTTTCTAAAAATACATATCTCTATACCCTTCTTGTATACATGGCTATACTTTATTCTCTGACAGTTTTTAAATACTAATGTTTAGAAATAGATGAACAAGGATGTCTATTGTGATTTTGTTTCAAACACAAAAATAATCCCCCTCCAAAAAAGCAGATCTTTGAGAAGAGTTTGGTTGACTATACTTTGATCCATAAATATGAGGAAATATGATGCAGCTATTTAATGACATATGAAAGCCTTTCCAAGATATATTGGCAACTGAGAAATAACAGATCATGTGAAGAGTTAGATACACTTTTTTCACAATGAATTTTATTTTTTCAAAATAAAATATAGAAAGCCTTTATATATGCATTAATCTTTATATGTTTTCATAAACAAGGGAAAAATTATTGATTAATGCATGTCATGGGGAGCAGATGAGGAAAACTAGACACTATAGATCTACCTTTTTAGTATTTAGTATATACTTGATAGCAAGTAACAGACTACATATTTCAAACTGTGAAATAGAATCTCAGAAGGGAATTTGTGAATCTGAAACTCGGATGGCTAGATCCAGATGTAAATGTCAACAGAGTACAGGTCATATCTCTGTCCATATTAGCCAGTCATCAAAGAAACAGAACCATCAGTAGTTTACACTGAGGAGTTTCACAATCTGTCATCTACAAGCTGGAGAATGAGGAAAGCTGGTGATGGAATTCAGTGAATCCAAAGGCTCAAGGACCAGGACCTCCGATGCTGTCAGACATGAGCAGATGGATGGATTAGCTCAAGTGGAGAGCGTATTTGCCCTTCCTCTGCCTTTTTGTTTTATTCAGACTCTCAACAACTGGGTGATGCCCACAGACACTGGTGAAGAGATAATTGTCAAACTTGGAAGCAATCAAGATATCCTTCAGCGGATGAGTAAGTAAACTGTGGGACATCTTTACGATGGAATATTATTCAGCACTAAAAATAAAAAGAGCCATGAAAAGACATAGAGGAATAAATGCATATTACTAAGTGAAAGGAGGCAACCTGAAAAAGTTACATACCATATAATTCTGTGACTATAACGACAGTCTGGAAAGGAAAAGCTGTGGAATCGCCAAAAGGATCAGTGATTGGTAGGGAGAGGGAGTACTAAACAGGCTGAGCACAGAGGATTTTTAGGGAAGTGAAACTACTCTGTATGTCACTGTGATCATGGGTATATGTCACTATTTTTCCAAACCTGTAGAATGTACAATGCTAAGAGTGATGCTGAATGCAAATTGTGGATTCAGGGTGATTATGATGTGTCAATGTAGTTTCATCAGTTATAACAAATGTACCACCTTGGTGGGCATTTGATAATTCTGGAGCTATGCATGTTTTGGGGCCAGTAATGTATGAGCAATCTCTGTACTTTCAGCTCAATAATGCTGGGAATGTAAACTGCTCTAAAATTAAAGTCTATTATAAACTGCATAGAGATTATCTATATTTTCTTCATTTGCCTTTGACTAGATTATAACCTAATATATTCCTTAAATATATGATAAGATGTTTTATTTTAGAAACATCTCCAAAATGTCTATTGTTCTTACCATAGGAAAATGTTTCTTTAAAAATGGCCTTTATTTTTTTCTAGCTAAATTAAAGAAAAGAAAGGTGAATGACATTAGGAAATTTTATTCTAGCTTTTTAAAATTAATTTTCCACTTATTATTTTATATAAACACAATAGGAATGCATTTGTTCTAAATACAAAACGCTATGATTTCACTTAGTTGGAGCAGAATGTCATATTCAGAATGCTATTTCAGGAATACATTGCTATTTCCCAAAGAAGTAATACGTTTCATTTAATTTTCATGTTGTGTGCCTATACATATAATTAGAAGAAATTTAATCAGCTACAAATACCATCACAAAGAAGCCTGGGAACTTGGCTACTGGTAATTGGAATTGCTTTTCAACTCCAAATTGCTCACTTTGTGAAGGTTTCATTCACAGACTTTTCTTAATACATTTCAAAACAACACTTGAAGTTCAATTTATTTTACTGATGCATACAATTTTTTTGGATGGAAATATAGGAAATTGGTGGAAAATGATAAAAGTTATGCCTATTGGGAGTCACCGAGGCATATCTCAAAACAAAAAGGAAACACACATGAGCAATCTAAATTTATTAGGAAGAACTGGGCCCGGAGTGGGGGTGGGGAATCTATAATCACCAGAGCCAAGATAAAAACCTATTTATCTAAGTTCCTAGTGGAAAGCAATGAAAACAGACTGCACACACAGAAAGTGTACCATTTTTAAGGAGGGTTTATAAAATTATTTGCAAAGATACGGGCAGGATGCCCAGAAGTCACAAAGGATATTGCCAAACCAGTGGGTGTATCTGCAGATCTGTTACCACTTCTAAGCAGGGAAGGGTGGGTATCGAGAGGTACCAGTTACTGCAACCTAGAATGAGGGAATAGGGTAGGAGAGGCTTCCCCCAGAGAGGCATTGACCTTTAGTTGAGGGACAGCCTCAACACAGGGCGACCCTGCAGAGATGGAACTAGAAGAATAAACTTGTCCACATCCTTCTCTCTCCCTTTTTGATCACCTGTAGAATTTCCCTTTGGCAGGATCAACTGGGAAGCAGCATAGTATAAGGGAGCTTATTGATGTACACTAACAAAGCCGGCCTCCTGGGAGGAAGGAGCAGGGTGGAGGATGGTCTGGAATGGATTTCGAGGAGCAAGCAGAAGATATCCAGTAAACTTTTTTTAAACATAAAACAAAACCTTGAACCACCTGTGTGGCCTCATAAAAATCAGGAAATAAGAATAGCATAGAATAAATGGTAAATGAAAATAAGCAAATTTTTTTAAAATTCAAAAATTTTAAACATTTTTACCACTTGAAACTTGATAGATGATTTTAAAGTTGAACAATATATATTATACATGGTGCATAAAATAAATAAAAAGCTAAATAGAAAATAGGATAGAGAACAAAATTTTGAGTGTCGAAATTGATTACAAACATTTCTCTGTACAGAAAATTAGAGTATTACATAAATGTATGACTAAATTAATAGATTTTCTTGTAGTATTTAATGTTCACTTATTTTTAATCTCCCAAAATAGCTCATATATAAAAAGGCACCTGACATAGATTAAAAAGTCCTCTTGAAACCAGGAGAAAGCTTTTATTTTTTAAATTGAGGTATTGTTGATGTACAATATTATATGTTTCAGGTGTACACATAGTAATTCATAAATTTAAAAGTTATATTCTACTTATAGTTATTATAAATTATTGACTATATTCCCTGTCTTGTACACTATATTCTTGTAGTTTATTTATTTTGTGTATAGTAGTTTGTACCTCTTAACCCTTATCCTGCTCCTTCCTACTTCCCTCTCCCCACTGATAACCACTAGTTTATCTGTGAATCTTTTTCTTTTTTGTTATATTCAGTAGTTTATTTTACTTTTCAGATTCCACCTATAAACAGTGTCATACAGTGCCTTTCTCTGATGTAATTCACCCAGCACAATACCCTCCAAAGTTAGGGAGAGTATACTTTTTAAAAAAGAGAGATTTAAAATATATTACTTCATCTGTTTTCTCCATCTGTGCCTCTGTTCCTATTTTGTAGGAAGAATCTTAAAAATGGATATATATATATATATGTATGTATGTATATATATATGTAGTATATGTACGGATATATATATTTATATATAGTATACGTATGGATATATATATGTATATATATGTGATATATATGGATATATAGTATATGTATGTGTATATATATATATGGATATATATATGTGGATATATATATATATATATATATATATATATATAACTGATTCATTTTGCTGAACACCTGAAACTAGCATGACATTGTAAATCAGCTACACTCCAACAAAAATTTTTTAAAAGCTTAACATTAGAAAAAAAGATGTGTTAATTCATGCACTTAGAAATGTGTATATTTAAAGGATTTTGTAGTATGGAGTGCACTTTTCATTTCATTCTTAAATATGCGCTTGAAAAAATTAGTCTTGTATAAATGACATCAATGTTCATCATTCTGTTCATTTAAAAAAAAATTGTGCTCTACCATTTTACTTTAGTTAAATACATTCTACTGTTATCAACCACACAGTCACTCTCTGAAAGGACATACAAAAAACTGATGCTTTTTTATTTTGGAATGTATTGTGTTTTGAATTGCTTATCGTGATTTGGAATGCAGCTGTTTTGTCTTTCAAAAAAATTTGTTTAGATCATACCAATGCTAACATATCTAAGTGAGAGGCAATAGCCCAAAGGCAGACACATGTCACCAGGGATTAAAAAATCTGTCTGCAAAAAAATCATAAAATGTAAAATGGGTTTCCAGATAACTGAGAGTTAATGGTCTTTCTGTTTACTCAATGTAGGCAGGACAGAGAAATCAAAGGAAAACCTCAAGAGGCACTGTTGGGTTCCATAAAGCCATTGGAAGTTGCAGATTTACACAAGGGATTCTGCAGGGTGAGTGTTTAGAAAGTAGATTTCTCAGCATGTTCTGGCATGATAAGGGTTTTAAGGCAGATGAATATAACGTGAATATAATTAAACCCTTTTCAGATAATGCTGTAACAATACTATGTTCTCTAAGGATAGTCAGAACTGCAGCTCTGAGTACACTCATCCATTTATACCTACATGTTCTATTCTAGTCCAGGGTTTCATTAGGAGTAAGTTTCATGCATATCATTCCCAAGACCTCACTTTATTGTTCTAATGTCACCAGAGCTTTAAATAAAGATCCACAGTGTTGAGCAGAAAAGGATAAGAGAGTCAAGGGGATGGAAGAATCTGGAGCAAAATAAATGAAGAAGGAATTTTCAGGCAATATTTTTACATATACATTTTTATTATAGATTTTTTCAGGAATTGTTTAAAGTGTCAGTGTCTTTGAAATCTCACAGGAGAGTTGAAATAAAATAGAACTTTAAATATTGATGAGGCCAAACCAAAAAAAAAAAAAATCCTAATATTACTTTGGTTTAGAATGATTTTTATTGTCCTGCCATTCATTTTGTATATTGATTTCCTCCTCACTTGCTCTTAGCTCTTTTGTTTCTTTTTTGACAGAAAAAAGAGATTTATCCAATTCCCTTTTCTACACTTCAAATTATATAAGCTTTGAATAGCTGTCTCTATTTTTTTTTAATTCCAAATATTTATAAATCTAGTTCTTATATTACTTTCCCTAACTGAAACATAAGCAATATACAAATAAGAAATAAGCTTAAAGTCTTTCAAACATTAAAAATTGAGAAAAATTTGTTCTTATCAGAAGTAGGGCTTTTACATTGGTTGCAAAGAAATATTAGTTCCTCCACTGACTGTGAACTGAGATCAGGAATAAAGAGAAAAACCTCTACAGGGGAAGAGAAATAATTCATTATTTACATTATAAGATGATAACTATATTTCCATTATAACATGGTAAATTATATGTTTGTAGTACCTATATCGGCTTCCTTGGAGGCTCAGTGGTAAAGAATTTGCCTGCCAAGGGAAAAGACACAGGTTCGATCCTGGGTCAAGAAGATTCCTTGGATAAGAAAATGACCCACCACTCCAGTATTCATGCCTAGGAAATGCCATGGCCAAAGTAATCTGGCAGGCTACAGTCGATGGGGTGGCAAATGAGTTGGACATGACTTATGGGCTAAACAACAAGTACCTATATGGGATAGACCAGTCTAGCTACAAATAAAATATGAGCACACTTGGGGAAAGGTTTGGGCATATTCAAATTTTTATCCCTCTGTACATATTTTATTCCTAGATTCCTATCAAGGCACTTGCATATAACAAAAAGTCAATATATATTTGGTAAATAAATAATTGCAGAAATAAATAACTGCAAACCACGAGAGGCAACTGACTTGAAAATTCTGTAGAGGAAGAAGGAATGGAAGGAAGAAAGATGGAAAGTGTTTAACTGAGGACTTACAGTTTGAGAAATAAGCAGCAACATTTATAAATCCATGAATCATCAACATGAGTCTTAGGTTACTTTATTTATGAAAATTAAAAGTTCAAACCACTGGTTACAGGCCTATACTAGGGACAGGCCTGGTACAATAGGAAAAAATATCAAATGAAGAATAAGAAACATTGGTTCTGCCTTATCCATTTGACCATAAATAAACCACATATCTTATCTGAAAGTCATTTTCCTTATTAGGAAATTAAAAATTAGACTATATAATTACCAACACTCCTTTCTATCTTTGCCATTCAACAATTCTCAATATGAACATATATTTCTTTACAGAGATAGCCTCAGAATAAGCTGTAGAATGCTCAGCATTGCTCACAGTGACAGATTTATAAGTCTGAAAGGTAAACAGGCCTCCTAGCCCACACATTAGAGGAGTGAGAACCAAGGACAGTCAGCTCCTAAGTGGATACATACAGACACACAAACAATCTCCTTGGGTTTTTGCCTTTGTAATCTGTCAGCTTCCTAAGCAGAAACAGTGAACTACCATATCTAAGTAATCTATTTTTACACAAGTCAGCATCTACAATTGGGTCAGACAAAAACAATGGGCAGGGGCCAACCTCTCTCTTCTTCTGAAAATATATTCTTATTTGTTTTATAATAAAAAACATTTTTAATAATTAAAAATGTAGGAAAAATAGAAAGAAAGCAAAGAAGCAGAGATTTTGAGACGAGTTTAAAAAAAAACAAACTGAAAACCCATATGATTAAGTTGAAGTAGGAAAAAGCAAGAATACATAATAAAGAGAATTTTTGCAATAGGTAGGAGTGACTATAAAGAAAGCCGGGCACAGAAGAATTGATGCTTTTGAACTGTGGTGTTGGAGAAGACTCTTGAGAGTCCCTTGGACTGTAAGGAGATCCAACCAGTCCATCCTAAAGGAGATCAGTCCTGGGTGTTCACTGGAAGGACTGATGCTGAAGCTGAAACTCCAATACTTTGGCCACCTGATGCAAAGGACTGACTCATTTGAAAAGACCCTGCTGTTGGGAAAGATTGAAGGCAGGGAGAAAAGGGGACCGCAGAGGGCAAGATGGTTGGATGGCATCACCGACTTAATGGACTCGAGTTTGAGTAAACTCTGTGCGTTGGTGTTGGACAGGAGGCCTGGTGTGCTGCAGTCCATGGGGTCGCAAAGAGCCAGACATGACCCAGCAACCGAACTGAACTGAAGGAGTGACTTTGTGAGTGTTTTCTTAAATCCATTTGTACCCAGCACTGGGCACTGTTTTCAGACTGAGGCTTTGAGTGGAAAAACTTGGGCTGGAGAAGGAAAGGCAGTACTCTTCAGCCCCGTGTGGTGGTGACCCATATGAGGAATTAACTTCTCCAATATCTAGAACATAGTGTGGTTACAAACTTCTCTCAGGCCCACCTTACACCTCAAAAATTATGGGAGAAACTTACAGCAATCACTAACATCATCTCAAACACCTGAAGCAATCCAACATAATGAATGAGAGGTATAAAATACAAGAACTAGAATATTAACTTTGTTATAAGAACACAAAAAGGAGATTTTTCAAAGAAATGCAATGCACATATGCAAAGATATAAAAGAAGATGATGCATTCCTGAAACAAAGAGATAGAAACAAATGTAAACACAAAATTTTCAATTAATTTTCATGGTATAAATTTCTTTACTTAAAAACCATTTTTTTTTTTTTTGATTGGACAAAAAAATCTTGCTATGTACTGATGGTCCTATCTTAAACAAAATGATAAAATAAGGTTGAAAATAGTTAAAATGATATGGAGAAGGAGGGAGAATCTAATAAAAAGTACATAGGTGTAGCATTTTTCTCTTTAGATGTTAGAAATTTCAGTTCAGAATACCTTAATAGGATAAGAACAAAAATCCACAAAAGTACCTATCACTCATTATTAATATGGGTTTACCATGGTAAATTTAAATATATTTAAAAAAAGCCCAACAGAACTTCAAGGAGTAGTAGGATATTTCAAATTCACAGGTTGAGAGTTAAACACCTTTAAAAAAAAATGAAATCTGCAATAAAACAGACAAAACAGAAGATTTAAATATCACAGCTGATAAGTGTGAACTTTTTAGCCAATAGCTAGGAAATAAACTTTATTTTTAAAATCACATGAAACATTTAAAGTCTTGTACAGCAATTTTGGTTAAAAGAAAAATCAATAAAATAGAAAATATCTATAATTTTACAGAATATATTCCCTCATGACAATGAAATACACTTAGGAAAATTAACAACAGAAGCACAGCTATGGGACTTTTCAATGTAAAACCACATGCAGGAAGATAATGAGGTAATATTTCAAAAATTGTGAAAGGGACAGAACATTCATACCTCAATATTTATATTCTTCATTTAAATGCAAAGATAAAGTAAAATTTTCAGTCTTGCAAAGTCTCAGAAGTTTCACTATATAAACATCATTTTGGACATCATTATTATAGGAAGTGTATCAGTTAAAAGAAAAAAATCAGAACAACGCTAAGATAAAGGAAAGTGACAATGAATAAATTCCTTTAAAAGTTGTATTTATATGTCCATGTGCTCCTGCAGAAATATATATTTTTAAATCTCTTTTTTGCATAACAATTGAAATTCTAACAGTGTCACTAAGAAGGTGGAATAAGCAGGGCAAGGAATGGAGACAAGCGAGGTAGTTGAGAACCTAAGAAATTTGAAGGAAAGTGAGTTACTTTGGAGTTTTAAAAAGTTGAATTATGAATTAAGTTCCTGTGTGTACCTACTGGGCTTCCCAAGCGACTTGGTGGTAAAGAATCCACCTGCCAATGCAGGAGATGTGGATTTGATTTCTGGGTATAGAAAATCCCCTTCCATTTTGGAAAGAAAGAAAGAAATGCCCCCCCACTCCAGTACTCTTGCCTGGGAAATTCCATGGTAGAGGAGCCTGGAGGGCTGCAGTCCATGGGGTCCTGAAGAGTCAGACACGACTGAGCGACTTCACTTTCACTTTTCACTTGCATGCATTGGAGAAGGAAATGGCAACCCACTCCAGGGTTCTTGACTGGAGAATCCCAGGGACGGAGGAGCCTGGTGGGCTGCCGTCTATGGGGTCACAGAGTCGGACACGACTGACGCGACTTAGCAGCAGCAGAGGAGCGGCGCAGCCAATGCACCCGGTCACTGAGAAGAGGGCAAATATATTTACTCTTTTGCTTTTTCTAGAATCTTTATAGAAAGGTACACACCATAGACGAGAGAAAACACTATTGACTAAGAAGAATGTAGTAGGAGGAAGAGCAGCCCCCAGTCGCTGGAACTAGATAAAGCTTGCGTGCAGCAATGAGGAGCCAGCACAGCCATAAATAAATAAATATCAAAAAACAAACAAACAAACTGGATGAGGAAAGGGATGACAGTTCCTGTGGTGGGAAATTCCAATAAACTCTGGAAAATTCTGAAAGAGATGGGAATACCAGACCCCCTGACCTGCCTCTTGAGAAATCTGTTCGCAGGTCAGGAAGCAACAATTAGAA
Organism: Muntiacus reevesi; assembly: GCF_963930625.1. Lineage (NCBI taxonomy): Eukaryota > Metazoa > Chordata > Mammalia > Artiodactyla > Cervidae > Muntiacus > Muntiacus reevesi. Next base: position 18,496,459 of record NC_089269.1, on the reverse strand, counting down.
CTGGACATGGAACAACAGACTGGTTCCAAATAGGAAAAGGAGTACATCAAGGCTGTATATTGTCAGCCTTAACAATTTATTGCTTATTTAACTTATATGCAGAGTACATCATGAGAAATTCTGGGCTGTATGAAGCCCATGCTGGAATCAAGATTGCTGGGAGAAATATCAATAACCTCAGATATGCAGATGACACCACCCTTATGGCAGAAAGTGAAGAAGAACTGAAGATTCTCTTGATGAAAATGAGAGAGGAGAGTGAAAAACCTGGCTGAAAACTCAACGTTTATAAAATAAAGATCATGGCATCTGGTCCCATCACTTCATGGCAAATAGATGGGGAAGCTGTAAACAATGGCAGACTAATTTTTTGGGCTCCAAAATCACTGCAGATGGTGACTACAGCCATGAAATTAAAAGATGCTTACTCTTTTGGGGGAAAAGTTATGACCAACCCAGATAGCATATTAAAAAGCAGAGACATTACTTTGCCAACAAAGGTCCATCTAGTCAAGGCTATGGTTTTTCCAGTAGTCATGTATGGATGTGAGAGTTGGACTATAAAGAAAGCTGAACACCAAAGAATTGATGCTTTTGAACTGTGGTGTTGGAGAAGACTCTTGAGAGTCCCTTGGACTGCAAGGAGATCCAACCAGTCCATCCTAAAGGAAATCAGTCCTGGGTGTTCATTGGAAGGACTGATGTTAAAGCTGAAACTCTAATACTTTGGCCACCTGATGGGGAGAACTGACTTATTTGAAAAGACCCTGATGCTGGGAATGATTGAAGGCAGGAGGAGAAGGGGACGACAGAGGATGAGATGGTTGGATGGCATCACCTACTCAATGGACATGAGTTTGGGTAAACTCTGGGATTTGATGATGAACAGGGAGGCCCAGTGTGCTGCAGTCCATGGGGTCAGAATGAGTTGGACATGACTGAGCAACTGAACTGAACTGAGGTGGGAAAGAATATAGCGGTGCAGGTTTTGGTGAATTGGTTTAAGTTTGAAGCCAAACTTGAAAATGTTTGAAATATTTATTTTCTTTCCCAAACAGAAATGTTACACCAGCGTTGGATAGATAAGTATCAGGGTAACAGTCCAGATTGGAGATACACATCTGAGAGTCTTGGGCTTATAAATGCCGTTTCAAACTATGAGACTCAGTGTTATTATTAAAAGATAGACTGTAATTTAGAAAAAGCATTCCATAGATTGAAACTCAGCATACTTCTAGGTTAGGTAGTTGCAGAGGTAATACAGAAATAACAGAGTAGACTGAAGAAGAGTACCCAGCGAGAGAGACGGAAAAGGAAATTATATGTATTGTGTCTTCCACTCTTAGATTGTTTTAAGTTTCTACTCAAACTATTCATCTAGTGGATTACAGCACTGCATTTTATGTGAAATCAATCTTGATTTCCAAAATCAACACAAATGTCATAAAGTGTTCTATTCTTTTATACACTGCTGAGTTTTTAGGATTGTTAAATCAATGTTTACCAGTGAAACTCGCCATATACTGAGTTGATCTTTATCCTGTTTTAGCATCTAATGAAAAATCCTGTATCATTTTTTTCAGTTTTATCCACTGACTTTTAATGACAGCAAGAACACTGAAATATCAGAATAATCTGAAGTATTGGTGGAAAGTGAAATTGGTAATTCCTTAGTTGGGTCAGACTCTTTCTGACCCCATGGACTGTAGCCCACCAGGCTCCTCTGTCCATGTGGTTTTCCGGGCAAGAATACTGGAGTGGGTTGCCATTTCTTCCTCCAGAAGATCTTCATGACCCAGGGATCGAACCCTTATCTCTTACATCTCCTGCATTGGCAGGCGCGTTCTTTACTACTGGTGGAACAAAAAAGTAAACTATGGAAGAGAAGAGTGAACTCGGAATTATTCATGTATGAATGTCAACTTGGGCCTTAATAAAGGCATACCATAAATCAGGCTTCCCAGGTGGTAAAAGTAGTAAAGAACCCACCTGCCAATGCAGGAGGCATAAAAGATGCCTGGGTTGGGAGGATTCCCTGGAGGAGGGCATGGCAACCCACTCCAGTACCCTTGCCTGGAGAATCCCATGGACAGAGGAGCCTGGCAGGATACAGTCCATAGAGTCACAGAATCAGACACGACTTAAGTGATTTTAGCAGGCATGCACACATACCATGAATCTATAAATAAAAATAAATTACTCAGTACATGAAATGGAGAAGCCAGCTTACTCAATGAAAAAAATAAACCTGACTCTTTATATATTATCTAAATGAAGATGATTAAAACTGCAAATGTGGAATACTCTGTATTGAATAATACAGAAAGAAGGCATATAAAAGAGTATTTTTGCCATTTATTCAAGGGAGTGGTGGAAAGATACATAAACAAAAACTCAAATATAGAATATATAACTTTAAAAAGTGATGAGTTTGATAAAAGTAAAGCAGATATTTAAAGGTTAATTGAAGGATACCAACGAAAAAACTAACAAATGACAGATTGAACATACATTTAAAATATTTGACTTACAAAGGAATATTCTATAGGCTACATAAGAATTGCTGCTTAGCAAGCAGTGAACAGTTGCAAACCTAATTAAAAAAATATGAAGGTTTTAGGTTATTACTACTGCAGAAGACCTCCAAATGGTTGACTAAATGAAAAAGAGATGCTCACATTCACTGGTAATCACAGTAAGTCAGATTAACACGATGAGCTCTGTCTTCCACCTACCGGATTGAAAAAAAATTTTAAATGTCAGATAAAAGTAGTGTCAACAAGGATATGTGAAGATGAGAATCTTTGAGATCTGCTCCTGTAGTGTAAACTATTATGGCTTTTAGAAAACAACTTGGCAGTGCTTAGCAAAATTAATTATGTGTGTCTACTGTGACACAGCAATTCTCTGCCTGGGGATAGTTCCCTGAAAAGTTCTCATGTGAGTCCACAAGCAGATATGCAACAGGGGTTTATCACAAATTGTTTGTGAACTTACAGCATTGGAGGCGGCCAAGGTGGCTAAGGGGTGAGTACAATTTGGGGGCTGCTGAAGCTTGCAGGCATGCATCAGTTAGCAACTGCCTGGTATACATGCAGCAACAGTGAGCTTACCAACTTAATGCACAATAAAAATTAGGAGAGAGATGTGTTCTGTGATATATTTTAATATAAAATTAGGAACAACATATACTTTTCATAGATACTTACAAATCTAAGCACACCTACTAAAATTAGGTGGGGCCAGGACTACTCTAGCTAAAAACAAAGTGACAGTGATGATGGAGGAAATGCAAAAATAAAGTGAAATGAAGTGAAAGAAGAAAAGGGCCTTAGATGAATTGATCATGTACCATGGACCAAGGAGCCTGACTAATTCAAATTTCTGAAACAGATCTCTCCAAAATAAATTAATAGTAAATATTAGCTGGATAATATACCATTATTCACAAGACTGTCAAAAGTTAAGGAAAATGGTGGATAACATCTAAGACTCACGGGGATATAAGGATATTATTCATTTCATGCAGTGATTATTAGAATGAATATTAATGCAGTCTTTGGAAGAATGTGCTTTCATAATATTGAAATATTTTAAATATGTTTAATATTTTCAGGGAAAAAATTTTTTTAATCACAACAAAGGCTAATGAATCATTCAACTCCTGTAGGTATCTCTCTTTAACAGAGGTAATGGGCAACTGTATTTATCAGAGCTTGTTTGCAAAGAAAAAAATATAATCAAATAGTCACAAATTTGTTTGTGTGTGTGTGTGTGTGTGTGCGCGTGCGTGTGTGTGTGTTCAGGAGCTCAGTCGTGTCCAACTCTTTGCAAACCCATGGACTGTAGCCTGCCAGGCTTCTCTGTCCATGGAATTTTCCAGGCAAAATTACTGGAGTGGATGTCATTTCTTCTCCAGAGAATTTCCCCAAGTTTATACATTGCTAAGTAAATATAGATACATATACACTATATAATAATATATAACTATAAAAAATAAAGTTGAATCACAAGTAGTGAAATAAATGTATTACTGAATATGTTTTTAATTGTAAAAGAAACCAATCATTAAAGCATCCATACGGTATCACACAAATTTATTTAAAACAAATTATATAAGACAAAACTTTTTGTATATAACACAATTGGAAATGCATAGCAGCAGTATGAAGATTCATCAACTTGATATCAGTAGCTGTGTATATAAAAGGTCAAAGGACATGGCTATAAATTTCCAATGGGTCTTCTTGCATCTTGCTTGTGCATATATTCATTTGTATTTTTGTGTAATTAAAAAAACACATTATCTATCTATCTATCAGCTATCTTCTACAGATTATATCAACTATGATGCCCTAAAGCTTGTTCTTCATTTTCTTGAAAAGAGGTTCTTATAAGTTTGAAAATTAAATAAAAATAATTTCTCTTTTAGAAATTCAAAATATATATAAGCACAGTAGAATTGGGAGATACTCTGCAGACAAACCATATTTTGAACTTTGCCTAGCAGTTCAGTTCAGTCGCTCAGCCATGTTTGACTCTTTGCGACCCCATGGACTGCAGCACACCAGGCCTCCCTGTCCCATCACCAACTCCCAGAGTTCACTCAAACTCATGTCCATTGTGTAGGTGATGCCATCCACCATCTCATTCTTTATCATCCCCTTCTCCTCCTGCCTTCAATCTTTCCCAGCATCAGGGTCTTTTCCAATGAGTCAGTCCTTTGGATCAGGTGGCCAAAGTATTGGAGTTTCAGCTTCAGCATCAGTCCTTCCAAAGAATATTCAGGACTGATTTCCTTTAGGATGGACTGGTTGGATGTCCTTGCAGTCCAAGGGACTCTCAAGAGTCTTCTCCAACACCACAGTTCAAAAGCATCAATTCTTTGGTGCTCAGCCTTCTTTATAGTCCAACTCTCACATCCATACATGACTACTGGAAAAACCATAGCCTTGACTAGATGGACCTTTGTTGGCAAAGTAATGTCTCTGCTTTTTAATATGCTATCTAGTTTGGTCATAACTTTTCTCCCAAGGAGTAAGCATGTTTCAATTTCATGACTGCAGTCACCATCTGCAGTGATTTTGGAGTCCCCCAAAATAAAATCTCTCACTGTTTCCATTATTTCTCCATCTATTTGCCAAGAAGTGATGGGACTGGACTCCATGATCTTAGTTTTCTGAATGTTCAGTTTTAAGCCAGCTGTTTCACTCTCCTCTTTCACTTTCATCTAGAGGATATTTAGTTCTTCTTCACTTTCTGCCATAAGGGTGGTGTCATCTGCATATCTGAGGTTATTGATATTTCTCCTGGCAATCTTGATTCCAGCTTGTGTTTCATCCAGTCAACTGTTTCTCATGATGTAATCTGCATATAAGTTGAATAAGCAGGGTGACAATATACAGCCTTGACATACTCCTTAACCTATTTGGAACCAGTCTGTTGTTCCATGTCCAGTTCTAGCTGTTGCTTCCTGACCTGCATACAGATTTCTCAAGAGGCAGGTCAGGTGGTCTGGTATTCCCATCTCTTTTAGAGTTCTCCACAGTTTATTGTGATCCACACAGTCAAAGGTTTAGACATCGTCAATAAAACAGAAGATGTTTTTCTGAAACTCTCTTGCTTTTTTGATGATCCAATGGATGTTGGCAATTTGATCTCTGGTTCCTCTGCCTTTCCTAGGTCCATCTTGAACATTTGGAAGTTCACGGTTCACGTATTGTTGAAGTCTGGCTTGGAGAATTTTGAGTATTACTTGCTAACATGTGAGATGAGTGCAATTGTGTGATAGTTTGAACATTTTTTGGGATTGCCTTTCTTTGGGATTGGAATGAAAACTGACCTTTTCCAGCCCTGTGGCCACTGCTCTGTTTTCCAAATTTGCTGGCATATTGAGTGTAGCACTTTCACAGCATCATCTTTTGGGATTTGAAATAGCTGAACTGGAATTCCATCACTTCCACTAGCTTTGTTCATAATGATGCTTCCCAGGGCCCTCTTGACTTCTCATTACAGGATGCCTGGCTCTAGGTGAGTGATCATACCATCATGATTATCTGGGTCGTGAAGATGTTTTTTGTATAGTTCTGATGTGTATTCTTGCCATCTCTTCTTAGTATCTTCTGCTTCAGTTAGGTCCATTCCATTTCTGTCCTTTATTGAGCCCATCTTTGCATGAAATGTTCCCTTGGTATCTAGTTTTCTTGAAGAGATCTCTAGTGTTTCCCATTCTATTGTTTTCCTCTATTTCTTTGCATTGATCACTGAGGAAGGCTTTTTTTTATCTCTCCTTGCTATTCTTTGGAACTCTGCATTCAAATGGGTATATCTTTCCTTTTCTCCTTTGATTTTGCTTCTCTTCTTTTCATAACTATTTGTAAGGCCTCCTCAGACAACCATTTTGCCTTTTTGCATTTCTTTTTCTTGTGGATGTTGCCTGCCTCCTGTACAATGTCATGAACCTTCACCCATAGTTCATCAGGCCCTCTGTCTATCTGATATAACCCCTTCAATCTATTTCTCACTTCTACTGTATAATAGCAAAGGATTTGATTTAGATCATACCTGAATGGTCTAATGGTTTTCCCTACTTTCTTCAATTTAATTCTGAATTTGCAATAAGGAGTTCATGATCTGAGCCACAGTTAGCTCCTGGTCTTGATTTTGCTGACAGTACAGAGCTTCTTCATCTTTGGCTGCAAAGAATATAATCAATCTGATTTTGGCATTGACCATCTGGTGATGCCCATATGTGGAGTCTTCTCTTGTGTTGTTGGAAGAGGGTGTTTGCTATGACCAGTGCATTCTGTTTGCAAAAATCTGTTATCCTTTGCCCTGTTTCATTCTGTATTCCAAGGCCAATTTTGCCTGTTACTCCAGGTATTTCTTGACTTCCTACTTATGCATTCCAGCCCCCTATAATGAAGAAGACATCTTTTTTAGGCATTAGTTCTAAAAGATTGTGTAGGTCTTCATAGGTCCATTAAACTTCAGCTTGTTCAGCATTACTGGTTGGGCATAGACTGGATTACTGTGATATTGAATGGTTTGCCTTGGAAACAAACAGAGATCATTCTGTAATTTTTGAGACTGCATCCAAGTACTCCATTTTGGACTCTTTTGTTGACTATGATGGTTACCCCATTTCTTCTAAGGGATTCTTGCCCACTTTCGTAGATAGAATGGTCATCTGAATTAAATTTACCCCTTCCAGTCCATTTTAATTCATTGATTCCTAAAATGTCGATGTTCACTCTTGCCATCTCCTGTTTGACCACTTCCAATTTGCCTTGATTCATGGACCTAACATTCCAAGCTCCTATGCAATATTGCCCTTTACAGCATTAGACTTTACTTTCATCACCAGTCTCATCCACACCTGGATGTTGTTTTTGCTTTGGCTCTGTCTCGTCATTCTTTCTGGAGTTATCTCTCCACTGATCTCCAGTCGCATATTGGGCACCTACTGACCTAGGGAGTTCATCTTTCAGTATCCTATCATTTTGCCTTTTCATACTGTTCATGGGCTTCTCCGGGCAAGAATACTGAAGTGTCTTGCCATTCCCTTCTCTGGTGGACAACATTTTGTCAGAACTCTCCACCATGACCTGTCCATCTTGGGTGCCCTACACGGCGTGGCTCATAGTTTCATTGAGTTAGACAAGGCTGTGGTCCATATGATCAGATTGGTTAGTTTGTCTAGTCAAAGTGTCCTAAACTAACATTATTTTCTCCCCTAAAGAACACCTAGTTACCATGTTTTCCTATGAAGAACAATATTTTGTAAAGGACAGTTTGAGTATGCTGAAATAGGAATAGAAGAAGAAAGTAAGGTCTTGAGAGAAGCAAAACAAGATTTTAGTTTTTAAATTGTTCTATGATTAAGTATAAAACTTTTGATTGAGATCCTGCCAGCTGTGAGAAAGTCAGCCATGTTACTTTAGATACTTCTTATTTTTGCCAAGAGAAGGAATGAGCTATGGGTAAACAAAGTTTAATCAGAACTAAACTCTGAAAGAAACACCAAATTTGGTGAATTATGTAAATGTCACCAAGTTGTGTCATTGAGGACATCTTCACCATCACATGTATTCAGTTTTGAATATAATTTTAGATTACTATTTAGTAAACGTCATTTATCTCCATAAAAAACAGAAAATTATTTTTACCTTTCAGTGGTTAGCTTATGATTGAACAAAACTTAAAATGCCTAAAGTTATGGACAAACATTATGCTTCTTATCATCTATACACTGTAATACATGAGTATGAAGTTCTTGATTCACCATCCATTCATCAGTTGATTCTAAAAGAGCATATATTTCATCAAACATTCTATACCAGCCACTGTGTGAGGAGTGCTTGAATCCTGCATCTGATGTGTTGCTCCTAGCTTATAGATCTTTCTGAATGTAAATAACAGTCACCAGAAATAAGCACAAAACATCAGGAGATCCCAAAGATACTAAAAATAACCTTACTGTTAAAATTAGTAAAGTTTGAAAGCTTATTTTTGAAAACTGCTATTAACTACATCATGTCATAACTCAAAAGATCAAATTCTTTTATTTTTAGAGACCTATAAAAGAGAGGAGAGGAATTATGTTTAAGGCCGAAGTAAAGATTTCCATTGTTAAAATATTTCTTCCCCAAATCCTAACTGCATTACATGTAGAATTTGCCAAAGCCATTTGGTTTATTGACCGTAAGATTATCAATATTCATAAACATTAATACTGTTTATTCTTTCTGTTGGCTGACACTGGACCAGTTCCTTTGTGTGTATAATCACTTTACTCTGATTAAGGTGCTCTTTTTACCTCTATTTTACACTAAAGGAAAGTGATCCATAGAGAGATGAAGTAACAGAAACACTGAATGAATGTTGGCAAACTGACCTCAGAGTACATATCTTTGCCTCAACATTTGTACTTCTATCTCTTTTGCAAATAAGATCATCTATACCATCTTTCTATGAATGACTTTCACACACACACAGTATCTTTCTAGGTTTCATATATATGCATTAATATATGATATTTGTTTTTGTCCTTCTCATTACTTCACTCTATATGACAGTCTCTAGATCCATCCATGTCTCTACAAATGACCCAGTTTTTTCCTTTTTAATGGCTGGGTAACATTCCATTGTGTATGTACCACATCTTTATCCATTTTCTGATGATGGACATTTATGTTGTGTCCATGTCCTGGTTATTGTAAATAAGGCTGCAATGAACATTGGGGTGCATGTGTTTTGTGAATCATGGCTTTCTCTGGATATGTTTCCAGTAGTGGGACAGAGACGCAGACATAGATGCTAACAAATTTATGGACCACAAAGGGTGGGAGTGGTGATGGGATGAATTAGGTGACTTAGACTGACATATGTACACTATTGATACTATATTTACAATAGATAACTAATGAGAACCTATTGTAGAGCACAGGGAACTCTGCCCAGTGACCTGTGGGACCTAAATGGGAAGGAAATCCCCCAAAGAGAGGATATATGTATATGTATAGCTGATTCACTATGCTTTATAGTAAAAACCAACACAACTAACAAACTATGCTCCAATAAAAATTAATTAAAATTTTTTTCATTTATATCAGTGTTTTCAAATAGTAGTAACACAAGTTCACTCAACAGTGATGCCATTACAAGAAAGAACAGCCACAAGTCAACATGGTACCACACAGTGCCAGCTCGTTTCCTTTTGTAATCAATGAGATCATATGTGACGAGATTCTCAGTGTTGGGGGCAAGTGGAGGAGGGTAAGGTGACTTTGCAGTTGGGCAGTCTTGACATTATTGAAGCATCACGTGGCCCTTAGGTGGCCTGTGGCTCTACTTGCTTCTGGTTTTAAGGGAATGGAGCCTTGTGCTTCTTCTCTCCACCTGGAGTCTGCTTCTCTTTAATCCTCATTGTTCCAAAGATAGAAATATATCATGTAAGAGCATGCCCAATTTAAGCTCTAATTTTAGACCTTGGAGGTCACCGTGCCTCAAATGTGGTATTTACTATTTTTCTGTAACTGGTAATTTTCCCATAGTCTTCCAGGGGTTGACTCTAACCTGTCATCTGTCATTGCCCGAGGAAATGATAAACTATTTTTCCCCTTAACCACTAAGGCAACAGAAAAATATTTGTTGGCTCTTTCCTTTGAAAGTAACTAAAGACATGCAAATAAGAATTAAAAACAACACCAACAACAACAAAACCACCTTAGGCTATAAGAATTGCAATGGTTTATTTATATCGTGTGCTTTTTTTTTTTTTCTGGTAAACAGTTGTTAACCACAAAAGCTACATATATCTTAACTGCTTAATTTCAAATATCCATCAGGTTCAGTTGTTTTATGCAGTTATTTTTTGCCGTTGCGGCACTTACTCTTTAACAGTGCATGGATAATTGCATCCATGAAGACTCCTGCAGTGCTATAATAACTACACAAACTAAAAGATGATTTTTCAATGGAATAAAGCAGTCCTAAGGATCACAAAAGAGCTCCATAATCAATATTGTACAATTTTTCAATGGGGCACAGAAGTAGGAGAAAAACCCTTGTCAAAAACCAGACACATGAAAGACGCTGTAGTTCTCCCTGTGGTAGAAAGACTTTCTCCAATTCAGTTCAGTTCAGTTCAGTTGCTCAGTTGTGTCCGACTCTTGGTGACTTCATGGACTGCAGCACGCCAGGCCTCCCTGTCCAACGCCACCTCCAGGAGTTTACTCAAACTAATGTCCACTGAGTCCATCCAACCATCTCATCCTCTGTCGTCCCCTTCTCCTCCTGCCTTCAATCTTTCCCAGCATCAGGGTCTTTTCAAATAAGTCAGTTCTTCATATCAGGTGGCCAGAGTTTTGGAGTTTCAGCTTTGGTATCAGTCCTTCCAAAGAATATTCAGGACTGATTTCTTTTAGTATTGACTGATTGGATCTCCTTGCAGTTCAAGGGACTCTCAAGAGTCTTCTCCAACACCACAGTTCAAAAGCATCAATTCTTTGGTGCTCAGCTTTCTTTATAGTTCAGCTCTCACATTCATACATGATTACTGGGAAAACAACAGCTTTGAATAGACGGACCTTTTCTGACAAAGTAATGCCTCTGCCTTTTAATGTGCTGTCTAGGTTGGTCATAACTTTTCTTCCGAGGAGCAAGTGTCTTTTAATTTCATGGCTGCAGTCACCATCTGCAGTGATTTTGGAGCCCCCCAAAATAAAGTCTGTCACTGTTTCCATTGTTTCCCCATCTGTTTGCCATGAAGTGAAAACATACACCCAGATGTGGATGTGACTGGTGATAGAAGCAAGGTCCGATGCTGTAAAGAGCAGTATTGCATAGGAACCTGGAATGTTAGGTCCATGAATCAAGGCAAATTGAAAGTGGTCAGACAGGAGATGGCAAGATTAAACATTGACATTTTAGGAATTCGTGAAGTAGAATGGACTGGAATGGGTGAATTTAACTCAGCTGACCGTTCTATCTACTACTGTGGGCAAGAAGAAATGGAGTAGCCGTCATTGTCAACAAGAGAGTCCAAAATGCAGTACATGGATGCAGTCTCAAAAGTGACAGAATGATCTGTTTGTTTCCAAGGCAAACCATTCAATATCACAGTAATCCAAGTCTATGCCCCAACCAGTAATGCTGAAGAAACTGAAGTTTCTACAATTAGATAGAGATAAAAATATTGTTCAAATTCTCTAGGCTGTGTTATGACACACACATTTTATGTGCAGAATAATACTTGGATATAGCAGAAAGCCTAAACAGTGATATTACAGCAAATTGTGGTTTTGGACAGCCAATATGTAACTTTATGTCTTTGTTTAATCACTAAGTCATGTCCCAATCTTTTTGTGATGCCGTAGCCTGCCAGGCTTCCTCTGTCCATAGGATTTGACGGGCAAGAATACTGCAGTGGTTTCAATTTCCTTCTCTGGGGGATCTTCCTCACCTAGGGATCAAACTCGTGTCTCTTGCATGGCAGGGGGATTCTTTACCACTGAGTCACCTAGAAAGCCCAACCCTATGACCGCATGCTGGCTACGTCGCTTCAGTTGTGTCCTACTCTTTATGACTCTATAGACTGTAGCCTGCCAGGCTCCTCTGTCCATGGGCATTCTCCAGGCAAGAATACTGGAGCGGGTTGCCATGACCTTCTCCAGGGGGTGTTCCTGACCCAGGGATAGAACCCGCATCTCTTATGTTTCATGCAGTGGCAGGTGGGTTCTTTACCGCTAGCTCCATCTGGGAAGCCTGTCAACTCTATGACTAGAAGTAAAGAAAACAATGTATCCATTAAAAAATACATTATTTATTATTTTCCCCAATATATCTTAGGTTTTCCATGATAAGCATAATATTTTTCTTCAAGAAGTAAAAATGATTATAAAAACAAAATGACTAAAATAAAACATCTTTCCATTCTTTTCTGCTTTCTGAACTTTTATTCCTTTCTCAAAATTTAATTCTGGTCTTGTTATCTCTGAGCAGTGCTTTTTCTCTGACGCCCCACACTCTTTCTTTTTTCTTTTTTTTAAATAAACTGGGTGCTTTTTCATATGTATTTTCATAGATTCTTACCAAATTTTTTGGTAGATAAACTTATACTTTATCCTGGCTTTTGACTTGGTAAACCTGCCCCTTTGTCTTACAAATCCAATTAATTCTTGGCGTGTTTTATTCATGATTATCTTCTCTACTCTTCCTATTAGGGCATTCTGCCTACAGTAAGTGTCAAAAATAAGCTATTGTCAAAACTAAGGAATTTATCAGCTAAGTAATGATACCACATGATTAATAATGCTGGGTTGATGTTCAAGTCCATGTTTCTTAACCTTGGAATAATTTGGATTACTTTTCATTATGTGATAAATCATTGGTGACAGGTTAAATCATTATGATTATACTATATATGATCATGTAACTTCCACATGGATATTTTTGCAGTGTGGCAAGTCAGTCCTTCAGACACCAAATTCTAAAAGAAAGTTCAGAATTTTTAAGATGACAGAAGCATCACTAAATGCTTTGAAAAAACTAAATTTGAGTATCATTTCTTTGAGTATTTTTCATAATCAAATTTTCTCTAATACCAACCTATGCAGCCTTTCCTAGTAGATTTCTCTGATGTAAACATCACAGTGATCATGCCACTGCTCACTTTATAAGGCATATTTGAAAGTATTCCATCTCTGCTGCTGCTGCTGCTGCTAAGTCGCTTCAGTCGTGTCCGACTCTGTGCGACCCCATAGATGGCAGCCCACCAGGCTCCCCCGTCCCTGGGATTCTCCAGGCAAGAACACTGGAGTGGGTTGCCATTTCCTTCCCCAATGCATGAAAGTGAAAAGTGAAAGTGTAGTCGCTCAGTCGTGTCCGACTCTTAGCGACTCCATGGACTGCAGCCTACCAGGCTCCTCTGTCCATGGGATTTTCCAGGCAAAAGTACTGGAGTGGGTTGCCATTGCCTTCTCCACTAGACACTAAATGAATATTCATAGAAAGGCCATATAAAATCAATATCCGTTAGTTCAAAATAGAGTGCAATTGGATGCGTTACATTTTCCCAAGAGGCCAAATAGAATTTTCCCATTAAAACTTTTGTTTAACTTTATTGCATGGGTAATATATCATTGTACCTGGAAAGAGGATCTTGGATTACTGAGCTTCTGAGTCAACCCTATATGTGTCGCAAAACAGTGGTAAGTTTATGTGTGTGTGACAATAAATATTATTTGATAATCTTGAGAAGATACAGAAAAAAAGTAAGATGTTCTGCATTTTAGTGAAATCTTGCAATGATATTGACCCATGTTACAACACACTTCCTTTACTCTTTAGACTTAAATGTGGGATACAGAGTTTAGGATATGAAAAATCTAAGTTAATGAGGAACCCTTCCCTTGATAAAGCACATTTCAATGTGAATGTAAATGAAAATTGTTTCCAAATCCTGATGTCCTAGAGTTAATAATATTAATCTATTCAAGGATGGGGTAATTTAATATCATAAAGATGCCAGTTCTATTAATATTTAGAGACAAATGAACAGCAAATTTAGTACAAAATGGCAGAAGCATTTTGGAAACTTCTTGATACAGTTAGTCTGTAAAGGAAAAGATTCACCCAAGCTAAAGGTGATTTTTGAAAAATTAGATGAAAATGGTGAGATTTACTCCCATTACCAATATATTAATATATATTATAAGGCTATAATGATTGAAACACAATGGTATTGGTATAAAGATAAGACCAATGTAAAAATAGTTCTTACTGTAAATACGAAGTTAGCATGTACTAATGGTGGTAAGATAAATCTGTAGACAAAGGATTCATTTTTAGTCAACTTTGTTGGGAAAGTGCACTTGTCTACCTAACACATGCTGTATAAAGTGGGGCCTCCGTATCCATGGGTTCCATATTTGCATTCAACCCATCATGGAGTTTGGAAGGGACGTGAGTATCTGTAGATTTTGGCTTTTTCAGGGAGTTCAGGAACGAGTAACCTGAAGATACCAAGAGACAATTGTACTAGAATAAGTGAGTTAAATGTTTAAATGTCAAAGATGAAATTATAAGGCAAATAGGCAAGATTACAAAAGAATCCTTTTGAACTTAGAATAGTGAAAGTTCTTAAACTGGATCCCATAACCATAAGGAAAAATGGAGATTTGGCTAGATATCATGTAAGATATTTTTTATAGTAAAGGACATTAACAAGTTGGAGACAAATAGAAAGATTTGTGTATATCTATAATCTATAAAAAATTGATACCTGGTAGGCAGAATCTGCCTGCAATACAGGAGCCACAGGAGACATGGGTTCGATTCCTGGGTCCTTAATATCCTCTGGAGGAGGAAGTGGCAACCCACTCCAGTATTCTTGCCTGGAGAATCCCCGTGGACAGAGGAGCCTGGTGGGTGATAGTCCAAGGGGTCACAAAGAGTTTGGACACAACAGAAGTGACTTGGCACAGAAGCGCAGGAGGCAGAATACATTTCTTCGAGTAAGCAAGAAATAGACAAGAAAGCTCAATTTATTAACTTAATCAATAAAAATGCTTTACTTTGTTCCAGAATTTTTGAAAGTACTTTATATATTAATTAATTTAATGACAATAAGTCCCACAGTCTGTTAACTGGTAGAGATGGAATTTGACCACACACAGTTCTAGAGTCAGTACTTCACTTATCAATGGAAAAACCAAGAAGAATATGAACAAAGGATAGATGAGAAGAAGGCAGCTTAAAAATTAAAGGGGGACAGTTTATTTACTATTTAAAATCTTCATGGCTCTTCCAAGTAACCTAGCAATGAGCTAGATCCACAAAAAGAATCTGCAAAATCTCCCAGTTAGGAAGCCTCTGTTACCCAAACCCCGTAAGCTGCCTGACTTCCAAAGAAAGGATGTTTCTCTCATTGACAAAGCCATTCCTCCGAAGGGAAAGTAAGCCTGCTAAATCTTACTTTTTGTTGCTCTTGATACCATTTGGCAGCAGCAAGAAGCATAACAAAATGAACCAGACAAGCACCATATGCATCTGGACCAACTTGCAGTCGGAAGACACACCTAACCCACAAAAGGGGCAAAAATTGGATTGAATTACCCTATTGAGCATGGAGCTGCTTCTTTGCCCCTGGAGCAGATAGCACACATGTGAGCAAGCAATCTGAGTGGCAATATTTGTGGGACAGCGGAATTTCTTAACATAATAAAATGCATCAGTGGGATCCTACTTTTGTCTGTCACTGCACCAGGCCTCCTAGCAAGGCAATTAGTGGTTAATGCTACTATCATACATGGATAGCAAATACCATTGAGCAGCAAGATGACCCTCTCAAAGATGATCTACAACAGTCTCTTTGGTAATGACTTCTAAGGAATGCCTATTTCAACCATCCGTGGTGATTGAACTCTTAAACACTGGAATACTACCATACTCTGCAAAGAGTTTCTGCTTCAGTGAAGCTCCTCAGCCCCCAAGTGTCAGTCATGGGGAATGAAGAACAAAGCCCACGGGATAAAGCATGACACATATTTTGATACCACAGTATAAGGGGTTTTATATATTTAACAAAAATATAGCATACTGTTCTGCATCTTGCTCTTTTCATTTAGCACATCTTAGAGATCATTCCATTTCACGTTATACAGAGATTTCTGTTTGTAAAAGATATTACAAAGTTCTGCATTTCTGGGCTCTCCAGTTGACGCCAGTGATAAAGAACCTGCCTGTTAGTGCAGGTAGACGTAAGAAACACAGGTTCGATCTCTGGGTCGGGAAGATCCCCTGGAGGAGTGCATGGCATCCTGCTCCAGTACTCTTGCTTGGAGAATCCCATGCACAGAGGAGCCTGGCAGGCTGCAGTTCAGAGCTGCACAGAGTTGGTCATGACTGAAGCAACTTGGCATGCACGCACACACTGCATTTCTGATATGTAGGAAAGCTAATGATTGTGCAACTCTATATTCACTTTTCCTTCCCCTTTCCTCACATGTACTTGACCCCAGTGAATAGATGGGGATTTGCTTTGCATCAGTTGAGGATGACTGGATAGACACGACACACAGGAGTTTGGGATCCTCTTGCCGCCAGGATAGCACCATAGCATCCCTGGGGATTTTATGATTCCAACTCTCAGGAAGTGAAACATTGCTATGGCTTTCATGCTCTGGCTACAGATTCTGTTTCCCTTAAAGCTGTCCTTTTTTTTCTTGGGAAGTCATCGTAAAAGGGAGAATGGTGACTATTGGATTTCTGTTTATGGCTGCAGAGGAAGGACAGACATTCTGGCAGTTTCCCAAAGCAGCCATATGCATGAACATATCTGATCTCGAGATGTGGAGGAGGGGTGATCAGAGGGTGGATAAATTATCTTTCTCCTTTCCTATTATGAAACAATTAGCCTCAACAGTCACCTGTAACTGGCTAAGTCTGTGGCTCATAGTGATATTGCAAATAGTCCCTGCAGTGTGACAAAGGTAGGGGAGACCTTGTCAGAACCCATTCCCTTTCCTAGACAATCACTCATTCCTCATGACTGTTGCTGCCTTTTTAGCCTGTTTGCCTTAGTCTTCTACAAAGACGTTTCCATCAACTGCACAAACTATTTCAACTTTTCCTTGTTTCCTCTGGGATAGAATGCTATACTTCTAATATCTTGGCTCTTTGCAACTACTCCATACAGGAGATCTTATTGCAGAAGTCTTGGTTGCAATTGCCTCCACCTTCTTAATGCAAGTCAACCTTGCCACCACCTTAAATAGCAGAAAAGCTATATGCCCAGAGCAAAAAGGAATCAATACTGGTTGGATATATGATTTTTACCTTATAATGAACTATTATTACAATATTTTGTGTCTCCTAAAGTAGGTAAAGGCTTCCTTGCTTCCCACATAGATATATTACTTGCACCCTGGGGCGGGCCATATGATTATTCATGATGACCCAAATACTAGGAGTGGGGAGGGGGATATCTCATTATCCACTTTACCACAGGCACGTCAGGAAGTAAGCGCAGGAGGGTTAGTTCTCTCTGGCAGCGGCCTGGAAGCAGTGACCGTGGGGAGTGCGTGTATAACACCTCACCTTGGAGTTCTGTCGGGCTCCCTCTGCAGGCTGAGTGCTATGTTAGCTTCCAGACTTCCCCAGAGAGATTAAGCTCTAGTTACCTGTAGGGATAACTTTCTTGATAGCAACTCTCTCTTCACTTCACTTCTTTCCTTTCCTAGTAGAGGCTCCCCTATGTTACTACCACTGCTCTTAAATAAGCTACGTTTGCGAGAGCAGTTGTGAGTATAGGGACTGTGGAGGTGATTGCTTGCTTTTAAGTGACTGATACACTGAAGGAAAAAGCTAATAGGACCAAATTGGTCAACTCTCAACTCAAAGTTTTCACAAGGTGAAATGACATCAGAAACCCTTGATGTAATGTGTAAGAGATCCTTATCTTCTGCAGTCAGAGTGTAGGTTGTATTGAAATTTGAGGTTCCGGGACCAAATTTTGAGAATAATAGAGTTTTGAAATAGGCTGAAATCTTCCCTGAGAGAAAAAGAGGGTGGCCCTGGGAGTAGTTTGAGAATATTTAGCTTGATGTGCTTAAGAGCTGCAGCCTCCAAATTCGTGTGAACAGCCAAACCTACCCACTCCTCATAGCTAGAGAACGACTCCCTCTTCTTGCCTGTAGACCATATGGAGATGGCATCTGAAGTGATGACACATCGGGCCTTCTTCAGAATCTGCCTCCCCCTTTTCCCATTGCTTTCAGGCCAATACAGGGAATAAAATGTCAACTTTACCCAAGTGGTAAAGCTCCACCAGTGTCATATACTCTGACCCAAGCCCCCATTATCTTTCGGCAAGTTTATTGCAAAGGCTTCTGGACTGACTTCTTGCTATTGTCCTTCTCTTCCTGCCATCTTGGCTGAAGACACCAGCCAGAGCTGTCAGCTCATGGCTCTGCTCTTCTCAAAACACTTCAGTGGTGTTCTATCTCACTGACAGTAAAGCTCAGAATGCTTACAATAGACTCTAGAGAGTGCCCTTCCTTTGAGGACCCCACCCACCACCCATACTTCTCTGATCTCAATCTTGTTTTTCTCCTCCTGCAACTCCAGTACTTTGGCCACCTCCTGCGAAGAGTTGACTCATTGGAAAAGACCCTGATGCTGGGAGGGATTGGGGGCAGGAGGAGGGGATGACAGAGGATGAGATGGCTGGATGGCATCACCGACTCGATGGGCATGAGTTTGAGTAAACTCCGGGAGTTGGTGATGGACAGAGAGGCCTGGCGTGCTTCGGTTCATGGGGTTGCAAAGAGTCGGACACGACTGAGCGACTGAACTGAACTGACTCAGTGAACCCTGTCCACAGAGGCTTTTTTGATGTTCCTCAAATAAAGCAGCATAGTCCCATCCCAAACCTCTTAGGCTAACTTGCCCTCTGCTCAAAATGCTGCTCCTCCGAATACTCACCCAGTCACCTTCTTACCTCTTGCAAGTGTTCTTTGAATGATCACTTTTAAAATGTGGCCTTTTCTTACCACCTTATTGAAATCATAAACCCTCCCTCTCCTCTGAGATACCCTACATAACCTCCCTGCTTTATTTTTTTTCTCCACAACCCTTATGATATTCTAATATATAGTTTTCTTTACATATTTAATCTGTATATTGCCCTTTTCTTTCTGTTAGAAGATAAATTTTATAAGCACAGCTATATTTGTCTACTTTATTCCTTTACCCATCCCTAGCACTTAGGGAAGTACCTAGTTATAACCCTAACGCTAACCCTAACCCTAGTCATTTACCATTTAATGTTTGGTATGTCCTAGCCTAGGTTTCGGAGAAGGCAATCGTCACCCACTCCAGTCCTCTTGCTTGGAAAATCCCAGGGACGGAGGAGCCTGGTGGGCTGCAGTCCATGGGGTCGCTAAGAGTCGGACACGACTGAGCGACTACACTTTCACTTTTCACTTTCATGCATTGGGGAAGGAAATGGCAACCCACTCCAGTGTTCTTGCCTGGAGAATCCCAGGGACGGAGGAGCCTGGTGGGCTGCCGTCTATGGGGTCGCACAGAGTCAGACACAACTGCAGCGACTTAGCAGCAGCAGCAGCAGCCTAGGTTTAAGGCTTACACAGATAAAAATAAAACACAATCTCTGTCCTCAAGAATACCCAGATAAGAAAAAAACAAAAAAACAAAAAACCCCAAAAAATATGGCAGAATAAATGCTTTGGTAAAGGTAGCCTGAGTATGCTGAGAAAACGGAAACCTATAGAGGTTAAAATAACCTATCCCAGGGTGCCCAAGCAACAAACCTTCTCACTCTCCCTTCAGAGTTTTCCCCCAAACACTGGCAGGAATAGTGGATAAAGCAGTCTTGTGAGATGGGAGATATGAGGTTTGAGTTTTTTGTTGCTACCAGGAAAATCCCAGCTTCTCCTTACATTGCAGAAAAGGACTGCGTTTCCTCCTTCTCTCATCTGAATTAAACTTGCCCATTCTCTCACATGGTATCCAGGTTTGGTGAGCAAGATCCCATTATCCCGGAATTATCAATAATAATTCCAACTAAAGCACCAAAGGGGTGCAAACGAATGCTGTGGTCATGAACTCTTATCCGACTGGTTCACAAAAAAAGAGTAGAATAAAGTCAGTGTTTCACTTCACTGGGAACCAGGAGACCTGGATGTGACCTTGGGCAGATGGCTCCATTTCTCTGCACTTCAGTAAATATTAGCTATCATTATCACCTTTATGGTTTCTAGAACGACCTGGATGGCAGTCACATTCTGATAAAGAAAACCAAAATAAGGCACTGCGTGACCTCAGAGCGTGAGTTCATTTTCTAGGTGGATTCTTTGCCATCTTTTCCATCGTGTCAAATTTTGTTTGCTTTTTAAGCTAAAGGAAGTGACTAGCACACTGCTTGCTCCGGAGCACACATTCGAAAATATTTGCTCAACGAATGAACTGTCATCTGCACAAAAAAACCATAATAGTAAGTCAGTGCTCAGAAAGGCCCGTCCATACATCTTGCGCTCTTTCTAATCAGACAGTCTCATCTTTTCGACTCAGTTCCTAACACCTGCAGGTCCTTTAGTGCGTCCGCTGCTTTGCAGGCGGCTTTCCTCGCAGAAAGCGCGTGTTCTGCCGCAGCTGCGCCGATTACTCTCCCTGCCCGAGAAAAGTGACAATGGTGATACTTCTCCGGATGAATGATAGACCTACTGGAGAGTCCACAAATCAAAATGTCAATTTTCTTTTCTCCTTCAGCTTCTTTTGTGTTGTGTGTTTACATATAATTTCTTCTACAAAAATGCCTTTGGATAGAGATAAAATATCTCCTTTTATCCCCCCCGAGTTTAACTAAATAATGAAGCAGATCTGTGACAGATTCTGACACGTTTTAGAATGATAGTCGTCGCCGACAAAGTGTGGCAATCTCATGAGCTCTTTGAAAAGTGATTTAAAGGCGCCAGTGGTACCTAAGAAAAAGGCAGGCTAGGAAAGAGGGTAAAGCTAATGCATGCTCCTGGTAATTATATAACACAAAATGTGGATTTGCAGCTCAAGCCCCCAAACCTAGGAGATACCCAATTCAACAAACTGTTTTCTAATTATAATATTAATTCTTTGCAGTTTTGTCACAGCATAAAGATTTTATGACATTTTAAATTTCTGTTCAACTTTGAAAGAGATACATGCTACAGTCATGTAATACATTGAAAACCAATATTAAGGTCAGGGTAACTACATTCATGCCTCTATTTTCTATTAAAAATATCTCCAGTGACTTACTAAATTTTCAGAAACCAATTTTAGTTTTTGGTTTTTGTTCGTTTGCTTATTCTTAATTCAGCCATTCAGAGTTTTAGATTAACATGCTGAATTTAAGGTGAATTAATGGTGAAGAATATCTTTCCCCACAGAAATCTAAGAAAGTATATAACAAATGATTAGAGCACAACTAAAGACAGAAACCAGTATTTGAATCCACAGTTGTAAATTATGAGATCCTAACAAGTTCTAGGTAAAATGACTGAACTATGCTTGAGGGTAGAGTGACTTGATTTTAGAGTGTGGCAGCACTTTGATAGACTTTTAGGATTCACCCTTCACTATCTTTTTTCCTTGTAATGGCTTTTTTGTTGTTGTTCCATCACTGTTATGTCTCCCTCTTTACGATCCCATGAACTGCCGCATGCCAGGCTTCTCTGTCTTTCACCATCTCCCCGAGTTTGCCCAAACTCATGTCCATTGAGTCGGTGATGCCATCCAACCATCTCATCCTCTGTCATCCCCTTCTCCTCCTGCTCTGAATCTTTCCCAGCATCAGGGCCTTAAGAATCAGAATTCTTAGGTTGAATTGTGATGCAGGCCACTTAAGTTATCCATGTACCCTCTCCTTTATATAAATTTCTCATTTTTTTATTGAAGTATAGTTGATGTACAATGCTGTGCTAATTGGAAGTGTACAGCCAAGTGAATCAGTTATTAATATACATATATCCACTCTTTTTCAGATTCTTTTCACACCATGGGAATTCCACATAGTATTTTGCATGGAAAGAATGAAAGAATGCACATGCATTCTCTTCTAAGGTTTATTCATACTTTCCATAAAAAATACTATATGGAATTCTTACAATGTGTATGGTACTATGCTAGATGTGGCTAGGGGGAAAAAAATTAAAAACAAAACAAGAATAGAATTCTGTGTCAATAAATCTACCTTGGAAAGGGAGAGATGGTTATCCTCAAGTGTTTGTGCTCAGTCATGTCTGAGTCTTTGCAACCCCGTGGACTGTAGCCTGCCAGGTTCCTCTGTCCATGGATTTTCCAGGCAAGAATACTGGAACGGGTTGCCATTTCCTACTCCAGGGAATCTTCCCGGCCCAGGGACTGAACCCATATCTCTTGACTCTCCCGCGTTGGCAGGCAGATTCTTTACCGCTGTCCACCTAGGAAGCCCAAAGCGGGGTGGGGGGAGGCACCTATGTTTAATTACAAGTAAAACAGAAAGGAAAACACTGTAAGAGAAAATAATGTGCTCTAGGAATCCAGAAGAGGGAAACAGATGGAGGAAATGGGCAAATTCTTATAGAGGAGGAGATGTTTGAACGGGGTCTTAAGTGACAGAGATGTTTGGTTATGTGAAAATATTTTTTAAAAAATGGCAATTGCAAAGGTAAGTTTGTAGCCTTATAAAAATAATATTTTGTAGGCCAATTTACTTGGAATAAAAATATAAGAAGACTAGTTTGCAAACATAGGATGCAACTGTGGAAGCTTGAAGATTACACCTGCCTAGAATATGTTGTAAAAATGCTGTGTAAAATGTAATACAAATTTATATTATTGTTATCAGGCATTTTACATGTAGAATATATATGGAATGATAATTTTAGGCTATCAGGCTAAATGGTTATTAGTGAAAAATGTTATAACATGAATGTATTTTGGAAAAGATCAATATAATAATGTAGGTGAAATATGAGAGTCTGCAGAACCCCTGAATCCTGGACAAGAAGACTTTATGTTTTAATTTTTCTTTATGTAGAGGAGAAAACTGAGTATAAAGGAACTAAAACCTAAATATTTCAGATAGTTTTTTCTTCTATGCAAAAAGTACCAATTATTTTAATGTGGTATTTGTGGTAAACAATATTCTTATTCATTTGCACAGCTTGAGTAAGCTTGCAAGAAACATGATAAACAACAAAGAATAACTACAACAAGAAACCACTTTTATTTTGCATAAGATGAATGTAAGAAACATTAATAAAACACTGTGGGGAATATATATCAGAGGGCTTCAGCATTGTATTATTTGTTTTATGTTTGAAATGGCAGATGTTGAGGAATTCTTCTGAGGAATAAAATGATAGATATTAACAAGTTTCCATGATCTGCTACTTATAATCCTATTGCAAATAGTTGGAGATGGAATATATGAAAATGGAACATTCTTTAAAATTTCACTATATGTGGCAGTTTTTGCTGGATCAATTACAATTTCTGAGAGCAAATCTGTGCATGTGGCATTGTCTTGAAGGAAAATATCTCATTCAGGCAATCTGTACAAAATCATGTAATCAGCCTGTGTGGTCTGTGGGGACCATATCTCAATCACAATTGACTTTATGGATCCAATTCTAGATAAACTTCCTCTACATAAACTGGTCTTATTTTGCTTATTATATATATATACACACACACACACATATATATACACATATATATACAAACACACACATATATGTGTATATAAATATATGTATATGAATAAATACACACACACATACATATATGTATATATATATATATATATACACATATGTATGTGTATGGGCTTCCCTCATGGCTCAGACAGTAAAGAATCTGACTGCAACGTCGGAGACCTGGGTTCGATCCCTGGGTTGGGAAGATCCCCTGGAGAAGGGAACTGCTACTCAATCCAGTATTCTGGTCAAGAGAATTCCATGGACAATATAGTGCATGGGGTCACAACCCTGGTAGCTCAGATGGTAAAGCGTCTGCCTACAATGCAGGAGACCCGGGTTTGATCCCTGGGTCGGGAAGATCCCTGGAGAAGGAAGTGGTAACCCACTCCAGTATTTTTGCCTGGAAAATCCCATGGACTGAGGAGCCTGGTAGGCTACAGTCGATGGGATGCAAACAGTCAGACACGACTGAACGACTTCACTAAGCCATCACTAACTAAGCCATGTATGTATATATTATATATGGCTTCCCTGGTGGCCCACTGGTGAAGAACCTGCTTACCAACGCCAATCCCCTTGGCATCCCCAATGTCAAGGGGATGCGGATACAATCCCCGAGTCAGGAAGATCCCTGGGGAGGGAAATGGCCACCCCATTCAGTATTCTTCCCTGGGAAATCCCATGGACAGAGGGGCCTGGTGGGCTACAATCATGGTGTTGCAAAGATTCAGACATGACTTAATGACTGAGAACACACACACACACACACACACACAGATATATATATATACACATACACATTTAAAGCAAATAAAAAGAATGTACCCACACTATCAATTTTATTTTGCAAATAAATAAACACTTTGATTCTTAGATATAAATACATACGGTATAATTTAGCAATAAAAACATAGATTAAAAGACAAAATTGCCTTATTTTGGAGCCTATTGTTTCCACCGGAGAATTACATGATCTTACATGTTTGTTTTAATTTTTCTATACTTCAATTTTATCATTTGAAACTCTAGAATTCGAGTTACTAAAATAGTTAAATGAAATACTACAAGTAAATTGTGTAGGACACAGTGCCTAGCAGGAAATGAGTGCTGAATATCTTTTAGCAGTTACTGTTATTGTGTAAGATAGTCAATCACCTGTCCTTTTATTTTTATTACTATACTATATTTATCTTTTCTTCCCTGGAGTGTTGGTGAAATTGTGCATCAAGTGTAATTAAGGACGTAACACAGGGGACCCAGCCCAGGGCTCTGTGACCACCTAAATGGGTAGGATGGGAATGGGGTGGGAGGGAGGCTCAAGAGAGAAGGGATACGTATGGCTGGTTCGTGTTTGTACGGCAGAAACCAGCACAACACTTTAAAGGAATTATCCTCCTATTAAATAAAAGTCTAATGAAGCAATGCTGACTCTTGATTCCTTCTGAGTAACCTTCCTGCTTTGCCACGTTCTGCACTTTTACTGAAGCTCTGGGGCCTCCAGCACTGACCCATGTATGTATTCCAGGGAGCTCTCATTCTATGCACATATCTAAGCACTTCAGTTCACTTTCGTATGAAAACAGCTTGTGTGTAATAAGATTTGTAAAAGAATGAAATTTAAGTAGCTAAAACCATGAGTATCTCAGTATTTTTTTTTGATATTTTATGTTTGAAATATGTGATTCTCTGTACCATAGGGGAAATTGGAGAGTGTAAAGAATGAGAATTCTTATTTTACCAGCCACATGATTAGAAAAAACAAGCAAACCTTATCTTTGCATTAAAGGAAAGGTCACTGAGCAGCTTTTCATTTCCTTCATTGCATTTTCCTTCAGTACAGTGTCAGTTCCAGGCAAGAGCGTATCACTTGTTCTTTTTTTTTTTTTTCTCTTTCAAGATACTTAGGAATCTAAAAATATCATTTTTTTTTTTCACTTGGCTATTTTTCAAAAAAGCCACCATTCTACTCTTTTACCCTTCTACTTTTCTTTATATCCTGCGGCCATATTTTTGCTATGTGATTTTTCAGCTGTAGTTGCTCGTTTGGAAAAGGGTTAATATCAATTCTTGACCCTGTGAAATAGGGGTGAGATAAAGAGCTGTGTGCTTTGATATGAGACACCGTAAAGTCAACTGAGGGAAGCCAGGGAAATCCAATTTTGGGTTCTTGCAAACTTATCAGCTTGCAAACAACTCATCACATTATAAATTATTTACATGTTTAGAGTTTCACAGCAATTTATTTATGGGCAAAAATGCTCTAAGCTGAGCAGAATCTTTTCCAATCTCCAGTAAAATTTCAAAGCAGGCTGATGAAACTATATAAAAATCACATTGCTTTTTATTAAAAGAAAAATAGCAACCAAAGTGCTTTTATTTATTTTTTTTCCATTTATTTTTATTAGTTGGAGGCTAATTACTTTGTAGTGGTTTTTGTCATACATTGACATGAATCAGCCACAGATTTACATGTATTCCCAAAGTGCTTTTAAAACAATGTTTTTTAAAAGCAGAGAGGTCTTTATGAGGAAGATGACATTGTCAGTATCTACTAATTTCTCAGTGTTAATTAACAATACTATGGAAGTGAAAAGTGAGATGAAAAGGGCACACAACTGAAAATTAGTAACAACGTTATTCTCTATTACTGAATTTAAGGTAAAACGAAGTGGTTTTGTCAAAATGGCATAGCCTTTAGAGTTACAGTTTAAAGAATTGTGTTTTACTATACTCTGCTCCTTCATTTTTTAATTGAAGAATAATTGATTTAAAGTACTGAGTTTGTTTCAGATGTACAGCAAAGGCATTCAGGTTTTTTTTCAGATTGTATTTCATTAATAGGTTATTGCAGGTGTTAAGTATTAGTATGTATCTTGTTGCTTATTTATTTTATGTATGGCAGTGTGTATCTGTCAATCCACCACTCCTAATTCGTCCTTCCTTCCCTCCCTTTCCGCTTTGGTAACCAGAAGTTTGCTTTCTATATGTGTGAATCTGTTTCTATTTTATAAATAAGTTCATTTGTACCATTTTTAGATTCCACATGTAAGTGATATCATCCAGTATTTGTCTTTCTCTGTCTGACTTACTTCCCTCGGTCCTTTCAAATAAATTTTCTGGATATACCTAGGAGTGGGATTGCTGGATAAACATGGTAGCTCTTTAAAAAAAAAAATTTTTTTTAAAGAACTCCTTACTTTTCTTCATAATGACTGTACCAATTTACATTCCCACCAGCAGTGTAGATGACTTTTTCTTCAAACCCCTCTCCAACATTTATTATTTGTGAACTTTTTGATGATAGCCATTCTGTTCCCTGTGAGGTGGTACATCATTGTAGTTTTGATTTGCATTTATTTAATAATTACAATGTTGACCATCTTTTCATGTGCCTGTAGGCCATGTGTATGCCTTCATTGGGGAAATGTCTACTTGGGTCTTCTGCCCATTTTTTGATTGGGCTGTTTTATTGATATTCAGTTGTATGAACCATTTGTATATTTTGAATATTAACACTTTGTTGATCACATCTTTTGCAAACATTTTCTCCCATTTTGTAAGGTCATCTTTACATTTTGTTGATGGGTTTCCTTTGCTATACAAGAGCTTTTAAGTTTAATTAGCTTCCATTTGCTTATTTTGCTTTTATTTCTTTTGCTTTGGGAGACTGATTTAAGGAAATACAGCTACGACTTATATCAGAGAATGTTTTGCTTCTGCTCTCTTTCAGGAGTTCTCTGGTATAATATCTTATATTTAGGTCTTTCCACCATTTTTGAGCTTATTTTTGTACATGGTGTGAGGGAATGTTCTCATTAATTGTGTTACTTATAGCTGTCCAGCTTTCCTAACATCACTCATTGAAGAGACTGTCTTTTCTCCTTTGTATATTCTCTCCTCCTTTGTCATAGATTAATTGACCAATTCATTCTTTTTAAAAAGTTCATTTATTTATTTATTAATGATTTAGGGACAATTACCATGAGATCTACCTTCTTAGAAAAATTTTAAGTGCACAATATATTATTGTTAACTATAGGCGCAATGTTGTACAGTAGATCTCTGTAACTTAATAATATCACATAACTGAAAATACATACCTGTCCAACAGCAACTCCTATTTCCTCCTCTCAGTCTCTGACAATCATTTGATTTTTTTTTTAGATACTTCATAAACAGAATTATGCGTAATTGTCCTTTGGAGACTGGCATATTTCAATTTTCATAATGTCCTTCAGGTTCATTCATATTGTTGCATGCCATAGGAGTCCCTTCATTTTTATGGCTAAATAATGTTCCCTTGCTTGTATATGTCACATTTAAAAAATCTGTTTACTCACTGATGGACATTGAGGTTGTTTTTATAGATTGACCATTGTGAATAATGATGCAGTAAATATGGAAGATATCTCTTCCAGATCCTGATTTCAATTCTTCTGGGTGTATATATCCAAAAAATGGTATTGCTGAATTATATGGTAATTCTATTTTGAATTATTAAAACAGTACATACAGTACTGGCATAAAAACAGACTGAAATATATGAAATATATGGAAATGTACACAAAATCACTAATCATCAGGGCAATGCAAATCAAAATCACAATATGATATGACCTTAGATTTGTTAGGATGCCTACTATTAAAAGTACTAATAATAAACGTTGATGGGGATATAGAGAAAAAGAAACCCTTGTAACTCTTTGTGGGAGTGTGAGATAATATAGTTGTTTTGGGAAACAGTATGGAATATTCTCAAAAAATTAATAAATATGTTTGTTTATTCTTGACAGCACCAAATATTACTTTTTAAGTTTCAGTGTTGCTCAGATATATTATTTATACTTATAAATTTAATTCTCACACCAACAATTCAGTAACATTTTTGTAGATGTAAAAGCAAATACAAATATACAGTCATTTCTAACATGCAGTAAACTTGAAACAAAAACTATAAATATGCAAATAATTTGTAGTCAGCATTTTGGAAGATTACTTAAGTGGAAATTTTCTGTACACTTCACTTTCCTGAGTGAAGATGTTTTTTTGAGGGGA
Source organism: Muntiacus reevesi (assembly GCF_963930625.1). Taxonomy (NCBI): domain Eukaryota; kingdom Metazoa; phylum Chordata; class Mammalia; order Artiodactyla; family Cervidae; genus Muntiacus; species Muntiacus reevesi. Next base: position 18,467,660 of record NC_089269.1, on the reverse strand, counting down.
ATAGAAAGAATTAAGAAGGTGTCTAGCAGAAGGAATAAACAAGACTGTTGCAAATGCCAGAACATAGTGTAAAAACTTGAGTTCCAAGTGATGAAAGCAGAAAAGATGGATTAAAAAAAATTAAACTGGTTACAGGCAGTGTAAAAGTAGTGAAACAAAGTATTCAGCCTCTGATCTATTATTTTAGTTTTATAGGGCAAAAAAAAAAATGAATGCATGGGTAAAGGATGATCAGTTCTCTACTTGATTTGTCCACACTGGCTGGCAGGAGAATTGGGTAGTATTTAATACCTACTTTCACTGGTGGCTCAGATGATAAAGAGTCTGCTTGCAGTGCAGGAGACCCGGGTTCAATCCCTGGGTCAGGAAGATCCCCTGGAGAAGGGAATGGCAACCCACTCTAGTATTCTTGCCTGGAGAATTCCATGGACAGAGGGGCCTAGTTGGCTACAGTCCATGGGATTGCAAAGACTTGTACACAACTGACTGTGTGGCTAATATTTTCACATGTGTTTTTTTGGTTTTTCTTCCACCAGGGGGAGAGTGGAAGATTAGCTCTTTGTTCCAGCTAACACCTCTGGCCTGGGAAGTCAGAGTGCTGCCAACTCTTTTGATAGAAAGAGGTGGGACAGCCGAGCAGCTCCTTGCTCAGCCTCACTGAAACCAAACAGGTCAGCAGTTCTGTCGGAATTTGCCCATAATAGGGGGGATATTTCCAAAATTGTTCTCTGTTCTATTATGTCCTTTTAGGGGACAGGCTTCACTTGTAGGTTTTGTTTGTTAATTTGTTTTGTTTTTTCCTGTTGGAGACTCTGGGCTAGAATCTTTCACAGAACTCTGCCCAGGCTGCATAGCAGACAATAAGAAAACCCAGGGGATTCACCATTGTGTTATCCCTCAAGTCTAAATATCCCTAGACAGTCCACATTCTTGTTCCTACCTTTCAGAGTCTTAAACTTGTTTATTGTGTTATGTAGAGGAGATTCTTAGTTGTAGGCGGGATAATCCTAGAGAACTGAAATGCTTCTGTTTGGACTGAAGACGTGCACGTTGCTCTATTTTGTTCTATTCATCACATCTGCAGGTGTTTCCATTCTCTCACACTAGTCTTTAGAAATGCAGATTTCTAAACTCTTTTTCCTTCTGTATGGTGATATCTTTTGAATATTCACCAGGTAATCATATTGAGTAGGTAAAGGACAAATCACTACCTTTAGCTAAGGGTCCATACTCTCTCTTCTCATTAGGAAGTTATTTTAAAGATTATACTATAATGATTCAGAGACAATAAGGAACTTAACCAATGTCATACACCTTGGTGATGACCGAACCTTGACTTTTAACCAGGTCTGTGAGATTCCAAACCAGTTTTATTTTTTCTTTTCCTGCAAAATCCTCTTTGAATGGAATTTTTGCTTTGCTTTTCATTGTCAATAAGTTGATATATCATGAATCCTTGACATAAAGATCAATTATATAAAAATATATATAATTATATCGTATAATATATATGAAAATATATATAATATATATATTATATCAAAATATATGCAGAAGTGTCAATTATATTTTTATGCTTAGTGCTTAGAATATACTAAGTATTTAATAGAGCTTGTTTCTTAAATAGGTGCTAATTGAAGCCTCCTTTAATTTTTTTAAAAGAGAGCAAAACCTTTTGAAGAAATTAAAGGGCACCCTGAAATATGAAAATAAAAAGGAAATAATTCCTAGAAAAAGCATCTTTTTCTGTATGAAAAGGAAGGGAAACTTACAAGCACTTGTAAAGAAAAGAAAAAGATTTGAAATAAATGTAAAATAAGGGCAACTTAACCTGAAAAAAGAACATGAAAGGAATTATTAAATCATCTTCTTTCAACTTTATCTCCCGAGTCATCAGTTAAATATGCCAGATGAAGAGTCTGTGATAGAGAACACTTGCTGGATCAAAACCAAGAATGAAAGGTAAGCTTACGATTTATGACAAATGTTTATCATGTGTTTTTCAACTTAAAGGAAAGGAAAAAAAAATCCTAAATATGTCCAGATTGCCAAAAGTTTTGTTTTTTACATAAACAAATGTATCCAGAGACAAAGAAATATTTGATATCCATGAAGACTTTTTTCTAAACTTTTGTTCAATGAGTAGAATATAAGTATACTTGAAATTCTCAAAACTTTGTTAGCAGCAAAGAAATAAACAGTGTGAGCTTAATTTTAACATTCCTTCAAAGAGTAAATAGAACAAAATACTAAAATATTCTTCAAATGCAGTTTCATCTAAAAATTCTTTCACGAAAGAGATGAAGGAACTTTAACTGTTAAAAGAATAGTGATTATTTGATATATGTAGATAGTTATTTTCTTCTATAAAATTCAGTCATAAGCAGCAAGGAAATAATATTACATAATTAACCAAGAGCTAATAGCTAATGCTTCTTGATTTTCATACTATTTAATTTGGTTAAGATGAAATTGCTCTGAAATTATTTTATAAAATTTGCATACATTTATAAAAAAGTAATCTTGCCTGGAGAATCCCATGGACAGAGGGACATGATGGGCTATAAGTCCATAGGGTTGCAAAGAGTCAGACACAACTAAAGTGGCTTTGCACAACTCAACAACAGCATAAAATCAATATTTTCATATTTATTTTTCATGTTTGTAATGTGTATATTTCATTTGTTTATAAATGTATGTATTTGAATATTCAAAGTAATGGCAACCATAGCAGGGTAGGTAGGCAAGATAAAATATCTGTTTAGGCTAGTGTGGAAACTGGTAATATTCTTTTTCCAAGTAAGTAGTTAAAATATTAGTTTCTACAAACACTCATTGAGGAGGCAGGATGACTTAAACCATAGCCACAATATGGTTGTCTCATAAAGATGCTTATCAAGGGAAGATAGGTTGCTGAAAATGAACTCATGATCACAGCCTGGTTAAACTAAGAGATATGTTTTTCACTGTAAAGGGTGAAAAAAATTACCAGAGCTAGGAGCCAAACTTGGTAAACGTGGTTTGAAAGTAAAAATTGGATGATAATAGGTACTGCAGCGTGATAGTAGGTACTTCAACCTAAACCTCAAGTCCTCTGGTAGTAAGTGTTCCCCAGGGGGCTAGAGGTAAAGAATCTGCCTGCCAGCACAGGAGACATGGCTTCAGTCCCTGCATTGGAAATATTCCCTGGAGGAGGAAATGGCAGCCCACTCCAGTATTCTTGTGGGGATAATCCCATGGATAGAGGGGCCTAGCAGGCTACAGTCCATGGGGTTGCAAGAGTAGGATATGACTTAGTGACTAAACAACAATGACTGTTACTAAATCCAGGCTTGCTCTGCTCACTGCACTATAGGCCAATGAATCTGAGAGAAGGAATAATGACTTTGTTTGGAGCTGGCTGACCAAGAAGATTACAGACTTGTGTCTCAAAAAACCCATCTTACTTGGGTATGGATGCTAGGTTCTTTTATGGATTAGATATGGGGTAAGGTGAAATAACAAAGTGAAAAGGCCACTTACCTTGCAAATATCTCCTAGTATGGCACGCCAGAGAATGAGATGGTTGGAAGGCATCATCGACTCCATGGACATGGGTTTGGGTGGACTCTGGGAGTTGGTGATGGACAGGGAGGCCTGGCGTGCTGCTGTTCATAGGGTCGCAAAGAGTCAGACACAACTGAGCAACTGAACTGAACTGAACTGATGGCAAGTCTCAGGCAGGGAGATGTGTTAATGTCTTCCTTCCTGCTATCTAGAAAGAAAGGATTCTGAACCAAGGCACTTTAGTTTACCAGTCAGGCAGAGGAGCAGGGTTCTCTGATGCAGGCCATTATGTATGATTATAATAACAAAAGCAAGGAAAAGCAAGTGGAATAAACAGTTCCAACATGGAGTCAGAATTGACTTCTACCTGCCACACAACCATCTGGTAGTAGCCTTGCCACATAAAAGAAGAAAGTTGCATTGGACACAGCTTACCTAGTTTTCATTGCAATTGTTTTCCTTTTTATTCTGTTCTTTTAAGGGAAGAGGTGAAAGAGTAGAGAAGTAGAGGTGGTCTGGAAATAGCATTCATAGAATGTGCTCATAATATATTAATTTATTTTGCCAGAAAAGAGAAAACTCTAGCAGATTCGCATTTGAGTATTCTCACTATAAAAGATTCATTTGATACTAAAGCATGATAATTTTTAAAGTTGAAAGTGAATATAGAAGCTCATTCAGTTCTGTTCAGTTCAGTTGCTCAGACATATCTGACTCTTTGCGACCCTATGGACTGCAACACACCAGACTTCCCTGTCCTTCGTCATCTTCTGGAGATGGCTCAAACTCATGTCCATCGAGTCTGGTGATGCCATCCAACCATCTCATCCTCTGTCATCCCCTTCTCCTCCTGCCTTCAATCTTTCCCAGCCTCAGGGTCTTTTCCAATGAGTCAGGTCTTCGCATCAGTGGCCAAAGTATTGGAGTGTCAGCTTCAGCATCAGTCCTTCCAATGAATATTCAGGACTGACGTCCTTTAGGATTGACTGGTTTGATCTCCTTATAGTCTGAGGGACTCTCAGGAGTCTTCTTCAGCACCACAGTTCACAAAAGCTCTTTGTCTTGCTTTAATTTCAATTTTTCAAGTTTTACTTTGTTTAAATAAATGAGCTACAGAGTCAAAATTTTCTGGCATTGTAGTTAGTTTTCATTATTCACCATATGCTGTCATATTAATACATCAAATAATTGCTTAAGTTTTTAAATTTTATGTATTATAAAAAATTGTTCCCTTAAAAATTTCAATCTAGTTTATAATTAGACAAGAAATTTGTAAACTTTAAAACTAAAATGAGAAACTTAAGACTTGTGCTAATTTCTTTTTAAATTTAATTTTTATTTTATATTGGAATATATTTACAATGTTGTGTCAGTTTCAGGCATACAGCAATGTATACCTGTGATTCAGTTATAATTATACCCTTTCTCTTTCAGATTCTTTTCCCATGTAAGCTATTAAAGAATATTGAGTAGAGTTCCCTGTGGTATAGAGTAGGTCCTTAGTGATTTTCTATTGTATATATAATAGCGTATATGTGTGTGCCAAGTGGCTTCAAACTTGTCTGACTCTTCACAACCCTATGGATCATAACCCGTCATGCTTCTCTGTGCATGGAATTCTCCAGGCAAGAATACTTGAGTGGGTTGCCATGGCTCTCTCCAAGGGATCTTCCTGACCCAGCGATCAAACTTCTGTCTATTATGTCTCCTGCATTGGTAAGGCAGATTCCTTCCACTAGTGCTGCCTGGGAAACCATAGTAGTGCATATACTTGTGTTAATTTCTATTTTCTTGAAAGCATAGCATCAATGTAATATATAAAATATTTTTACTGATTTTGGAACCATTTTGAATTTAAATTCCCACTGGTCATTCAGAGGGAAAGTATCTGTGAACAAAGTATGTTCATCATCCAGCCTGCCATGGTAGTTGTTGTCAAGCTGTACTCCTTTTTTTTCCAATTATTTTTATTAGTTGGAGGCTAATTACTTCGCAACATTGCAGTGGGTTTTGTCATACATTGACATGAATCAGCAAGCTGTACTCCTTTTTAAACAAAGCTGTGCCTCTGACACCTTGCAGGGAAGGTAGCTAGCTAGACTCATAGCAGCTGATTCAGTTAGGCAAAATGTAAGGCAAAACAAAGTATGTGTGATTTGAAGAAGGTTACTTATGACGTTGATGAAGAATACCTTGGGATATATTTTTTTTTTATCACTAAAACTATGTAGAACTGGGTGATTTGTAAATTGTTAATTTGTGCTTACTAATTAATTATGCTTAAAAAGTCTATTCATAACATGTCAGCATGCCTTCCAACATGCATGCTTACTGATAAAATGGAAGAGAGCAAATAGATAAAAATATGGAAGTATTAATGAGGTAAAAACTTACTGAATTAAAGCCTAAAGAGAAGCAATGAATAATCTACTCGGAAACTGTTGCTCAGGCCAGAAGAATGTTCAAGAGTCCAACTTGTTTGTTGATGAAGAATTGATACTTTAACCTACACTGGGAAATTTTTTTTTCTTAAATTTACAAAATAGTTAGAATGTTTAGCACTAGTATGAATTTTGAAATTACAACAGAGGGCTTCCCTTGTGGCTCAGCTGGTAAAGAATCTGCCTGCGATGTGGGAGACCTGGGTTTGACCCCTGGGTTGGGAAGATCCCCTGGAGAAGGGAAAGGCTACCCATTCCAGTATTCCGGCCTGGAGAATTCCATGGACTGTATAGTCCATGGGGTCACAAAGAGTCAGACACAACTGAGCGACTCTCACTTTCACTTTAATTAATAGAAAGGTCTTGTTCCTAAAAGTTAGGCACTCTAACTGGAATATGGAATGTTCTAGGAGCAGCTTCAAATCTGATGAATTTGCCATTTATATCTATAGACTGTACAGTCTACTTGAAGTTATCCTCCTTAAGAGATAAACTAGCAGTTTCTCACCTTAAAGAAATGAAATGTAAGAAAGTTTTACACTTAAGGTTATCTGTACAAAGATGTATTTCAACTGATTGGTGGGCTAAAATAAATTTTGGAAGAAATGTTGAAAGGCAAACAGTTCTATTGTCTCTAAAGTTCTTTGAAGCACTAAAATTCCATCATTGTATGATAATTCACCTGGACTCTATAATACAGGTTTCTGACACTGTAGTTATACTTGTCGTTACTCATGTCCTGTCATCATTTTAAAGCTCAAACAATCCAATATATAACAGTGTTGGCAAAAAGATGTAAAGTATATTTTTTATTCTTTTTACTCACAGAGATCATTCTAGAATATGCAATCGTTTGACAATGCAAGTGATAAAAACCAGACATGTTGAGAGATCTATAGGTATGGATAAATCTTATCTTGTTTTCCTCTCTAAACTTGGCAGCTACTTTTGACATTTCTCAAGTTAATCCATCAAGTTTAGAGAACAAATCATGACATATTCAAGCACTAAATTTTAATTGGCTAGGAATAGCATTGGTTCCTGTATCTTTTTGGAATAAACTGCAACATATAGAGAGAGGTTTCTGTCGTGATGTTTTGTTTTTATTTCATACAGTAGTCCAGAAGAATTGTTTATCTTTTCCAAATTAGAAATCAGATAACTCAGTTTTTTCTTTCTTTTTATAATAGGGAGATTAAGAATTTCCAAAGATAAATAAAGAACAGGAATTAAATTTGAGCCAACAAAAATGAATTTAATAATTTAATAAAAGTACCCTGGTCTTCCCAGGTGGTTCAGTGGTAAAGAATCCTCCTGCCAATGCAGGAGACACCAGAGACATAGATTAGATCCCTGAGTCTGGAAGATCCCCTGGAGCGGGAATGGCAACCTGTTCCACTATTCTTGCCTGGAAAATCCCATGGACAGAGGAGCTTGGCAGGCTGTAGTCTATAGGGTCACCAAGAGTCGGACACAGCTGAGTGACTGAGTGACTGACTATGCACACACAATAATAGAATTTAGTGAGTCAATAATATATACATATATAGCTAGACAGTGACAAAGGGATTTACTATGTGGGAGTATATTAGTGGTTGTAGGGGCCCTAAGGAAGTTACTCTCCAAAAACTGAAAAATTGAGGAAACAAGGAAAGAATATAGGAATCACCAACAAGACTAAGCTTCTCACCTTGGTGAGGGTTTGCTAATACATGTTGATGACTAGAAAATTTCAGCCTTACTGGCTGTAAGATATGGTGATCTGACCAAGTCAGACTTGAGGAGGAATTCTTGGCCATTTTTCACAATCAATGTATGTAGAAAACATGGGATGCTAGGTATGCACACCAAGATCTACTTAGACAAGGGGATAAAGTCCAACCTAAAGCTGTCTGAGATTTAATAGCATCTACAAATTAGGCTCAAGCTTGGCATATATGATATCTAATATTAACTTTTTAAAATTAAATTTATCAATGTAGCTTTATGAAAAGGATGTGTTTCAGTAATTCTCAAGAGTGCTTGGAAAATGCACATTCTTCATTTAAACTTTATGTGGATGAATGAAAATTTGCACAAATAAGTATGCCACAAAAACTATAAGAATCAGAGTCTGACTGAAAGAAAAACAGGCATTCTCCAAAGTCTCATACATCTTAGTGCCTTGTACCTGCATGCTAAGTCACTTCAGTTGTGTCTGACTATGTGGCGTGCTGCAGTTCATGGGATTGCAAATAGTTGGACATGATTTGGCAACTGAACAACAACAAGCTTTCCAGAAGAATGTTATAACAAAAGATTTTACAGACTACCAATACAAGTTTGCATAAGTGTATACTCAGTCACTCAGTTGTATCTGGTTCTTTGTGACCCCATGGACTGTAGCCCACCAGGCTGTTCGGTCCATGAAATTCTCCAGGCAAGAATACAGGAGCGGCTTGCCATTTCTTCCTCCGAGGGATCTTCCTGACCCAAGGATCGAACCTTCATCTTCTGTGGCTTCTGCATTGGCAGGCAGATCCTTTATCATTGAGACACCTGCAAAGCCCCAATAAAGTTCACCACATCTTGAAGTTCAAACCCTAACCTTGGACCCAGAGTCAAGTTAACTCTCTGTCCTATCATTCCTAGTGAAGAATGAACAAGTCTTTCTTTGTTTTCCAGTGTATTCTATCTTCATAGTAAAGCTTTCCCCCCAAGATTAACAAATCTGGGAATGAACTCACACAAGCTTTGGTATTCAGCAATTTCTTTACAATAATAAGTTGGACTGCAGAAATGTAAGTTATGTGGTTACCTCTGTTAAAATTCCATTTACTGATTGATTTAAAACCTGGAAGACTTTAGGGGAAGATTTTTCTCTATGTGTTTGGACAAATCTCCTCTAGGAAAGATATAATTTAAATCAAATAATTTCAAATCATGATTGAAACCACTAGTCAGGAAGACTTGTAATCAATGCTTATGTGAAAAAAGATGAGTATGTGTAGCTTGATACAACCTCAGTGTATTTTTCTCATGGCTCAGATGTAGATGTTGTAGGAGGTACGCACATTATGAAGCAGCGTATTGTTTTGCATTACATCTGTCATTACATTAGAAAACCATTTGGCATGTTTAGTCATGCCTATGATACGCCCATTCATCTCTTGGTGCTTATGTGGTACCAACATGCTGCCTTGCTTAGTGATAATGTTTTTATCCCTTCTTTCCCTTCAGAGACTCTGGGGGTAATGGAGGGCAGGTGTTTTTGCATTATTACTAGTCCTTTATGTATCTATTAGCTGTTAGGTAATACATATTTGTGATTGGGACTCATCTTTTTTATTTTCTTTGTATTGCCAGGAACCTACCATTGAAACAATTATCACAGCAGTGTATTTTAGATTTTTATTTGTGATTTTTGATGGGTATCTCTTTCTATTGAAAATAATCATACCTGGGAGCAGAATTCAGTGTTCTTGTGCACTGCTGTCTCTTGTGGCTACGCAGTACTCAGCACATAGTAGCTGTTAAAGAAATATTTATTGGCTAAATTAGTAATTTGAATGAATAAGTATATTCCAATATGTCCTTTTTCATAATGCTTTATCTGTTAAGCAATGGCATAAAATGACTTGATGTATTTATAGAGCAGCGTTTAGCATTTAGTAGTTCTGGTATTAGTTAAATTACACACTAAGCTAATATGAAAAAGAGATCTGAAAACAGTGAGTTAAAAGGTGAATCTTTGTTTTTCTTTCACCCATCAATATGGTTTTGAGTGTTCTGAGGTCATTAAGCTTGCTCTTGTTTACTGTGTTATTTAGAGTCTGGATCTTATTAACAGTTTCAAATTGATAAGCTTTCAAAAACATGAGACAGTAGATATTCATTCAAATGAGTCCTTAAATATGCTATTGACCAGTATGAATAAGTGTTTTACAAGTATTGGTTTATCTCAAAATTTTTACTTAACTTATATTTCAAGCTTTTTTTAAATCAAGTGTTAAAAGCTGTATGATATATGTATGCACATAAATGTCTTCTGCATAAGGCAATCTTTTCTTAGTCTAAAAAAGCAGATGAACTATGAATACTATGATTACATTTAAGTTGCATAAACACACACATGTGTGACTTGGTACACAAAAGACATTTTGAGCAATATGTTTGCAGTAATTATCTCTGGGGATTTAAGGGGAGAGAGTGACTCTATATTTTACAGATTTCTGTAAAGTATGAACTTTAAGGATTTTTATGGCTTTTTAAATCAGGACAAATATGTTTTAAAGAGAATGAAATTTTGAAGCCCATATTTCTTCATAACGATGCATATTTTAACCATTTGTGACAGAGCAAAGGAATTATGCCAAAAACCAAACAAAACAAAACAAAGCTTTTGACATTAAAAATTTATCTTCACAAAATAATTTTTAAAATGTGAAAGTAGTAACTAAGCCCTTATCTTTCAGGAAACCAGGATGTAGTTCATATTTTGAAAAATAAAATACTTACCATAAATATGAAATCTGTTCTGGAACTGCTATTTGAAAGGAATGAACCAATGAACTATAGCCAAATATGTGCCAGTTTTCTACAAACTTGATATAAAAATTATTTCTAAATTTAATCTGAAAAAACCTGCAGAGTTTAATTTCATCTATAAGAGACTCAGTTTAATCGAGTTTGGCTGTTTAGTCAACATAGCTTTTACAATAATATTCTATACAATTCCAAAATAGTGCATACTTATTTGACCCAGCTAATCGCAGCAGTCAGAACAATAGCCTGCCTTTCTTAAAACATTTCTTGAAAACTATAAGTGATATGGGGAGTAAGAGATGGGGACCTCACAATAAGGATATTGAACAATAATTAGTAATGAAACTGATGCAGCCTAAAGAAACCAATAGTATTTGAGAAATATTTGCCACTTCACCTGTAAGACACATTATGCTATATGAATTTAGCTCAATGAATGAGTACTTCAGTTGAAGCTTTATATTTTACATTTCAAATTTCAGCTCAGAAGACTTAAATTTTACTTTCAGAATCTAACCTATGTGTCATCTTGAGACCCTTGCTGGAATGACCATAAAAAATGTACATATTCACTCCTGAATAATAGCACAGGGATTCAAAGAATATCTCATTTGCAAATGTAAGACTAGTTTTCTCATAATATCTCTTTTAATCCTCGTGGCTAACTTGTGAGGGAAGCTATCTCCATTTAACAGACTAGGAAGCCAGTCCGAAGTCCTGCCGCCAGACTGTACCTGGGACTTGAACCCAGGCAGCAGTCTGGCTCTGCAGACCAGTCACTAAACTATCATTCTATAAAGTTGTTTCAGACTTGAGTTATTTGTTATAAACTGGAATCTCATCTCTTAGCCTGCTCCTCCCCCCCAATTTTAGTAATGATGTGTCTTTAGTGTAGCTATTTGCTTAGTGTAGATCTGTAAGGGTCTCCCATGCACACCCTGTTAATCACAACCACCTTTTCCCCCACAAATTATTCAATCTTCTGAAATTTCATATTTATCACTTCTTATAGCTCACATGGTAAGAATCCGTCTGCAATGCAGGAGACCGGTTTGATCCTTGGGTCTGGAAGAGCCCCTGGAGAAAGAAATAGCTACCCCCTCCAGTATTCTTACCAAGAGAAGCCCATGGACAGAGGAGCCTGGCAGGCTACATTCCATGAAAGTCGGACAAGACTGAATGACTAACACTTTCACTTTCATATTTCCTCACAGGTTTATGACCTGAACATGCATCCTCAGTTCACCTCCTCTTACTATTTACTTGTGAAGTCTCCATTATTCCACAAATCTTCCTCTCTTTCTTTTCCAATTATTTTGTTGAAGAAGCCAAGCTACTTGATGACGGCATGCTTCCCTCTCTTTGTATTTCCAGCAATTGGATCCAGAATTAAAGTCACTTAGATGTGATCACTTTTGCAGCCCTTGTTGATGTTGTATTCTTTCATCAGAAGATATTTCGTATTTGGTTGGCTCACTTTTTATGATGTTAGCATCTGTTGTTACTTAGTGGCTAGATCCATGAATTTAGACTGAACTGGAAAAATGACATTTTAAGGTTATCATTTCCTTTCAATTATTAGATAGCATACTTCTAGAAAGATGCTTCCCCCCCTCCTTATCTAGTGGTACAGTTCATCTAGTAGAGACAATATAATTATTTTCTCTTTACTTGTGAGTTTGCAAGGTAATAAAATAGTTCGCTTCAAAAGTGAGATTTTTTCCCCCTGTAACATCATAGAGAAACCACCGATTTAAGCATAGTTTTGATCAGTTTTCTACTCATATCTTTCTGGTGTGATTTTATTTTCTGCAGGTATGTTATTTTGCTACCTTCTTTTTCTTTATAATAACTCTTGGGTTTGAGCCATAACACTTTTCTATTGTTCACTGTTATGTGAAATCAGTTTTCCTGGATATTTAAAAGTTTAGTTCAGGGTAGCTTTTATTACTTAATAGAGCTGCTTCCTGTTGTTTTGTATGCATTTTTCAAAAAATGACGATTTGATTTCTGAGATTTTCTTGCTCTGGTCTATTCCCTCACAGGCCTCTTGAAAGTCACTTTTCTTGCCGTTTATATTTTCTGTTCTACTTTTTAAAGATTTTATTCTCATGAATTGCTTTTCAATGAGGAGCCATGTTCTGGAAGAAAATTATTGCTATTCTGTTTCAAAAGTTGATAACTTTCTGCTCCAGGCTTTTTAGAAGCTGAAACTCCAGTACTTTGGCCACTTCCTGTAAAAAGTTGACTCATTGGAAAACACCCTGATGGTGGGAGGGATTGGGGGCAGGAGGAGAAGGGGATGACAGAGGATGAGATGGCTGGATGGCATCAGAGACTTGATGGACATGAGTTTGAGTAAACTCCGGGAATTGGTGATGGACAGGGAGGCCTGGCGTGCTGTGATTCCTGGGGTCTCAAAGAGTCGGACACGACTGAGCGACTGAACTGAACTGAACTGAGAATGCTTGTACTCACCTGATAATGAATTGCTAAATGTGCCGTTTATTTTCAGCTACTTCTCTAAAATTCACACATCATACCTTTCTTTCGGCTCTTAGGTACTAATATTAATCCTTATTTCTTTGAAAATATTTATGATATTTATCATACTTAATTGCTCTATCTCTAGCATTCACTTTTTAAAATAAGACTGGGTTTATTTTCTTTCTGTAAATGATATCCAAGTGTCTTAATTTCTGTGACACAGTATGTCACAGGTATCAGCAAATCTACCATTTTGTGTTTTGCATCCTAGACTTTAAAAAAATCTCTGTTTGGTCATCTGTTTCAGTTCAGATGCTCAGTCATGTCCGACTCTTTGTGACCCCATGAAAAACAGCACTCCAGGCCTCCCTATCCTTCACCCACTCCCGGAGTCCACCCAAACCCATGTCCATTGAATCAGTGATGCCATCCAACCATCTCATCCTCTGTCGTCCCCTTCTCCTCCTGCCCTCTATCTTTCCCAGTTTCAAGGTCTTTTCAAATGAGTCAGTCTTTGCATCAAGTGGCCAAAGTATTGGAGTTTCAGCTTCAACATCAGTCTTTCCAATGAACACCCAGTACTGATCTCCTGTAGAATGGACTTGTTGGATCTCCTTGCAGTCCAAGTGACCCTCAAGAGTTTTCTCCAACATCACAGTTCAAAAGCATCACTTCTTCTGTGCTCAGCTTTCTTTACAGTCCAACTCTCACATCCATACAAGATGGCTGGAAAAACCACAGCCTTGACTAGACGGAACTTTGTTGACAAAGTAATGTCTCTGCCTTTTAATATGTTACCTAGGTTGGTCATAACTTTCCTTCCAACAAGTGTCTTTTAATTTCATGGCTTCGCTCAACATCTGCAGTGATTTTGGAGCCCAAGAAAATAAAGTCAGCCACTGTTTCCACTGTTTCCCCATCTATTTGCCATGAAGTGATGGGACCAGATGCCATGATCTTAGTTTTCTGAATGTTAAGCTTTAAGCCAATGTTTTCACTCTCCTCTTTCACTTTCATCAAGAGGCTTTTTAGTTCTTCTTCACTTTCTGCCATAAAGGTGGTATCTGCATATCTGAGGTTATTGATATTTCTCCTGGCAATCTTGATTTCAGTTTGTGTTTCTTCCAGCCAGCCTTTCTCATGATGTACTCTGCATATAAGTTAAATAAGCAGGGTGACAGTCTACAGCCTTGACATACTCCTTTCCCGATTTGGAACCAGTCTGTTGTTCCATGTCCAATTCTAGCTGTTGCTTCCTGACCTGCATTCAGGTTTCTCAAGGGGTATATCATGTGGTCTGGTATTCCCATCTCTTTCAGAATTTTCCACAGTTTATTGTTATCCACACAGTCAAAGGCTTAGGCATAGTCAATAAAGCAGAAATAGATGTTTTTCTGGAACTCTCTTGCTTTTTTGATGATACAACGGATGTTGGCAAATTGATCTCTGGTTCCTCTGCCTTTTGTAAATCCAGTTTGAACATCTGGAAGTTCACTGTTCACATATTGCTGAAGCCTGACTTGGAGAATTTTGAACATTACTTTACTAGCGTGTGAGATAAGTGCACCTGTGCGGTAGTTTGAGCATTCTTTGGCATTGCCTTTCTTTGGGATTGGAATGAAAACTGACCTTTTCCGATCTTGTGGCCACTGCTGAGATTTCCAAATTTGCTGACATAATGAGTGCAGCACTTTCACAGCATCATCTTTTAGGATTTGAAATAGCTCAATTGGAATTCCATCACCTCCACTAGCTTTGCTTGTTGTGATGCTTCCTAAGGCCCACTTGACTTCACATTCCAGGATGTCTGGCTCTAGGTGAGTGATCACACCATTGTGATTATCTGGGTCTGAAGATCTTTTTTGTATAGTTCTTCTTTATATTCTTGCCACCTCTTCTTAATATCTTTTGCTTCTGTTAAGTCCCTACCATTTCTGTCCTTTATTGAGCCCATCTTGTCAATATAACCTATAAACAGAAATTCTATGTACATTAAGGGAAGTGGTGTGAACAATCTTTATCACCTGAACATCCTAAATTTCAATAGCAGGCCTGAATAATTATTTGTTGTATAAAGCATTTGAAATAGATTTGCTCTTTGTACATTTTTGCCATGTCATAATTTCACCCAATTGAATGACCTGTTCAAGTTATAGAACTTTACCATCTGAGCCACCAGGTAGCCCAAGTTATAGATGATAAAACCATGTAACGTTCATTTTAAAATTGATATTCCATAAAATACTATTGTAACTTAGAGTAAAAAATTAACTGGTTTCCTCTACAGTATATGCATAGTGCACTAAATAATAAGTTCAAAATTAATACCTTTTACCTTGGCAGCTCTTCTTTCTTAAACTTCAGTTGTAGGTAGTCTGCTTCCATGTCCAACGTAGAAAAGAGCATTACTACCAATCTAACAATAAGAAAAAATTGAAAAACTACAGGACTGTAACTTTTCGTGAACCCATCAGAGACAAGATGCAGAGTAAGTAAGCAATCTAAAATATAAGAAAAGACAAACTTCTCTGAGAGGAAATGGAGCATGGGATTTGGCTCACCTTTGACAGAGATTCCAGGAAGATTCCAGGTGTGCACACAAGAATGTAATAATACAGGTAAAATTTTTAGGGAATTGTTCAAGGCTGGATGGAAATGAGTGCCAGAATACAGAAACCTTAGGGAAAATAGACGCAGGGAGCTTTAAACAACTAAAAATAATTGAGTATCTAATGCCAAAATGCTATCAATGTGGGCTTAGAATATGTAAAATGGGTTTACATGACTAGCAGTATAAAATTAGAAAGGAATTAGAAGTATATTGTTGTGTGTTCCTTCATATTATAATTGATATGATTTAATATTATTTGATGTTAGACTGTAATTAAAGATAAATACTATAAATACAAGGGAAAATAAAATAAAGTAATACTTACAGAAATTAACCATTATTAGCAATAGCATGAAATCATAAAACAAACTTAATCATATGTAAGCAGACAGAAGTAACAAAGGAAAAAGTGAGTCAAATAGAAAATAAATTTTAGGTGTATTGATATAAACATAGTCATATCAAAAAATGCATTAAATATAAACAGTGTAAACACAACAAATCAAAGATGAAGAATGCCAGAATGAATTTTTTTTAAAAAGGCAATTAAACCTTTATCAGTTATTTCACAGTTAGCACAACTCAACATCAAAAAACCCAAATAACACAATATAAAAGTAGCCAGAGAACTGAATACACAGTCTTCCAAAGAGGAAATGTGGATGGCCAAAAGGCACATGTAAAGATGCTCAACATTGCTGACCATCAGGGAAATGCAAATCAAAATAACAATGATACATCATCTCACAGCTGTCAGAAAGGCTGTCATCAAAAAGAACACAAAGGACGAATTTTGGCAGGGGTGTGGAGAAGAGGGAACACTTACACACTGTTGGTAGAGTGTAAATTAGGCAAACTATGGAAAACAGTAAAGAGATTTTTCAAGAAATCAAAAATAGAATTACCCTATAAGTCAGGAATTCCTCTTCAGGTTATATAGCTTAAAAAAAGCACTAATTTGAAGATATACATGCACCCCTGTTCACAGCACCATTACTTACAACCGTTGAGTTGAAAGCAACTTAATTTCTCATCTACAGATAAATGGATAAAGATGTGATGCACACACATACACACACACACACAGTGGAAAACTACTCACTCATAAATAGCATGAAATTTTGCCATTTGTAGCAACATGGATGGACTTGGAAAGCATTGTGATAAGTTAGACAAAGAGAGATAAATACTGTATGATGTCACCTATATGTGGAACCCAGAGGATACAACTAGTAAATATAACAAAAAAGAAGCAGACTCACAGATAGAGAAAACAAATTAGTGGTTACCAGTGGGGAGAGGGGCAAGATAGGAGCACAGAATGAAGTGGTGGTGCTGGTTTAATCACTAAATTGTGTCCGACTCTTGCAACCCATGGACTATAGTCCACCAGACTCCTCTGTCCATGGGTTTTCCTAGGCAAGAATACTGAAGTGTGTTTCTGTTTCTTTCTCTAACAGAATTAAGAGGTACAAACTATTGAGCTACTAGGATATGTTGTACAACATAGCCATTATTTTATAATAACTACAAACAGAGTATAACCTTTAAAATTGTGGATCATTGTATTGTACACCTGTAACTTATATACTATTGCACAGCAACAATAGTTTAATTTAAAAAAGACAAGATCCAACAATAGTGAAAGTGAAGTCGCTCAGTCCTGTCCGACCTTTTGTGACCCCGTGGACTGTAGCCTACCAGGCTCCTCCGTCCATGGGATTCTCCAGGCAAGAATACTGGAGTGGGGTGCCATTTCTTTCTCCAGGGGATCTTCCCAACCCAGGGATCAAACCCGGGTCTCCCACATTGCAGGCAGACGCTTTAACCTCTGAGCCACCAGGGAAAGCTGCCCACAAAAATAGGCAGCTTACATCAATTTATTGGTGACTCCCTTATGATTTATTAAACACCAATTGTGTATTAAGTGCTTAAAACTTTGGAAAAAGTAAAAGAAATCACCAGAAAGTATGAGAGCAGTATATCAGTTTTGCTATGATTATTATGATATCCAGTCTGATATTAAAATTCAATTATCACCAGTTATAACTCTGATTCCTCAGTTACTCATTCCCCACACCATCTGGTCTATTTCCGCTGATATTCAAACACTTTTTTTGCATTTTACAAAGCATATTTTCCATGAAATGTCTTTTTACTTCTTTACTCACTCACAAACTTGCTAAATTCTTAATCTGATTTGGACATTACCCTCTAAGTCGGATAGTTTCATTCCTCCTCTCAAGTAATAGAAAGCCCTCATTGAATTTCATATTTCATAGCTTAAAAGCTATCTCTTTACTCTGAATTCTTAGTAAATAATCTTTTTTTTCCTGCTTGAAAATGCTTATTTATAGATGCGTTTGATTTGTTCAGTGTTGTTTCCCTCTCTGGTTTGATTGTAAACACCTAATGACTGAAAATAATTGTTTTTAGGTTTTTAAAAAAATTTTCCAAAGTTTTAAATGTTTAATACACAGTTGATATTTAATAAATCTTAAGAGAGTCATTGATAAGTTAGTGTAAGTTTTTAATCACTAAGAAACCAATGGCTGCATGTTAGGAAACATTTCTGTGGAATGTCTGTTCATCCATCATACTTATTTTTCTCTTGATATTGCAAACTGCAAATGTTTTTCTACTATTAGCATACATACCTGCACATTATCTCTCATGAGTTTCCTTTGCTACAGCCTTTTCCCCAAATCTGTCATTATGCTTGCATTGTGCATTTTAATGCATAATGGAAAACCTGCGTGCATTGTGAACAGTGGCATAATGTATTCTTCAGGGTGATAAGTTATGTTTCATGTAATGTCAGTTCCTCTCTCTGAATTTACTCTGTTCTCAGTAGATGTGTTTCAAATTAATAGAGCATTAGTCCCTAATCAAGGAAGTATTTAGGAATACATTTTTAATTAAAATGAACTATGGGGAGGAATAGTGTTAGACTTTTTGTGTTAATTTGACATAATACACTACTCATGAATCTTTGTGCATTATTAAAGATTAGATCATTTCTGTAAACCCATATAAAATTAAGGTAAATGGAAAGAAGCAGATTTATTAGAACATTTTTAAAAGCTTAAAATAACAGAGGTTGTGATATAAACCAAATCACATAGTGCATACTTTTAAAGACCTAAAGCAATTTTATAATCAAGCCGTCTCCTTGCTTACAAGCAAAGAACACTAAAAGACAGATGTATCACCTGTTTTTAATTACAGAGACTACGTGATCTCCCTTTGTAGCTTTATCATCTTTGTCATCAGGAAGTTCTTTCACAAGACAGCTTCAATGAACAATAATGTCAGTCTTTTTGTTTGTTGTTTGTTAAAATATATTCATTTCATTTGTAAAGCTCCAATAAATGCACTTCTCATTTTAGGCAGGAAATATTAGAATCCCCAGTTCTAACTGCAAGGATTTCACATTTAACATTCACACATTAACAAAAGTTCAGAATATATGGAAAAAAAAAACCCACAAAAACACAGCAAACTCAAATCTGCCAGAATACTACCTGTGAAAAGACACAATTTCATAATCTTGCAAGATAGGTGAATTAATAATATAAATATTTTTCATGACTGGATTCTGTGGTCTTTCTATCTTGTACAATTATTGGGAAATTATTATTGGGATTACAATTGTTCCCTTGACATTGATCTTATTAGAAGGCAAAGCTATGAACAATTTGTAAGCTACATACTCTAGGGCATGGGTGATAACTTCCTTAGAAACTACACAGGGTTAGTTACAACGTGTCTTGGTGCTCAGCAATTGGAAAATAACTTTCAAAAAGAAAGTGACTCTGGGAATTTCCTGGTGGTCTAGTGGTTAGGACTCTGTGCTTTCAGTGCCAAGCGAGAGGATTTGATCCCTGGTCAGGGAATTAAGATCCCACAAGCCATGCAGCATGGCCAAGAAAGAAAAGGAATATAAACAAGCAGAAAGTGGCTCCTTTGCCCAAAAAAGTTGAACCTCTCTTCTCTATGGAGCAACCCATGGATGGTCTTTGAATGAGGTTCAGATTGAAAAATCAAAAAGGGAAGAAATACTAATACCCTAGAAAGATAACATACCAGCATGCTCCATTTACAGTGAGAATCAAAACCAGGGATAATAAGCAAACTAAGAACCACTAGTAATAAGTTGTATCGAACTTTGAATCAAAAAATGAGATTTGTGGCACAGATCAGTCGAAAGATGATACAACTGGAAATAAATTACTTACTGACTCACACTGAATAAGGATTATCATCAAGGCTTTGTGACGAGCATCCAAAAAAGGATGATAAAAATGTATTACATATCTTCTATAATTCATTTTGTACAAGTAAGTATATGCTATTTGTAGTTTTTATAACAGAACTTGGGTCCTAGAGGGTTTTATAAATTTTTTTATATATTCATATATGGAAAATTATTTCTTCATTGTCCCATGTAGCTGTTTGGGGCAAATATCATAATAAATATTTTGGTTATGTAAAAATAAAGTTAAAGAAACAGCACCCCATGCCTATTTTGACTTAAAAGACACATTTGAGGTTCTGTCTAGCATAGAGCTTTTCTCAAATGACCTCAAGTAGAATTATAGTCCAGACTTAAAGAAACTGAATAAACTTTCAGCAAAGTCAATTAATAGTCTCATGTACTTAAGGAAATAGTTTTCTCTCTCCAAGCTTCTCATGGATCAGCTGGAAACTGGAAGCAATAATTACTCGAAGAATTTTGTGATGCTGAAAGGACAAAATGGACATTACTACATCTAGATCAATGCCTAGCACATATCAACCACTCAACCGAATATGAAAAACTGTGCATAATAGATAGTACTCTGATTCTAGTGCTATCTTTCACAATGTTCTTCTTAGCGCTCATTGTTGTCATTTATATCTACTTGAGTAATTTTTGTGTGTATGTGAATGAATGATCACTCCTGATCAATAGAAATGGTTTCCTTCAGTATTAACCATAGAAAACCATTTGTGGGTTTATTACAATAAGAAGCAAATGCCTCTAGAGCTCTATGCTCAGAAGCTGCCATATTAATTTTGAAACCACACCATAAAATCCTCAGCCAAACCCTTGTTGGCATATAATACTGAGTCACTTTACCTGGCATTGATTAGCATTTTCAGTTCAACAAACCTTGTTTATGTAAGCAAAATATACAGTAATTAAACTGAGCATGTATCAGTATATAACTGTAATTTTAAAATTTTCTTATACATTGATTTTTAATATATGTATATTTACATATGTTTATTTACTATACTAAATGTAGAAATATTTTAATCATATATTAAAGGCATAGTTAATAAATTATATTTAATTTTATAAAAATAAAATATTTTATACATTTAATATATATTTCTATATTTTCAGGTTTTTTTCTTTTCACTCCTGTCAGATATAAGAGAATTCAGAGAGTTTGGAGGCATTTTGTTAATGCCAATGTATTGAAAAAGGTAGAAGCGAGATGAAATAAAACTTATGTTGTTCTATAGTCAAATATTTAAGTATATCAAATATTCCTTGCAATTTAACCATTGCAAGGAAGTAAGAGAAAACACAATTCGAATTTTTAAATATTTTATTAAACCACTCTCAGTAATTTTTTACATATATATATATTTACCTGATAATATACACAAAAGTCTACCAAAATTCAGTGATGAAAATATTTCAGAATATATATACATGTGACCTGACTTGAGTCAATGTTGAGACGAGCTTAGGTGATGACTTGATCAGGTTAAGGTAGCTATCACCTTAGTTTACCATCAAACCCAGGACAGGCTGTGAGGGGGATAAAGGCAAGGTCAAGAACACAGTGAGCGGCATCACTCATGCATCCCTCCTTCATCTTGAGGATGCACAGTAATTCTAGGGC
The DNA here is from genome assembly GCF_963930625.1 of Muntiacus reevesi. Classification (NCBI taxonomy): domain Eukaryota; kingdom Metazoa; phylum Chordata; class Mammalia; order Artiodactyla; family Cervidae; genus Muntiacus; species Muntiacus reevesi. The sequence continues at coordinate 18,446,151 of NC_089269.1, read as the reverse complement.
CTCAGGGCAGTGCTTGTTGAGAGGAATCTTAAACCAGAAGCTTGCCATTTTGCAACAGAGGGAATTTCTGATTGTGCCAGAGTTACCAAAGGTTGCCTTTCATTTCTTATGTAGAATCTTGTTCTACTGCAGGCTTTGTTGCTGCTGGCCTGGACATAGCTTGCCAGGAGGTAAGAACAAGCAGGATGCTATTTCCTTATCAAATACCATATCTTCTTATTCTTGTGTAAAAGAAGTGTCCCCACTTTCTGCTTAGAGATATTGAAAAATTCTATATAGAGTTAAAAAATTATTTTTCCCCTTAAAATGCAATTTATTGGATTCATTATTAGAATAAGCTGCCACTAAAATATTTTCTCTGATTGAAAGATTCTACACATTAAAACAAATTTTAAAATATATTCCTCAGCATATTAGTCTCTCAAGGTTATTTAAATTGTGGGAATATTAAGAAAATACAAAATACTGTTATCTGTACCAGTTATGAAAGCCAGTCACGACTTCTGGATTTTTCAGAGTCTAAATGCTAAAAATGTTGCTCTCATCCTTACCACAACAAAGGTGTGAAGATGGAAGGTAACCAAATAACTTCAAATCCAAGAAAACAGTCCCTCCACAGAGTAAACGAAGGCCAACTTGCTTCTTCCAGGGACAGATTCTTACTAGCTGGTAAGAAGAATTCAGCTAAAATGTTAACAAATTGCTAAAGTCTGAGTGTGGGCGAGCATGAGACTCTGGAACCCCTAAGAGCTAGAGCAGGTAATTCACAAGGTGAATTAGCTACCACTCAGGGTTCTTCTCCACAGACCTCACCAGGTGCTCATAGGGAACACTTGGATACCACAAGAGTCCCGAGAACCATCCCTCATGGTGCAGGCATCCCTCCTGGGGACAGGAGGAGAAGCTGTTTCTGTTAAGCCATAAAGCCTCGCCTAGATCCATCTACCTCTCTCCCCGTGGGGACAGGAGCTCCATGATGCCAGCCTGTCATATTGTGGTGCTGGTAAGGAGCATAGCAGCGGGGGGAAGGGAAGAGGACAGCACCCTCTCTAGGGGGCGAGGGGTCGTGGGTACACCTGGGTGTATCTAGGGTACGCCTAGACAATTAAAGGCTGGGAAAGGTAAAATCATTGAGAATTCTTCCCTCCCGAGATTCAGACACTGTATGCACCTGCTTAAGACCGAGGCCAGATTAGATCTCTCGACAGAGAATTTCCTCCCCCCTCCCCTAACCCTACTGTGAGGTCAACAATCACTGAGTAATAAGTACCCACAGTCTAATTTGATGAGAGAGACAGAGGCAGGAGGCACAGTGCCAGGTAAGGATCTCACCCTGAGTGTGAAGCAGACACAGGGCAACGGTTCTCTGGGAACACTGTTCTCATCCAAAATACAAGTTAAACCAGAGCAATTGGAAACCTGCAGTGCGCTGAAGGCAAACATCTTCATAACACATTCCGAACTCGGTTCTACTCCTGGTTAGATTAACACAAACCCCACACTAAAGACCTGGCAGAAGAATGTGCAGGCCCATTTCCAGGTATAAAGTTACTCACTTCAGTGTCTGCTGTCCTATAGAAACATGTGGGTGAATCTCCAGTGCTTTATGCTAACTGGAAAGATCTAGATGTAAAGGCCTAGATAATGTATAATTCCATTCATGTCATGTCTGGAAAAGACAAGACTAGAGGGGAAGAGAATAGATCAGGGGTCATTAGTGCCTGGAGTTGGGGGAGAGGTTAATGCCAAAGGGATATGAATTAATTTGTTCTATATCTTGATTATTATACTGTTTGTTTCACATATGTATATATTTGTCAAAATTTGCAGGACTGTAGGCTAAAATGATGAATTTTACTGTTCAAAAATTATATTCTAAACAAATAAAAATAAATTAATCATGATGCTTTGCAGATACATTACAGATTTAAGAACAGATTTTTTGTGTTTAAAAAAATGGAAATGTTACACAGCAAATGTACATGCACTTTCCAGAAAGATCTTGATTTCAAAATGTCAATAAATGGGGTATAAAAAGTACATTTTAGAAATGAAGATATACTGAGACTGTTTCCATTTTGGAGAATCACAAAGCACATTAGTATGTTAAAGACTCTGATTGTTCTGAATAAAGAAAACCTAGAAAAGCTTTCTGAGAGAGAATACTTCTTAAAGCAATACCTTTTTGTGAAACACACACTAAGAAAATATGGCTTACAAGTTCTAGAACTTTGAAGAATTTTTTTAAAGATATTTATTTGGTTGAGCTGAGTCTTCCTTGTGGCATGCAGGCTTAATTGGCTTAGTTGCCCTGCATCATGTGGGATCTTAATTCCCTGACCAGGGATCAAACTCATGTCCCCTCCATTGCAAGGTGGATCTTTAACACTGGTCTACCAGATAAATTTCTGGAAATGTGAATAATTTATTGCTAAACATTAGCTAAGAAGCATTTTTCAAAGAAGCCATTTTAGAGAAGTACAATTTATATAAATTTTAACTAAAGAAAAACAAGAACCTTCCTAAGTGAACAATGCAAAGAAATAGAGGGAAACAATAGAATGGGGAAGACTAGAGATCTCTTCAAGAAAATTAGAGCCGCCAAAGGAATACTTCATGCAAAGATGGGCACAGTAAAGGACAGAAACAGTATGGATCTGACAGAAACAGAAGGTATAGAGAAGAGGTGGTAAGAACATACAGAAGAACTATGCCAAAAACATCTTAATGACCCAGATAACCATGATGGTTTGATCACTCACCTATGGCCAGACATCTTGTACAAAGTCAAGTAGGCCTTAGGAAGCATCACGATGAACAAAGCTAGTGAAAGTGATGGAATTCCAGTTGAGCTATTTCAAATCCTAAAAGGTGATGCTGCCAAAGTGCTGCACTCAATATGCCAACAAATTTGGAAAGCTCAACAGTGGCCACAGGACTGAAAAAGATCAGTTTTCATTCCAATCCCAAAGAGAGGCAATGCCAAAGAATGTTCGAACGACCACACAATTGCAGTCATTTCATGCTAGCAAGGTCATGTTCCAAATCCTCCAAGCTAGGCTTCAGCAGTACATGAACCTGAGAACTTCCAGATGTTCAAGGTGGATTTAGAAGAGGCAGAGGAACCAGAGATCAAATTGCCAACATCTGTTGGATCATAGAAAAAAACAAGATAATTCCAGAGAAACATCTACTTCTGCTTCATTGACTATGCCAAAGCCTTTGACTATGTGGATCACCACAAACTGTGGAAAATCCTTCAAGAGATGGGAATACCAGACCACCTGACCTGCCTCCTGAGAAACATGTATGCAGGTCAAGAAGCAACAGTTAGAACTGGACGTGGAGCAACAGGCTGTTTCCAAATAGGGAAAAGAGTACATAAGGCTATATTTAAATAAGCAATACTTGCTTATTTAACTTATTTTCAGAGTACATCATGCAAAATGCCAGGCTGGATAAAGCACAATCTGGAATCGAGACTGCTGGGGAAAATATCAATAACCTCAGATATGCAGATGACACCATCCTTATGGCAGAAAGTGAAGAGGAACTAAAGTGCCTCTTGATGAAAGTCAAAGAGAAGAGTGTAAAAGTTGGCTTAAAATTCAACATTCATAAAACTAAGATCATGGTATCCAGTCCCATCACTTCATGGCAAATAGATGGGGGAACAATGGAAGCAAGAGACTTTATTTTTTTGGGCTCCAAAATCACTGTGGACAGTGATTGCAGCCATGAAGTTAACGATGCTTGCTCTTTGGAAGAAAAGTTATCACAAACTTATACAGAATATTAAAAAGCAGAGAAATTGCTTACAAAGTTCCATACAGCCAAATGGCTATACAGTCAAATGGTGTGGTACAGTCCATACCAATACATGACTATTGGTTTTTCCAATAGTCATATATGGATGTGAGAGTTGGACTATAAAGAAGACTGACTACCAAAGAACTGACGCTTTTGAACTGTGGTGTTGGAGAAGACCCTTGAGAGTCCCTTGGACTGCAAAGAGGTCAATCCTGTCAATCCTACAGGAAATCAATCCTGGATATTCATTGGAGGGACTGATGCTGAGGTTGAAGCTCCAATACTTGGCCACCATATAGAAAGAGCTGACCCACTGGAAAATACCCTGATGCTGGGAAAGGTTGAATTCATGAGGAGAAGGGGATGACGAGGATGAGGTGTTTTGATGGTATCACCGACTCAGTGGTCATGAGTTTGAACAAGCTCTGGAAGATGGTGAAGGACAGAGAAGCCTGGCATGCTTCAGTCCATTGGGTTCCAAAGAGTTGGACATGACTGATGGACTGAACAACAACAAAGAAAAACAATATAGGCCCCCTTCTTCCAATGGATGTTTGAGTTGATTGATCAGTAGAGTTATTTTCTCATGAACTTCGATAGCTATGTGAAAATTGCAACCTCCTCAAAAAAAGAAAAAATGTTGCTGCATCTTCGGAAGCTGTGCTATGAAAGATCAAGCTGGAAATTACCTATGATCAGTGCCAGGCAGAGCTGGCTATGCAGACTGTGGGATTCATTGAGAAAAAAAAATGAGGAGGCCATTGTGTAATAAGCAGGTTAAAAAAAAAGTGTCATTTGAAATACTAAAGTGTAAAACCTCTTCTTTTCCCAGTCCTCTCTCTCTTGGCTTGTCATGGTCATTTTTTAAATTTGCTATTTAATGTCCTCTCCTACTGCACTGGACGCTCTCCTGCTGAGTTCATACCCGCTTACATTTCCCAGGGCTCCAACTCATGACTTGTGTGTGTTCATGTGGTAAGGGGATCAGTTTCTCCTCCCCATGTTCAGCCACCCCTATCTACAGGGACTGGGCAATCCCCAGGGGTTGCAACCTTCAAATCAGCATACTTTTTTTATCTGATTTGGGAGTGGGCCAGAGTCACCTGCTTAAGGCACGTGGCACTTCTAACCCTGGGTGAGATGGCCACGCCTTGCCCACGAGGGAGAGCTCAAAGCCAACTTCTAGGGTAGCCTCCTGCATTGTTAAGCACAGATTCCCGTGCTCAGTCATGGAGATTCAGGTTAACCAAGTCTTCCTTGAGACCCAGAAATCTGCATGTTGAAGAAATCCTGCAGATGATTTACAACCACATTTGGGAGTAAGATATTACTTGTGAATTTGAGGTCTAGAAACTAGCACAAAGACTAGTGTGGAGAAGGTCTCGGTTTTCATATTGCATTAAATTGGCATCTGAGATAGGGCTATTTTCCTACTCTTTATTTGGAAGCAGAATTCAGCTGAGATCAGCCGTTTAAAAATATAAAAAGCTTAGCACCTTGCTTCTTATAAGAGACTAAGAATTGGATGGAGGAAGTAAGGGAATAATTCAGGATTTGTTGTCACAGGTGTACCTTAAAGATGAAGTCACATAAAAGCTCCTTTAAAACAATGTAATCTCATTAGAGAGAAACTTTAGCAACTCTCTACTATGTAACACAGAAGAAACAGATGGGTCTGTTTACTTGAACTGTTCTAAATAAATTTACATATTATTATATCTGTATAAAACCAGATTATTTCCAAAGAACCAAAGAAGCAAAACATCGAAAGTTTCACACACTTTTGTTCTAATTATTTCAGTATCATTATCCATAGATAATTAAACAGTTTCATAATTAAAAAGAAAAAAGTTTCAAATGTTGTTGACAGAGAACACAACTTTTTAAGTTGTAAAATCTGTTTGAAGATAATTAAAATCATGACAACCTATTAAAGTAGACCCAAGTAATGCATATACACATACAAGTAACACAGTTTTTTTCCCCCAGTCACAACTCCAAATCTTCTTTCACATAGCTCTTAGGGACAAAAATATGATCTTGTGACTACCTTACTATAAATATATCAATGGCTTTTTAATCGTGTTAACAAAACTGTCAATTGTTTAGCATGGCATAAAAGGACTTTAAAATTTGCCTGTTTCATTTCCCACTTATCTCCTTCATCACTCGGTTTGAAAGAGAATAATTAACATAAACTTCAACTAAATAGATTTAGGAGACCAAAAGGAAGAGCTCTCAAGTCCTGCTATCATAGTAAGAAGAAAGACTCCTTTTCTGGCAAAGACTGAACCCACGAAGAGCCGTGAACTCCTTATTTACTATCGTTCTCTGAATTTCCTTTTCTTCTCTGTAAAAGCCTCCTTCCCTTGCTCTGAGGGGACTTGAATGTGGCTCACCATAGTTGCAGACCCCAAGTTGCAATTCTCTGCTGATCTTAAATAAGCTTAGCTTAGCTGAAAAAATTACTAGCAGTCTTTTCGTTCAAGTCAACAAGTTTTTTATACTTTCCAGACTTTCTGGACTGCTTGCTTTCATATAAGTTGTCTTGTGACTTCACTACTAGATAAATGCTTCTTTATTCTTTTAGGATGTGCTATAACAGGCTTCTCATGTCTGTTGTAGACATCATTAGATGCTTCTTCAAAAGAGATGAAAAAATGAGCGTGCAAAAGGACAATCATAGTAGAATAGGAAAAACAGCCTAGGGCAGGTGTCTGGAACAATCCTTATAATCCTGGTTTTGTGACTATGCTGTGATCTTCAAAATGCTACTCTTCCTCTCTGTCTTACTTAAATCATTGATTAAATGAGAAAGATAAACTAGATGACCTGTGAATTACTTTCTTATAGCTATCTGCTTCTATGAAGCTAAGAATGAAGAGAGAGAGAGGAAAAATAAACACAAACAAACATGAAATAGAATAGCAAAACACAGTCTCAGATTTTGGTCTTTCTTAAGAGACTGGAGAAAAAGATATGTACAAGTAGTGAGGCTGTGTTAAGTTGCTCATAAATTAGAAGCTGGCCAACAAGAATGATTCTAACTTCTCTCATCACAAAATGTCTATGATTTGAAAAAACAAGAGAAAGAAATGTAAGCAGGTATCAAATGGTCTTGAGAGTGAAGTGTAGTGGAGACAGAGCAAATCGGAGATGATTTGAACAGCAGCGATGTGTTCATTTATTAAGTATGTACTGAGTACCTACCAAGTAGGACTTTCTGTTCCAGGCAACGGGGGCTAAAAAATGAAACGAATGGACAACTCAACTTTGAACCCTCTCCTTATAGAGCATAATTAGGATTGTCAAATGGTAGTATTGGTTATACAGCATGCATTTCTGGAAGGCCCAATTGGCTGAGGTTATAATTGCTTCAACAATACTGAGTAGCTGGCTGTTGGGGAAGTGTCAGGAAGCATTTAACAGGAAGAGGCCAATGGCGCTTCCTAAGGATTTGACGAGGAGACCTTCAGTTCAGAAAGCAGGTATCCTAGGATGTTGTGAATTTTATTTAAAATACCATCCTAATTACTAGGAAAGACAAATGAAGCCTGAATATAAGAAGTCAGAGATTGGGGTCAAGAAGAGAGTGAATATTTTCTAGTTATGATATTCAGTTGCAAATGATTCAAATTTATGATTTTAAGCAAGCTAAGCATAACAAAATAATAATGCACAAGGCAAGAAGCCAGCACTCAAAAGCAATGATATTATAGCTAAGTGAAAATTATTAACTCCAGTTGTGCACTTGATTACCCTTGAGCAATTTCAATTGATTTGGGTAAGACTCACATATGAGGAAATCTGAGATTTAATCCTGCATTTTTGGCTCAGTTTACAGTCCTCACACGAACACTAAAGTGCAAGTCCAAGGAATTAGATAACACTGCATGAGAGATTTTTTGAGTTGTTGGTTTTTGTGTTTGCAAATAATTCTAAATGATAGTTTGTTGAGCAAAAGAGAAATAAATCTGGAAATAAAGCAGAAATGTGCTAACTTAAAACCTTGTAGATGAAAAGATCTTTAAACATTTAATCTCTTTAATATCAGTTGTTAAGATTTTTTGGTTATTTTACATGATTTTAAGAAAAATCAAGAGCAGCAGAGTTACCAGGATTTATCAGTGTATTTAAATAAATGCATGAGTTGACAGCTTGGTATGAATTAAGTACTGGATTTTATCCTGAGAGATGGATATTGTTAGGTCATCTAAAATAATAATTATTCACTAGGAGAAAAAGAAAGTTTATAACACTTGATCACTTTTTGTAAAAGAAAATTAGTGAAGCATGATTCAATTATAACACAAAAGGAAAATCACACCAATGCCATAATCCTTTCACTTATTTAAAAAAATCACTTTTATTATATATTTGTGATTCTATAAATTCTTATTAAAAGAAAATCTCCTTCTTCCCACTTTGGTTGAAAGTTTTACTGGCTATCAAGCTGAATCACCAACTACTTGGTTAAAACGAGGCCAAAGGTTATTGTGTATAGGATGTAATTTTTTATTATTCCTCCTGAAATGACAGGTTTTAACATATGCAGGTCAGCACTAAGGACAGGTGCATTTGTGAAAGCAATATTTGCTTTGGTGGAAGCTGGAAAATGGAGGCAATATCTAATTAGTCATGACAAGAGTGACTGGTACCCATGATTGGGCCCCCAGGCCATGTTTCAAGCAGGTGCATCCTCAAACACCTGAACTGGGTACCCAGAATCTCCTTATGACTGTTAATCTTGGCTCAGCAAAAACTGTGCTGCTGAAAAGGATGAAAATATTTGGGGTTGTAAACAATCAGATTTCTCGAAGACACCTTGCTAGTTACATCAATATGCCTCTTAAGTTTATGGAAGATAAAATATATGAAAAACATTGTACCTCTGTTTATATACAGCATCTATTTATTAATAGGGAGCCCATCTGTTCTTCACTCAATTGTTAAAAATTTATTTTGATGGTCTAATATTTAAGAAACTTCCACATACCTGATGGTGCTTCGTATCACAGCCTGGAGCTGATGAAGCACCGTGTTGTGCAGTTGCAGATTAATTTTTGGACAGATTTTTCTGCTTCACTACCTCTTTTGTAGGTGCCCAAAATAACTGCTGACGGTGCCAAGTTGCATCTTTATCACCTGTCAGAGAGCTTGGTGCACTGTCGTGTGATGTCTAAGGTAAATATGCATTTTTTCTCCCTTTTACTTGTCTTATTGAACTCTGTCCATAAAACTTACTTTCTTTCATTGGCCTTTGTCATCTGTTTTATGAGATGAGTCTTACGTCCACGTGATGTTTCTATTTTTTAATTTGTTTTTTCACACATGGCAACTTTTTTAAAGCTATCAAAAATTTCGAAAACAGACAATGAATCTGCTTTATTTTTACTGCCACTTAGCTTTCTTTTGCTTTTCAAACACATCAAGCCAAAACTCAAGTAAAGAGTAAAGATGAGAGAAAGGGATTTCTGAACCACATCCAGAGTGCTTTCTGCCCAAAACCCCAAGACACAATGTTGGAAACTCCCGCAGTTCACATCCTGGAAGTATTCTGACTTAACACAACTGGTAAATATTAAGGATATGCTTTTGTGGATTAAATCTTAGCTCTTGTTCCAACACAACTTAATAATCTTTTGGATTGGCTTGTTTATGAAAACATCTAAATAAAAGATATATGCAAGGATAAATGTCTCAGAATCAGTTGTACTTAGTGTCAGATTTAAAGTGACTTTCTCTGCATTTATAATTGCAACTGTAATGAAAAAGTAAAAATATGTTTTATACTAAAATTTCATAGAAATATATCAGAGGTTTACAGTTATTTTCTGTACCCACAGCACCACAAGATATAATATATGACATAGTATCCCTGGTTTTCCTATATTGTGGCATTTGAACATGAGAACTCTGAAGTGAAAATCATTTTTTTACAATAAAAGATAGTAATATTTATAAGTCATCTGGATTATGCAAACCAAATAGGGGTAAAAACAAATAATATACTTAGTTAAGCTTCTGCTATTTTTTCAGGTCATTAACTTTTAATTATCTAAGATGATCAGTCACTATAAAGGAATTAAAAATGTATTGTATCTGGGTAATTGGTAAAATAAAAAGTGCTGTTCTGCATGAAAAGTCAGTAGGTGAGATGAGATGTATTCTTTTTTATCCTCTAGTACAGGGGACAATTTTTTCTGTTATACATGATGAGAGAAAATATTGATGATATCATTGCTTTGGTTCTAGTTACAAACATATTAAATTTATGTGCTTTATTTTTATGAAGAATAGATTTTAAGCATCTCACTCTATAACTGAAATAGCTCAGCAATCACTCAGAAGGTGGTTTGGTGTTAGGGATGACAAAGCAGAATGACCAGTGCTTACTTGATTTTGATGAGTGTACTTTGAGGGTTTGCTCTACAGACAGAAATAGAAGACATGCATAATGTCCCATGAGAGGACTGTTTGAGAAGGACCATGGAGGAATTTCCCTTGGAGTGTGCAAGGACATGCCCGAGGCATTGGCTACATTTGCAGAGATTAGACTCATGGACTATGAACTACAAAATGTATAGGCATATATTGTTTTCTTAAAAGTTACATGTGTATGTATATGTATGTATACATGCATGCACACACATATCTGTGATGCAGACATACACAGGTATGCAGCTTTGTAAGTTGTGTCCTTGTTATACATAGTAATGCTCAAAATGCTTTTTTTCCTCTTTGTTTGAACTGGGCCTATTTGAAATATTTCTATTTCATTTCATAGCTTTGTGGTGATTTCTCACTGGGACAAGAGAGGAATGGGAGAAAAATCTGAACTTAGATTCTACTTTCTGGGAGATGTTCTGCATTTTCCTCTTTTATTCATCACCATCACCTTTGGGAACTGAAGAGCTTTCACAATTCCCTTCCTGCCTTTTGGACTCATAAGTTGATCTAAGGCTTGGACACTAAAATATTTTTTGGTCCAGGTTTGTGGTTTTTGTGGAAATAACCCCCCTTTAAAACCAAGAAACCTTTAAGTTTCTTCCTGCCATCCTGTTTCGTGTGCCAGTTTTCACATCCAAGTTTTTTCTAGACATAATTCTCAAGCATGATTTCTTTCTTTTGTTCTTATCTTTAATTTTCTCTTTCACCCCTCCCTCTCTTCCCTGTTTTTGCTCCTTTGTAATAGCAGACAATTAAAGGTAATTAGAAAAAAGTAATCTTAAGTGGAAAGGTAACACCCTTAATCTGATCATCTGATCTTTGCTATAAGGTCAAGTACTTGGGTCAACTGAGAAATCTTACTTGGCCTATGGCATTCAAATTATTTTTTTCAGTTTTATCCATTTTTGACCTTCAACATTGCCTTTTACCAACTATAAAGGCCTTGCTCTCACCATGAATGCCAGTCAGTCATTATCTGAATGCATTTCTATCTTCTAATACTTTGTTAGAGGCAGATAAGCTAACCAACACACATTCTTGATTTTTCCAATCTCAGTTCAGTTCAGTTCAGTTCAGTTGCTCAGTTGTGTCCGACTCTTTGTGACCCCATGAACTGCAGCACACCAGGCCTCCCTGTCCATCACCAATTCTTGGAGTTTACTCAAACTAATGTCCATAAAGTCCGTGATGCCATCCAGCCATCTCATCCTCTGTCGTCCCCTTCTCCTCCTGCCCCCAATCCCTCCCAGCATCAGGGTCTTTTCCAATGAGTCAGCTCTTCGCATGAGGTGGCCACGGTATCGGAGTTTCAGCTCAGCCCCCCATCTTATGTGTTTCAGATGGCAGAGCAGGGTCTCCAGTCAAAGGCCTACTACATCTGTGTCCTCACCACCTGCTGCCAACATATTAAGTCAGTTCTATGCATTTAGGTCTTCTCATACCAATTTGTGTTTTGTGGTTGTTAATAATAGTTGGTAAAATATCAACTCTGATATTTTGTTATGTTGGTAAGATGGAAGTTAATTGTCATGCCAATAGTATTCAGCTGATGGCACGAAGGCGTTAGGGGCTGTGTTTCACAGTCACTTAGTGACTCAGGCTCCTCCATCTCTCGGCGTCTCAGTCCTTTGCTGGAACCTCTGCATCTGATTGACAGATGGGGAAGTAGCTAAAGATTATACATGGGGGAATTTTATGACTCAAACCTAGAAATGATACATCTTGAAAACATTTGCCCATTTCTGTTGGCCAACCTGCAGTCATACTTCACTGCAAGGGAACTTGTGTGTTCAGGGGCAGAAAAGAACACATTATATGTACATTTAGCAACTTTCTGCTGCAAGTAAGGATTAATTCTTTATTTTTCTTTATTAGAGTTTGGATTATCTGAAAAATTTCCATGTCATCGATTTATGATAAATTATTTTTCTTAAAAAGGCAAAACATGTCCTTGTCTATATGTTTATTTTTCCTCATAGCAATTTCTAAATCACTTAAAATAGAGGTAAGAAAATTATGTACCAAGAGTTGGTTGCTTGTTTTTGTAAATAAACTTTTAATGGATCATAGCCATTCCACTTGTTTACATATTGTCTGTGATTGCTTTTAAACTTTAACTGTAATGTTGAGTAGTTCCAACAGAGACCTTATGGCATGTAAGTCCTTATTTAGAGAATACAAAATCAGTTTTGTATGTATCTGCTTAGACAGTGATTGAAAAAATGTTCTCACCATGAATGATCTCTTCAGTGATCTCAAGCCAACCTCAGTAATATTTTATTTAAGGAAGCAAATGATAATTCACCTTCTTTTTAACTTGACAACATCATTTTCAATACCTGGGCATCTAAGAATTAAATGCTTCATGTAGGAAATAGCATTTAATTATAAAATCAATGTGATTTTGGCAAACTTCCAGAGAGGAACCTCCTTTCTATATCTTTCCCTGGTTGATCAAGGTGCAGTAAAGTAGAGAGATGTCAAAATATACATTACCAAACCTCAAAAGAGAAATGATGATCACTTTTTGGACAATGGAAACTCTAGAATATTTGATAAATCGGGGAAAGGTTAGTGAATTATGTGGTGGGCAGATTTAATGATAGTACCAGGCTTATGCTGAAGCTTTTCTCCCTTTAATTTTCAGAATTATGACGTGTACATTTTTTTCTTTATATTAATAATTCTGAAAATGGACAGAACAATGCCACCACATAGGTAAGCTTTAAAATAGGAACTGGTTCCAAGACATCTGACATCAGGCCCATTATGGTTTCTACTGTGAGGCAGCTATTTCCATTTTAGCCACTCCTTGGGTATCAGTTAATTTCTCAAATAGCCTCAGCTCTTCAAAATGTTGTTTTACTCTTTGATAAAGTGAAAATTACCTTCACTTTGAGCTAGGTGTTTAATACACATTGTTTCATTTAATCTATAATAATATTTAAGTTAAATAAATTAGGCAAATTACTATTATTATTATGTGAAGAAAAAGTTGTATTCAGAGAAGGTAAGTAACTCACCTAACCTTAAACAGGAAAAACAGTCCTTTGTTGTTGTTGTTCAGCCACTAAATCATGTCTGACTCTTTTGCGATCCCATGAACTGCAGCACACAAGGCTTCCCTGTCCTTCACCATCTCCTGGAGTTTGCTCAAATTTATGCCCACCGAGTCAGTGATGCCATCCAACCATTCCATCCTCTGTCACCCCCTTCTTCTGTTGTTTCAATCTTTCCCAGCATCAGAGTCTTTTCCAATGAGTCGCCTCTTTGCATGAGGTGGACAAAGTATTGGAGCTTACACATATAAACTTTATTATCCTTTCACCTATCAATTTTATTAGCGAAAGTCTTTTGCCCTGAGAAGTGTTTTAAAGGAAACAAAAAGCAAAGTGTGATGGATAGGTAAGTAGAGCCAGGGGAGACCTGCTAAATCGACCAACTGTAGAAAATCTCTCTGAAAAAAGGATATTGATGTTGAGATCTAATGTGAGGAGTCAGTCACAAGAAACTCAAGTCCTTCAAAAGAGAAGCAACGCCAAGTGCGTTGACACTAAAAGGAGAAGAAGGCGTTGGTCTCCATTCTACTGAGGAATATTCTAGTCAGTGTTTCTCTTTCCTGCTCTTACGTGTCTCTATTAAGTTTTTAGCTTCAGAAATTATACTCTGGGTTGAAAATATTCATCTTTATTTTCAGATGTCATCCCTCTGGTAAAGTCCATCACTGTATACATTTTTGTAATGGTTTTGGACATTTTAATCAAAGTTGTTCTAAAGTTTGTTTCTGATAATTCTAAAATGTTAACCACTGGTGAACATGAGTGTGACTCTTTGTGACCCCCATGGACTGTAGCCCACCAGGATTCTCCATCCATGGGATTTTCCAGGCAAGAATACTGGAGTGGGTTGCCATTTCCTTCTCCAGGAGATCTTCCCGACCCGGGGATCGAACCCCGGTCTCCCGCATTGCAAGCAGACGCTTTACCTTCTGAGCCACCAGGGTTTGCTTCTATTGTCTATGTCTTTCTTTCGGTTTTTGATAATTCATTTCTGTCTCTGTCAAGCCTGGTAATTTTTTAACTGAGTGTCGATCTTTGCATGTAAAAAAGTGATAAAGACTCCGGATGATGCTACCTTTATTCAGAGAGGACTTTTAATATTCATCCCGTAGCCAGGTAAAAAAATAGGTAGATCACTTTAATCCAATTTGAGACTAAAAACTTTTCTAAGCTGTTTTTACTCTTTGGTAGCCCTGATCTACTTTGACTGTGTTCTAACTCCTACATGAGTTCCCAGTGTCTCAATGGAAAGGCTGGGGCTTTTCAGGGCTCCTCCTTTTTGCTGAATAGCCTAGCACTGTCAGATTGTTAAGCACTCTTGAGCGTTTCAGGCTTTATCAAACATTTTCCTCCTCGTTTCTTGATTTTTCTTTCACTCCACGCAAAGATGAGGAATTGGTTCAGACTTGAGGGGAGAGGTATACCAATGTCACTTCATTTCTCAATGATTTCCTTTTCTCCTAATTTGGTTTCTCAAACTCCTGCTGCCATGGTAACCATGACCACTACTATTTTTCCCATACCATCTTAGTGAGTTGGCCACAAAATCTATGATGTTGTTTTCTGCTCAGCCTCTTTATCCTGTCTTGGGACTTGCAAATGTCCAAAATGAAAAAAAAAAAAATCAGTGGTGAATGGAAGGCTGTTTAAAATGGTGTTTTTCTCTCTTCAGGCTTGTGGCTCCTCAAATCCTGGCTTCCTTGTCTGCTGCAAGGTTCTTTCAAACTGCAGTTTGTTTGTTTTAATGCTAGCCAGATTTAGTAGTTTTTTGGCAGAAGAGTCTGTCTGATACAAGTAATTATAGATGGAAGCAGAAGACTGGAAGATGATTCTGGGTTTAAATTTCTATCTACAGCAATATACACTTCAGTTAGACATTTAAAGTATCTCTCAGCATAGTTTTTCTTTTCCTGAATAAAAGTAATAATGATAGTTTATGTGATTGATATGATGATTTATACACATATATGTATAATCTCATAGCAGAGCATTTGGCAAATAATAATGAAACAATAAATATTAGTTCTTTCCCTTCCTTCTCTTATTTCATTTAAAGGTCATATTTTTGACTGTTCAGTGATCCATATTTATCAGATCAGTGACATTTTCATGATATATGTAATAAGTTTTGAATGATGACAGAGAAGAAATAAATATGCAGAAAGTGTAACATGCATGAATATATTCCAAGAAAATCCATTTCATCTGCATACCAGGTACTTTCTCAAATATTAAGTTTTTTTGCAAATTTTTATCATAGTTTTTTTATTATGATATATTTAGAATGATTTAACTGAATATCAAGTAAACTCAGAACAAATAGATAAGAGAATGCATATTTTAAAAGATATTTACATCATGATGAAGAGAAAAAGATATACATTGCATTTATGTGTGCTAAAATCTATATAAAATGGATGAGATGATATAGATTTCATGAAAATACGAATCTGTTTTAAATTCATTTGCAGTGTTCCTTGTCTAGTAATCAAAAAATATTGCTAATGGTTCTGCTGTTCATATGAATGTTAGTATTTATATTTAATGAACTCACCAATTTAATTTTCTGTAAAGTCTTTTCCAATATAGAAATCTATAGTAATTGATAATCATCTCTTCGTTTGCTGTTTTTGACTGTGAGTTTCCAAAATACAGTGCTGTGGATTTATTTTCACGGTAGCTGATTACTTATCAATTCACTTTTCCAGGCTAGCAGCCTCGGAGATCAATGAGAAACTCATTGCCTTGAAAGAGATCAGGTGTTAGGTTTGTCAGAACCATTTGCTTTAGTCAAAAACAGTGTAAAATTAGTAGATTGTTTTCAAAATTCTGTCCAAGAATTAAACAATTTGATAGTCATATTCTTTATTTTCTTTTGGGAGAATATGGATTAAATATAAATTCAGAAAAATCATTTAATAAAAGGACATCAAAGGAGCCAGAAGCCACAGAGGCAAAGACAGCTCAGATACAGGTCAAAAGTTCACCCTCCCTAATAGACAATGGATATTAAGTAAAGTGATCATTGGAATTGATCACATTGGTCCAGTCACCCACAATGTGACTACACACTCCTAGCTCAGCCTCAGGTTAACACTGAAGATTTAATGTAACAATTGAAGAGAAAGTGGTGTTCTGATACACACAGATGTAACAATAGCAACAGTTTTCAGAATTTTGTATTGCTGAAATACAAATAAAATTCTGAAGCATTTTTGAGACCAAGACATTTTAATTTTGAGAAAGAAGAAAAGTCTTTTTTCAAGAAAACAAGACAAAACACCCTAAAATATTTACAACCATAATTTATTTCAGAAAATAAGGATTGGGGGATGACAAATGTAGTGTAAGAAAGATGCAATAAAAAAAAAGTATCTTAAGAAAGAAACAGTAAAAGTTTTGTAGCCATGTAACATATACACGTACATTCACATTACAATTTATTTTAGGGACCATTGAAACAAAGGCAGAGAACTGCCTTAGTCAGAGCAGTAGCTTGACAGATCTGCTATTATACCTTCTTTGTACTTTCCTCTGGGGATAGAGGACACTCTCATTTTACTATTTTTATTTATTTGGCTGCACCAGGTCTTAGTTGTGGTATGTGAGATCTTTTTTTAGTTTTGTCATGCAAACTCTTAGTTGCAGCAAGTGGGATCTAATTCCCTGACCAGGGATCAAACCCAGGCTGGCTGAATTGGGAATGCGATGTCAGCCACTGTATCACGAGGGAAGTCCTATCTTCCAACTTTTTTTCACTAATTCTGTTACTATTTTTTTTAATCCTTTTTTTTTTTTTTTTTTTTTGCTTTGCTGCGAAGCATGTGGGCTCTTAGATTCCGTCACCAGGGATCGAACAGAATCCCTGTGAAATAGAAGTATGTAGTCCTAACCAGTGCACCATCAGAGAGGTTCCTCAAATTATTATTTCTGTATGAGACTGTGCTTTATTTTATTTCTTTATGACACTGAGTGTTAATATGTAGGGCTTTAAAATTTTTGAAGGTAATTGTGTATTTAAGAATGAAGAAGAGATGATAAAGTAATCCCCCCTTTTATCTCTGAAGCCTATAAGCTTGTAATCCACTGATTATCTGAATATGTGGTTGGTCTTTTAACTAGTTTCTACAGCTGTATAATATAGAATGTGCTGCTATAGTATTACACAAGAAGTTTCTGTGTTACAAATATATACTTTGTACTCTAGGAAATTATTCCACGTAATGACACCCACAAGAGAACATTCATTAGAAAAAGCACTGAATTTTAAATCTGCTTCAATTTGACACTCAGTTAGTATCTATAAGATGAAGATTAAATTTTGTTGTTGGTGGTAGTGTATTAAAATATTTGATTACAATTTCAAAATATTTTTTGTAAATGTTGCTAACGTTTACAGATAGAGATATCGCATAAAATTCTATATTCCTCACTTCTTTCAAAAAATCAATTTACTTCACCTCCCTGTGCCTTATTCATCTCATTTTTAAAATGGGAATGGTGGTGGCAGTCTCATAAGTACTGACTGTTTGGGATAGATGGAGTCTTTTGCATATGGTGTTGTGAGACTTAATGAACCATTATATATCAAGCAGTGAACACAGCATGGTGCAGAACTGACACTCCACTCATGATGGCCAGCACTGTTTGCAGTCTCAAAAGATCATGGCATTCCTGTTTTCTGAGGATGATCGCCTGGCATCCCAGCCTCGCAGCTCCAACCTTTGCTGATTCAGTTGCCAGAGACCAGGCAGTGAGGAAGCCCCACTGAACATATGCAGACATAATGGACAGCATTCTGGTCTTGTCATCCTCTGCCCAGGAACAAGGCAGAATTTGCATAGAATGCTAATAAAAAATGGACAAAAACCGTACTAGATTTTAAAAAACCATGTCCATTGAGTTGGTGATGCATCTCATCCTCTGTTGTCCCCTTCTCCTCCTGCCTCAATCTTTCCCAGCATCAGGGTCTTTTCTAATGAGTCAGTTCTTCACATCAGGTGAGCAAAGGATTGGAGCTTGAACTTCAGCATGAGTCATGCCAATGAATATTCAGGATGTATTTCCTTTAGTATTGACTGGTTTGATCTCCTTGCAGTTTAAGGGACTCTCAAGAGTCTTCTCCAACACCACAGTTCAAAAGAATCAATTCTTCAGTGCTCAGCTTTCTTTATGGTCCAACTCTGGAAAAACCATAGCTTTGACTATATGGACCTTTGTTGGCAAAGTAATTATCTCTGCTTTTTAATATGCTGTCTAGGTTTGTCATAGCTTTTCTTCCAGGGAAGAAGCATCTTTAATTTCATGGTTGCAGTCACCATCTGCAGTGATTTTGGAGCCCAAGAAAATAAATGACAAATTATATATATATGAAATTCATACATATATGAAACTAAGATTGTGTAACCTATTGAAGTTTAAATATTCTTGTTGGCAAAGTAGGGATAAAACCCTATTTTCTTGACCTGCACGCTATTTCAGTGAATCTTGCTACCTGCTTTCAGCTTTTACTTTTTATCCTACTTATGTTGAGAGCCTCTTTCAGAGAAAAATTATTAAGATATATGTGAAAATACATACTGTGAAGCAATGAGTCTTGAGGGTGGAATTTGTTCACTTGGAGGAGGATAGTGAATTTTCATTAGAAACACAGTGATGCATTTTTCACCCAAAGCTCTGTGGTTTATTTTTCTGTCTTTGGGAATTTCACAAACAACACGTAAAATCTAGCCAAACCTTTGAGGTTTGCTTTTCCATAAGTACATGGAACATGCCAAAGGCTGCAACTGTAGCCAAAGAAAACAATGGAAACCACGAGACCTGCTGGCCTGTCTCCTCTCTCCTCTACTTGATTTTAAGCCCCAGGAGAGGAAACCACCTGAGTTGCATTTGTATATGGTTAGAGCTCTCGAGAACGAACACTCCTCGCTAACAGTTCTTGTTTAATTTGAAATAAAGGGATAAAAGTATTCAATTCTAAGGAAGTAGAGACTGTTTTGTTCCTACCATTGTTGTTCCTTTTTTAAACTTATGTCTTCATTGTTAACATTTCCAAGGAGCCTCAGCATAGGTGCGGGTAACTGCAGTGTGCGTCTATTTCCAGGGCTTCCGGAAGCCAAAGTGACCCCAGTATCTCCTTAGGAAAACTAAATAAGAGGAATCTACTGGGCCCCACCAGCTGGCATAATAGACTCTGTACTGCTTGAAAACAGAGTTAACATGTTTTAAAATTCCTTTGTTATTCATTGGTAAGCATCTAGGATATTATTGAGTAAAAGTTTACTTTTAACTTTTTTCATCTCAGTTTATACCGTAGACAGGGCTGCGTCATACACTACATTTGTCTTCCTTGTCTCTAGCCTTTAAGTACCATACCCAT
This sequence comes from Muntiacus reevesi, assembly GCF_963930625.1. NCBI lineage: Eukaryota > Metazoa > Chordata > Mammalia > Artiodactyla > Cervidae > Muntiacus > Muntiacus reevesi. The sequence goes on along the minus strand of NC_089269.1, from coordinate 18,426,453 downwards.
CTCCAATCCCAATCCTGATTACATTGTTGTGCAAATTCAATTTAACTAAGACCTATTAAGCAATATAATCTCTAGAGCCTGATTGCTGGAGTTACTTAACCTTTCACTGCCTCAATTTCATTATCTACTTTAGTCTTCATAGGATTGTCATGAGATTAAGTGAGTGAGTACATATAAAATGCTTACAACAGTGCTTATTATCAATAAATTGGAAATGATCAATAAATATTTGCCACTAGTCAGCAAGGCGGTAATAATACTAACTAGTAGGATGTCCTAGTAGCTTGTCACAGATTAGAATATGAAGATAGGAAACTCGGAGAAGTCTTAAGAAGCATAATTAAAACCTTTAATTGGTAGCATTTGATAACAGGCCTGCCTTCTTCAGTGTTTTTATTGAGGTCAAATACCAAAGATACATAAACTCTCAGGCTGACGTTCCTTGCACTTACTAGAAGAGAACTTTTGGAGAGCGGGGCAGTTTTACTCACTACTTTATTCAACTGCACATTTTTCTTTGAGCAAAGATTGAGTGACCTGGTGGTCCTGTGCCTGCTAGGTAGAGTAATTCTAGCTGCTGTAACAAAGTTCAAAATTTCAGTGGTGTAAGAAACTACAAGTTTTATTCTGATTCATGCAACCATGCAGTGAGTACACTCCTGCTTGGCACGCAGCTTTCTCAGTGGGTGATTCAGGGACATAGGTCCCTTTGTCTGGCTCCACTATCCCCCTGGGCCTTAAAGGGCTATGCTTCTTATCACAAGATGGAGTGAAAAAGGAAAGATAAGGTAACATTGCCTATTAATTGCTTTGTTCTGGAAATGACAAATTCCACATTTTTCTTTGAATTTGTCAAGATTCCATCCAAATGCAAGAGAAATTGGGAAATAAAATAGTCCTTGTGTAGCTGCTTATAAAAAACAAGTTTATCTACAGGAGAGAGGGAGTAACCTTGTTGTATGATTAGTCACTTCTTCCACACAAGGCTACAGGGATGAATCTAAGACCTGCTCTCATTTATTAAGGGAAAAGTAGAGCACAGGTTGGAAGCCAGGAGATGAGGTTCTTCATCAAGTCCATGAAGGTCAAGTAATGCTCTAAGGAGGGTGTGACACCACAGTTGCATCATAAATGCACACAGTTCAGCCACACAAAAGGAAAGTCACCATATTTTCAAAAAGAAACAATAATTTGCAGAAGTATTGAGGCCAAGTAATTCCAAAAACCTGAACACAGGTGTTCAGGGCCAGCTGAAAGATGAGCAATACATTCAACTGATCAATGTTTCATAGGGGCCACAAGCTAATTTTTAGGAAAATTACCCTAAATACAGTGCATAACACATTTGAAGATATTAGAATCTCTGAAAGCCCCGAGAGATGGTATTGGACAGGGAAGTCTGGCATGCTGCAGTCCATGGGGTCACAGAGAGTCAGACACCACTGAGTAGCTGAACTGAACTGAGAATCTCTGAAGCTAGTTGACAGATGAAGAAATGTAAGTGGACAATGGCATATTGTGCAGAAAAATCAAAGAAGCTTTAGTATTTCACCTCTTATATTGCTGCCCGTTTTTGTTTTCTGGTTTTTTTTGCATGTGATTTCTGCCATCTTTGCATATTCCAATACAAACAAATATTTTAAAAATGGATCAAAACTTTTATAAGCTTTTGGAGAACTATGTTGCTTTTTCATTTCTTTTAAACATGTTGCAAAACAAGAATAATAATGAGAATCAACATATGCATATAATGTCGACTCCTATGACTGGTGAACTAAGTATCCATTATGCTGGACTCAAAGAAACAGACTCTCTCTCATACACACACACACACACACACACACACACAGGGGACAAAGTCAATTAGGAGCTGAGTATAAAGTAAAGGAACATTGAGATCTATTTGCGTTTCTTTTGATCATTTACTTCCGTTACATATCCCATAGTTAATGTCCTAGTGATTGTAAATCCACTAGGAGATTTAGCTTACATATGAGTAACCATCATCTGCTCAATATTTTCTGGGAACTTGGCTGCCATTTGTGTTCATCAAATATTTGAGAGTTATTTTCAAAGACTCTGGGCTGTCCAGTGCCAAGCTATCATTGGCCCAGCAACTTACCCTCAGTTCCTAAGTAGCTTCTTTCTAGAGAAATTTAATCTGCATGTTTCTAATCCATTTAAAATTAGATCATGAAAATATAGTTTTATAAGAGCTATCCAAAATCCTTATGAGAGAGTTTCTTTATTTTTCCCCCACTAAATGAAGATGTCGCATTTGTTAAACTTCAAGTATGCTGCAAAACTAGAAACGTCTTAGAAACAGATTTTAAAACTTGGCAGTCTCTATTCTTTTATCCCTAAGGCATAGAGTAGGTACTTTGGAAGTTTCTTTGTGCATTCATTTTTAGAACACTGCTTGGAGTTTACTCATGATGGGCTGAGTTCCTTCCTTTCCACCAAGCCACAACTCTTCCTTTGGAGCTTCTGAATTCAAAGGAAGCTTCACAGGTGGAGTACCATGATGACTTCATAAGAAAGAGTTTGAGACAGATATTTTCAATTTTCTCTTAAAGATAATTTCACATACTTCTTCAAGCAGGGCTGTGTTCAAAATCACTTCCTGCCACATGAATTCTCATGTTGTGAGAATTTTCATATTGTCAATGACAATTGACATATTGTCATATTGTCAATGACAATTCTCAATTGTCATTGTAGTTTTCCTTGATGTACTGTTTGCTATTACAATCAACCCTATTTCAATTTGACCATGTTTGAGTCTCAACTTAAGAATTTTTTTCTCTTAAAAGCATAGAGAAATTAATCGATCTATCACAATATAAATGTCATGTTAATCATAATTATTTTATTTGGTGTTACATAATTTTTAGTTTACTGATATTATTAACAAGCATAATTAGAAATTAACTGCTATTTAATCAATATGACCTCAAATGTATTGCATTACTGCCTATCACTAATTCCATTTACTTACTGAAAAAAAAATTGTCTTAATGTGGAAATGTAAGTGTAGGTTGTACAGTGAATCCTAAAATGAATCTGGCAAATATACAGTGCTAAAAACTATTGTCCAAGCATAGTATGTTGATGTGGGTTCCATATCTCCAAAGCTCACATAAGGGAAATCTATAAGTATTTCATATGATAATTACTAACTCTGTATTTTAGGTTATTTAAGAGGGTTAATGTCTCATGGAATGAAATGATGCTGAATATCATAGAAACTGAAAAGTATCTGTAGGATTTGGTAGTAGATGAGTGAAAATGCCACAGTGTACAGCCCTCCCTGTATTGGCAGGGGATTGGTTTTAGGATCCCTTGCAGATACCAGGAACTACAGATGCTCAAGTTCCTTATATAAAATGGTTTAGCACAGTGAATACAGTCAGCCCTTCTTATCCGTGAGTTTTTATTCCACAGATATGGAGGGCAGACAGAAAATGTTTTCCTGTAAATGAGGGCTAAAAGAGGAGGCACAATGGTTCCATCCTGGAATGGAGAAGACAGAGAAATGGGGCTGAAAAGGAGAAATGCTGGTCAGAGGAGAGGAGTGGTTATGCACTCATCATAAGACACACTTTTTTTTTTCTGTAACAGCATTATATCTTGGTTGTCTCTCCCCTGTATTCTCACCGTCCTTATCAATCTCTTATGTTGGTTCCTCCTGTACATGAATTTCATTATCTTAGTTCTTTAAGACAACTTAATGGAGCAGGTATTATCTTCACTAGTTTAGAAATGATGACCCTGAGATGCTTTTGGTGTTTTTCAGTCACCCAGTCATGTCTGACTCTTTGAGATCTCATGGACTACAGCACGCCTGGCCTCGCTGTCCCTCACCATCTCCTGAAGTTTGCCCAAGTTTATGTCCATTGCATCAGTGATACCATCCAGCCATGTCATCCTCTGATGCCCTCTTCTCCTCATGCCCCAAACTTTCCCAGCATCAGGGACTTTTCCAATGAGTTGGCTTTTCACATCGGATGACCAAACTACTGGAGTTTCAGCTTCAGCATTAATCCTTCCAATGAGTATTCAAGGTTGATTTCCCATAAGATCGACTGATTTGATCTCCTTGTGTCCAAAGAACTCTCAGGAGTCTTCTCCACCACCACAGTTTGAAGGCATTAGTTCTTTGGCGTTCTGCCTTCTTTATGGTCCAGCTCTCACAATTGTACATGACCACTGAGAATACAATAACCTTGACTATACAGACCTTTACTGGCAGAGGAATGTCTCTGCTTTTCAACAACATGTCTAGGTTTGTCATCACTTTTCTGCCAAGAAGCAATCATCTTCTGATTTCACAGCTGCAGTCACCATCCACAGTGATTTTAGAGCCCAGGAAGAGGAAATCCATCACTGCTTCCACCTTTTCCCCTTCTATTTGCCATAAGGTAATGGGACTGGATGCCAAGACCTTGGGTTTTTGTTTGTTTTTTTAATATTGAGTTTTAAGCTGGCTCTTTCACTGTCTTCCTTCACCCTCATCAAGAGGCCTTTTAGTTCCTCGTCACTGTCTGCCATTAGAGTGGTATCATTCACATATCTGAAGTTGTTGATGGTTTTTCCACCTATCTTGATTCCAGCTTGTAACTCATCCAGCCTGGCATTTCTTGTGATGCGCTCAGCATATAGGTTAACCAAGAGGGTTAACCAAGAGCAGACAGCCCTGTCATACTCCTTTCTCAATCTTGAACCAATCAGTTGTTCCATACAGGGTTCTAACTGTTGCTTCTTGACCTGCATACAGGTTTCTCAGGAGACAGGTCAGGTGGTCTGGTATTATCATATCTCTAAGAGCTTCTGAAGCTTGTGAGGCTCTTAAAGAGATGGGAAGATGCTTTAAGATTACATAAATAATATATTGCAGGCCTAGGATTTGAATACAAATCTATATGCCTTCAAAGTCAGAATTTTCCAATCTACACTGCCTTGCTAGGCCACAGCTGGGCAGACTCCAGTGCTTGACTCTTTCCCTGCTGAAGGTAGGGCTTTCCAGGTGTCCCTAGCAGTAAAGAATTCGCCTACCAATGCAGAAGATGTAAGAGATGCTGATTCCATCTCTGGGTTGGGAGGATCCCCTGGAGGAAGGCATGGCAACCCACTCCAGTAATCTTGCCTGGAAAATCCCACGGACGGAGGAGCCTGCCTCCTCCAGTCCATAGAGTCGCAAAGAGTCGGACATAGCTGAAGTGACTTAGCAGTAGCAGCAGCTGCTGAAGGAATCCAGAGATCAGCTAGCTTTCCTTTGTTCTTTAGGGCTACTTCTACCCATGCCTAATCTGCATTCTACCCACTCAGTCTCTTACATTTCATCTTCCTGCATGCCTAGTTTTGAGTAGTAATAGTCTTTCAGTTTTATCACTTTCATTGTTTTTTTTGGTATTGTTTGAAGACTGCTGCAAATCTCACTATAAGAAAGCAATTGGCACAGCCGCGTGATTGTCACAAAATTTGAAGAATCACATCAACTTCTTGATAAGTCTAGACAATCTAAGTATGTATAAACTAGTGCTGTTTTAATGCCAAGACATTGTGACCCATATATTCCTTTGTATAAAGAAGCAAGTCAAATGTTTTTAGTAAATAATTGCGTGATATCTCTTGTATATGTTCCCACAAGGCTTTAAAACCGAATGTCCCACCAATAGAGTTTTATAAAGTTTTTGCTGTCTATAATGAACAAAAGCCAAGTATAATTAATCCTGGCCAGTTCTCTCAGCTCCCTTGTACCCTTTAGCTCTATCACTTTGGAAATCATTGAGGGTTAGGTGTGATTGTAACTAATACATTCCCATACGTGTCTAACACCTCTTCTTAGCAGCCCCAGACTTCCGTATGCACAATTATTCTGGAAAGTGTAGATTTATTCCCTTATGAGCATTTTCAAAAAGGTGCAAACTGAAGTGTAAATGGCATTCATCTCACCAAGTCGATTGGAATGTAGCTGCTGTTAAGGTAGTTTTAAAAAAAGAAATATAATGTCTCTCTCAGAGATAAAGATTTTGAATACAAATATCTAGACTCAAACATCCTTTACAGATTCAGTTTCAGCAGTTTGATTTGCTGCTTTAATTTGAGGACAGTCATGGTTTGGGTATGGTTTTAAGACAAAGGTTGGAAATCTGAACAAACAATGGGGTAGGTCTCTCCTCTTGTACGTGGTGTATTTTTGCTAAGAGTGTGCTTCTAGAAAGAGGTAAATGTGACTTTGTTAGGTGACAGATCTGCTCTGTTCTCTCATGCATGTAAGCACAATCTAAGACTAGCTGGCTGTGAGGGTGATTTCATTTTCAAGTAATTTATTCATTAAATAATCTCTTCCACATCTTATTAAAACCCAATAAGCGTAAGAAAAAGAAAAAAAAAAAAAAAACAAAAAACCCTGCTTTTAGAAACTACAATCAATCTCACTGATTTTAAAAGTAAAGTAACTTTCAGTCCCACCCCCATCTACCCTGCTTGATTGTGATTCTAAATGAAAGAACTGGGATTTAAGTATCTTTGTTCTTGTGCTTCTCATAGTAAAGGCATACAACAGAAATGCAATAAATGTTTGTAGTAATCAACTAAATATATAAATGATGCTGCTGCTCATAGAAATGACTGAATCCTACAATGGCAAAAAGGCTTAATAGCCTACTATCACATGATTTGAAGTTGGAATTAATAGGTTTTGTTTTGCTTTGCTTTGCGTTGTTTGTCAGACTTAGAGTTTTTAAATAGCTAAGCATGGGGTTAATTTTGACAGGTAAGTTTTACTGTTTGGATACACATTAAACATTTGGTTCTAATTGAGGTTTTTTGCTCAGGCCACCCAAAAGTTTCCTTTTAAGAATATGTTTATGTCTGTATGTTTTTTCCCTGTCACTATTTGCTGATGCAGTATTTAATTTCTTTCATTTATGGCCTAAAGTATAATATTCTGCCAAATGAAAGAGAGTTTGCTAAGTATGAAAAAACATATTTTCCAGTTTTCCATTAGGAAATCCAAACCTCCATAGCTCCATTTGGATTCTGTGTTTCACTATTTTGTCCCAATTCACTAGTTACAGATGTTTTTAAAAAGTGCTGGAAGGCATAAGACCAATATCTAACCTGAATATGGAAATTAACCCAGTAGGTATCCCAAATTTTGTTTCCCCTTAATTTAAAGTTACATGAAACTAAAATAGCTAGTAAATTCATTCGATTTTTTTAAAAATACATGAAAATGATTGTTTCATTGCCTGATTTTTAACACACTTAAGGGCACACACATGCATCTTATACACACAGGAGAAAAAGATTGATTTCTTAATAATTACTTTTACAAATGTAGATGATAGCAGAAATCCTACAACTTTGCTTCTCATGTGTTGCTGTCTTCATGATTAGGTAAGCATCAGTAGACTCCAAGAAGCATGCGCTCCAAAAGTCTGAGGATCAGGTGGTAAAATTTCATTCTTTTAGTATAAGAATGCATGCATGCTTGGTCTCTCAGTCATGTCTTGTGACTCCATAGACTGTAACCTGCCAGGCTCCTCTGTCCAGGGAATTTTCCAGACAAGAATACTGGAGTGGATTGCCATGCCCTTTTCCAGGGGATCTTCCTGACCCAGGGATTGAACCCACGTCTCTTGCATTTCTTGTGTGTTCAAGCAGATTCTTTACCACTGCACCACCTGGGAAGTCCAGTACAGGAATAAATTCATAGTAAAAAAAAAAAAAAAAAATTATAGAAGTATCCCACCCAGAGAAAAGGTTTACAACTTTGTTGGAAATTAAGAAGTTTGTGATTTAATTAGCCTTAATTCATTTAGAGAAATATGGATCATGGCATTCTGTATGGAACTTGGGGAAAATAAAGTTTAAATAGATCAGTATTTTTTAGTACTCTTGAAATGAGAACAAGGCATTATTTGAGAGGCATGAGCACTTAGACCATTAGAAATCTGTACTCTATAGAAAAGCAGATGATTTTCCAAGCTCTGCCCCAGCCTGAGTGAAATATTCCTCAAGACCACGCAAATCCCTTTGCCTGGATTGCATGCTCAGCATTTACTTTTATAGAAAGAAAGAGATGCCACAGTTTGCAAATATAATCATTCCAGGAACTAGAAAGGAACGTTAAAAAGTTCCCTTTTATGTGAAAAATTGATATTCCATTTCATAAGCTAAACCTTTGTTAAGGCAAATAATTCTACAAATATTCATTGAGCTAGGCATATAAAAATGAGCAAGACAGTCTCTGCATTGAGGAAATTCACAATATGAAAGCCTCTGCGACAGGAGATTTGTTCAAGTCCTGATGGTTTAAATGCAGATGGGAGAACACATTGATTCTGCCTGGGTTTGTCCACTGAAGGCTTCCTACATTGGTGACCTTTCTACTTCAGTGGATAGTTTTCCTTCATGAGTTTAGTTAGCATATAAATTGAGCTACATTTCATAAGAAGTAGATCACCAAATTAATTGTTTGCATCTCTCTTTGCCCCTTTTTGTACTGTTTTAATAATACCACATTGAAAATGATTAAACTATGAGTATATAGTAATGTTTTAAGTGGGTCCGAGAAGGGCAACCTGAATAGGATTGGATGTCTGATCTTGTTGTTCAGCCGCTCAGTCATGTCCAACTCCTTAGACCCTAGGGACTGAAGCATGCCAGGCTTTCCTGTCCTTCACCATCTCCTGGAGCTTGCTCAAACTCAAGTCCTTCGAGTTGGTGATGCCATCCAACCATCTCCTCTTCTGTCATCCCCTTCTCCTGCCTTCAATCTGTCCCAGCATCAGGGTCTTTTCTAATGAGTTGGCTCGCTGCATCAAGTGGCCAAAATTTTGAAGTTTTAGCCTCAGCATCAGTCCTTCCCATGAATAATCAGGATGGATTTCCTCTAGGATTGACTGGTTTTAACTCCTTGCAGTCAAAGGGACTCTCAAGAGTCTTCTCCAACACCACAGTTCAAAAGCATCGATTCTTCACTGCTCAGCCTTCTTTAGGGTCCAGCTCTCACATCCATAACACAGCTACTGAAAAACACATAGCTTTGACTATATGGACCTACGTTGTCAAAGTAATAGCTCTGCTTTTTAATATGCTCTCTAAGTTTGTCATAGCTTTTCTTCCAAGGAGCAAGCGTCTTTTAATTTCATGGCTGCAGTCACCATCTGCAGTGATTTTGGAGCCCAAGAAAATAAACTCTGTCTTTATTTCCATTGTTTCCCCATCTATTTACCAGGAAGTGATGGGAGCTGGGCCATGATCTTAGTTTTTTGAATACTGAGTTTTAAGCTAGATCTTACCTAGCTTCAACTAGATCTTATCTTATTATTTTATTACAGCAAAGGAAATAGCTACAATTGCACATGGGCATACACATATATGGGGCTTTCCAGGTGGTGCTAGCGGTAAAGAGCATGCCTGCCAATGCAGGAGTCTCAAGAGACGTGTGATCAACCCCTGGGTCAGAGCGGTCCCCTGGGGTAGGAAATGGAAACACATTCAAGTATTCTTGCTGAAAAATGTTAAGGACAGAGGGGCCTCGTGGGCTACACAGTCCATGGTATCACCAAGAGTCAGACACCAATGAGTACCCCTGCAAGCAAGCAAAATGTGCATATATGCACATAAAAATTCAAATAAAAATGATTGAAAAATAATACAGATTTTATTGAAGTTGGGGAATATGGTTGTCGATAAACTACACATATTCTTGAAACTCCCCTTTAGGTTTCCTCTCTTCCCTAATCTTTTTCAGCTACTCTTTCTTGTCCTTTGTCCTTATTCCCTTAATGTTTCCATTTGAAACATTACTCCCACAATCCTGTAATATACCCAAAGCTACTATTTAAAAATTAGTGAAAAAATGTTTGACAGTATTCAAAACTTTCCTCTAATTAAAATGTAGACTTCTTTTTGCCAGTCAAGCATGAGGTGAGGATCCTTAATTCAGATGTGTAATTCCCAAATGATAATGAAAAACAGTTTAATCTTTCTCTTTATAAATGTAAGCAGGGAATAAGGAAAAATTTGTGAAATGCTCATTACATATCGGGAACTGCAGGTAAAATATCACTTGTGATTCTCACTATAATACTAGGTAATTTTAATTTTTTATTTTAACAGACAAGGAAGTTGACACATTTCATTAAGGATATAGATGAGAATTAAAGCCAAGTTGGTCTGACTCTACATACTCACTTTCCCAATACATTAGAATGATTTTACGAAAAGTGGTAACAGCAGTATATTCTGAATGTGTGAGCACAGACACTTGAAAATAAATGGATCTACAACAAACTTCCTGAGGCTCCAAAATATGTTTGACCTCTTTTCCTTTCTCTTCCCCCAGAAAAATTCATCCACATTCTGAAAATAATGATTTTATGAATAATCCCCAATTGTTTAATGCCATAAACTCCAAAGCAATAACCATTATTTTCATCTGGAAATCTAGAGATTGTGAAGGAGGAGAAATCTTTCCTAAAGTTAACTTTTAGGGAAAAGTGAGCTTTTAAGATCTGTTTTCTCAAAATACCATTCTGTAAGTGGTCTACCAAAGACACTCCAGTTGGAAGACTTAAAACATGAATCTACCAGTGACCAAGGATGACAAAGATTGACACAGGATATTTGAAGCATAAAAAATAAACTGTCTTTATGTAATTACCCGAGCCACTAAAATAGAAAATTCTAACATGATAGAACCCTTCCAGAATTACAAAACTTCTATGCTGATCTAGTTACATTTTTGGAGTTTTTTTAGCTGACAAGGACATTTGTCAGGGTAAGGACATACAGAAAATTGTATCTACTGTATCTAGCTGTAAACTTTCCAACATCCCGGGAGGAACGTACATGTTTAAGACTTCTTCAGCAACCACTAAAGCAGTATCAGGAAACTACAAGTTAAAGTATAAGACAATTAAAACAGGTACCATGATTGGGTCCAGAGTTTTATGTATTCCCTCTCAGAAGAACTTGAATAGAGGTCCAAGATAGCCCAGTATAGATGTCTATATTGAGAAGAGGCAAAGGAGCGCCTGTAGCAACTAAGAAAAATATTCTCTGCTAATGAGCCATTTCCAATCAGAAACTAATAATGTAGGGAGACTAGATAGGACATTCTACAAATAGTCATACATTTTCTAATGTTAACCAGCAAGTTATAAAATAGTTTTTCTTTATTTGAGAAATGCATTGCACTGTATAGGGAATTTACAGTTTTAAAGAGAATGATTGATGTGTTGAATTTGAAAAAGTTCACATAATTTAGTAATGTAACCTCCTTTTCTGTTATGATTTGAAGCATTTGCAGCTGTAATGGCCTTTGAGTCCCTGGGATAAAGGCCTCAGCCAAAGCCAGGAGTTGCCTATAAAGTTCTCCTTGACAGAAACTGGGATGGAATCCAGGCTCATTTCAGCAATATTTGTGGAGAAGAGGATTGAACTCAATATATTTGACCCAAAAGTGCATTTTTGGGGCTTGCACCATATTTATTAAAGCCTTGTGGCAGACCTAGAAGTTATTAAATGGGTGAGAGCTGGCTTTATAAAGACACAGTTCTAAGCAGCCATGGTTCAATTCGACATATTTTTACTGATCACCTACCTGGAGGCATATCCTAGACTAGGAACTCACGGTTATAAAGAAAGAGGCAAGTATCATTCACAGACTCACTCAACTCTGAGTCTAGTCGAGAAAGAAGGCAGATATAAATAACCATAAAACATGGTATGGTATGATAAAAGATTGTAAAACGGGTACACGGTGCAACTGGGAGTTACAGATACTGAAAAAAATCAGGACTGCATCCACAGGGAAAGTAGCATTTTGAGTTGGGAGATGATGAAATTGTGCATGACTGGTGTGTGTGGAAGGTTGGGGTATGGGAGCAGGATTCCAACTAAAAAATAAGTAAATTCAGAACACATTCAAGAAACTGAAGTTAGCATTTCAAGAAGCAACATTTTAGCTGGATTCTAAGATACATATTTTCAGAAGAAAATATTTTAAAATATTGAAATTAAGATTTTGATATGATTGTCATTGGTTCAGTTGGACTTGTAAAGATAATCTGGACAAATAAGATAGAAAATCAGGAATTTGAAAATCGAACAGAGAAGAGTTAGGGCCACTGCTTCAGTACTCACCAGTCCTGTGGCCTTGAATATGACTTTCCTATTGCTGCTGTAATCGTCATAATTTTTGGCTTAAAACAACAAAAATGTATTATTTGACATTCTTGAGGTCAAAAGTTTGAAAGGGATCAGCAGGGTTGTAATCCTTATAGAAGTGTGGGGAGAAAATCTACTTCTTTGCTATTTCCAGCTGGCAGAAGTCACCTCATTCCTTTGTTCATGACCTCTTCCTTCATTTTCAAGGACAACAGCACAGCATCTTCAAATCTCCGCTTCTGTCATCACATCTTCTATGATTCTGATCCTTTTCTTCCCCTGTTATAGGGATCTTTGTGATTACCTTAGTCCTAATTGGGTAATTTGGGATTTGTTGTTTCGTCTCTAAGTTGTGTCTGACTCTTTTGCAACTCCACGGACTATAACCTGCCAGGTTCCTCTGTTCATGGGATTTCCGAGGCAAGAATACTGGAGTGGATTGCATTTCTTTCTCCAGGGGATCTTCCTGACCCAGGGATTGAAGCCATGTCTCCTGCTTGGCAGGCAGATTCTTTACCACTGAGCCACCAGAGAAACCTAATTCAGGATTATCTTCCCATTTAACAACCCTTAATCACACCTATAAAGTCCCTTTGCCATGTAAGATAACATATTTACATTTTCTGGGGATTAGGATGTGAACATCTTTGAGGGGCAATTTTTCAACCTACTGTACCCTTGGAACTTTATCTAATCTCTAAAGCATAGCTTTTTATCATGTTGTAAAATAGGGATAATAATGTTTCACAGGGTTGTTCTGTGATTCAAATGAAAAGTGGAATATAAAACTATTAGCATACCACTTAATAAAAAATTGTAATTACCATCATTAGTGTTGTAAATGGTATTATCATTTTGAGATTTACGGATATAAGAAAGAGCTTTATCCATTTTATTTGGTGATACAGAGCTGATCCTTTGAGGAGCAAGATTAGTTACACTGTCAGAACTTGATATGTCAACATTGAGTGTCATGAAGTTTTCTATGGAAAGAATAGAGACATAGGACACTCTTATAGGATGTAGTAAGGCAGTATAAATTTTCAAGGGGACTATAGGACAAACTAAAAATATTTGCAGTGTATATGATAGGTGTAGAATGAATATTCTCATGATTTTTAGACTGCCTGAAATAGGTAAACAATATTATTCCAATAGAAAACGTGGCAAGAACATGATAAAAATTCTCTGAAAAAGGATCACAAATCAAAAACAAATGTTTAAACTATATATTTACAGTCAGTAGTGATCAAATAAAGAAGTGCTAAAATAATTAATTGCTATGATCCATAAATAGGACACGAGAAATAAAGAAACTGTTGAGGGTGATACTGGGTCTTATCCAGTACTACATCCTCAACAAGTAATGCGATCTCACCTTTTGGAAGCTGGAGGGGGTGTTGGCCATATTCAAAGGAGTACATAATAAATAAGAAACAATAAGAAGACATATTATGCAAAATGCAGCAGAGATTTCTCAGTGGTGTCCTCTGGTAAATTTAGAAAAATATTCACAAAAGTGTAGCCTTCAAATATCCATCAAGTATTGAGAGTAACAAGTTAGTTTACAAAAATGTCAAGCCCATGAAAAAATGTCTTATTTGCCTCACCTCTTCTTTATCTGCTTCAACCCCAAAGGAGAAATAAACAGAACAAAACAAATAAACAAGCAAGTGAACCAAAGAACTCCACAGATTTCATTCAGAGAAGGAGGAGGTTCAGAAAAAGAGACAAAGGCCAACTACCTTCTATTCCTGAAGCCAGGAGGCCCATCTGTAATAGGCAAGGTCTCAGAAAGCTGTAGAGAATGTTTATCTTTGAATGAAGCTCAAAGTTTCTGTTATTACCTGAGGCTAGATGCATTTAATTACTGAACTGAGAATACATTAAGCAATTTAAGTAGCAGTAGGACTTGCTCTTCCATAAAAGTGATTGGAAAAGTCATGAACTTTTACCACTGAATGGTTATGGAGGGAGAGTGAAAACACAATACAGCTGCTTTTTATTACCTTCAGTACAAGTTGTACAGTGTACTTGTTATACATACATATTTAATCAAGCCATCATTAACATTAATAAAAGCTAGGAAATAATCTCAATATTCAAAACCGGTAGAAATAAGATAAATGATGAGACAAGAGTCAGTAGAAATGTATGTGGTTTTAAAGCACTCTTATTTTACCATAAAATCTTTGACAGTGATTGCTCAGTGTATCTGTTCATTTTAATATAAAATTAATTTTGTAAACTATTCACCATAGAGGGCTGTGATGTTTTCCATTGTTTTGCAGTGGTTTGTTAACTTGGACTATATTGAAGAGATTTGATGCTTCCCATTAGACCTGAGAGTCAAACAGTTTCTCTTTTCGTGCTTTGGATTTAGAACATTGTGAAGAGGGAAGTGCAAAATTATCACAAAGAATGATAAAATAAAGTAGCAATGATTTTTGATATTGCAAGTTTTAGATGCATGTTGTTGAAAAAATACAATCTGTAATGTGAAAGAGAAATAATATCTGTGATGCACTGAACAGTCTCTTTATTATGTCAGGGGAATATTTCTCAAAGGACTTCTTAGAAAGGAAAGATTCTTTCTTTCAACACATTTATTGGGTGTCCATAATAAAGCAATAATCACACCAATTCCCAGAAATAATACAGGACACTTATCAGATATGTTTCTTGGGCTAGGAAGGGTAATCAGATAATCATGATGGTATGATCACTAGGTAGAGCCAAACATCCTGGAATGCACAGTCAAGTGGGCCTTAGGAAGCATCATTACAAAGAAAGCTAGTGGAAGTGATAGATTTCCAGTTGAGCTATTTCAAATCCTAAAAGGTGATGCTGTGAAAGTGCTGCACTCAATATGCCAGCAAATTTGGAAAATGCAGCAGTGGCCACAGGACTGCAAAAGGCCAGTTTTCATTCCAGTTCCAAAGAAAGGCAATGCCAAAGAATGCTCAAACTACCACACAATTGCCCTCATCTCACATGCTAGTAAAGTAATGCTCAAAATTCTCAAAGGCAGGCTTCAACAATATGTGAACAATGAACTTTCAGATGTTCAAGCTGGTTTTAGAAAAGGCAGAGGAACCAGAGGTCAAATTGCCAACATCTGTTGGATTATGGAAAAAGCAAGGGAGTTCCAGAAAAACATCTATTTTTGCTTTATTTACTATGGCAAAGCCTTTGAGTGGATCACAAACAAACTGGAAAATCTTTCAAGAGATGGAAATATCAGACCACCTGACCTGCCTCTTGAGGAATCTGTATTCAGGTCAAGAAGCAACAGTTAGAACTGGACATAGAACAATAGACAGGTTCTAATTTGGAAAAGGAGTAGGTCAAGGCTGTATATTGTCACCCTGCTTATTTAACTTATATGCAGAGCACATCATGAGAAATTCTGGGCTGGAGGAAGCACAAGCTGGAATCAAGATTGCTGAGAGAAATATCAATAACCTCAGATATGCAGACGACACCACCCTTATGGCAGAAAGTGAACTAAAGAGCTTCTTGATGAAAGTGAAAGAGGAGAGTGAAAAAGTTGGTTTAAAGTGCAACATTCAGAAAACTAAGAACATGGCATCTGTTCCCATCACTTCATGGCAAATAGATGCGGAAACAGTGGAAACAGTGGCTAACTTTATTTATTGATTGATTGATTTGACTCCAAAATCACTGCAGATGGAGACTACAGCCTTGAAATTAAAAGATGCTTACAACTTCAAAGAAAAGCTATGATCAACCTAGACAGCATATTAAAAAGCAGAGACATTACTTTGTCAACAAAGGTCTGTCTAGTCAAGGCTATGGTTTTTCCAGTAGTTATGTATGGAAGTGAGAGTTGGAGTATAAAGAAACCTGAGTGCTGAAGAATTGATGCTTTTGAACTGTGGTGTTGGAGAAGACTCTTGAGATTCCCTTGGACTGCAAGGAGATCCAACCAGTCCATCCTAAAGGAAATCAATCCTGAATGTTTATTGGAAGGACTGATTTTGAAGCTGAGACTCCAATACTTTGGCCACCTGATGCAAAGAACTGACTCATTTGGAAAGACCCTGATGCTGGGAACGATTGAAGGTGGGAGGAGAAGTGGACGACAGAGGATGAGATGGTTGGATGGCATCACCAACTCTATGGACATGAGTTTGAGTAAACTCTGGGTGTTGGTGATGGACAGGGAGGTCTGGTGTGCTTTAGTCTATGGGGTTGCAAAGAGATGAACATGACTGAGGGACTGACCTGAACTGAACTGAAGGGTGCCAGTCCTTAATTAAATAATAACAAATATTTGCAAAGCTGACACTGTGATTGTGATGTTAAAGAGGGACGTGGTTTTAAGAGATCCTATATTAGAAAAACTTTCCATAAATGAGTGTCAATTTAGCTACTATTAAATTAGAGAAGCAAGGAAAGAAAGAGCATATTGGACAGAGGAACTTGGGTGTGCACACCCCAACTGTAGGAAGGAAATTTAAAAGGTGAAGGAGGCTATGTGGCT
Source organism: Muntiacus reevesi (assembly GCF_963930625.1). Lineage (NCBI taxonomy): Eukaryota > Metazoa > Chordata > Mammalia > Artiodactyla > Cervidae > Muntiacus > Muntiacus reevesi. Next base: position 18,409,760 of record NC_089269.1, on the reverse strand, counting down.
GGGCAATTAACATAAGAAGAAATGTGATATGAAATACAACTGAAGAGGTAAATAGTGACCAGACCACACAAACTGAAATAGGTCATTTTGGAATATCTAATTTTGCAGCACTAAGCATTTTATCTATTTAACATTGATCTTAAGGTAAATATTTTGTTTCAAAAGATAAGAGCAGTGAAGACATGAACTGTTGAAGATTCCCTGGAGATATTGGCAGGAAACAAAAGGAACTAGGGCAATAGCTGGAAGGTACTGCCTGTGTGATAAGTATTTTCAATTGGCAGAGATATCTGAGTACATCCAAACCAATGGGACTTGTGGCTAAAGACACTGAAATAAAAGCATTTTTATTTTATTGCCTACTTTCACTCATACCGAAAGCAAGAACAAAATCATAAAAGCAATACCAGTAGAGAACAATCTTATCTTTAATAAAACATGTACACTGGAGCAATATTTTGATATTCATCAATGTGTTTTTCATTACTGGCATTCTGATTTGCTTCCACCCTGTCTCCCCACTTTAGGAAACAGTTATGTGAGTCCAGAAATATCAATTTAAAGCAACAGAAGTTGAATAGTTGAATAACAGAGAAAGAGGTGTTAAATTCTTGGCTTTTGGGCTCAAAAATTGTCTTCAGAAAGTCACTGTAAAGATAACATTTGAAAGACTGATTTTTCAAACATTTTTTTTTGTTACAAAATATTTTCAACTGTGTTCAGTTCAGTTCAGTCGCTCAGTTGTGTCCAACTCTTTGGGACCCCATGGACTGCAGCACACCAGGCCTCCCTGTCCATCACCAACACCCAGAGTTTACTCAAACTCATGTCTATGGAGTCAGTGATGCCATCCAACCATCTCATCCTCTGTTGTCCCCTTCTCCTCCTGCCCTCAATCGTTCCCAGCATCAGGGTCTTTTCAAATGAGTCAGTTCTTTGCATCAGGTGGCCAAAGTATTGGAGTTTTAACTTCAAAATCAGTCCTTTCAATCAATATTCAGGATTGATTTCCTTTAGGATGGACTGGTTGGATCTCCTTGCAGTCCAAGGGAATCTCAAGATTCTTCTCCAACACCACAGTTCAAAAGCTTCAATTCTTCCGTGCTCAGCTTTCTATATAGTCCAACTCTCACATCCACACATAACTACTGGAAAAACCATAGCCTTGACTAGGCGGACCTTTGAATTATGTAGGACCCAGTCATGTATAGAATAAATATACAGATGTGGGAAAAATGAAATCCAATGTAGGTGCCAGTTTTTCCACCATGAACTAAGTAAAGATCTCATGAGAGGGAGAAGAGAAAGGTTTAGAGACTTGGGCTCTGTGAAGGAACTAGTTGCAGGGAGAGGATGTGATGGAGGAACTATCCAAATGCCTTGGGATAAATCGGAGAGTGGAGGAAACTCATAAGCAGTTTCCATTAAGATCCTAATGGCACAAGATTTTACATGTTCCTTTGTACCAGCAGAGTTCTGATATGCAATAGGATAAGTTATACATGTAGAAGCCTCTGGAGGTGTAAGAGAGGCATCCCTTCCAAGAATCATGTGTCACTGGGGTATTATGAGAAAGAGGTCACTTTTTCTTTTGCCTTGAGAAAGGCAAAGTTTGAAGAGAAACTTCCAGAAAGTGTGAAGGGTAACAATTCCTCCAAAATTGGTTTGATATTTAGGTTTCAGCCTGATTGTTAGGTTTTAGCAGATATTAATGTAGTGCTATGATTAAGACAAATAATTAGACTCTTCGAATGTTCAAGGCACTGATGGGATTATTCACCTCAAGGAATACCAGGATGAGCAAATGTTAAATCTTGTGGTTTTACCTTTCTAAGATTCAGAGTGGATACATACGCCTTAGTGTGGCTTATGGTAAAGAATCTGCCTGCAAGGCAGGAGACCGGCTTCAATTCCTGGGCTGGGAAGATCTCCTGGAGAGGGGAATGGCTACTTACCCACTATTCTTGCCTGGAGAAATCCATGGGCAGAGGAATCCACCAGGCTCCAGTCCACAGAGTTGAAAAAAGTCAGACACAACTGAGAAACTAATACTTTCACTTTCACATAAGCCAGGTGGAATTTAAACGACACTCTAGAGATAAGAAGGAAATCAATGAAAAACATTGGTTGAAGCCCAAAATGATGCATATACCTAAAGTAAGTAGATTAATTTTTAGAACCAAAATTGGGTTTTAAATAAACATTGCTATATAAAAATTAAGCTGCCCTTTTTGTACATCTGATTTGTTTCTTTTAAAAGATGTGCTCACTCCATAAGGAATCAGCTATAATCCAAGATTAGAAACCACAAGTGTATCTCATGATCCAAAATGATAGAGAACATTGAAATCTGATTCATACTTTTTCAAGACTTGGGTATTAACAAAATTAATGAAGGTCGCTGTCACAGATGGGATAAAGAGCAAGGGGATCTTGGCTAAGTTGTGAGCCAAAAGTGAAACCAGAGATGTACTTTTGACATCAAGTGATGTCATTGAAATGTGGTGAGGTAGCGTTGATTGTAAGAAAGTTGATGGGAAAGAATTGAGAGCAGTCCTTCACAACAGTTCTTTCAAGATGAGGATTATGAAAATGAGAAAGATTTTTAGATGAGTAGTCTAGAAGAGGGCAGCAATGTATTTTCAAAGAAAATCGATAAAAATGGAAGTAGGAATAGTAATATATAGATAGAGAGAGGTGAATGTTAGAGACTGATGGATTAATAAAATAAAAATGAAACATACATATTTTAAAATAATCTTTGCCCAAATTTTAATTAATCTCTGGTAGCTATTAATAATTTATCTAGGTTAGTTCCTTCACTTAAATATTTGTTGGCATGAGTGCTAGTCATATAAGCAAATTATAACATAGTTCTTTAGCCATTTTGCTCTGTCAGTAACAGAGAGGTGTATTAAAATCTCTGACTATAACTGGATCTATTTCTATTGTTAGTCCTGTGAACTTCTGTTCACATAATTTCTTTTATGCTATAAAATGCACAAAACTATTTTTTTCTTAGCAAACTGAACTGTGATTCTCATCGAGTTTACTATCATATGCCAGGATGTAGCTTTCTGTTAAACCTGCTTCAGGTGTGTTTTGCTTTTTGAATCTGGAGCTTGATGTCTTCTATCACTTTGGAAAATACCTAGTCATCATTTCTTTAAATGATTTCTGCATTTCTCTTTACCTTTTATTTTTGAGATTTTATTTTTATGTAATTTTCTTTATTTACTCTCTTCCTGTGTTTCTTACTTTCTGTTCTGTAATTTCCCCTTTCATTTCTTTGTGTTTCATTCTGGACATTTTCTTTCTTTGAATATTGTTTACTAATTTTTTCTTCAGCTCTGTTTAATCAATTATTAAGTGCATCCATTAAGGTTTTGATTCACTATATTTTTCACTTCTATGATTTCTGTTTGTTTCATTTTCATGATTTCCACTTTTCTGCTGAAATTTCCAATGTTATTTATCTCCTTGAATATGTCAGGACTAGCTAAATACTGTATTTGATAACTCCATTTTCTATAGCTGTTTTAACCTTTGGTATTTCTCTCTTTTTTGAATAAAGAATTTGATATCAAAAACAATGACTTGAAGCTGAGGTACAGTCCTGCAAGTATCTTTTTTTTCCCCCTTCTCAGCTCACTTTATTCGCATCCAAATCAGGAGGGCTTATTACTCTACCTTACAATCTCTGAACTCCGCAAACTCCCAAACACTTATCTGGAATTCCAAGACATTTTAAGGGTAAATTAGCCCCAAATGCTAGTCACATCTCTGATTTTCTGTTGCTTTGGATCTTGGTCCTGTTATTTTCTTCTGCCATTTTTGTTCTCCAAGTATATTATTTTTAGACATTAAGTTTTCTAGCTGCCTTCAGTAAGGTGGTTGTTGCTAATGAATCTAATTAGCCAACACAAGAAGCAGTAGAACTACACTCTTTTGCTAAATTGTAAAGATGCATATAGATGTTAGTCGTCTGTTAAATTTTGAGAAATTTTTAAGGCAAAAATTCTGACTTATTCATTGTTATTCCCAGTATTGCTACATAAAAAAATAATCAATAAACATTTCAGTTTAAATATTAGTTGCTCTCTTAATTTCAAGTAACTTCATTTAATAAAAAACTTGAATTTTTTAATATACATCTGCCTTTCGGATTCTTACCTTTCAACTTGTAACCTTATGTGATGATTTTCATTTCTTTGACTGCCATCTACTCCCTTTGAAATTTTCCTGCAATTACATCACCAATTGCTAATCAAATTTATCTTAGATTTCAGGATTTTGCTTCCAGTTACCCCTACTCTCATTCTGCAGGGGATGCCAATTTCTTCTCCCCTTCCTATTTCATACAATTGAAAAAATACAGTAACTGCACTAAGATGAACTTAAGAGTTAGAGACAACTGTTGATTTCTATACTATTCTTCCTAAATTTAGATTCTAAAATAACTTGATTGAAAAAATTTTAATATAAACTATTTATCCTATAGTTTAGGTTTTACTGCTTAGAATCTAAACACTCTGATTGCTTAGACATCTAAAGTTTAATTTGCTTTCTCAAGACCATTATTTATTTTCAATTTGCAGGCCATGTCTGAGATTCTGTGAATTTAGGATGGGTTATAACTTGAAATGACAGGCAACACAGTATGATTTAACATTTCAGAAATAAGGACTTGTTATTAATGTAATTTTTAAATTCACTTGCCCTATGAAACTTGTTAATGAGAAAGTTAATTGTTTTATTGCTTGTATCCCTGGGGTCTGTGGTCTTTTTCACATGTGAGAAAGCTTGTTTTAAAAATCAAAAGTAAAAAACCATTGCAAATATGTTTTAGTGAAAAACGTATCAATCTGAATTGAATGTTGTTTTAACTGTAAATATTATAATAAGATAAAAACATACAATGTTAACTAGAAAAGACAAAAAATTTTCAAATATACTGGATTATGACAGGAGTCACTGAAAGTTTAGAAAAAAGAAACAATTTGCATCTTTGAATGAATACCTACTATATGGTAATTTACTAGCAGGATAACATTTTGAGTTATGATTTATTTTTACCTTATGCCTTCCTTTATGGCAATATTTTCCAGAAACATTTTAGAAATACCTCACTATTCAACATGATTATAATAATAAAAGTCATCAGTAGGAATCTGCTATTGCATTATGTGTAGGACATTCGACTAAGTGCAAAGAAAAATCTTTTAAAATGTTCTGGAATAATTAGTCCACCCTACTTAAGATTTTACCTTTCATTGACTCAAATGGATATAAGAAAATAGAAATGTACATAATGGGGTAATTTCAAACTCTTGGAATACATTCAGCAATTATCTCTGTGCAGTAGGTTAATATGGTCTATTTCCAAGTTAGCACCTAAAGTGGATTAAAATGAGCAATGAAAATATTGCATATTTAAACCCAAATTAATTACCTAGCACTTTTTACTGAAAAAGGAAAGTACAGATACTGTGTATCAACTTAGAAATGTGCTTACTTATGAAATATGTAATTTCCTTCTGAGGTACCTAAATTGGTAAGTACTGTTTGTATAAACTCAAAATGGAAAGAAAAGGTTATTTAGACATTACTTTATTAGTCAAGAACTAAGTACATTCCGTACTGAACTTTGGAATTCTCCACTGTTAGATGAATAATATGAAGCTAGAGTAAGGAAGTATTCATTAAATTTGCCTGGGAGAAGCAAATGATGTACATTTTTCTAGACAGTTTAGAAAGCAATAATGTGTCTATGGACTACTCTAAAACTCATTCATCTGAACAACTAAGGTCTCTGCAGTGACTAGATCAATACAGTGACAAACCAAATCACGGATAACTAAAGCAGAATTATCTGTCAAATAGTTCTTTTATGTACATAAATTTGTTTCCTAACCATTGCCTTTGGGAGATTTTGTTTTACATATCCAGGGAAGAAGCTCTACAGAGTCTCATAGATATTTCATTTAAACAAAATAGGAAAGGCAAATTTTCTTTCCTCCCACATAAGAGAGAAAAACCATCTTCCTTTCAGGCAGTAGTGACCTATCATTTAACTGATTTGGAGATGCCTTTGGGATTATTATGTCTCAGCACACTTATTTTTTTATAGTTAAATGCCTATATTACACATTAGTGATTTAGTAACTGATAAATACCATTTCTAATACTGAGTCTGAAAAAATAAAGAACTGTGCTCAACTGATAGAACATATTCTTAAATGTTAGAATGAGCTTTAAAAAATCCAGAAGATATTTATCTTTTGTTATAATCTATATAAACACATACAACTTTTACAAAAGCAGTCATGAAAATTAAAAACAAAAAAAAAAGCAGTGGGAGAAAGAATGGTATATAATATAGAATTAAAAAGAAGCACGAGATGGCCTTCTGCTTTTTAGAAAGATGCTAATTAATAGTCTTATATATTTATCCTTAATCTGTTTACCTCTGGTGAGAGAAAGGAATACCTCATAGATATTACAATAAACAGAGGGCTGAAATGCAGAGATTTGCCAGCTGAGATAAGGCATCAATGTACCCAGAAATTGATGTTGGTATAACTTGGGGAAGATCCAAAAGTCAGTGCCAGGGGTGGCACAATGATAATAAAACCAAATGAAAGGGCTCATTACACTCACAAATGGTGAAGAGATGCCTGTCTCTTCCCCTGTCATATCTCCTCTATCTCAATTTTACACTAGGGGGTGGGTGAATAGAATGGACATAGTGAGGGGAGGAATGCACACAATACTGTGTTTGAAGTAGAAGATTTTCAAAGTATCTAGAAATCTATATAACATTTACGCTGAGATAATTTTCAACTAGTAAAAAAAATCCAAAATATCATTAAACATGGGAGGACAAAGGTAGATTCTATTTTATTTGGATTATCTTTTATCATACAAGAGAAAAACTATCAGAGAAAAAAAGTAGGTCCAAACAAGAATACCAAGTGAATCTTAACTTTAAAAAGAAATTGACTAGTTAAATAGTGTGTCATTTAAATAGTTATAGTTTTTTAATGTGTTTTTATAATTTAAATAGTTAATAACATACCTATCAAAATGGGTACAGATATAATCATTATAAATATTATATCAAGTATACTCATATGTCTGCATTCTCTATATGTGTACCATTACCTCTCTGAATAGTATTTGACTAAATCCATTACACCCAAGCAATCAGTTCATTTTTCTTCTAGTCTTCATTTAAATAAAATTAATAATACTCATGATTATGGCAATAGAATGTTGTGTTTTATTCACAGAATATTTACCCCCAATGGCAATTAACTCACATGGAGACCTGAATTCTATTTCCAACTTTATAATTTTTTCTGCAAATTAGTACATGTCTCTTCAAGCTAGATCTCATCCTTGCCCGTCCAATTAAAAAGTAGTACCAGGTGACATCGGAATCTATTTCAAGTCATATGTATTCTGTTTGTTTTCATGGTTCTCTAGCAATTGGATATCAATTTGATAAAGAACTATGTCTAAATTACTAGTAGATTCATTCATCTTAAGTTAATGAGCATTACTTTCAGTTCAATTGCTAGGTAACAGAGTTAAACTTTCCTCTCTTCTTGAGGTTAGATTTTCAGTATTACCCTAAAGGGAGTGGAATATATATGGTGTTCATTTGATAATAGTTCCTAAACTAATCTCTCATTGCTTTGTATAATACTTTTAGTTTCTTTTCCCAACTGATCAAACTGAAATGCACTTCATCTCTGTCTGTCAAAATTCTCAGCATCTTTTAAAAAGATATTGTCACCTTTTCCATAAAACTTTGTAAAATCTCTTTTACTTAATGTATTTTGTCTCATTCTTTCCTTGTTTTAATCAGTCATTCATTTGTTCATTCATTCAAGTACTCTTGCCTGTGTCATGCCTGTGGTAAGTGTAAGGCATACAATAATAAGAAAAAAAGAAAAGTCTCAATCCTCATGAGCTTACATTCCATTATGACTATTATGAAGAAATAATGCTCAATTATAAAACCTAGCTAGTACTCTGAAAAGATTCACTGATGCTGTTATCTTGCCATAGCAAGGGAACCTGGATATATCAGTGGGAGATCCTGTAAGAATGCGATGTTGGAATTGACGTCTGAGAATAAGATTTAACCACATGAAGTTATGTGTATGTGCACTGTGGGTGGGGAATGGGGCGGTGGAGGCTGATGGCAGTGGGGGATATAGACAGAATGGATCAATTTCCTGCTTGGTAACCAGTGTTGGAAAGCAATACAACACAGTTTAGAAATCTGCAGAATTTTGAAAAGCATGAATGAGAAAGTTGTGAGAGAAGCCTGTAATAGGTAGGCAAGTACTCAATCTTTTAGAAAATTCCAGATCTTTTTTAGGGTTTTGATTTATACTCTATGAGCTATGCATTGACTTTCAAACAGATCAAATACATGTGTCTAGAAGAGAGTTTTGGACTGATGCACACATTAGGAAGTCATTGGCTGATGGATGACAAATGAGCATGTATGTGTTGATGAGATGCCTGTGGAGAGTGTCAGGGTAAGGACAGGTACAAATTCTGAGACTTCACAATCTCCCAAAATAACCTTTTGTGAGTGTAAATGTACTATAGATATTTGTAGGAATATCTCACTATCCTCCATTAAATTTTAAAACCACAGAATTAAAATCACAAAGAGTACATAGGTTACATCTAAGCAATACTGGGTTCAAATTAAGACATTTTCTTTTATTCACCATGGGCCCCTGAGCAGTTTGCTTAAATCCTATGATACTCTGCTTTCCCTTCCTTAAAAATGTAAATAATAATACTTCTACAATTGAAGGCTTAAGAATAAAATGATTCTCGTATAGAACAAACAGAACAATGCACATTATATCTACTAATACATATTGATTTTTTTGTTTTCCATTTTTTAATAGCATATAATGCATAGCATGGGTCTTTAAAGTGATATCTAATAAATTGTGTTGAACGGACAACACCCATAATGGTACAGAACCCAGAATCATGAAAAAAAAAAAAAGACCCAAGTAAATACAGAATCACTATAAAATTATAAAATTAGTGTATCAATGTGACTTTAATTTTAATTAATTATAAAACACAGACATACAAACCCATCTTACAAGGTTGCAAACATACTAGGTGCTGGCCTGTGATGAGGGCTGGAGAAGGCAGAGGGTAGGAGCAGCAGGCTTGAAGGTCAAAGGGAAGAAAGGAGAGTGAGGCCAATGTGTTTTAATTTTAATTATAATGTGTTGAATTTAAACTATAATTTTATTATGAACGCAACCTGATCCAGTTAACAGAACCGGTCTAGGTTTACACACAAATGTCCATTCCTTGAGGCCTTGGGCTCAAGCTCCTCTATCTTGCTGAGTGAGGAACCGTTAAGGTTCTGAGATTTTACCCCGTTTGCAACCTCGTAAAGAAGCCTGCTACAGATTAACAGGCACATGTTGAAAAAAACCAGCGACACCTGGGTCAGAGACACAGATAATGTTTTGCAGCAAAAGGCAGCAGCCAGAGTAATAGTCACAGCCCTTCCTCATGCCGCCCTCATTCCCACAGGGCGATTGGAGGGGCCCACGTGTTTAGCTGCCCTTGCAGGGCCCTGTGGTATCACAGGAAAGGAAGCCCAGGGTTAGAAGCCGGAAGCTTTCATTTGTGCGGGCTCCCCTGCCCATCCTCCTCTCCAGAGAAATCGAATACCCCTTGCCCCCTTTTTTTTCCCCCAATTATTTTTATTAGTTGGAGGCTAATTACTTTACAATATTGTAGTGGGTTTTGTCATACATTGACATGAATCAGCCATGGAGTTACATGTATTCCCCATCCCGATCCCCCCTCCCGCCTCCCTCCCCACCCCATCCCTCTGGGTCTTCCCAGTGCACCAGCCCCGAGCACTTGTCTCATGCATCCAACCTGGGCTGGTGATCTGTTTCACCATAGATAATATACATGTTTCGATGCTGTTCTCTCAGATCATCCCACCCTCGCCTTCTCCCATAGAGTCTAAAAGTCTGTTCTGTACATCTGTGTCTCTTTTTCTGTTTTGCATATAGGGTTATCATTACCATCTTTCTAAATTCCATATATATGCATTAGTATACTATAATGTTCTTTATCTTTCTGGCTTACTTCACTCTGTATAATTGGCTCCAGTTTCATCCATCTCTTTAGAACTGTCAAATGAATTCTTTTTAACGGCCGAGTAATATTCCACGGTGTATATGTACCACAGCTTCCTTATCCATTCATCTGCTGATGGGCATCTAGGTTGCTTCCATGTCCTGGCTATTATAAACAGTGCTGCGATGAACATTGGGGTGCATGTGTCTCTTTCAGATCTGGTTTCCTCGGTGTGTATGCCCAGGAGTGGGCCTGCTGGGTCATATGGCAGTTCTATTTCCAGTTTTTTAAGAAATCTCCACACTGTTCTCCATAGTGGCTGTACTAGTTTGCATTCCCACCAACAGTGTAAGAGGGTTCCCTTTTCTCCACACCTTCTCCAGCATTTATTGCTTGTAGACTTTTGGATAGCAGCCATCCTGACTGGCGTGTAATGGTACCTCATTGTGGTTTTGATTTGCATTTCTCTCATAATGAGTGATGTTGAGCATCTTTTCATGTATTTGTTAGCCATCTGTATGTCTTCTTTGGAGAAATGTCTGTTTAGATCTTTGGCCCATTTTTGATTGGGTGATTTATTTTTCTGAAATTGAGCTGCAGGAGTTGCTTGTATATTTTTGAGATTAGTCCTTTGTCTGTTTCTTCATTTGCTATTATTTTCTCCCATTCTGAAGGCTGTCTTTTCACCTTGCTTATCGTTTCCTTTGTTGTGCAAAAGCTTTTAAGTTTAATTAGGTCCTATTTGTTTATTTTTGCTTTTATTTCCAATATTCTGGGAGGTGGGTCATAGAGGATCTTGCTGTCATTTATGTCGGAGAGTGTTTTGCACACAGCAAGATCCAACATAAATACCCCTTGCCTTTGAATATAACGAAGAGTTTCTGAGGTGGCGCAGGTGGTTTGTTTTCCTAAGATGTTCTGGGGTCTCTGTCTTTAGGGAGAGACTAGCTTCCAAGGCATGATTATTTTTCAAATGTGCTTTAACTCCAAAGACTCAAACCAGGCAAGAGTGGGAGAAATACATGGAGAATTGTCTCCCAACACTTCTTTGGCCGAAGTGATCTCAGATATCAGCCGCGCTCTTCTTATGGTTAGAAAGTTGTGGCTGCCACTGCAGTCACTTTTTTCTCCTAGCTTGTCCCTTTTATCTGCCTTCCCAAAGTAGGTGGGTGACGCCGGCGGGCCTTTGCACCCGCCACGGTGGGTTGATGCCAGCTGCAGACTCTGCGCCTGCTGGATACACAGAGGCTCTGGTCAAATTAGCCAATACACAACTCAGAAGAGCAGCAAACTTGGGCTCAATGAGAGACTTAAAAGAGAAACAGCCAGCAGATCAATTTTTGACCCTTCCACTTCATGAATGAACTCTTTCTGGAGCCTGGAGTTCTTCTGTATCCTCTCAGGAGACACCCTCATTGACTAAATAGACAGATGTAGCTCTGAGTAAGGCAGCATCCAAATACAAGACTTAGACTTTCTTTTTTCTTTGTCTCACTTCCACTGTCTGTAACTTATTCCCTCTGTGCTTTCCCCAGTGAAGCATCAATATGTGACCTTTGCCTTGGGCTTTTTTTTTTTTTCTCAGCAACTCATATTAACATACAGGGAATTTTGCTGTGTGCATGTGGTATATACATTTTTTTTGTAGGAAAGTGAAAATACATAGAGAAAAGATAAAGATAAGAACTAATGCAGTCATTAATTCGAACACCCACATTACTAATCTCAGTCAGATCAAAACCCATTGGATTCATATCAATGTATGACAAAACCCACTGAAAAAAAAAACCCCATTGGATTAAATATGGATCTTTGCATTCACATCTTCACTTCACATATCCATGGACCCAATGTACTACCTTCAAGCCTTACAGTCCAGAAACTCACAGGGTGATAAAGTTCTCTTGGCATTTCCCATCAGTCCTCTGAACTTTCCACATTCCCAAGACTTCATGTCTCTGTATGGTATCCTTGTACATCATGCTAACAAATATGAGTGATAAATTAATGCACTAAAATTTCCACAGGAGAAAAAAAAGCTTATTTGGGGAAAATAAAAACTTAATTCAATACAAGAATTAGGAGCCATTTTAGAGATAAGCCATTTTTAGGAATCATTTTAGATAAAAAGATATTTTACCTAGGCAGAGGAGGTAATATACATCTTAAATAAATTATGTAGACAATATTCTATTTTTGTCTATTTGGCAAGGGTCTTTCCTTAGCATGCAAACTTTCAAGAAAAGCAAAAGGAGCATTCATGATACTTCAGTTCAGTTCAGTTTAGTCATTCAGTCATGTTCAACTCTTTGCAACCCATGGACTGCAGCACACCAGGCCTCCCTGTCCATTGCCAACTCCCAGAGTTTACTCTAACTCATGTCTATTGAGCTGGTGATGCCATCCAACCATCTCATCCTCTGTCGTCCCCTTCTCCGCCTGATGCCAATCTTTCCCAGAATCAGGGTCTTTTCAAATGAGTCAGATCTTCACATCAGGCAAAGTATTGGAGTTTCAGCTTCAACATCAGTCCTTCCAATGAATATTCAGGACTGATTTCCTTTAGGATGGACTGGTTGGATCTCCTTGCAGTTCAAGGGACTCTTAAGCGCCTTCTCCAACATCACAGTTCGAAAGCATCAATTCTTCAGTGCTCAGCTTTCTTTATAGTCCAACTCTCACATCCATACATGACTACTGGAAAAACCATATAGCTTTGACTAGACATATCTTTGTTGGCAAAGTAATGTCTCTGCTTTTTAATATGCTCTCTAGGTTGGTCATAACTTTTCTTCCAAGGAGCAAATATCTTTTAATTTCATGTCTGCAGTCACCATCTGCAGTGATTTTGGAGCCCCCAAAAATAAAGTCTGTCACTGTATCCATTGTTTCCCCATTTATTTGCCATGAAGTGATGGGACCAGATGCCGTGATCTTAGTTTTTTAAATGTTGAATTTTAAGCCAACTTTTTCACTCTCCTTTTTCACTTTCATCAAGAGGGTCTTTAGTTCTACTTCACTTTCTGCCATAACATAGGTGTGGGCAGGCTTATGCTTCAATTATTAGTAATATGTTTATTTGTATGTACATAAATGTTTACCACCAGATGCTCAACACTGAAATCAGATTGATTATATTCTTTGCAGTTACAGATGGAGAAACTCTATACAGTCAGCAAAAACAAGACCAGGAGCTGACTGTGGCTCAGATCATGAACTCCTTATTGGAAAAGTCAGACTTAAATTGAAGAAAGTAGGGAAAACCACTAGAACATTCATTCAGGTATAATCTAAATCAAATCCCAGTGGAAGTTAGGAATAGATTCCAGGGATTAGATCTGATAGACAGAGTGCCTGAAGAACTATGGACGGAATTTCATGACATTGTACAGAAGGCAAGGATCAAGACCATCCCCAAGAAAAAGAAATTAAAAAAAGGCAAAGTGGTTGTCTCAGGAGGCCTTATATATAGCTGAGAAAAGAAGAGAAGCTAAAGTCAAAGGAGAAAAGGAAAGAATACCCATTTGAATGCAGAGTTCCAAAGAATAGCAAGGAGAGATAAGAAAACCTTCCTCAGTGATCAATGCAAAGAAATAGAGGGAAAAAATAGAATGGGAAAGACTAGAGATCTCTTCAAGAAAATTAGAACATTTCATGCAAAGATGGACTCAATAAAGGAGAGAAATGGTATGCTAACAGAAGCAGAAGATATTAAGAAGAGGTGGCAAAAATACACAAAAGAACTATTCAAAAAAGATCTTCATGACCGAGATAACTATGATGATGTGATCACTCACCTAGTGTCAGACATCCTGGAATGCAAAGTCAAGTGGGCCTTAGGAACCATCACTGTGAACAAAGTTAGTAGAGGTGTTGGAATTCCAGCTGAGCTATTACCCTAAATAGGAGCTATTATCCTAAACAATAATTAAAACATGATGCAATTAATGTGCTGCACTCAATATGCCAGAAAATTTAGAAAACTCAGCAATTGCCCCAGGACTGAAATGGGGCAGAAAAAATGGTCAGTTTTCATCCCAATACCAAAGAGAGGCAATGCCAAAGAATGCTCAAAATTACACTCATCTCACATGCTACCAAAGTAATACTCAAAATCTCCAAGCCAGGCTACAACACTACGTGAACTGTGAACTCCCAGATGTTCCAGCTGGATTTAGAAAAGGCAGAGGAACTAGAGATCAAATTGCCAACATCTGCTGGATCATCGAAAAAGCAAGAGAATTTCAGAAAAACATCTATTTCTGCTTTATTGACTTCACCTAATCCTTTGACTGTGTGGATCACAACAAACTGTGGAAAATTCCTAAAGAGAAGGGACTGCCAGATAATCTGACCTGCCCTCTGAGAACTCTGTATGCAGGTCAGGAAGCAACAGTTAGAACCAGACATGGAACAACAGACTGGTTCCAAATTGGGAAAGGAATACATCAAGGCTATATATATCGTCACCCTTATTTAACTTATATGCAGAGTACCTCATGTGAAATGCCAGACTGGATGAAGCAAAAGCTGAATCATGTTTGCCGGGAGAAACATCAACAACCTCAGATATGCAGATGACACCACCCTTATGGCATAAAGTGAAGAAGAACTAAAGAGCCTCTTAATGAAAATTAAAGCGGAGAGTGAAAAAATCAGCTTAAACCTCAACATTCAGAAAACTAAGATCAGGGCATCTGGTCCCATCACTTTATGGCAAATAGAGGGGGAAACAATGGATATAGAGAGAGTCTATTTCTGGGTCTCCAAAATCACTGCAGATGATGACTGCAGCCATGAAATTAAAAGATGCTTGCTCCTTGGAAGAAAAGCTATGACCAACTTAGATAGCATATTAAAAAGCAGAGACATTACTTTGCCAACAAAGGTCTGTCTAGTTAAAGCTATGGTTTTTCCAGTAGTCATGTGTGGATTGATAGTAGGACTATAAAGAAAGCTGAGCATTGAAGAATTGATGCTTTTGAACTGTGGTGTTGGAGAAGACTCTTGAGAGTCCCTTGGACTGCAAGGAAATCTAACCAGTCAATCCTAAAGGAAATCAAACCTGAATATTCATTGGAAGGACTGATGCTGAATCTGAAACTCCAATATTTTGGCCACCTGATGTGAAGAACTGACTTATTTGAAAAGACCCTGATTCTGGGAAATATTGATGTCAGGTGGAGAAGGAGACGACAGAGGATGAGACAGTTGGATGGCATCACCGACTCAATGGACATGAGTTTGAATAAACTCTGGGAGTTGGTGATGGACAGGGAAGCCTGGCGTGCTACAGTCCATGGGGTCACAAAGAATCAGAAATGACTGAACAACTGAACTGAACTGAAATAGTTACAGTTACACATATATAATTTGCTGTTGTTTTTCAACAAATGTCTTCTATATATTGCCCTAATTATAATGGTAGTTAATATGCTTTGTATTACTTTCATATGCTTTAGATTCAATTATCTGTTTATGGGATATATTTAAAGTCAGACAATATGATATATTTTATTGTGTGTACTCTAAAAATAAGTAATAGATGACTGCAAAATACAGTTTGAATGGGGAAATAAAATACTGTGGAATGTCTCTGTCAAATTCAATGATTAATTAAAATAATAAAATCAACACCAGTAACAACATGGGAATCCACGAAGTAGTAGATATATCTAGGGGGAGGGTGGTCAAACTAACTATTTTGATGAGCTCAGAAAATATTCTTTCTCTATTAGTGTCTACTGCAAACAAATCAACTATAAATTCTCAGGCCAAATATCGATTATTCTTGGACTTAGTGACAGGTTTATGGGCAGGGGAATATTTTGAATAATGAAGACACGATTTCTTAGCCTTGGATATAAAATGCTTCACTTTGTCATGTGCTTTTTCTCTCTCTCATCAAAGCAGCAGTTTTGAAAGTCTAGGTAAAAAATGCATAACATGACATGTCTTATTCCTTATCTGTGTGTGCTCAGTTGCTTAGTCCTGTCTGACCCTTTGCAACTCCATGGACTGTAGCCTGCCAGGCTTCTGTGTCCATTTAGGCAAAAATACTGGAGAGGGTTGCCATTTCCTCCTCCAGGGTATCTTCCTGGCCCAGGGATCAAACCAGCGTCTCCTGCATTGGTTGCCAGATTCTTTACCACCGAAACACCTGGGAAGCACCTTATTTCTTATATATCTCCCTAAAGGAGAACTTCTCAGGACAGCCATACCATCTTCATTAGACTCTTACATGATCAAGAAACAAACTCTTATTTTATTTAACCCCAGATACTGGGGTTGTTTGCTCCAACCAGTTTTCTCATCCTGGAATAAGCAGAGAGTCTGTAATATATGTGGAGACAAATGGTCAGATTAAAGAGTCATTGTCAAAGAGGTTTTGACTGGGTATAGGACAACTCATCTGATAGAATCCACAGAAGTGAAGAAGAAAGGAGACTCATCAGCTCCTACTTATGAAATAGCAGCAGAATAACAGATTCTGACAGACTCAGGATATTTATGAAAGAAGCTTGTTTGAAGAATATGTCACTCCCTGTCACCAAATATGGAATAAGTTTGAGAGAATCAGAAATTCTCAGCTCTGTTGGTGACAACAAATGATCTATGTAGCCTGATTGATTAGCATAAAATAGCAAATTGATTAAATTATGGTATGTATAATAAAAGTATACTATATATTTTGGGAGAGGGATTAGTCGCATTTTCTAGAAATAAAAATACAGTAATATTTGTAGAGAATATACAACTCAGATGGTAAGGAAACTGCCTGCAATGAGGGAGATCCTGGTTTTGTTCCTGGTCATAAAGATTCCCTGGAGAAGGAAATGGTAACCAACCCACTTCAGTATGCTTGCCTGGGAAATCCCATGGACAGAGGAGCCTGACAGACTATAGCCCGTGGTGTCACAAAGAGTTGGACCCGACTGGGCTGCCAACACACACACATGTAGAGAAAAAGCAGAAAGATATGACACAAGAAGATGAGCCCTTTACCTGGGAAGGTATCCAATACGCTACTGGGGAAGAGCAGAGAAATAGTACAAGAAGGAATGAAGAGGCTGGGCCAAAGCAGAAACAATGCTCAGTTGTGGATATGTCTGGTGGTAAAAGTAAAGTCTGATGCTGTAAGGAACAATATTGGATAGGAACCTGGAATGTTAAGCCCATGAATCAAGGTAAACTGTATGTGGTCAAGCAGAAGATGGCAAGAGTGAACATTGACATTTTAGGAATCGTTGAACTAAATTGGACCAGAATGGGTGAATTTAATTCATATGAGTATTATATCTACTACTGTGGGCAAGAATCTCTTGGAAGAAATGGAGTAGCCCTCATAGTCAACAGAAGAGTCCAAAATGCAGCACTTGGGTACAATCTCAAGAAACAACAGAATGATTTCTGTTGGTTTCCAAGGCAAACCATTCAACATCACAGTAATCCAAGTCTATGCCCAAATCACTAATGCTGAATAAACTGAAGTTGAATGGTTCTGTGAAGACCTATAAGATCTTCTAGAACTAACACCAAAAATAGATATCTTTTCATCATAGGGGATTGGAATGCAAAAATAGAAAGTCAAGAGATAGCTGCAGTAACACGCAAGTTTGGCCATGAAGTATAAAATGAAGCAGGGCAAAGGCTAACAGAGTTAAAAAAGTGGAAACAATGGCAACTTTTATTTTCTTGGTTTCCAAAATCACTGCAGCCGGTGACTGCAGCCATGAAATTAAAAGACACTCGAAAGCATAGCTATGTCAGCTTTCCTTTGTAAGAAGTCCATGTGGTGGGAGAGTCAGACAACATTTAGTGACTGAACAACAACGACAATATAGAGAATATATAATTTCTATTTCTAAATCACAATGCACATGCCATAGAATTATTAGAAGGGAATTTGGACTAATTTTTTTTGTTGTTGTTGTTAAAGAGATCATGTTCTCACACTGAATAGATTCAGGCTCAGCTTAATCAATAATTTAGGGACAAATTTTCTATCATCTATGCATTTGCTTAACTATACTCTATTAAAAACATTTATTTTTCTGTCTCTATCTTGTTTTCAAGTCAAATTCACACTCTGTGTCATATTAGGAAGCACTCGATGTCTCTACTGTAACAGGGATTATATCTCTTTAACAAGAATAAATCAAATATTAGAATTATTTGCAGTTAGGAAAATGAAGTCCATGTGTTGTGTAATCTTGATGCAAAATTCAAATGCATGTTGTACATTTTGTTACTTTGATCAATTAATCCTGTAATATGAATAAAAAGAAAATAAGTTTATTTTAGAACTATGTATTCTTCGAGAGTCTATTCTGGTTCATCATGCTCATGTATTACTTTTTACAATGTTAACAAAACATTTTCATCAATGTGAAATTTATCATCACATAGTTATATCAAGAGAATACCAGAAACATATCTACTTCTGATTTATTGATTATGCCAAAGCCTTTGACTGTGTAGATCACAAAAATGGTGGAAAATTCTGAAAAAGATGGGAATACCAGACCACGTTACCTGCCTCTTGAGAAACCTGTATGCAGGTCAAGAAGCAACAGTTAGAACTGGACATGGAAAAACAGACTGGTTCCAAATAGGAAAAGGAGTAGGTCAAGGCTGTATATTGTCACCCTGCTTATTTAACTTATATGCCGAGTACCTCATGAGGAATGCTGGGCTGGATGAAACACAAGCTGGAATCAAGATTGCTGGGAGAAATATCAAAAACCTCAGATATGCTGATGACACCATCTTTATGGCAGAAAGCAAAAAGGAACTAAAGAGCCTCTTGATGAAAGTGAAACAAGAGAGTGAAAAAGCTGGCTTAAAACTCAGTATTCAAAAAACAAAGATCATGGCATCTGGTTTCCCCATGGCAAATAGATGGAGAAACAATGGGAAGAGTGACAGACTTTATTTTTTGGGCTCCAAAATCATTGCGGATGGTGACTGCAGCATGAAATTAAAAGACACTTCTTCTTTGGAAGAAAAGCCAAGACCAACTTAGATGGCATATTAAAAAAAGCAGAGACATTACTTTGCTGACAAAGATCTATCTAGTCAAAGCTATGGTTTCTCCAGTAGTCATGTATGGATGTGAGAGTTGGACTGCAAAGTAGGCTGAGCACTGAAGAACTGATGCTTTTGAACTGTTGTGTTGGAGAAAACTCTTGAGAGTCCCTTGTATTTCCAGGAGATCCAACTAGTTCATCCTAAAGGAAATCAGTCCTGAATGTTCATTGGAAGGACTGCTGCTGATGCTGAAACTCCAATACTTTGGCCATCTGATGTTAAGAACTGACTCCTTGGAAATGACCCCAATGCTGGGAAAGATTGAAGGCAGGAGGAAAAGGGGATGACAGAGGATGAGATGGTTGAATGGCATCATTGACTCATGGAAATGAGTTGGAGACACCTCTGGAAGTTGGTGATGGACAGGGAGCCCTGGTGTGCTATAATCCATGGGGTTGCAAAGAGTCAGACATGACTGAGGGATTGAACTGACTGACTGAGTTACATGACTTTTCTCTTTGAAAAGTTGTGACATTTTCCTGTTTGTGGTCATGTTTCCCAATATCTGACCAGTTACCATTTGTTGCCAGAAGTTCACCAAGTAGTTCTTCAGGGGAATCTCTCCAAAAAAATGCACAATATTTATTACTAACTGTGTGATATCACAACGTATGAATATGTTTGCTTCCTGATAATATCAAATATCTATTTCTGGCCTTAACTATATGTTGTCTTCATTCTGGAATACAGGCTGTTAGAACATCTCTATCTAGGATATTGGTAGTATTGTGGCAAAAGCAAACTTAGTAAGTCATGTGCTTGATCTCAGAGCTCCTTCCTAAAACTGACACTCAAATCTCTTTGGACAAAGAACAGTATTGAGCTCAAAGGGATGCAAACATGCATAACTTCTCTAAGAAGCTATCAAACAAAAGGACCTGAATATTCAGCAAAAGTTAATTCAATCCACCATGGAAACCTATGTTTGTTTATGAAGAAATTTACTTTTGTGATGGAACTAACATGGAGATTAAGAGAGAATAATGAAGAAATATTAAATATTAATTCTGTAATATTGGCACTTTACTTAACTTCGCTGAACCTCAGTTTACTTAACTGTGAGTGGGAATTTTAGTTCCTGGATCATAGAATCACTATTAAAACAAAACATGTTAATGTGTTAATAAAGCTAAATACTTAACACAGTAACTAGCGCTTGGTTAAAACTCAATAATATGTTAGCTCTTATCTTTATTTTTATCTAATTTTAAAGTAACAGTAAAATAACCAAGCACATTTAAATTGGAAATAAAAAAAGTTGTGTAACTTCTCATTAGTATGGTATATGTGTTACCTTTTCTTTTGTACCATCCATTTCCTCTTCTGGTAACTCACTTCACCTTTTCTCCAGAGAGTCATGATTCCTTCACTCTCAGTTATGCCCATTGGATGGTGTTGTCTAATTATCCCCTATCCCCCAACAGCTCTAGAAGACAACACATGCTTTGTTGGCCCTACCTGTCACTTTGATATCCAAAATGATTGGTTTCACAATGGGCGTGTGGCCCAAGTCAAGATAATGGGCATCAGTTCCTGGGCTTTGTTTGAAGTGATAGAAATGGAAAGCTGTTATTCTGCTTGAATAAGTTGAAGCTAGCAAGATAAGAATATACTTCCATGTTGGGCTACCCAGGAATAGACTTTAAGCAGAGGTATGTGTTTAGAAAGTCGTTTATTGGGGAGTATCCTCAGGATCAATGAAGAAAAGAGGGTCTTAGTTTTCTCAGGCTGCTATAACAATAAGATCATATACTGGGTGGCTTATTAATAACAGAAATTTATTTCTCACACTTCTGGAGCTTGGGAAGTCTAAGATCAAAGTGCTTGCAACGTGGTGTCTGCTGAGAGTCAATTTTCTGGTTCATAGAAAACTGGGTGTTTTTGCTGCATTCTCACATGGTGGAAGAGAGCAAGAGAGCTGTCTCTGGTCTCTTTCATAAGGACTCTAATCTCATTTATGAGGGCTCCACCCTCATGGGGCTTTGCAAATGGCCCTATTGGGAAAGAACCTACCTGCCAATGCAGTAGACATAAGAGATGTGGGTTCCATCCCTGGGTGGGGAAGATCCCCTCGATGAAGGCATGGCAACCCACTCCAGTATTCTTGCCTGGAGAATCCCGTGGACAGCGGAGCTTGGCGGGCTATGATCTATAGGTCATGAAGAGTCAGACTTGACTGAAGAGATTAACACACACCCTCATGACCTAATCACTCCATAGCCTTGCTTCCTAATATCATCACCTTGGGAGTTAGGATTCTGACACATGTATTTGGGGAGATGTAAACACTCAGACCACAGCAGGAAGTAAAGGGGTTAGAATTAGGTGGAAGGAGGCCTGAGCCGCGATGAATCACAAGGCCTGCAACTGATTATCCAGAGCTCTGGAGCTCGATGGCTCTTCAGAAATGGCCACTTGAGGCAAGGAGGAGGGTCTTTATACTCACTGTTGAGCAGTCACTGGACCCACGATGCTCCTGGAGAAAAACGATGGCCTTGGAAAGGTGGGTCTCCTTAGCTGAGCACAATTCCTAGAAAGGGAATCAGCCACCAAGATCAACGGAGGAATAAATATATCAAACCTGGAAGGAAAATCTAATGGGACAGGTTTTCAAGGTGGCCCAGGAATCAAAGTATCACAGAGAAATAAATGGCTCAGAGATAAAAAGTAAGCACTGCACACAATATGTTTGTGACCCTGGATTCAACTACTCTTGAATTATTACTTCCTTAACTTTTTCATGTTAATTTAAAATTGTTTCTCATCTTTTCTTTTTGTTCTGCCCTTTTTCTCTTTATTTTTTTAACTGATATTCTCAGTTGTATAGACATCATTCTCTCATATTATCCATTCTTTATAAAGGATTTACCTTCTTTTTTTTACATTCATACTTTGTGTTAGAAAAGAAGTGGACCCTAAAGAAAACAAAGTTGAAGAAAAGAAATATCAGAGAACTTATTTTCTGAAATCTTATGAAAAAGAGTTACTGATAGATTATAATTATTAATGGCTTGAGAAGGGTTTAAAACTGAAGACTGTTTTCACAGATGGACATTGTTAAATCTATTACTCTTAATGAGAGGGTATAAGGATGGACAATAAACTTCCTGAAAAATGAATGAATTTAGGATGAGGCATTGATTGAACCATAAGAGGAATGTTTCCCCATTCATTTACTAAACAATGTTGCTTCTTCAGGTCTGAAAGAAAACTTAAATTATTTGGGCACCGAAGTATTACTTTAAAGAATAAAAAATATTCTCTAAATCTAGTGCTGCTCAGAAAGAAGAATATGACTTAATATTCTGAACTGTGTCTTCACTGTGCACCTTGATTTGTCAGATAAGTGACTTTAGAACTTAGTTGTTATAATTGCTTATATCAAAACAAGAAAACTACATGAGCAAATAAAACAAGCCATCTATGACTTTCAAAAAGCAGAATTAATTAATTTTACATTGTTTGTGCTCAGTTGATCATTGCTTCATTGCAAAAAACTGAGGTAAAAAAATAAGTTGCAACAGAAACACTATTTAGTGATGTTTGACAAAAGCATTATATCAAATCTAATTCTGACTTTATAGGAAATATTCCAGTTTCAAATATTTTTTTTATTCTGCTGATAACATCTATTTCAGGAAGCTATTAAAACAAAGTTGGATACATTGGAGGACCTGGATAAAGAAGTTCATTATTAGCAGGATGTAGCATTATAGGCATTCATTGCATTTAAGCTGCTGCTCAATGGTGACTGAAGTGCTACAAACATCAATGGTTTTAAAGAGGAAAAAGGAAACAGCTAAGTATTCTAGAGTCCCATACAGGGTAGGCTACTTTAGGAGGCTCATCACTGAAGGGGCTATCGGGCTTACAAGCATGTAGTATACCTAGTTTTCTACTTTGGTTAATTGAATTAACTTATTTTCCTCGGTGTGACTTCTGGAGTACAGCTAAGGAGCTGCATATTATAAAAGTGAAATTCAAGTGTGCGTCCTTAGCCAGATAGCTTGGCTAGTTAAATATCTCATGAAAATAAAAGAATCAAAAGGAAACAGGTGAGTTAAACAAAAACAACAAAATATTAACATAGCAGATATGCCAGGAACTGAGCTAAGAACTTTAGAAATATTAACTCATTTAATGTTCTTTGCAATTTTAGAAGATGGGTGCTATTATTATCACCATCTGAAAATGCATTATCAGTGGTACAATGGTACTGAGTGCCCTGCCTAAGAGTCCCAGATGACTTCCCGGAAGAACCAGAGTTTGAACCCACTGAAGCCTGTACTGGACCCAATACGGAACTCAGTGTTCTGATCACTATGCTTTGAAAAGCAAGTTTTGTTCTCTTAAATAAAAAGAGTGAGTATTATTTGCCCATTTCTATCCCAACTCCAATCCCAAGCAGAAATTGCTGAAAAGAAAATGGTTATGGTCTTACTTAAAACAGGATTCATATGAAATTACAATGAAAATGTCCTCTCTCTAAATGCTTTTCTATTTGAAGCTAAGAAACTTAGAAAGTGTTCTTTCTCATCACTTGAAATTGTATGGTAAAATAATTTCTATAAGTATTTTTTGATCAAACATTACAGTGTCCTGGATGCAGAGGGTAAAGGTTTCCTCTACATTCAATTGAAAACAAAGGTAGAGTTTAGAAAAAAAAAATCAACTGTCTTAGAAATACATAAAAAAATTTCCATTATAGCTATAATTAAAGTTTTATAAATTCTTTTCTACCAGATATAAGGCTGCTGTGGAATAACATAGTCTTAGTCAAACAACATGGGGCTTCTCTGGTGGCTCAGTGGTAAAGAATCCGCCTGCAATGCAAGAGGTGCAGGAGCTGCAGGTTTGATCCCTGGGTCGGGAAGATCCCCTGGAGAAGGGTGTGACAACCTACTCCATTATTCTCGCCTGGAGAATCCTACAGAGAGAGGAGCCTGGAAGGCTGCAGTCCATAGGGTCGGACACAACTGAAATAACTTAGCCCAGCACACAGCACAAACAATATATGCATTCAGTTGAAGATCTTATAATGCTCCTATTTCATTCATGTAATCATTTACTACATAGTTTTAGATGTCCTAATTAGTTAAGACAGTCCATTTCATTGTTTTGTTTCTTAGTTCTTTTTTTTATCAGATTTTTATATCTAGTATGTCTTACCTGCTGCTGCTGACAGTTGATCACTGAAGGTCTCCAACAGGACCTTTCTCTTACCTTGACCTACAAAGTTTTCATTCTTCCAACTTCAGTGCCTCCAATCATCTGTTAAATACAATTCAGTATATGAGTCTGGTCCTTATATTTAAACAATAGTTTTCCTTATTATTACTTAATTGAAACAGTCACCAATTCCAAGGCAAAGCAGTGTCCATTTTAATAACATTTTCTAATTATTTTCCTCATTTTTTCTTCCTCATTTTTAGTTTATAAATTTATAAAATTTTACATTTAGCTACATGTGTCAATCTATATTCACAGTCTGCATCACTATTGGATTTGTTGCCATCTCAGTTGGGCAACCCACTCCAGTGTTCTTGCCTGGAGAATCCCAGGGACGGGGGAGCCTGGTGGGCTGCCGTCTATGGGGTCGCACAGAGTCAGACACGGCTGAAGACTTAGCAGTAGCAATCTCTTTTATACATTCTTGCCATGAATATTTATTTTTTTAATTGACCAGTTACTTTTCTTCTTTTCCATTCATTCTCCTTGTAACTTCAGTGATAATATACCATCTCACCTCCATTCTCCTTTTCTCAAACACATAAACTGACAGAATCAGAAAAAAAAAAACTTTACCCAAGTTAGTCCACCAAGTTGTAAAATAGCAATAAATAATCCCAGGGATATTTCTTTTTACCCACTTCTTTCTACCCTCAACCAGAAAAATATAGAGCTCTCTAGTATGCTGAAATATAGACAGGAAACAGACTCTTCCCCACCACTGCCTCCAGCAGTGTCTAGGCTGGGAAAGTTTAGGAACCTTCTGGAAGTTGAGTCCCAATGATCATCTGAAGGTCATCCTCTCTCTTTTGCTGTCTGTCCCCCTCTTTCAATTCACATGCTCTCCCATGACCACAGAGAAAATGAGAGCTCTGTAAGTCTATCTCTGAACCAGTCCCTGAAGTCTTTTGATACAGTTCTCCCCAGTGAGAAGGGTGTTGCCTGAAATATATGACTTCAGGCTGACAATATAAATTCCGAAGTGTCTAAAATACTTTTAGTGTAATGTTTTGCAAGGATGTGCCTCAATAAGTCATTCAGCAGTGAATGATTTTGCAGATCTCTAGGCTTCCTCTTGCATCTGGGTATAACTTGTCAATATTCTGATTTTCCTAAGAGCTTGCCTGAAGCAACTAGTATATTCTGGACTTAAGTAGCAATTTGCAGAGGATGTTTAACTTTTAACGCAATTCCGGAGTTTAACTGTCATTTACAAGATTAGTTAGAGTGACATTTCTGAACAATGAACTCTCAGGGTCATTAAAACTTAATTTTCTTTGGGGATAGAACACAGGAGATTATGTTCAGTTTATTAGCTCTGACCCTTTACACTTAGACGATTTTTCGTTTAATTTGGCTCAGGGACTACATAATTAATGTGGCCTTGATTATTATGTACTTTTATTCTTATAGATGCTACTTGAAATGCCTGAATTAAGAATATCTTATTTCCTTCACTGCTACAGAAAGTAGCCTCCTGGACAGGAAACAGAGGAGAAGAAAAAACAAGAAAGAATAGGCAATATTATTTTCAGAGAGAGAGAAGTGTAGAAAAAGAATACAGATACATGAATTATAAAAATATAAAATGATATTTGTAATTTTACTTTTAGATTTTATATTGAATTTTGTTTTAATTCTTATCTCAGGAACACAGAGTATAATACTTTAAATAATAAAAGTATTTTAAAGCTTTAGAAAAACAGTATTTCTATTACAAAAATGTAGAGTCTAGAACCATGATGTTCAGTGCAGTAGATGTTAGCCATAAATGGCTATCTAAATTTGAACATTAATAAAATTAATACCATCAAATCTTCAGCTGCAATACCTACTTTCTGTGTGTAATAGTATGTATATATAGTCAAATGCTTAGGAGTCAAAGCTATCATATTGAACAGGAAAGGAAAGGACATTTCCCTCATCTACTGATTGGATAGTACTGGCCTGGAATGTGGGCATAATACCTCCAGTAAAACTGATTCTTTTTATTACATGTGTTGGTGATTTCTCCTTAAACAGTTTGTTGTTAACCATTGGGGCTACTATTTGTGGGCCTGAAAGTGACATCTAGCCTTGTCTATTGAGTTGATCTTAGGAAGATGTTGCAAAATTGATCTTCAGAGCAAACATAATGGAATGACCAAACATTCTGAAAAGTCCTGATTATAATTCATGCAAATCCCTGATTATGAGGGCAAGATTGAAAAGGAAAGTATCTTGCATTTGAACTGGGGACCAGTTTTGAAGACTGGGGCACATGGAAGAAAAGGTGGAAGAAGACATATTAGAATTCAGTTCAGTTCAGTTCAGTTGCTCAGTCCTGTCCGACTCTTTGCAACCCCATGGACCGCACACGCCAGGCTTCCCTGTGCATCACCAACTCCTGGAGCCTACTCAAATTCATGTCCATCAAGTCGGTGATGCCATCCAAACATCTCATCCTCTGTCGTCCCCTCTCCTCCTGCCTTCAATCTTTCCCTTCATCAGAGTCTTTTCCAATGAGTCAGTTCTTTGTATTAGGTGGCCAAAGTATTGGAATTAGATACCCCCCAATTTACATGCATTAAGAGGCCTGGAATTAAATTTGTAGAGTTAAGCCAAAAGAATTGTGCTTAGCAATTGTGCTAAGCACCCAAGCACAATTCTTCAATTTGATACAAATGGATTTTCACATAAGCAGAATAACAGCCACCTAATTTCTTTAATTGTATTTTATAAAATAGGTACTAGAAGAAGCAGTTAGCATGTGTTACATTACTGCTCACAACCACTAGTAACTAACTTATTATGCCTTTTTCTGTCAGAGAAGGAGCTTTAAAATTGGTGAGATAAATTAACTTTCTCAAAACCTTACTCTTAATAAATACCAAAGTAATGATTGAAACTCAGATTTATTGGCTCTCAAATCCTTGATTTTGACATACACATGTCAAAATAATATGTTTTATAGGGTAAAAAGAAATTCCTTCACGCCCTGAAATGCTTTACATGCAAATCATTCACATGACCTAAGATCCATAAAATACCCAATTCTGGATCCTATCATTGGTTCAATTCAATTTTTCCCAGGGGGTAAGTACCATCTATGCCCATCCTTTATAAAATTCAAGAGTCTTTTGAAAATTTGTGCTGATTGGTACATGTAAGGTAAAAATAATGCTTCTTGGATCCTACACTTCATTTGTATTTTCAAACTCTTGGGAGTTTCACTATTCAAAGTTCAGAGGCTCTTACTATTTAATGATTTTGCAATATGGAGAACAAGAAAGTTAGAATTTCATACTGCAGGAAAATTTGGATATGAGGCTTTCTTCTTAAAACAAAGGGTTTCTCAGGTGACTCAGCTGCCACCTGCAATGCAGGAGACCTGGGTTCGATCCCTGCATTAGGTAGATTCCCCTGGAGAAGGGAACGGCTATTCACTCCAGTATTCTGGCCTGGAGAATCCTATGGACTGTATAGTCATGGGGTCGCAAAGAGTTGGACATGACTGAGTCACTTTCACTTTCACTTTCTTAAAACAAAAGTTGAGATAATAACTTAATTATTAGATTATTTTCTGGTCTAAAGGGAACTTCCAGTCTTTGGGGAAAGCTATATCCTCACTGAATGGAAATTTCTGACAGAATATATTTTATATTATGTAATTTCAGCAGATTTTTTTCTTAATTTTAAAATGAATTGAATTTTTGGTAACTAAATTTTTCCCACAAAATGAAAAATACATTTTAAGATGAATAAAATACTTTTTAAAAAACAATATTGGAATATGCTTCTTTCTATCCTATTGTTATTCTTTTGGAATAAGCTTCTCAGATGAAAGAAAAATATAAAAATGTGAAAAAATGTAAAAATCTAAATATTCAGTGTTCAAGTGACTTTAAGAAAGTCATTGGGGGAGAGCAATAGTAGGTATCTATCACTCTTTAGCACTTTATCTTTTTAGGAGAGGTTTCATGCATGGTCAAGAGATGATAAATAGGATGAGACTCCATTTTTTGATGTAGAATATAGAAAAACAAACAAACAAACAAACAAACCTGGGAGCTTCCAGGGAGCAGGTTTATCAGAGAAAAAAGCCCTAGAAGCCAGTAGCCCTGCTTTCTGATTTAATTTTACTGATTAACTATGTATAGATAACTTTCTCTGCAACTTGGAGGTTTAATCCCCTCAATTGTAAAATGAACAGCTTAGAACAGATGCTTCCTAAGGTTCTCCAACTATTGCAATCTGAAGAATAAAATGAACAAGAGAAAAATGCCAGCTGGTAAAGAACATAAGACTTTTACTGTAGATTGCTGCTTGCAGCATTTTCAACTTAGCAAAACAGTATTTTATAGATATGGGAATGAAGCCTGGGAAAAGTTCCATCAATGTAGACTGATTAAAGATATTCAAGCTAGGCGCATATAATGAACTGTATTTGTCCAGAAAAAAGAGAACTAGTTACATCATGTGGCACAGAATTCTGTCTCTAGCAGGATAATAAACTTTTCTTTCTGATATCTAAAGGGACGAGAATTTAAGTAAATAAAGCTGGAATTCAGCAAATGCATGTCCGGAGGCAGGAGATTAGGAACCCTTTTTTCATCAGTATTTAATTTAGTGAGACACTTTTTAGTTCAAGTAATTTTCTCATGCTGCTTGACAACTAAGTTGACTCTACAGTGACATGAGCCAAAACAATTCCTAAAATAACCACACTTATGCTATAGCTACATCTCATCAAGATTTTGCCAACATACTTTGTGTGGCGTGGGAAAAGATACAGCCCTCTGTGCAAATCGTGAACCTAAATAAAGACCAAAAAATCCTTGATTTCAAAGTTCATGCTGCGTGCATGACTCAGCCTGCTAGTGTCACAGCTTGCCGACACTGCAATTTTTTTTTTTAATTATTATTACAGGTATTTCTTTGGGTTTAATTTAAGCAGAAGAAAGTTGGAGTCTTTTCCAATCATAAAACCTAACATTGAAAATAGCCTTCAGACTCAGAAGTGCTAACATCGAGACACAACATAATTATCATCTTTCCTAATCTTACTGTTGAGCCCAGCTGCCTCCAAAGAAAATGAAAATGATGTGATTCCACAGGGGGAAACAAAACAGAATGAATCATTTATCTTCCCCAATCCACAGGAATATCTTAATTTGTATGCACTCTGTATTTCTCTTGTGCTGGTTGTCGTGAGCCTATGTGTTTATCCTCTACACCTGGATGAGCTGACTTAGCCCAATGCCTTCACTCCTTGATCTTGAAGCTCTTTCTTCTCCTCAGGAGCATCTCATTCATTTTACACAGGGAAAGTTAAATTTAGCAAAAGGAGCCTTTCAGAGCAGAGAGTTCTTGCTGATCTGGGAACCTGTCAAGGTGATTCTATGCCAACTTGGACCTGCCTGGGGATGAAGCTTCCAATCTTGCCAAATGTTGTGCTTATTTTGTGACAAAAATGAAAGTCACAGTTGGATTTAAAAGGATGCCATCCAGTTTATTTTATTCTTGTCTCAACTCTTTAAATCTATGTCTCCATGACTGAAGGCTTTGTAAATAAACAGGTGTCCACATGCCCCAGTGTGAATTAAAATTGTATGGAGCTAGAGAGGGAGTTGATTTATTGAAAAAAGAAAAATTATTGTAATACTTTTGTTTGGTATGTAGAAATAATAATTGAATTGCATAAGTTGTTTTCATACATATCTTACTGGTCATACACTATTTTCATGGGATTTGGGGTAGGTGTCTTAAGGATATGGATTTGACATATGTCTCAGGAGCTAGACAAGCTCTGGTCACTGTAAGAACCATTTATAGACTGGTAAGTTTTTTAGTAAGTACTAAAGAGAGGCCATCCTACATATCTGTGGTTTTATGTACAATATCTATACACTAAAATAGATTCTTAAATTCAGATATTCTTAGCCAGAAATGCTTTGCCATTTCTTTTTAACATACCTAAAAATATGTTTTTTTCTTCTGTTGCTGTATAAGAAAATGATATGAATATTCCCAACTATTTACTCTGAATAATATGTAAATTATTCATATATGTAAATTCACACATATGCAAACATTTATACAAAAGCACATTTTTTTCTAATTAACTAATTTCTCCAAACACTGAAGAATCCACTATTTGAACATTAGGCAGTTAAAGTATCTACCTACTTTTTTTTTTTTTTTTTTTTTTGCATCTACCTACTTTTATAACTACTTCAGCAGACTATATACCCAAGTTATTTACAATAGCATAATAATTTAAGCATTGAGAGGTGCATTCATAGGAGTTACATTGTTTTTACTATTAAATATAGGCATTCACAATGATGTAGTATTTACTGTAAAGTGAATTTTGAGAGTTTTAATATGACATATACAATATTATAAATATATCTTACATATATATAATATATAAAAATATATATAATATTTGTGTGTATGTGTGTGTTCAGTCACTCAGTTGTGTCCTACTCTTTGCAACCTCATGGACTATAGCCCATCTGGCTCCTCTGTCCATAGGATTTTTCAGGCAAGAATACTGGAGCCATTTCCTCCAGGGAATCTTCCCAGCCCAGGGATCAAACCTGCATCTCTTGAGTTGAAGGCAATTTCTTTACCACTGAGCCACCTGGGAAGCCCTGTATGATATTCATACTGCATAGAAAATATCCTAACTTGAGTAGTCATAGTAATTACACTATGACACATTTAAAACATTTATTAACCATATATGTGCTCATTTTCAAATGTGTTCATCTTATATAGAATATGCATAAATATATTATATATGTACTTGAGGAAATACACATAAGAAAACATCTTTGTCATACATATCATTTGTTTTGCAGGCATTCACATTACCTAGCTGGAGGTCTGGGAACTTTGCAAGGGGATGATCAATTATTTAATTTAAATATATAAATTATTCAGTTACAAATACAATCACAGCAGGATGCTAAATACTTCACAACCAGAAGCCAAAAGACGCTAACATTTCTGTTTCTTAAAAGTACAATACCGCAATAATTCATCTCAGTACAACTTTCATTATTATAACATCTTAAAAATTTACTTTCATGAACAAATGAATCTAATGCCATAATATTACAATTTCACGCCTAAACAGAGAAAGCAAATCTTCTCGCAGATCTCCTTGCAGCTGGGTGATGGCCAGCTGTTATGAGATGGCCCCATACACCTTGAGTACTTTGAAGCTATTGGTATAGGGGAGCTGGGGTCTCGGGGTCACATGACTCCCACGCTGCTGCAGTGGGCTATCTCAGGTGCTCCACAAGGTGGTCCTAGGATTCCAATAGCTGCAAGGAGATATGTGATTTTCAAGTCCCTGCCTGTGTCACTTTTGCTACTGTCCCATTGGTTAACACAAGTCACGTACCGAAGTCTGGATTCAGAGTGGGAGGGCCTTACAATGGGCATGGATGCAGGAGGTAGGGAGGAATTTGTGGTCTTTTGTGACCAATAACACAAAGACCATTCCCAAACATTACATTCTTCTGAAAGAACCTCCTTTTCTAAGTCTCCAGGTTTTGAAGTGGAGACAAACGAGCATAAGTAGCAACTTGATTGATATAACCAAAATACAAAGTAAAGGAACGTAATTAATAAATAAAAACATCAAGGATGATGTGTCATAGAAGGGCCAGGCAGTGTAAAGGCTCTCAGGGTGGCAGGGTTCTTGAAAGCATTCATTGTATTTTATATGCCTTCTACTCTAGCTGCAGAAGACCAACGTTTTTTTCTTACTCCTACCACCCAGATACAGTATTTTCCAAACGTGGCCTCTGGACCAGCTACAGTAGAGCTACAATGGTACTATCTGAGATGTTTGTGACAAATGTGGCTTCCGATTCCCACTATCAGAGGTTTTTGACTCAGAAAGATGTAGACAGCAATAAAGTGATCGGCGATGAGCTTTGCACATAATTCAATCCACAAGAAACTCAGCTCCATAGAGCAAGAGCGGGTAGTTCTGAACTGAATTCTCAAAATCTAAGGTCAGCACTGAGGACTCTAGTGTACTAAATATTACCTTAAGGTTTAAAAGGTGCAATTTTATCTCCAAAAAGAAAACCTTTCCTTTTATTCCTGGTTGAGTTACATACCCATAGTAACATGCAATCATTTATTTTCTTGCTTGTTAAAGTCTCAAGATATTTCTCCTACTTCTAGATGCCCAGTTGTGTAATGAATCCCTTCACAGAAGAAACAAGAATATTATTTACTCTTCGAAATTGCTTTTAAACCTTAAAATTCATAATTTACTAAATAAAAATACCTTTCAACATCAAAACTGAGGCCTATAAAAATGAAATCAATGAATTTTCATAATATCTGAATATTAAAAACACCTGCTATTTGTTGTTTATAACTTCCTGTATTATTTTTTGTAAATGTTGAAAGTGATAATATTCTTCCAAACTCACTTTGTTTTTTCAGGGAGATTTTTCAAAACCTGTGGCTGACCACTCTAATATCATAGATTGAAAAATGCAAGTAGTTTTTAAGTACGATGCCATGGAACAGAAAACAAAAATAGAAGTCAGATGTTGTGACTTCCTATAGAGTATTCTTTTAACAACACATTTCAAGGCACTAAACTAGGTATGGAAATGATCTGAGAAATGATCTGAGAAATCTTTTTTCCTAAGGCTATCCATATGTTGGGGTAGGCTTGGATCCAGTCCTGCCTAGAAATTGGGGAACTAACTAATGAGCCCTGGTGTTTCTCCCTGCTGATAATTCTATATCATTATAAATCTTGCAGGATACACCACTCCCTAAACAGGCTTTGAATAGTTGAACATTCACTTGTTACAGAAGCAGATAATCCATCCTCACTATCATAGCTTTCAAAAATAACTTACAAAACACCTTATTTACCTATCTAAATATGAGTCTTTTAGTGTTGACGTTTCTCAAGTCGAAATGTCAGGGTGTGTGAGCTCTAATCAGAGTGGGGAGAAGGCAAGAACAGATTGTCTTTAACATCAGGCAAGAGTGTTATCTTGGACTGTCTTCTCAGCCTGAGGTGCTTTGACACTTCTTTCTAACACACCTAAAATACTTTTATTTTCCCCTCCTGCTGCTGCAGTCACAGGCATTAAGTCAACTGAAGAGGCATATAATCTATCTTTTGAATATATCAATGAGCAGTATCCTCAAAGACCTAATAACGGTGCCTTCATCGAGAAAGCATAAACAATTGTACAAAGAATGAATATTTTTCTTAAATCATATAAACAAAAAATGGAAAACAAAAGTATGTATATCTCTTTACCAAAAAGTACATATAAATTAAGACCATTCTTTTATACATACAAATAATAAGAAAAGCAAAGAAAATATATTTGATTCTTGGGAGAATCAAATATAAACATGTTAAAAAATAATAGACAGTATTTTGAAGATATTAATCATATACCCAAAATAAATAGCTAAATAAATCTACATTTTAAGCATCAAAGGATAAATATTGCAAGCTTTTTCATTCATTGACTTAATCATTCAAAATATAATTACTGAGCATTTACTGTGTGCTAACATTGGACTTTCCTTGTGGCTCAGCTAGTAAAGAATCCGCCTGTAATGAGGGAGACCTGGGTTCGATCCCTGAGCTGGGACTCTCCCCTGGAGAAGGGAAAGTCTATCCACTCCAGTAGTCTGGCCTGGAGAATTCCATGGACTGTATAGTCCATGGGATCGCAAAGAGTTGGACATGACTGAGCGACCTTCGCTTACTTAAGACATTGTGCAAATGCTAAGAACACAGAGCCAACACCCCAGAATTTACTAACTAGTGATGTGTGTGCATGCTCTGTAACTCAGTCGTGTCCAGCTCTTTGCGACCCCATGGACTTCAGCATGCCAGGTTCCTCTGTCCACAGAATTCTCCAGGTGAGAATACTGGAGTGGGTTGCCATCTCCATGTGAGAGGTGGACTATAAAGAAAGCTGAGGGCTGAAGAATTCATGCTTTTGAACTGTGGTGTTGGAGAAGACTCTTGAGAGTCCCTTGGACTGCAAGGAGATCCAACCAGTCCATCCTAAAGGAGATCAGTCCTGGGTGTTCATTGGAAGGACTGATGTTGAAGCTGAAACTGCAATACTTTGGCTACCTGATGTGGAGAGCTGACTCATTTGAAAAGACCCTGATGCTGGGAAAGATTGAAGGTAGGAGGAGAAGGGGACGACAGAGAATGAGATGGTTGGATAGCATCACCGACTCTATGGACATGAGTTTGAGTAAACTCTGGCAGTTGGTGATGGACAGGGAGGTCTGGCGTGCTGCAATCTATGGGGTAGCTAAAGGTTGGACATGACTGAGCTACTGAACTGAACTGAACTGAACCTCAGCTCATGAAATATTGAAATCCATCAATAAATAAATGGCTGTCAAA
The DNA here is from genome assembly GCF_963930625.1 of Muntiacus reevesi. Lineage (NCBI taxonomy): Eukaryota > Metazoa > Chordata > Mammalia > Artiodactyla > Cervidae > Muntiacus > Muntiacus reevesi. Next base: position 18,374,872 of record NC_089269.1, on the reverse strand, counting down.
TGAATGACTTAAATTGATAATTACATAATATAGTTGAATATTCATATTTTAATCTCTGAAAATATGCATTTATAGATATAATTATTTTATCAACTGGCACCAAAGTTCTTCACAAGGAGGAAATGTTGTTTAGGAAATTAAACTCCTTTGATGTGGAAAATGAGGCCCAGAGGCTGTACTGTGAAAATAAACAACAAAATAAAGCAAATAGCTAAACTTCTATGAATAAAATATGATGATGAAACATTTGGAAGTAGGAAAGTAGAAAAAGGAGAAAGGACGAAGTTCCAGGGAAGACATGTGAAGAGACTGAAGACTAGTTAGAAAGATGACCAGGCAGAATTTTGCAAGGACAGTTTGACAAGAAAAATATCCTAAATCACAAGAATACCTAACAAGTCATTTAAAATTATTTGCATTTGTGTGCTATAAAATTCCCTGTTTTATGAAACTCAGTGAATTGTATGACAAATGCAACTATTTTGACTTATCTTTGGAAAATCCAAATAAAGTCTGAATTTCAATTATGGGTCAATGTAAAGAAGAGAAGAGAATGGCCATGAAAGATGAGATGCAATCGAGATTAATGGTTTATTTAAAGCATCTGCCTGCAATGCGGGAGACCGGGGCTCGATCCCTGGGTTGGGAAGATCCCCTGGAGAAGGAAATGGCAACCCACTCCAATATTCTTGCCTGGAGAATCCCATGGACGGAGCAGCCTGGTGGGCTACAGTCCACAGGGTCGCAAAGAGTTGGACACGGCTGAGCGACTTAACTAACTAACTAACAGGACTTCAAATCTTGGATATTATGGAGTCTTTGGTACTGGACCAACTATCTTACAGCAAACAGTCATAAAACTGGACAAAGTATATGAGCCACTTGCTTTTATTACTCTAAGTATAATTATTGATCTCTCTCTGGGCTAGTCACTGCAAGTTATCACAACAGTGACACAGCTGTGATCTCTGATAGGATGGAACCCACAAAAAGAGCCCCATGTCTCCCCTGGACAGTTCTCTATTTGAGGTGCATGAAGTTCGAATCCAAGAAGGGCAGGTAAGTCCTGCTGAGATGAGATCAGAGCTTGGGACAACTGATGTGGCTGGAGATGGAATTGTGCAGAGGAAGTACAAAAGTCTCTTTCTGTATCCTAGGGCGAGAGCTGGCCTGCATATATGCAGGGCTGGGTTATCACGAAGCAGTTGTTACTGGATTGGAAATGGCATTAAGCTCTGAGAGGTAAAGCAGAACTGGCAGATGTTGGGGGACTGGCCTAGTACAAAGAAATCCAGGGCCATTTTAACTCTTAAGCAAATCGAAAATTGAACAGTCTAAATCAAAGTTTAGTAATTAAAAAAATTCAACAGTCATTCCCTACTGACCTACTTAAGAAAAGAATCTTAAAAAGAGTGGATACATGTATATGTACAATTGGTTCACTTTGTACAGCAGAAAGTAACACACACTTTAAATCAACTATACTCCAGTAAGAAGTTAAAAAAATATTCAACAGCTGCTTATGAGCTACATACTCTATGTGAAGTATTGTGTTAGCCCAGAGGAATACAAAGATTTACCAGGTATTATTTCCACTGTTAAGGAGTTTACATATAGTGACTGAAGTAACATTGAATAAGGACCTTACTGAAGAGAATGGTCTTCTCTAAGTCTCCCTTAGCAAAGCCTAAAATCAAGAGTTGAAGAGATTCACACTTTGGAGTTTTAGACTTACAAATTTAAAGCATTTGAAGAATGCTGGGATTCCTACAGACTGACCTTCAGAAAACATAACAATAAGTCTGCACAGTTTCAAGATGATTATCTAGTAACTGTATTGTGTATTAGACAAATTAATCTTCAGAGAAAAAAATAACAGATCTAAAGTCTCTATAATACATCTGCACAATAGCCAGAATACAATCAGAAATGTGACCCTCATTCAGGAAAGATATCATTTAAGAGAAACTAAGCCTAAACATTTTAAGGAGGCTAATATAAATACACATATGCTCAAAAATAGCAAGATGATAGATTTAAACTCAACCATATCAATAACTGGAGCTTTCCAAGTGGCACTAGTGGTGAAGAATCCACCTGCCAATACAAGAGACTCAAAAGACCTGGGTTTGATTCCTGGGTCCAGAAGATCCCCTGGAGTAGGAAGTGGCAACCCACTGCACTATTCTTGTTGGAAAATTCCATGGACAGAGGAGCCTGGTGTCCTATATTCCATGGGGTTGCAGAGTCAGATATGACTGAATGACTGAGTAAATATCAATAATTACGTTAAATTTAGATGAACATAACGCTTCAATCAAAAGAAAAGCAATTTATTGAGTCAGTGAGAAAGCAAGACCTAACTCTATTGTTTCTGAAAGAAACAGATGTTAAACATAAAGAAGTGAACAATTTGAAATTAAAGGGATGGAAAAAGATCTATCATACAAACTACACACATAAGAAAGATGTTCTGTCTGTTTTAACCTGTATTAATATCAGATAACTTAGACTGCAAGCCAAAGAATATAAGAAAGAAAGAGGGGTGTTTAATAATGATTAAAGGGGTAATTCATCAGGAAGACACAATAATCCTAAATATGCATGGCTTAATAACAGAGTTTCAAAATTCATGAAGCAATGCTGACAGAACAAAATTGAGAGAAATGGAGAAATCTACAACTACAGCTAAAGATTTTTAACAGTCCCTTCTCAATAGTTGATAAAAATAGTAGACAAAAAATCAGAAAGAATTTAAACAACACCCTCAGTATGAATCTTCCAAAGCAAACCCTGAACAAGAGTTTGGGGTGCCAGACAACATTTGAAAGAAGAAGGAAACAGAATTGGGTAAGAAAAGAAGTCAAACTGTGTCTAACAAAAATTTTAAGACTAGCCCAGTGAGGAGCTCTGTAGAAAATATTTCCAGTAAGAGTACCCACAGCAGGCTGATTAGTAGTGTCTTTATCCTAGCACCTCTCTTAGTTATTGCTTGTGAGCATTCCCAGGGAAAAATATGACCTCTGGTGAGGCAACTTTTGCAGTTAAGTGAGAAATCAGTTCAGTTCAGTTCAGTCTCTCAGTCTTATCCGACTCTTTGTCACCCCATGGACTGCAGCATGCCAGGCTTCCCTGTCCATCATCAACTCTTGGAGCTTACTCAAACTCATGTCCATTGAGTCAGTGATGCCATCCAACCATCTCTTTCCCTGTTGTACTCTTTTCCTCCTGCCTCCAATCTTTCTCCGCATCAAGGTTTTTTCCAATGAATCAGTTCTTTGCATCAGGTGACCAAATTATTGGAGTTTCAGCTTCAACATCAGTCCTTCCAATGAACACCCACGACTGATCTCCTTTAGGATGGACTGGTTGGATATCCTTGCAGGCCAAGGGACTCTCAAGAGTCTTCTCCAACACCACAGTTCAAAGGTATCAATTTTTCAGTGCTCAGCCTTCTTTATAGTCCAACTCTCAAATCCATACATGACCACTGGAAAAACCATAGCCTTAACTACACGGACCTTTGCTGGCAAAGTAATGTCTCTGCTTTCTAATATGCTGTCTAGGTTGGTCTTGGCTTTTCTTCCAAGGAGCAAGCATCTTTTAAGTTCATGGCTGTGGTCACCATATGCAGTGATTTTGAAGCCCAGAAAAATAGTCTTTCTCTGTTTCCATTGTTTCTCCATCTCTTCGCCATAAAGTGATGGGACCGGATGCCGTGATCTTACTTTTCTGAATGTTGAGTTTTAAGCCAACGTTTCCACTCTCCTCTTTCACTTTCATCAAGAGGCTCTTTAGTTCTTCATTTTCTGCCATAAGGGTGGCATCACCTGCATATCTGAGATTATTGATATTTCTCCTGGCAATCTTGATTCCAGCTTGTGCTTCATCCAGTCTGGTTTTTCATGTGATGTACTCTGCATATAAGTTAAATAAGCAAGGTGACAATATACTGCCTTGACGTACTCCTTCCCAATTTGGAACCAGTCTGTTGTTCCTTTTCTTGTTCTGTTGCTTCATGACCTGCATACAGATTTCTCAAGAGGCTCTGGTATTCTCGTCTCTTTAAGAATTTTCCACAGTTTGTTGTGATCCACACAGTCAAAGGTTTGGCATAGTGAATGAGGCAGTTGTTTTTCTGGAATTCTCTTGCTTTTTCTGTGATGCAAAGGATGTTGGCAACTTGATCTGTGGTTCTTCTGCCTTTTCTAAATCCAGCTTGAATATCTGAAAGTTCTCAGCTCAGGTACTGATAAAGCTTAGCTTGGAGAATTTTGAGCTTTCCTTTACTAGCATGTGAGATGAGTGCAATTATTTACTAGTTTGAATATTCTTTTGAATTGGAGCGAAAAGTGACCTTTTTTAGTCTTGTGGCCATTGCTAAGTTCTGAAAACTTGCTGTCATATTGAGTGCAGCACCTTAACAGCATCATCTTTTAGGAACTGAAATAGCTCAGCTGGAATTCCATCACCTGCACTGTTTTGTTTTTGGTGATGCTGCCTAAGGCCCACTTGACTTCACACTCCAGGATGTCTAAAAAAACCTGGTGGGATGAAATTAAGTCACCTTTCCAGAATTCTGTGCTGACCAAAGCAGCTGAAATACAGAAAGCAGTTAAAACAACACCTGAGTAATTATCTAAGACATATCCAAGGTAACTTCACAGTTGAATTTACAGCTCTCTATTGCTAGTACTACTATGTAACTATTCTCTGATTTTTCAGAACTTAGATATGTCAGTATAAAAATTCTTTCGGTTCATAAGAGAAGGTAAGACTATTTCAGCAGACTTGGTGGCTAAGAGGAAACCAATGAGTACTTATATTTTGCAACTCTGGTGAATATTACATGAAACATAACTGAAACCAAGTGTTACAAGACTGTAAGAAAAATGCCTCAAAGTATTTTACAATGTGAAGTTAAACTATGAAGTATACCCTCCCAGATTTTTGGCACTGCAGTATCACAATAGCCTAAGGAATTCCAGTCTTTTCATCCCTTCTAAGTCCAAGGACTTGATTTTGCTACACTATTATTATCAAAGATTAACTTGAGTTGGGTCTGAAACAAGATTATATAGAAGCAATGCAACAGTTGGTCCTTGGTTATATTTGACTGACAGTGCCAAAAAATCTCCTCTGTTACCAGTTGAAAAGCATGACTCAATGTCTTAAAGTAACAAGGACTAAGGTAGGTAAAGTGTAGAGTAAGAAATAAGTAATAACCTCTGACTTTTCAGTGTTACTTGATTGCCCAAGGAGGGTTTATTTGCCAAAAGTCACACAATATTGAGAAATAAGAAAGAAAGCAAACAAGCCTTGCCCAACCTTCTCCTCCAAACCACTTTGGGACATATTCCAGGAACTGCATCATGCTTTTGGTTTGAGGATAATGATGTAAAGCAGTGCGAATTCAGGTGAGGCTCTTGAATATAAATGTATTAAATACACTTGTGATACACTTCTAATGGTCAAAGGAAGGCAGAATAAAACAAACATTAAACATTTACTACAGCATTACTAATGGCTTATAAGTAAGGCTTCTAAAATCTATCATTTTATATCTGTGAAAAAAATGTGATGATCACATTTGTCATGTCTTATGGCACTGAATAACTGCCATAGGGGCAGCACTCAAACCAGGTACAATGATGCACACCTTTCCCGTAACAAGCTGTGACAGATAGAAAAAAAACCTACTCAGTAGTCAATCAAAATCTCAGTGAAAATAAGTTGTCATGGGAAGCCTGTCCACTATCCCTACTTCTTTAACAAGATGTGCTCATAAAGAAAATGTAAAATTATAAAACGTGAAAGAGAATATGCCATATAATGATAGGCATTCCAATCCCAAAGAAAGGCAACCCCAAAGTATGTTCAAACTACTGCACAATTGCACTCATCTCACATGCTAGCAAAGTAATGCTCAAAATTCTCTGAGCCAGGCTTCAACAGCACATAAACTGAGAACTTCCAGATGTTCAAGCTGGATTTAGAAAAGGCAGAGGAACCAGAGATCAAAATGCAACACCTGCTGCATCATAGAAAAAGCAAAAGAGTTCCAGAAAAATATCTGCTTCTGCTTTACTGACTACGTCAAAGCCTTTGACTGTGTGGACCACAATAAACTGTGGTAAATTCTTAAAGAGACGGGAATACCAGACCACCTGACCTGCCTCCTGAGAAATCTGTATGCAGGTCAAGAAGCAATAGTTAGGACTGAACATGGAATAACAGTTCAGTTCAGTTCAGTCGCTCAGTGGTGTCTGACTCTCTACGACCCCATGAACCGCAGCACGCCAGGCCTCCCTTCCATCCCAAATCCCGGAGTCCACCCAAATCCATGTCCATTGAGTCGGTGATGCCATCCAACCATCTCATCCTCTGTCATCCCCTTCTCCCTCCACCCTCAGTCTTTCCTAGCATCAGGGTCTTTTCCAATGAGTCAGCTCTTCACATCAGGTGGCCAAAGTATTGGAATTTCAGCCACAACATCAGTCCTTCAAATGAATACCCAGGACTGATCTCCTTTAGGATGGACTGATTGGATCTCCTTGCAGTTCAAGGGACTTTCAAGAGTTTTCTCCAACACCACAGTTCAAAAGCATCAGTTCTTCAGTGCTCAGCCTTCTTTATAGTCCAACTCTCACATCCATACATGACCACTGGAAAAACCATAGCCTTGACTAGACAGACCTTTGTTGGCCAACTAATGTCTCTGCTTTTGAATATGCTGTCTAGGTTGGTCATAACTTTCCTTCCAAGGAGTAAGCGTCTTTTAATTTCATGGCTGCTATCACCATCTGGAGTGATTTTGAAGCCCAGAAAAAGGCTGGTTCCAAATTGGGAAAGAAGTACATCAAAGCAATATATTATCACCCTAATTATTTAACTTATATGCATAATACATCATGTGAAAAGCTAGACTGGATGAAGCACGAGCTGGAATCAAGATTGCTGGGAAAACATCAATAACCTCAGATATGCCATGACACCACCCTTACGACAGAAATCAAAGCAGAACTGTAGAGCCTCTTAAAAGTGAAAGAGGAGAGTGAAAACATTGGCTTAAAACCCAACATTCAGAAAACTAAGATCATGGCATCCGGTCCCATCACTTTATGGCAAATAGATGGAAAAACAGTGGAAACAGAGGAAGACTATTTTTCTGGGCTCCAAAATCACTGCAGTTGGTGACCACAGCCATGAACTTAAAAGATGCTTGCTCCTTGGAAGAAAAACCAAGAGCAACCTACACAGCATATTAAGAAGCAGAGACATTACTTTGCCAGCCAAGGTCCATCTAGTCAAGGCTATGGTTTTTCCAGTAGTCATGTATGGATTTGAGAGTTGGACTATAAAGGAAGCTGAGCACTGAAGAACTGATGCTTTTGAACTGTGGTGTTGGAGAAAACTCTTGAGAGTCCCTGGCCTGCAAGGATATCCAACCAGTCCATCCTAAAGGAGATCAGTCGTGGGTGTTCATTGGAAGGACTGATGTTGAAGCTGAAACTCCAATAATTTGGCCACCTGATGCGAAGAGCTGACTCATATGAAAAGACCCTGATGCTGGGAAAGATTGAAGGCAGGAGGAGAAGGGACGACAGAAGATGAGATGGTTGGATGGCATCACTGACACAATGGACGTGAGTTTGATCATGCTCAGGGAGTTGGTTTTGGACAGGGAAGCCTGGCGTGCTGCAGTCCATGGGGTCACAAATAGTTGGACACACTGTGTCTGAACTGACTGAGTGACTGAATGCTTCGTGTTTCTAATTACAAAATCATGAATTTATACTTCACTAGTCTCTTAAAGAATTCAGAAAATAACACATTTTCTCCTTTATTCTCACAGTTCAGTTGGGGTTAAGGAGTCAGAGAGAAGCTAGCTTATTTATATATCCCTGAAAAGAGCATCCAGGGGAGATAGTACAGGATTTTCTGCTTTGAAAAGGCAAGTAGGCCATGTATCCAAGGCTTGTCAATGAAATGAAATGCACTATGTTATTTTTGCCCTCCCCTCAGTTAGGTGAGCAAAATTTATTGGGCAGATTGATTAAACTGTTTTCCATCTTCTTCCCTGGGTTTTCTGGAAGTAGTAAAATGCCTACCGAATCTATATGTTGAAACTTAAAATGTTGACTTTGATTGCTGAAGGCAGAGTTAGTTTTTCCAATAGTGCAGAGTAATTCAGTTTTGGATTTACATTGCCAGAATCCCTTTAGTGCCTCCTTGTATTTGTGTAGTTTTTTAAGTTTTAAAACATTTTTCTAAATATAGATTCAAATTTGATTTTGTTTTCCATGAAACTTTAAGCAAATTAAAGACAGATTTTTTTTTATTCTTTATATCATACTATAAAATCTCTCATGTTTTAGTGATAAAATGTGATAGATTAAAGTACTAATTAAATCTTTTTAGGTCATTATACCTCAGATCTCTCTCTCTCACACACACATACATATAGCATATTTTCTATGTATATGTTGTTTAAAAGAAAGCAAGAATGATCTCTTAAATCATATTTGTTTGTTTCAGTCACTAAGGCGTGTTTGACTCTTTTGGGACTCCATGGACTATAGTTCCCCAGGCTCCTCTGCTCCATGGGATTTACCAGGCAAGAATACTGGAGTGCATTGACCTTTCTTTCTCCAGGGGATCTTCCCCACCCAGGGATTAAATCCATGGGTCCTGACTGACAGGCACATATTTTTACCACTGAGCCACCAGAGAAGTAAAATAAAGATTAGGTCTTATTGGCTATTGATAATTTATTCTGGGCCTCCCTGGTCTGCCTGCTAATAGAGAAAACGAAGGTTCAACCCCTGCTGGGCTACAGTCCATGGGGTCTCAAAGGATCAGACACAACTGAGCGAGTAATAGCATAACATTAAGGAGTTAACAGCAATTACTTTCCTTAACTTATTCAGTTCAATTCAATTCAACAAATATATTAATATGTAAGCAACTTCATGTCAGACACTTTATTAATTACACGGTAGGAAGGGGAAAACAAACAAAATACAGTTCTGCTCTCTAGCTGCTCAGTCTTGCTCAAAAATAAATTTGAATACTGTAGTCATATATCTTTGATATTAAGTTAACAATTTTTACTCTTTTGCACATTTTACTTTTATTAAATACTTAACTTTAAAGAGGAGTTTTCTATCCACAGAGAAATTAAGGAGAAGTTACAGACATTTTCTATACACTGCCTACTCCTACCCTGCACAGCCTCACCTATTGGCAACACCCCCCACCAGACATGTTTGCTGCAATTGCTGAACTTGCATTGGTACATCAGAACCACCTGTATTTTGTACTTTACACTAGGGTTCTTTCTTAGTTTTCTACATTTTGTGGATTTGGACAAATGTCTGATAACATGTACCCATCATTATTGTATCATATAGATTATTTTTATTGACCAAAAAAATCCCCTGTGATCTCTCCACCTCCTCATCCCTCTCAACTTCTGGAAACCACTGATTTTTTTACTGTCTCCACAGTTTTGCCTTTTCTTGAACATCATATAGTTGGAATTGTATAGTACTAGGCCTTTTCAGACTGGCTTCTTTCACTTAATATTTAAATTTCCTCCGTATCACTTCATGGCTTGATAGTTGATTCCTTTTGACCATTGAATAGTATTCCTTTGTGTGAATGGTCCACAGGTTACTTATCCTTTCACCTATTGAAAGACACCTTTTTTGTTTACAAGTTTTGGCAATCGGCACTTTGCCGGTGGTCCAGTGGTTAAGACTCCACACTTCCAATGCAGGAGACATGTGTTCAACCCCTGGTCTGGGAACCAATACTCCAAATGCCTCGAAGCATGGCCAGACAAAACAAACTAAACACATTTTGGCAAGTATGGAGATAACGGTTGTAAACACGGGAGTGCAGGGTTTTGCGTGGGCATACATTTTCAGATCTTCTGGGTAAGGACCAAGGAACACAATCTCTGGATTTCATATTTATTCTTGCTTCAAATGTTCACCTAAGTAAATTTCAGAAATCTGAATTTAGGAATGAAAATTTCTTAACCCTTCATTTTCTGACTTCAATGATATTTGGCTGCTGGGATTTTGTTTTTGAAACAGTATATCAGAAACAAAGAAGTCATATCTCAACTCTGTCTCTTCCAGTGTTCATGACTGGATGTGGCAACTAGTTAAATGAGCCAAAACAATATCAACAGGAAGAAAAACAGAACAGGCATAGTGGTGTGCTATACTGACTCATTTACTACAGATAGATGCTTTTGGGCATGGTGGACTAAATGAGCTCATGAGTTATCGCTATTACTATTTCAAGGGCTTTGCTTAAAAGAGAGAAGAAATGATAAAGCAGACAAAATATTTTTAAATTGTCTACAATAGATTTACAGTTATCATAGTGAGTAACAAGGCCCCTACTCTTACTGAGATGGCATGATTAAAACAGCATTTTCAAAATAATCAGAAATCAAGATAAATGTATAAGGTGAGAAAAGTTTATATCTATGTCATTGACTCATATTTAATGTAGAATAAAAGAAGTTTGTTAAAAAAGCAAATACCCTGACAACCTCAATAAAGAGTTTGCATACTAAAACATTACAGCTTTGCAAAAGGGAGACTTCTTCACTTAATATACATTACATTTATTTCTTAAAGATTTTTTGCTACGAAAGTTTTCAGGAGTGCTCAAACTATCATATTTATGGAAAGCGAAGGGAAATGTGTTTTTATTCCCACCCCCCCACCATCTCTCATGGATGGAATTCCTAAGTAATAAAATGCAGAAACATACCATTCGACTTTTCATTTTTAGGTCAAATGATCCCGCATGCAAAGCAATGCGTGTGCAGTCATCAGAGCGATGTATAGAACAGGACACAGTACACGTGTATAGCTCTACCCTGAGGCAAGCGGCTGAGACTATTTTCAGTACAATTTCTGTGTTTGACTTTAAAGGGTAGTTACAAGTATCCTAGAATGTACTTTCTGGGCTATCATTAATTCATGTGGTCAAAATGCTGCCGAGTCGGCAGATAAGTGCAGCCCAAAGCCTAACTTTCATAACTCTGGTAATGATGAGTGGGGTACACAAATATCTTCAAGTCACATGACTGCGGTGATCACTCTGTGCTGGGTTCTCATGGCCTGGTGCCCATCCCACTAAATCACCGTTCACAGCACCCTGCGCACAGGCGCAGTTGGAGGGCAGCGGGAGCCTAGGACTTCCTTAGGTTGGGGGCCGAGTCACTCTTAACCTCCATGAAAGACATCCCTTTAAAGAGCAGGGTAAAGGTCATTGCAGCTCATGCCAAGTGTAAAAATGAGAACTACAGACAGGAAACGCCGTTCAGATGTTATAGGGCTGTGGGCCTGTTTTATGTCTGCTCGGAGCCCTCTGCAGCTACAGGAGACCAAAGACAGGCCCGGCATCCCCATTTGTACTAGGTCAGTGGCCAAATGGGCCCAGACATTAGAAGCAGGGGAAGTCCAGGGGCTAATCAGGAATTGCCTGTCTCAAAGGGATGGCATGAAATACTGCAGGAGAGCACTGTGTGGTTGGAATTGTGGCTGTGATGTGTTGCTGTGGGTTGTAGACTGAGTGTTCAACATTATGAATGCGTGACACCAAAGCAGGCCGGAGCATGACTGTGTAACTACTTGCCCCCATGTTGCTCATAAAACTGAGATGTACATCTCCTGAGGATACCAGGGAGCAAAAATTATAAATAAAATACATGTTCGAAGTGTTTGCATTAATGAGCATATATTATGATCATATATAACTTGAGGAAATTAGAAAACAGTGCAACTGAGATTTCCCTGAGTAATAGAGAGAAACAGGGGAAGTTATTTTTTATTATCTAACTGGTAAAAAGTCTCCAATTTTTCTGTCAAAGTTTATAAAAGAAAAATACACACAGATTCCAAGGTAGGAGGGGGGTGGATATATGTGGCAAATGTGGAAAAGCGCTCAATGGGGAAATATATTTCACACAAAAGCAGGGCTATTGACAAGAGTTGAAATAAAAACCATATTTACATGGCAGGACTTTACAAATAGTTTTTCTTCATTGAACTCTCAGTTAAAACCAGTTTGGTGAGTAAGCTGGTATCATGGTTTCTGTGGTTTGAAGAACAAATCTTGTCCCAGCCTACCCATATCAGTGATATTCATCCTCCATATTAATCTGATAGTATCTGAACTTCTTTTTTTCTTTTTTTCTTTCCTTCCTCTCTCCCTCCCTTCCTTTTCTCTTTCTTCTCATCTTTCTTCCTCTCTCTATCTTTTTATCTCTCTCTCCAAACTGGCAAGTAGATTTAAGAAATTTTTTTTTTAATGAGAAAGCCTGTTTTTCCTGCTATTCAAAAATAAGAGCTTAGATTTGGGAGGAGAGGGTTGGAGGCTAGGTTACTAAATATGTGAATTCTATATATTAAAAAAAAATAGTTGTAGTGATTACCCTGAAGACAGGCATAATGAGGAAAATTCATCTTTGGCCATGCCATCAACTGATGCCAAAAGAGAAAAGCAGGTGCATGATGCATATGTCATTTTAGCAAGCAATACTGCAGCCACACCCTGAAGATGGGAAGGATGGGTACATATTTATTAAAAATCATTTCCAGTTCACAGACTTAATATGTATATATTTTGTGAGCAAAAGATAGTTGCAAGGTCTTATGACAAGAGATCTTCAAGTCAGGTAAAAAACAAAAACATGTTGAATCTAAAGTGAGATTATAGCAATCAGTGGTTTTGGAAAAATGTGACATGATAGTATGGTGTCCTCCTTCTCATGTTCCTCTCTCCCAAAATTACCACCATCAGTATGTCTATTCTGGTATGCCTGAAGAATTACTTAATTTCTTTATTTGAATTTATGCCATTTGCTAATCACATAAATTCTTGAATCCTTTGTGAAATGCATTTCATACTCTTACTATGACTTTTATAACCACCTCTTGATGTTGACTTTTCATTTAGAAGGAGAAAACTAGATATCATATTATATATTATACTGCATACCTATTAAACACATATATTTAAATATGTAAATATGTGTGTATATACACATATCTGTATGTCTGTATATGTGCTGTGCTGTGCTTACTCACTCAGTCATGTCCGACTCTTTGTGACCCCATGAAATATAGCCCACAAGTCTCTGTCCATGGGGATTCTCCAGATGAGAATACTGGAGCGGATTGCCATGCCCTCCTCCAGGGGATCTTCCTGAGCCAGGAGTCAAACCCAGGGTCTCCTGTATTGCAAGCTGATTCTTTACCAGCTGAGCTACCAGGGAAGTCCATGTAATGTAAATAAATACATACAATTAAGTGGCATTCTAATCTTTTGAAAGATAAAGTTTTTGTACTAAAAGGAATCTTAAAAATCATTTCCTCCAACCACTTTATTTAAAAAAAAGAAACTGAGGTGAGGATCTTCAGCTTCTGTTAGGTCCATACCATTTCTGTCCTTTATTGAGCTCATTTTTGCATGAAATGTTCCCTTGGTATCTCTAATTTTCTTGAAGAGATCTCTAGTCTTTCCCATTCTTAGTTTTCCTCTATTTCTTTGCACTGATCACTGAGGAAAGCTTTCTTATCTCTCCTTGCTATTCTCTGGAACTCTGCATTCAAATGGGTATATGTTTTCTTTTCTCCTTTGCCTTTTGCTTCTCTTCTATACACAGCTATTTGTAAGGCCTCCTCAGACAACCACTCTGCCTTTTTGTACTTCTTTTCCTTGGAGATGGTCCTTGGAGAAAAAGTTGTGAACAACCTAGACAGCATATTAAAAAGCAGAGACATTATTTTGCCAACAAATGTCTGTCTAGTCAAAGCTATGGTTTTTCCAGTAGTCATATATGGATGCGAGAGTTGGACTATAAAGAAAGCTGAGCGCTGAAGAATTCATGCTTTTGAACTGTGGTGTTGGAGAAGACTCTAGAGAGTCCCTGGGACTGCAAGAAGATCAAACCAGTCCATCCTAAAGGAAATCAGTCTTGGATATTCATTGGAAGGACTGATGCTGAAGCTGAAACTCCAATCTTTTGGCCAACTGATGTGAAGAACTGACTCATTTGAAAAGACTGATGCTAGAAAGATTGAAGTCAGGAGTAGAAGGGGACGACAGAGGATGAGACAGTTGAATGGCATCACCTACTCAATGGACATGAGTTTGAGTAAACTCCGGGAGTCGGTGATGGACAGGGAGGCCTGGCGTGCTGCAGTCTATGGGGTGGCAAAGAGTCAGACATGACTGAGCGACTGAACTGAACTGAGGATGAATTAAATGTTTGATACAAGATCACTTGGATTGCAAGTGGCTGAAAAAGTTATCGGAAATCGGGTTTACTATGTCTTTTCACTATGCCATATTACTTGAGTATTCATTCAAGTCAGAGGCACTTGTAAAGGTTTCATTCATTAAGGCTTTGCAATTCTATAGTATTTCTTTCAGCCTATGACTGAATCATATAATACTCTGTTAACTGTATTAGTCCATTTGTTATGTCAAAAACAAACAAACAAACAAACAACAACAACATAGATTAGAAGGTTTAAATAAAAAGATGTATTTCTTACAGTTCTGGAGGCTGAGAAGTACAAGATCAATGTGCTGGCCAACTCAGCACTGCAGTGAGTGTTCTTTTCCTGGCTCACAGACACCTCCTTCTCAATGTATCTCCATACGCCAACAAGAGGATGCTCGTGCTTCTTCCTTTAAGGACACTAAGGCTTTCCAGGTGGCACTAGGGCTAAAGAACCTGCCTGCCAATGCAGGAGACCTAGACCTGCGTTCGATCCCCGGGTCTGGAAGATCCCCTGGAGGAGGCAATCCACTTCAGTATTCTTGCTTGGAGAATCCCGTGGACGGAGAAGCCTGGAAGCCACAGTTCATTGGGTAGCAAAGCGTCAGACATGACTGAAACAACTTAGCGTGCACGCACTGGTCTCGGGTAGTTCCTGTGCTAGACCTGGAATCAACCACTTACAGAAGGAATCCAACTCAGCACGCATGTGCACCCAATTATATTATAGGTCTCCACTTTCATGAGCTCATCTAAAGCTAAGTGCCTCCCAGTGTCCTCCACCAACAACCATCACACTGGGGCTTAGGGCTTCCACATATGAATTTGAGGGGAATGCAAACATTTTGTCCACAAGATCCACTGGAGAAATTTGAAAAATTATTATGAATGAATCATGATAGATTCCCCTTAGCTTATTTATGACTTGGGTATACAAATTTCTTCATTTTCTTTAAAGAGTACTAAAACATGTTCCAAATTTAATTAAAAATGTAGAATTTATATAAGTAATAAATTTGTTTCTTATTAGTTATATTTTGAAAATCTTAAAATAAATGGTTTGAAGGATATTCATATCTTTGACATTATCCTGGAAATAGTTACAATGATCTAAGAGAGGACCACACTCGTGTTATATAATAAACAGATGTACCTGTTTCCACCTAGTAAAGTCAATTAAGCATCATCTTAGAGCCACAGTGATGAGCTCAAAGATGATAGAAATATAACCTTGCAGAACTGATTTTATAATGCTTCCACCATTAACAATACAAGCTATTTAGCATTTTCATCTGTGTTCTAAGTGGTGTCTAGAAACAAGCTCATTAAGTTTGCTGTTGAGGGAAGCTGAAGTGTACGTTTCAGAGAAAAGATGCTTGTTTCCCTTTGGGCAAATGAATCCAGAATTCAAAATGAGCTTGAGGTGAGCAGACACATATTTTAAATACAAGAGAATATGCATAAGAAAACTTTAGGGAGCAGACCACATCAAAGAGCTGTACGGGAAAATGCAACAAAACATGTCAAAGTGTTAACTACATAAAAGCAAAACAAAACAGGCTCTATTAGAAATGGGAATTGTACAGGGGAATAACAGGCTATCATAATCCCTACTAAAGAAAATATACAAATATTTCATCCAGAAGAAAATAAGGATCAAAATACATTAGGTCTGCATTGATCTGTGTGCTTCTCTAGCTTCTTTTTATCATTATGCTAAGCTCTTAGTTTACTAAAGTGAAGGAAGGTAAATATTAGCCTGAAACTATTGTTTGCCTCCAAAAGCTGACTCTCATGAAAAACAAACCAGAAATATCAGAGAGGAAATCCAAGTTCAATGCACTGAATTTTTTATGGGTTTGGTCTCCTATTTCTATTAGATACACTCTGATTATCTTTAAGCAATATACATATATATATTCCCTTGACTAGGTTAAAAAGGTGATAGGAATTACATCAGTATTTTGATAAGTAACTATACAGAAGGAAAGAATAACAGAGTCTAATATCATTAATAGGAGGAGTCAATTACCATTAAATAATGTAGGGCTACTAGAATCATGGACTTCCAAGGTGGCACTATTGTTAAAGGACCCTCATGCTGATGCAGGAGACACAGGAGATGCAGATTCAATCCCTGGGTCAGGAAGATCCCCGGGAGGAGGTCATGACAACCCATTTACGTATTCTTGCCTGGAGAATCTTATGGACAGAGGAGACTGGCAGGCTACAGTCCATGGGGTCGCAAAGAGTCAGACACGATTGAGGAAACAGCGTGGATATATGCATTAGAATCATCCCACTGTTACCATCATTTTGGCTTTTAATAATAAATTACTCAGTGTTTATGCAGCTGCTTTGCCCTTTTAACAATCCTCATTTTTGGTAGATTTCTTATAGAACCTTCTGTGATTGACTAAAAGTAACTACGCTCTAAGCTTTTGGTGTCTCAGATCCTTCCTAGCAACTTTCTATGATTTCTACCTGTTGTATTCTGCATCTGTAAAAATTCTATGGTAAAATATGATCATGCTTGATGGTCACACACACACACACACACACATCTATATGAAACATTAAAATACTTTATGAAGTGCTTGGCACATCCTTTATTCTCGGTAAGGATTAAATTTCACCCAATTTTTGGTTAAGTTTTGGAGTTATGAAATATATGTCATGTTCCCTGTATACAAGGCATTTTCAATCTAATACAGAAGCTCCAGTTTCAACTCAACAAATGGTGTAGGAATACATATTCACTGTGGTAGCAGAGAAGATGAAGAAATATAATATGCATGAGGGAATATCTTTGAAGTAATATTTCTTCCTTGTACTATTGGCCTATATGGCATTAATTCAAGATTCTCTTCTATCCTATAAACAAGAAAACAGGCAAATCAAATTAGTAGATAACACTTAGACCTTTCCAAAATAATTCAACAGATAGCAAAACTCATTTAGAATGCTCACTGTTTTGAGCATCAGATAACTTGTGGATAATCCACTGTTAGTTACCTAAGTTGAGACTTAATACATTGTACAAAAGAAACATATAATCAAAACCAATAAAATTATACTAAATTTTACAGAGATAGCTTATTTTAAAAAATCCAAGCAATATAAACATTAATAATTTTTAGATATAATAATTAAACAGAACAGGGACTTAAAATTGAGCACTAGGTATACTGGAAACTCTTGAGGGAGTAAGTAATTTTTCTGTCAAAGGAAGACATGAATAGGTTGTGTCTTAAATTAATATATCTAGAATCCTACTAAACAAATATTGTTAAGACATTTGTGAGTAGAGGCCATAAAAAGAAACTGCTTCTATTGGGGATATGAAGATTGGGAATAGCTTCTATTGATTCTTGGCACAGAGTATGTAAGATATGTATAAATAAAAGTACACATGACATGTACAATGTAAATGGCATACTAACAATTTCTTAAAATTGTGGTAAATTTTTCTAAACCCATAGATGCCACTACTAAATGAAAAAATGATTTTATAGAATTATGGAAAAAGTACTAAGAAATTTTATATTTTTGAATATATTAATTAAAATGAACATTTTGAATAGATTTGGCCACACCACACAGCATGTGGGATCTTAGCTCCCTGACCAGGGATTGAACCTGTATCCTCTGTTATTGGAAACTTGGAGCCTGAACCACTGTATCACCAGGGAAATCCCTTAAGTACATAATTTAGAAATTATTCAGCTAGAAAAAATCTTTCCCTTCTTAATTTCAAAGATGTGAGGATTAGTCAATCAATTTTCTTAACTGACCTGCTACCCTAAAGTCACTTACCTTTTGTGTGTGTGTAAGTGTGGAAGTCACTAATGTTGTCTACCATCTATTTCTCATTTGCTTCCTAAGTACTGCTAGACTTGTGCTTTCTCATGGTTTTGAAGTTCACGTCTAGCTAGATAACTCACACCGGTCACTAATTTGGGAGCAGAAATTACACGTGACCTTCTGTAGAAGTTTGAGAAACAGTTAGTTACTTGTCATGTCCCTCCCACTGATTTCATAATTGTGAAATAAATCTTGAGATGAAGTATCCATCAGCTTGGACCTTTGAGAAAAGACATGGAATGTAGCCTCCAAACAGTTCACAAGGGCATGTCATGTGAGCAAGAAATAATCTGATTGTTTCATCCCACTGAAATACGGGAGCTGTTTCTGACTGCAATAGAAAACAATCTATTATAATGAATAAAAAAAAAAGTTTTCAAATTTTTAGGATATTGTTATACTGTTTTTCTTGTAAAAATCATTGATGTAATAACTACATATGGCTACGTGTAAACACCATAATCTAATCTGGAAAAATGTGAGTGAGGACTGACAATTCAGTCCCTGTTACCTCTTGCTTCTTTTCCATAAAAGTAGATAACAGAAAACAATAACAAAAATATTTTTGTGAGACTTCAGTCAATTGAATTTTCACTGAGATGTATTTGGCTGTAAATTTATTTGGGTGAATTTGGATTGTTACTTGAGGTAAAGCTAATTTTTTGGTGTTATTTAGAGATATAGCTATATTTTATATGCATAAAATATATCTATTTTATATACAATAAATTATACATGCACTATTTTTGATACTATTGATAAAATGTATGTTGAAATCAGAAATTCCATAGCCTTTTAATAATTGTATCTGGAGAAATCATTTTATATAACTCCTTCATTTTACTAATAAAGATAAAGGAAAGCAATGTGATTCTTCTAAAATCACCCAGAAAGTGTGTGGCAAAATTGAAGTTAGAAACCAGACACTTTGACTTTTGGTTCAATTTCTTGCCATTACTACTTCTGGCATATGTTAGCCATTTTGCAGTCAAAGATTGTATGGTTCAGTGTAATATAAATTTACAAATTATTTTTCTAATATGTGGAGTTTGATTAAGTCACCTCTAGTATATCAGTTATTTTCTCATAATGCTTTTACAATAGTACAACAGACATGGTTGCTTTAAAAGTCCTCATCAAACAAAAGTATGAACTCAGATACTTTACAAAGAGAGCAACATAACTGTTTCCACTTTTGCATAACAACTAATGATGGGCAAAATGAGACTTCCCTGTACAGAGGAAAATGTCTTGCAAAGAAAAAGTCTTCCTGGAAATCAAATATCTCTTGCACAAGTTTGATGAGCTAAGTGCACATTAATCGGAAACATCTGAATTAAATTTCCCTTAAAATATACATAAAATGAAGAGGAACTGTGGTTTGCAGATTATGTTTCAGGTTCCACTCAACTCAAACATTTTTCCAGCCTCAAATAACTCCAGTTTTTTCATTGCTACTTGGGAGTTCATAAAAAACACTTAGTACACCACAGAATACAACTGAATTCATGAGAAATCTAGTATAAATATAATATAGATAATGACACAAGACCTAATGTTTTCTATTCATATAGGAGTATTAGAGATGAGATTTTTAAGAGGATTATTATGTAAAATAGAGAAAATCTTACCTGTTTGAGAGACGAGAAACAACCATTTGGAGGGCAAATATCAGCAGTTATTTTCATAATATGATTTGCTAACTTTCATCATATAGAACTCAAAGTTGGATGTTATGCACTATTTCTTGAATTTGAAAAATATACAATGATTTTAATTTTTTTGTGATGTAGATCTAATATCTAAGATGAGTTCCCTTCTGTTACCAAGTGACGTATAATAAACCCTAATTCCATCTTCATATTAAAAAATCTTTTGAAAATGGTGCTATTATTACTTGAAATAGTAACAATTCCCCAGTGGTGGAAATCTGATTGTCTATAAAATAGCATGAACAACGAGAACAAACTTATGCTCTCGTAAAAATACATTTCAAATGAAAAGAGTGTTGATCACCCGTGGTGTCTTTCAGTTTGTGAGAAATGGTTCTTTACATATTTCTCTTATTCTGTCATTACTGTAATACAGAACCAGATACAGTCCATATGCAATTTACAGTAATCTGAAATTAAGCTTTTGTTGAAACAGACTATCAGCGCAAAAGAATTTAACATAGTCTGATAAACATATGCTCTGATTCATTTCTAATAACTATAGTGGTGGTTGAATTATATTACCAAGGGATTTGAGTATGCAAATGTGCCCGCTTAAAGCCTTGTTACATTTTATAAGAGTAGAAATTTGCCTTTGTATAACCAAGCATAGTAGTCACTGGGTTTCATGATCTCATTTTCATTTTTTCTAGGGACGTGCTCAGTTGCTAAGTTATGTCTGATACAGGAGACACTGGTTCAGTTCCTGAGTAGGGAAGCTCCCCTGGAGAAGGAAATGGCAGCCCGCTCCAGTATTCCTGCCTAGAAAAGTCCATGGACGGAGAAGCCTGGTGGGGTCTATCCATGGGGTGACAAAGAGTCGAACCCAACTCAGAGCCTGGGCATGCACACATATACTCCTAAACTGAAAGATTCAAATGAAAAAGAATGGAGAGTAAATGCTTGATTATTGCTATAAAAGGGGAAAAGTCATAACTTTCATGAATAAATGAATGAATAAATGAGGGCTTCTCAGTGAAGCATTAGGAGCTGAACCAGAGGTGAATTTCACTGGCTTTCCTGGTAAAAGACTCTCTGAAGCAAAATATGGAAAATCAAACAGGGTCAGAGAATTTTCCCCAACTGATTACTCAAGACACTCGGGATACAGTGCTGGAATTTACATAAAACAGAGAAGTCATTTTGGGTTTTGTGTAAGATCTGAAGATACGTATGCATATTGGAAGTTCCTTGTTCTACAGAATCAAGATTTGTTTGATCCCTGGGTCTTTTTTCATTTTTTGAATTAAATCCACCAGTTTTCAAAATTGAAACTTGTTTTCATAAGAAACTTGTTTTGCTCACAGAATATGATGCTATAGCTGTGCCTGAGTAATTTTGTTAAAAGAGACATTTTAGCAAAAGGAACAAATGACCCCATTAGCTAAAATAGAGATCTGATCTCCCTTTATCTTCTTTAAAACTCCAAATACATTCTTAAGAAATGACTTTGTCAAATCAGTCAACTAAGGTTTTTAAATATCCTTCTGCTTCTCTTTTCTTTGTTATTTGGTTCCAGATAAGTAAGTTCCTATGGGGAGCTAAAATTGAATATCCTCTGCATTGACCTTAGTTAAAAAAGGCAACTATTCCAAAAGACATAATGATTCCCAATTCTTCCAAAAACCAATATCTGAAATTCCATTTATAATTTATCCATTTAGAGTACATATTTTATCTTTGTTAAAAGAGAAATCAACAGAACCTAAGATGTGGGAAAGATAACACATTATTTTCCAGCCCAAACAGATCGGAAAGCAGTCAGACAAAAACGGAATACAGCTTGCCCTGCTAAATAACAGATTCTAAACTTGTCGATGTTTAACACCTTTTGACACAGGGTGAGGAAGAGAAGAAGAAAAGAAATATTCCCACAAAGAAAATTAAAAAGAAGTTTTGAAAATTTTCTAATATTTGTAGTATAGACATCTTTCTATTATAGGAATGGTTTTACTTGTAGGTTTAGCAGGGTGCCGAGTTAGAATAGGGTTTCAGGGCCCCTGGAAAGAATACTGATACATCTTCGAGTATATTTTCCCCTCTCTTTTACATGCAATCGCTAGAGCTTGGTTTGTACAATTTAAGATTTGATTTTGAGAGAACACAAATTCCCCTGGATAGGTTATTTTAAGACCTTATCAATCATATACTTTTTAATTTGGTCTCATCTGGCGTTAAATGCTTTCTCATTCTCCTGTCACTTTGCAACACTCGCTCTCATTCTTTCCATTCACTGCCAAAGCCGTCATATACTTTCTCACCACCTACAGTCAGTTCTGTTATAATGCTTATTTTAAAAATGAAAGTGTTTTCCAATAAGATTGATATAGTAAGAGACAACTTGAGCAAATGCAAGTTTTGTGTTTACTTATACATATGCGACTTGGTCCAGGAGAAACACTGGGTGAACGCAGAGAACTTCACCAGGCTGAACCTGGTCACAGAGCAATCTACAACGCACACAGGTGCACTCACCTCAAACATCGACAGGTACCTCCACCCACCGTCTGTGTTATGAGCACACCCAACCTGACATACTGTTACAACTTCCTGTCCAGCTGTAGATAACTTGTCTTCATCACTTCACTATTGCACTCAAGTTGCCATCACCCTTCCTATGCCGACCTCCACAAGGGAGTGTTAGGTCTTTTTTCAAGGCTAACTGCCATATTTTTTGTAATATATGCAACATATTTATTGATATTTTTATATATTATAGATTATGTTTATGACTTATTTAATAGGTTTAAAGCTGTGCTACAATTTTTACTAGTTTCCTGCAGTTTATTTTTTATTCCTTTGTTTTAATTTCTCAGTGACAGTTCTAGAGTATAATTGATCCTATCTCCATTCTCTTTAAGTGTTACAGAATGTATTGCTCTGTTTTGCCTAGTGTAATGATTTTTTAGGAATGCATGAGGTGGATTATAGAAGAATGGATTGTATTTTGTCTTTAGATCTTTGTGATCTGATACAGATATCTACCATTTTATTGAAATTGATATCTCTAAGGTCTCTAGTGCTAATTTAACTCTAATAGTCTTTTCTACATTCTCAGGATCCATAACCTTCCAACATCATTTGACACTGCTGAACACATCCTTCAGGTGCTTTTTTTTTTAAAATCAATGTATATGTATGTTATGTATACATATACATTGGTTATGTATATACAATGGTTATGTATATGACCTTTTTTTAAATTCACAGAGGATGGAAAGATACATACAGTGTACTCTTTGCCTAATAGAAAGGAGTAAGACAAGGGTTTGACTACTTCTATTGCTGGCAAAATCTATGGTATAAAGACATATGGATGGCACATACATCACATCTGCTTTGGATATTAGGAAGATGTCACAGATGTTTCAGTGTTTGAGATAATAATAGCACCCTGCACAGAAATTTCATGCATCTTCTTATTTTTTCTTAATGAAACAAATTACTGGAGAACAGAACACTCTCATCCTTTTAATATGTTTTTGAGTATATAGATGATTCTAAAGACTTGACATAGCACTTATCTCCTCATAACTTACTGTGTCCTTACTCAGCACAGTGACTGCCATAAAAGTCAGTGTATACTGATGAAAGAATTCATGGCTCATAGTACGTAGTTAATGCGTGCTTATGTGCTAAGTCACTTCAGTCGAGTCTGACTCCTCACGGCCCTATGGACCATAGCCTGCCAGGCTCCTCTGTCCATGGGATTCTCCAGGTATGAATACTGGAGTGGGTTGCCATTGCCTCCTTCGTGGGGTCATCCTGACCCAGGGATCAAACTTGCATCTCTTAAGACTCCTACAATGGTAGGTAGGTTCTTTAGCACTAGTACCACCTGGGAAGCTCAGTATAGTTGGTATTGAAGGGCAAAGAGGGGGGAAAGCATTTCAGTGGAAAAAATGATACAAAGGTTTAGAGGCAGTAAGGGTCCTGATATCTTCCCACAATATCTGGAAGAGTGGAAGATAAGAGGCTGTCATGGTTTGAAGTTTTCTCAGTAGCAAGTTAAAGAATTGTACTTATCCAAACTTTCTTTACTCTTGCCATTTGTTTTTGACTCTTTGCCAAACTTCCTAGCCCTCATTATAGTCTTTTTAGGCTGATTAGTATTTTTTCCCCAATCATAAAAATACAAAATGCATTTTCTCAATACCTAGTTGTCCAATTCCCACCAAAGTTAAGAAGGCCAGTGCAAATGTCACATTTTCAGTGAAATTTTTATTAGCCACCCCAGATAATAACTTATCTTTCACTAAATATAAGCTTCCTTAAAATTGATAAAATTAAAAATATGCTTACTTACCATTAAAGCAGACACAGGTAGATACATATTGCTTGATTACTAAAGCAAGTATTTGTTTCCAAGCACAAAGTGGACATTTATATATTAGTATACATTTATTTAATAAAATAAGCGCATAAACATCTTACATCTAGGAAGATGAACATTTCATCTTGATGTACACTGGTGAAGATGAGAGGTATGTGTTTGTGTGTGTAACTGTATATATAGATATAAATATACATTCATACATAAATACACGCACATGTATATACGTGTGTGTGTGTGTTGCATGAATGTGTGTCTTTGATTATAGAAACGGAAGTAGGAATTCCCTTCTTCTCCATTGGTTGTCTTTCTGTATCATCACTCAGCATAAATATATGTCTTCCAAAGCAATCATTTGGATTCACTTCACACTGAATAGATTTCAAGTAACATTGAACAAATATGATATTTTAAAATAAACTAACTTTTGAACCATTTATTTGGCCTCAAAATATGTGAGAGTTGGACCATAAAGAAGGCTGAGTGGCAAAGAATTCATGCTTGCACACTGTGGTGTTGAAGACTTTTGAGTCCCTTGAACTGCAAGGAGATCAAATCAGTCAATCCTAAAAGAAATTAACCCTGAATATCCATTGGATGGACTGATGCAGAAGTTGAAGCTCCAATACTTCAGCCACTTGATGTGAAGAGCTGACTCATTGGAAAAGATCCTGATGCTGGGAAAGATAGAAGGCAGGAGGAGAATGGGATGACAGAGGATGAGATGGTTGAATGGCATCACTGACTAAATGGACATGAGTTTGAGTAAGCTCCATGAGATGGTGATGGACAAGGAAGCCTGGCGTGCTACAGTCTATGGGGTCTCAAAGATTCAGACACAACTGAGTGACTGAACATCAATAAATATTATTAGTATGCTAAATATTCTATTCTTCATAGTATAGTTTAATAAGTACTCGACTGGCTTTTAAACTTGATTCAGTTGTTATTTTCTAGCAGTTATATAAATTCTATATGACTTGGAAATGTATATCAGCATGCTTAGTTTGTAAAAAAGAAATCTATTCCCCCAGATATAAACTACTGTGATAAAAGTTTTATAGACTAAAATGTGTAAAATCAGATAGATTTCAGTTCTAATGCAAATGATTCAAAATGTACACAATGCCAAATGATTTGGGGGTTGAGAATTTCATTGTTTTACTAAATAAACCCACTTACAAATCAAAAACATTTTCTGACTTACCATATTTGCTTACTTTATTTGTTCATCTTAAAATCTATGTGGAAATAATTCTAATGAATGCAAAAATCTTCAATCATAGAATGACTGATGTATTTATATTTCTGAAGAAGTCACATTATGTGTTGAGATTGTTCTTTTTTCTTTGACCTATTTAGATGATACAGTTACAACTCCACTTGTAAGTATAAAGTTTTATACAACATTCAGTGTGAAAAATGAAAGTCCTCATTATCAAAAGGTTGATGGTTATGATTTATGAATCATTGGCAAAACTACAGATCCTCAACAATCATGTACTTTTGGCAGTGTTTCAACTGCAAACATGATTAAAATCAATAGAATTAACAGAGGAAAAAAACAGAGTGTGGATAAGCACATGCTGTTAGCCTCTACAATTTTAGTCAAAAGCCATCAAATGTATTTTATTGTCTTTATACTTATCATTATTAATTGAATTTCTAAGTGTCAGGACTCTGATAATCAAATTCAACTTGAATGCCAATACACCAGTACTTGCTAAGCTTGTTTAGCTCAAAAACTGTAACTTGCAAATTTTGTGTATTTTTAATTATTATTAATATTTATATTCACTTCTGAAAACTTGACCTTGAAACAAGAAGTAAAGAAGAGAGAAGAGAGGGTGAGAACATGAAAGAGGAACTTCTTATTTATTTCTAAGCAGGCTTGACTGAATACTTAATAACTCTTTAGTAATAATACAACCTGTTTCTCATTATTAAGAATTTCATCCATTGCTCCCAATGGTTTGGACAGCATGCTTAGTTTGGTAATAGAAAGTGTTTTCCCCTTTTCCTACCAGGGATCTTCAAATGATTAGCTAATAATAGTCATGCAATGATTTCCAGATGTTGCTTACAATACAAGGAATGTCCAAGTGGTGGTGTGGGAATTGAGGCTCTCTCATAGCTGTAAAATAGAGATCACAGTAGAAATATTTCCCACCCAGAATCTAAAATTCCAAATGAGAGAAAATACTGCTCCTAAAGCAAGCTTGTTGACTGATTGAAGAGATTTTGGAATTAGATACATTAAGCCTAAATTCTTGATATGCTAAAAGAAGGATTGGACTGTTTAACAAACATCTTAGAGGAGCAACAAAGAAATAGTTGAAGCTATTTTGATTTTCCTCTAAAGGCTGGACTTTAGTTTTAATTCAAAGTCAGTGAAAGTTACTATAAAGTACTCTTCAGGAGAGGTTTTCTTTAGAAAACTCAGGTTCATATTTTGAGAAGTAAATCTCTGCAATTCTTCCCAGCTGCAAAATACAACCACTCACTTTATCCCCCTGATTCCTGTCTTTCTTTAAAGAATTAATGTGAGATCATTCCAAAGGGACTTTGAAAGTTATATGGTTTAATTTAGCCAGGTTTAATTAGCAGTGACAGTCACACCTAAAAGTTCAAGCCATTTGGAATTCTTTACCACTTGAAGTAATACTTAAGTCAAATGACCTCTTCATTCTGTATATTGAGCTCTAGCTTTCAAAAGCTGTTGATGTTCTGAGTGTTTTTTATTTTTTTAATTAAAGACCTGCTGAGAAAAGAGACTCAAGCAGATAAGCAGACAATTTCATTTTTTTTTCCTTAGGAAATTTAGAAGGGGAACCAAAATGCTGCTTGAAATCAAAGGCGCTTGTCTTCTTTTATAAACGTCTGGGCACAGTGAGTTCTGTGCTGGGCTCTCAGACTGGAAGGGGCAGCGGCAATGTGCTCAAGTATTAGAAAAGAACTTAAAATGATCAGGTTACATGTCTGGTCAGGGAATCCCATGAACATGGAAAAACCTGGAAGGAAATAAGACCTATAGAAACTAGACCCTAAATCAGGGCATATGAATCTCACCCAAGATTCTCATGACCCAAGCAAAACCCTGCAAATTCAAGCCAGAGAGCCACTGAGTGCGCTAACATCAGATGTGTCGTCAGGAACCCTAGAACCTTGGGTTAGAGAGGTCTCTCTATTGCAGTCCCACCATCAGTGAATGAAAACCTTTATTGCTCCACATCTCAGCAGCATCTGATGCTATCCGTGTTCAGGACTTTGGTCATTCTAGTAGGTGTGCGGTGGTAGCTGATTGCTGTTTTAATTTGCGTTTCCCTGATAACATATGATGCTGAACAGCTTTTGATTTACTTATTTGCCAACTGTATATCATTTTTGGTGAGGTATCTTTTTAGGCCTTTGGATCACTTCTTTAACACCTTTATAGAGGATGTAATTCACATACCATAAAGTCATCCATTTAAGGTTTTAAACATGTCCACAGAGATGTGCAACGGTTACCACCATCTAATTTCAGAATATTTTAATCAGCCCAAAAAGAAACCCTGTTTCTATTATTGATCATTCCCAATTCCTAAGCCTAACTCTAGTTTCTGGCAACCATTAGCCTTTCTTTATAGATCTGTAGTCTTTGCACATTTTGTGTACATGAAATAATATAACATGTTAGTTCATTGTGACTAGCTTCCTCCACTTAGCATCATGTTTTCAAGGTTCATCCATGTTGTAGAATGTATAAGTACTTTATTTCTTTTTGTTGCCAAATAATATCCTAGTATATGGATATACCACATTTTGTTTAATCTTTCATCATTTGATGGGCATTTGAATTACTTCCACTCTTTAGCTATGACAAATGATGATATTGTGAGCGTTCTTGTGTGAGTGTTTGCATAGACATGTTTTCATTATTCTTGGATATTTGCAAGTGAAATGCTGAGTTATATAGTAATGCTATGTTTAACACTTTGAGGAACTGTCAAAAAGTTTTTCAGAGTGATTACACAATGTAATCACCAGCAGTATATGAGGGTTCATTTTTCCATGATTATTTTTACTTTTAATTATAGTCATCCTATTAGGTATCTCATTGTCATTTTGATTTTTTAATTAAAGTATAGCTGACATAAAATATTATTTTAGTTTCAGTTGTACAACATAGTGATTAACAAAAAAAGTCTGCTGATTGGAACTTCCCTAGCATTTCAGTAGTTAACACTCCACCACATGGGTTCAACTAAATTCCTGCATGCCATATGACACTACTGAGTGTAACATAATAAACTATAGGGATGTATTGCACAACAATACAGATATCTCTTTACTGGGCCTGATTAAGGAAGTTTTCTGCCATTATTCCTTCAAATATGTCTTTGATCCCTTTTCCTCTCTCACTCCTCATGGGATCCATATAATGCAGATGTTAGAATGCTTAATGTCTTAGAAGTCCCTAAAACTATCCTTTCTTTGCTGTTCCAACAGGATGGTTTCCACTACCCTACATTCAAGATCACCAAGTCATTCTTCAGTATCTTTTAATTTGCTGTGGGCTTTCTCTAGTGCATTTGTCGTTTCAGTTATTGTATTATTCAGCTCTGATTGGCCCTTTTATTAATATTTTCTATCACTTTGTTGGAGTTTTCACTCTGCTCCTCCCTTCTTCTCCTGAGTTTGATTAGCATTTTTATGATCATTATAAGGGACTCCTTGTTGGATCACTTAACTCCTTTTTGCTTGCTTCTTTTTCCAAGATTTTGTCTTGTTCTCTTGCCTGGAACATATTCTGTGGTCTCATTTTGCCTAACTCCCTATGTTTGTTTTTTATGTATTAACTGATCTGCTTTATCTCTCAGTTTGAAGGAGTGATTTTACATAGAAAGGATTCCTGCAAGCATGGTAGTGCAGTTTTCCCTGGTTGCAAGAGTCAGGTGCTCAAGGTGGTCATCTATGGGGGTTGCACGCATGCTCCTATTTTGGCTGAGCCATGACTGCTGGGAGTGCACTAGTGTGAGAGGTTGGCACCTGGCATGGATAGTTGTAAGGCCTGGCTGAAACTGCTGTGGGAGCTCTGGTGTGCCGGACAAGCCCCAGAGTTGCAGGTTGCTTTGGAGAAGCACCAGCTGAGGTGGGTCCACATTTAATCAGGAGTAGGGGAACAGTGCTAGTAAGATAGATGGGAAGAGCCACAAATGCACCTGCCAGCATCAGGCCAGGCAGGTAGAAGGTGAGCTAAAATAAAAAACAAAAGAAAAACAAACTGGCCAAGCCAGTGCCTCCAAATCTGAATAACATTCCTGTAGATCCCTACCCATCAGGCACACACT
This sequence comes from Muntiacus reevesi, assembly GCF_963930625.1. NCBI lineage: Eukaryota > Metazoa > Chordata > Mammalia > Artiodactyla > Cervidae > Muntiacus > Muntiacus reevesi. Next base: position 18,345,313 of record NC_089269.1, on the reverse strand, counting down.
CTAAATTAACCAGTGATTCTCTAGGTATGACTTAGGTTGCTGCCTCTGTACCAGGAATTGGAGGAAGTAGGTTCTTGTGAATCCCCTTTTAGAACAGAATTTCCGTTTCCTACAGACCTGTGGCTCTACCAGATAAGCCTTGCTGGTTTTCAAAGCCAGCAAGTTACAGTGTCGCATCTTCTCATGGCAGACTCAAGCTGGTGAGCCTAGTATGAGGTTTGAAGCCCTTGCTTCTCAGAGTGGACCTCTGTGACCGCAGTGGTCCTTCCACCATGTGTTGCTGCCCTAGGGCTGTGGGGCCGAGTCATATTTCACCTCCACTCCGCCTACTTTGTCTGTGTATCTTGTTGATTTTGTCCATGGTTGGGGAAAATCTTTCCTGCTAGTGTTTGGGTTGTTTTCAGGCATAGTCGCTCTATATGTGGTTTCAGTATGGATGTATCTGTAAGAGGAAGCAAGCTCAGCATCTTCCGATTCCACCATGTTGTCTCCCTCCCTCATTCATCATACTGTTTCATGATGATTAGCAATTTTTCATGTGCTTATTGGTCATTTGTATATCTTCTTTGGAGAGATACTTATTCATATTCCTCACCTAATTTTAAAATTAAACTATATTTTTAAAGCAGTTTTACATTTACAGCCATACTGAGCCAAAATTACAAGATTTCTCCTATAGTGGCTGATTCTTTAATTGTTTTATTCTTATTGTTGAGTTTTAAAGAGTCCTTTATATGTTTTGGATCATTCAGTTCAGTTCAGTCGCTCAGTCATGTCTGACTCTTTGTGACCCCATGGACTATAGCACACCAGGCTTCCCCGTCTATCACCAACTCCCGGAGCTTGCTCAAACTCAAGTCCATTGAGCTGGTGATGCCATCCAACAATCTCATCCTCTGTTGTTCCCTTCTCTTTCTGCCTTCAATCTTTCCCAGCATCAGGGTCCTTTCTAGTGAGTCAGCTCTTCACATCAGGTGGCCAAAGTAATGGAGCTTCAGCTTCAGCATCAGTCCTTCCAATGAATATTCAGATTTGGTTTCTTTAGGATTGACTGCTTGGATCTCCTTGCAGTCCAAGGGACTCTCAAGAGTTTTCTCCAACCCTACAGTTCAAAAGCATCAATCCTTCGGCACTCAGCTTTCTTTATAGTCCAACTCTCACATCCATACATGACTAATTAGAAAACCATAGCTTTGACTAGATGGACTTTTATTGGCAAAATAATGTCTCTTCTTCTTAATATGCTATTTAGGTTGATCATAGCTTTTCTTCCAAGGAACAAGGGTCTTTTAGTTTCATGGTTACAGTCACCATCTGCAGTGATTTTGGAGCCCAAGAAAATAAAGTTTTTCACTGTTTCCATTGTTTCTCCATCTATTTGTCATGAAGCGATGGGACTGGATGCCATGATCTTCGTTTTTTGAATGTTGAACTTTAAGCCAACTTTTTCCCTCTCCTCTTTCGCTTTCATCAAGAAGCTCTTTAGTTCCTCTTCACTTTCTGCTATAAGGGTGGTGTCATCTGCATATCTGAGGTTATTGGTGTTTCTCCCAGCAATCTTGATGCCAGTTTGTGCTTCATCCAGCCCAGCATTTCACGTGATGTACTCTGCATGTAACTTAAATAAGCAGGGTTACAATAAACAGCCTTGACGTATTCCTTTCCCAATTTTGAACCAGTCCATTTTCCATGTTTGGTTCTAACTGTTGCTTCTTTACCTGCATACAGATTTCACAGGCGGTAGATAAGCTGGTCTGGTATTTCCATCTCTTGAAGAATTTTCCAGTTTGTTGCTATCTGTAATCAAGAAAGCAGGAGTAGATGTTTTTCTGGAACTCTCCTGCTTTTTCAATGATCCAACAGATGCTGGCAATTTGATCTCTAGTCCCTCTGCCTTTTTTGAAACCAGGTTGAACATCTGAAAGTTCTTGATTCACATACTGTTGAAGCTTGTCTTGGAGAATTTTGAGCATTATTTTGCTAGGGTGTGAGATGAGTGCAATTGTGAGGTAGTTTGAACATTCTTTGGCATTGCCTTTCCTTGGGATTGGAATGAAAACACCTTTTCCAGTCCTGTGGCCACTGCTGAGTTTTCCAAATTTGCTGGCATATTGAGTGCAGCACTTATATTTTAGGATTTGAAATAGCTCAGCTGGAATCCCAACACCTCCCCTAGCTTTGTTTGTGGTGATGCCTCCTGAGGCCCACTTGACCTTGCACTCCAGGATGTGCATGTGGCTCTAGGGTGAGTGATCACCCTGTGGTGGTTATCTGGTCATTAAGATCTCTTTGTACAGTTCTTCTGTGTATTCTTTCCATCACTCCTAAGTATCTTGTGCTTCTATTAGGTCTATAACATTTCTGTCCTTTATTATGTTTTGGGTAACAGTCTTTAATCAAATATGCTTTTGCAATTATTTTCTCCTATTCTATATCATGTCTTTTTATTCTCTTGCTACTGCCTTTTATAAAGAGAAGTTTTTGATTAATGAACCTCAGCTTATTAATACTTTCCTTCTTGAATAATGTCTTCAGAGTTGTATCTAAAAAAATAAATCCCAAAATCATCTAGACTTTCTGCTATGTTATCTTCTAGCATTTTATAGTTTTGCCTTTAAAATTTTGGTCTCTGATCCATTTTGAATTGTGAAGGGTGTAAAGATTGTGTCTAGACATTGTTTTTTCTTTTTTGCATGCGAATGCTTATATGTCCAGAGTCATTTCTTGTAAGGACTGTCTTTTCATCACTGTATTGCCTTTGCTACTTTATCAAAGCTCATTTATCAAAGCTTTATTTGACAGTATTTATGTCAGTCTGCTTCTTGGTGCTCTATTCTAGTAAACTATTTGTTTGTTCTTTGATCACTGCCTTGATTACTGTAGCTTTATAGTACATCATGAAGTCAGGAAGTATCAGTTTTCCAACTTTGTCCTTTGTCAGTATGATTTTGGCTATACTATATCTTTTGCCTCTCCATACAAATTTTGGAATGCTGTCAAAAATCTGTAAAATAATTTGTTGAAATTTTTGATTGGGATTGCATTGAATTTATAGCTCAACTTGGAAAGAACTGACATGTTGACAATATTGAACCTTCTTATCCATGAACATGGAATATCTATTCAGATGTTATAGTTCTTCTTTGATTTTTGTTAGAGTTTTATAGTTTTACTCATACAGGTTGTTTACTTATTTTGTTAGAGTTATACCTAAATATTAATATTTCATTTTGGCAGTGCTAATGTAAATGCTGTGTGTTATTATTTCAAATTCCCTTTGCTTATTTTGGGTATTTGCATGACAGACTATTTTAATCCTGCAATCATGGTATAATTACTTATTATTTTTAGAATTTTTTGTTGATTCTTTCAGATTCTCTATATAGACAATGATGCCATTAGTGAATAAAAACAATTTTATTTCTTCCTTCCCAATTTGTACACCTTTTATTTCCTTTTCTTCTTTTATTGCATTACCTAGGACTTCCAGAGTGATATTGAAAAGGAGTGGTGAGTAAGGACATATTTGCCCTTTTCTTGATCTTAATGACTGATCATATTTAAGATTAAGTAAATTTCTTTCCAGCACAACAAAATTCCTGTTCAGAATCAGATTCAGTTGATTGGGGGGAAAACAAATGCAATAATTCTTGCTTATGTGAGTTTTCAGTTGCAATGACTTACTACAGAAGTATTATCACCCAGATGCTTTAGATAAATATTCATGGTGATTCCCTAAGAATATTAGTTATACATTTATAATATGGCTACACATTTTTAACATTAGATATATCAATAAATATTAAAAATGTGCTAAGATTTGTGCTTTACCATGGAGATAGAAAGCTTGGAGTCGTCCTTGTGGAGCTCACAGGTTTCATCTCAAGGATTAACTTTCCTCTGTTGATGGTAGTTTCTAAGCTCTCTGTTGAGGTGCATTCTTTGCTTGAATCCAGTAATTTTACCAATACTTAAAATTTTGCTGTTATTATTGATGGTTGGTTTCTGTCATAGATTGGAAAGGCACAATGGTACAACATATTTCATTACAAAGTGTTTCTAGTCTAGTGGGTTCATGTTTTGGGTGAGAGGCTCAATTTATACTCATTCTCAATGTTTCACAAAATTCAAGGTTTGGCATAAACCTTAATTAAGAACATGGGAACTCAGGTCTAGTGTTTAATAATATAAATCATGAATTATGCATGCTTCAGTTTTTGTGTGTTTCAAATCGGGATGATATTAGTATTAGCCTGATAGGATGAAGAATAAAAGACATAAATTGCTAGCACAATGCTTAGTACTTGGAAAATATTCAATAAATTGTGATTCAATGAGTCACCTGTAAATATATTACTTTGAATTCCTTTTCAGCCCTTTCTCTAAATTATAGATTCAAATAGTATTAGAAAATATTTGTTAGTATCCTAACTGAAGAGTTTTCAATGTAGAATAATTTCTTTAAAACCTAAACTGCAACATAGTCTATCATCCATAATAATTATTATCATAAATAAAGAATAATAAACCAACAGACTAACTGTATTATTAGTTTCTTAATTTAAATCAATGATGTAAATATGTATTTCTCCTATATATAAGCATAGCTCAATAGTAGTACATATAGTATAAATGTTTTATTTTTAAAACATTAAAACACTTTCTAGTCTTAGAGTTTTCCTTCACTTTCCCTGTTTTACAAAAGTTCACTCTTCAGCTCATATAATTGCTGCTTTTGTTGACCTTGTCAATTTATTTTCAGATACTTTTTATATTAACTTTCCTGTGTGCTTATGTGTGTGTGTATCTATATAAATATACTTGAATTGCTTACAGGTTAATCCCCGCTTTATAGCTTAAATCTTGACATCTCATTTCTGAATTAGTTACTGTCATTTTGCTTGACCTTTTCAATCTTAGTGATGTCCTTCCTATAAATACAGTAAGAAGAATTAAATAGAGTAGTCAGAATGTGGTCTTATTGCAAAGTTAACTACTCATAGAATGACTATAGTCATTTTGAACTTTGAAATAAATATGTTGAGGACGTTTTTACCTTAACTAAGTTTGACTTATTTTTTTCTTTTTATTTTCTAGATTCCTAGAACTAACCAAGCCCTGTTTAAAGTAAAAACATGCAAAAAGTAAATAAAATATTATGCATGGAAATTAGGAAACCTTATAAATATTTTACTATAAAGACATAAACCTTACATATAGAAAGCATATTTATTAAAACAGTCTTAAATATTAATCTATAATCTTATTGCAAATTATATTAAGAATTGATAATCAAAAAGAAATAAATAACTCGTGTTATTTTTTTTAAACTCCCTACTCCCATGAGCCCATATCATAATGCTACATCACACTCTCTTCTCATTAATCTCACATACCAGCTTTTTTCATCCAACTTAAATCAGTGAAGTTTTTGACTCCTTGTTCATACTCCCTGTCCATACCAACATGTGTCATCATTCTAGATAATTTCAACAACTATCATGAAAATCTAGCTGTCATTTTTGCTTTTCTATTATTTGACTTCCTTCCTCTGATGATGGCTTATTTATAGCTTCTAATTCACCTACTTCTTCAGCCACACCTTATCATTATCAGAAACTTCACTACATTTAAAGCAATTGGTTCAAACATTCCACTCTCTGCTGAAAGTTCTTTGTTTGCTACAATATTTCAGAAAGATTGTTCTTAAACCTCATCCATTGAGATTTTCACATCTTTTCAATAGGTTTGTCACCCCCTTTCAGCACATTTCTCCTTATCCAGGTTAAATGCCCTAATTTATCAATGTGATGATTTTCATATAATACTTGGTTGGTCTGACCCTTTTAAGTTTGTTACTCCAACTTGGGAAACATCAGCCTGTCTGGGATACAACTGATTTCTAAAGAAAATTATGTGATCCTGTAGATTGGTATCACCAGGAAGTCATGATCCATAATCTCAAAGCAATAATTATCCCAGCATGTTGTTTCTCAATTAAATTTGCTTTCCCACTTTCTATGGTGATGGATATATACATTCCCAATTTTATTGCATTCTCCTGTCCAGAACTGTCTAGGTTCTAATCCTACTGCCTTTCAGGAAGCATTCTGTGAAGATTACCAAGAACTTCCATAATGTCTAAGTACCAAGTGAATCTTTCAACCTTATTATATTCCTAGATCAATTTGTAGTACTGAACATAGTTTTTAAAAGTTCTTTAAAATGTATTTCTTGGTTTTCATGATAGCATGCTTTTCTAGTTTCCCCTGTACCATTATTGGTGCTCATGGAGAGTTCATGACTAGGTTCAACCCTCAGTAGGACTTCCAAGGATCCTGAAATGGCAACCCACTCCAGTATTTGTGCCTGGAGAATCCCATGGACAGAGGAGCCTGGGGGGCTACAGTCCACGAGGTCGCAAAGAGTCAGACATGACTGAGCGACTTCACTTTCACTTTCCTTTTTTTCTCTCTAAAATTTTATCCAGATTACTTTTTTCCAATCACTGTTTTAATTGATATTTCTAAGTTGTTGAATCCCAATGTCTCCCTTGAATTCCATATTATTGTTTTATACACCTCCTTAGATGACTAAGATGTGTAAGTCAAAAAATTAGTATGCCCTGCCTAACCACTGGATCATAACCATCTAACTACCACTTCTCCTATTTTAGTATGTGACATTGACTCAGTTACTCAACTCAGATATCTTGGAATTTCCTTTTTCCCTCCATTTGCCTAACCTCATGCAATGCATTACAAAGTGTCATTAACATTACCTGAAAAGTACATTAAATTTTTTTCACTACTATCTCTTTTCATTTCATCACCTTAGTCTGTGCCATGATATCTCTGTGGTACTCAAGAACAACCTCCTACTTATTAAATGGATTCTCTCTTCTGGCCTAGTTATCACTCCTTCATTTCTGCAATTGTCAGAATGATCTTTAAACTATAGAACTTGCCATGTAATTTGTCTTAAAAAGAAATAAAGAAAAACCTTTAATAATCACGTATTGCACTTAGATAGGGATTGCAGAATTTTTACAATGATCTAGAGAACCATAATATTGTCTAACATCTGTATATTGCTCCACCTTCATTTCATCCCATGCCTTATTTCACATCATCCAACCCTACCAACTTATTCAAATTTTTTTATATCACCAAACTCTTTTCTAACATGAAGGATTTTATTCTCCTGTAACTCCACTTTCTGAAATGCCTGTAACCTTACTATTTCCTTGGATAATTGCTCTATGTCCTTCATATCTTAGTTAAATTTCAGCAATACCACATTAACTTTAACTTATTTCATAGTACTTAGCACAGTTTGCTATTATATTGTATTTCTGTTTACTTGCTTAATACCTGTATCACCTACATAATTTGAACTTCAAAACAGAGTTGTTCATTTTGTTAACTGTTAATATACTAGAGTTTAGAAGAACATAGTGGAATGTAAATGGAGACTTATGAGAATAGAGGAATAAATAAATGGTAAACTCAAATTGCAAAATAGACTTTCTATATACAGAAACTTACTATATTTTATTACCATTTAAAAACCTTCAAATTTCCATCCTTATTTGTTATAGGATTTTAATTGCCTATGGAATTTGCCATCTGTGCCAGCATTCGTTCTGTACCATCAAAGGTAATATTATTTTGCTGATAATACTCAATTTGGTTATCTGAAACATTAGCATGGTACCAGAATTGATTTTACTGTGTAGACATGACTCAAGATGATTGCAAAGCAAGTTATATAATACTGTGAATCCTGTCTATACAAGTTCAGTGTAATCAAATCACTTTCATCCTTTGTTACTCAGTACATGAAGATGAAATAATATTGTAAACGTGATTGACCAGAGAATCAGAAGGAATTATAGATGAAATAAATTATAATACATACAGAGTAAGTAAGATTAGTTAGAAAACTAGTTATATTTTGAGGATTCATGTTTCTTTCTTTTATACAAACACCAAAAGTAAATATTTTTGAATTTTAATAATTCTAGCACATTATAGTAATTTCAAAAATGTTTTTGTACTAATGTCCATTAAGCCACTGAAGTTCAAATTAAAGTAAGACTGAGGTGATAGAGAATACACCTTTATTAGGGGAATATTATTGTGTCAGTAGAGCAATATCACTTCTTATTTTTAACTTTTGGGTAAAGGGCAACTCTTTTCATTACCTAAACACGTATGTGTCTTTGAATACAAATTTCAGTTTTAAGTTTTATACAAGTTATGTTAAAGAGTCTCAAGCATTATTTGTTATAAATATAAGGAACAAAAATTACACTTCTGAAAAATTTTATAATACTTCTGTATAACTCAAAATCACATACAAGATAATTGGTTAACAGTAAGGAGTTTTATTATAGCTGTCATCCATCAACTTGAGTGGTATTTGAAATAAGAACACACTTTTGGCTCATGTTTTGGTATTATTTTAAGACTCCTTATTCTGAATATGAGTTGGATGTGAGAACATTCATCCTGACAGTCAATAGAAATGCTATCAGAAATACACATCATCTGGCCATTGCGGAAGTTTTAGAAAATAAATAGGCAAGGCATTGTAAATGGGTAATTATTGATAGAAATGGGTTATGGAACGAGTTCTTACTCTGATAAAATGTTCTTCTATGTGTTAAAAATATAATAAATAGTTATACTGTAAAAAGTTGCACTATTATCCACCAAATACCAAGTCACTTCTCTGGATTAGACTAAGTTTTTTGTTGTTTACATGTCCAGACACCGTGGCTTGGTCTGTAGGACCTGAGCCCCATCTTAATGTCTAGAATCAGACCAACTTCTGGGACCACATCTATGAACTGAACATGAGTTGGATAAATTGAATGTGATGCTACAGTGATAATAGCAGTTGAAGGTCCTGTTCTATGTGTACATAACATACACACATATACACATATTAGCTCATTATTGTTATTGACTAATGACCTCTGTGTGTCTTTCCTTCACCTCTTTTCTAAAATAAAAAAGTTTTTCTTAGGCTTTCACTGCCCTTGCCCTATCAATATCTTATACTAAGTGATATAATTCATAGAATTTAAAGCTATGTGTAACATGTAATGTTTACTCCAATATTTTGGAAATTGAGTTTTAAATTTATTTCAGTTAGAGTCATGATTGGACTTAGACTGCAAAGAAGATCTGAGTCTTCTGTTGGGGTCAATGACTCCACAGGTACAGAGCAAGTTACATAGAAGTTGAAGACAAAACAAGGTCTTTTCCTACAAACCTATAATTTTAGACACACACACACATATGTATATGTTTATCGCTGTGATTTCAATATTCAAATTTATAAGGAAGATCAGAAAGAAAGCACACCATTTTATAAAAATGCTGGAGAGCATGTGGAAAAAAGGGAACCCTCCTACAGCATTGGTGGGGATGGAAATTGGTGCAGCCACTATGGAAAATAGTATGAGGAGTCCTCAAAAAACTAAAAATAGAATTGCCATATGATCTAGCAATCCCATTCCTGGGCACTTATCCTGACAAAACTATAATTTGAAAAGATACATGCACTCCTATGTTTATAACAGCACTACTTGTATTAGCCAAAATATGGAAACGACCTAAATGTTCATTGATAGATGAATGGATAAAAGAGATGTGGTACATATGTTTACATAACAATACTATTTGGTCATAAAAAAGAACCAAATTATGCCATTTGCAGCAGTATGGATGGACACAGAGATTATTATACTAAGAGAAGTAAGTCAGAAAAAAAAAACAAATACCATATGATATCACTTATATATGGAATCTAAAATATGACACAAATGAGCTTATGTACAAAACAGAAAAATCTCACAGATAGGCAGAACAGACTTGTGATTGCCAAGGAAGAGGTGAGTGGGGGAGGAAGGATAGAAGTTTGGGGTTAGCAGATGCAGACAGTTATAGAATGGATAAACAAGATCCCGCTACATACCACAGAAAACTATATTCAATATCCTGTGAGAAACCATAATTGGATTACTATGTTGTACAACAGATATTAAAATTGTAAATTAGCTATGTGAAAGTGAAAGTGGCTCAGCTTTGTCTGACTCTGCGACCACATGGACTGTATCCATGGAATTCTCCAGGCCAGAATACTGGAGTGGGTAGCCTTTCCCTTCTCCAGGGGATCTTCTCAACCCAGGGATCGAACCCAGGTCTCCCACATTGCAGGAGGATTCTTTACCAGCTGAACCACAAGGGAAGCCCAAGAATACTGGAGTGGGTAGCCTATCCCTTCTCCAGGGGATCTTCCCAACCCAGGAATCAAATCAGGGTCTCCTGCATTGCAGGCAGATTCTTTACCAACTGATCTAAATTAGCTAAACTTGAATGAAATAACTTAAAAAAAAAGAAAGTACATCATTTAAAATGCACAATTGCTATTTTCTTTTTGCAATATCCTTGGTAAAAACTACAGAAGATCCTCTAAAATCAGCTTACTTTTAAGGAAATCCAGGTAAAAGAAAGAATGTAAGGCCACAGAACAAAATTTCTTAGGTGGCATGCCACTCTTTCTTAAAGTTCCCCACTTTCTGCCCATTTGTTGGAAATTTGCAGATTATTCTATAAGCATCACAAGACCACAAAACCAAAGATCCCATTCTCCTTCGAAATAATGCAACTTGTGTTATTAAATCATACTCATTTCATACCTCAAACAATTGATCCACTCAACACTAAATGGCAAGGGGCAGACATCAATCTACATTTATTTTAATTTAGCAATCACTATGCAATGTAGTGCTTAGACACGCAGGAATCTTCAGAGAAATATGAATATATATCCTAGTCCTTAGAGATAAGTATATTTCACTGTTACAACCATATGAAATAATCATCTATGTCTAGTTTAGCCCTTTTTTCAATACTATTGTAACTGCAACATTCATGCATAATTGCTCAATTCAAAACTATGTCATACTAAAATAAAAGACATGCTATAAGGTTTGCTAGGCTGTGAGCTTTTAGAGATGGTGGCATTTCCTGTTTATCTTTTTATCTTTCAGACCTTAGAGCACTGTGTTCTGCATATTATATGAACTTTAATATGTTTTTATGGATAAATAAATAACTATCAAACAAGCAATATTAAAATTTCAAGGAGAGAGATATTGTCATAGGCCAGAATATAAAGGAAAAATGCAGGGAGTTGGAAATTGACTTCTTTTTATGGTGGCTTTATGTTAATTACAGTGAATTTTCAATTTTGGAATTTTGGAGTCATCATTGGAAGTCTGATAGAAGCTATGAACACTTTTGCCTGAGAAATATACATATGTATATTCACATAATAATTTTGCCTATAATTTCAGGAAGTCTTCAAACACTTCTTTTTAATTTTTATATTTTGGCCATGTCACACAGCATGCAGGAGTCTAGTTCCCTGACCACCAAGGATCAAACTCATGGGCCCTGTTATGGAAGCACAGAGTCTCAACCACTGGACTCCAGGGAAGTCCCCAGACACTCTTAATTGCTTCCATGGATACATCTCTAGGTCCAAAAGCCCTAGATGAAGGAATCCTGATCTTTTTACCTGACTTCTTTTTTAACATCCTAAGATATGAATATATACTGTAGTCCTTAGAGCAAAATAGATTTCCTTGTTACAAATAATCATGAAACAATAGTTTATGTTCTTAATTGCAGTGGTGGTTATATGAGTGTTTTGTCAAAGCTGTTAAAATTGTATGCTAAAAGTGAGTGTCACATATTGTAAAAGTTACATAAACGAAAGTCACTTTTTAAAAAACCTAATGGTTCTTTAAAACTCCATAAATATGCATCTGAGAAACTACATCCATAAAAACAACATCTTGAGTGTGTTGTATGACATCACAGACAACTTTTAATTTATGTTAACAAAAAGACTGCTACAGGTTAGACTGAAGACATCTAAAGAACCTTGTTCTGAACCAAGAGATGAAGAGGATTGCAAAGTGCAAAAATCTGTTTTTTTCACTCAGGGAAAAGTCTGAAGCCACAGAGTGGCTTGAATTATATGATTTAAAGCCAGAGCTACATAAGAGAAAACTTGATGTCTCAGGTCTAAAATCTCTGTTATATTTTCATTAGAAATCTAAATTCTAAATGCCTTATTTTCTCATGTGTAGACAAATTTTGTCAAAAGTCTACTAAAAACATAGAATAGCTTTTCATTATCAGATGGTCAACATCATCAATATAGTTGGTTGGTCAAGTTCCATTTTAATGATATCAGCTTATATCATATAGTTTGAATGGTGCTTCTTAAATAAACAAAAAAACCAAGAAGAGTCAGGAAATCCAACTACCTTAGGGAAGCTGAGGTGAAGACCTACCCATCTTTACTTAAAATGAATATATGCCATCTATCAGCAAACACCTTCTTCTTCAAATCTATTTTGACATATTGTAGTTCAAATATCAGGCATATGGGAATATAGCTCTGGTGCTGTTCTTGGTCTGTGTGTGTATGTTAGGACAATGTCAGGAATGGGGTGAATAATGACACCGAAAATTGGAGTCATCTGCTTATCTTCTACATGCCTGCTCAGAGCAAGCAGCTGCAATGGAATTTCTCCCAGGCTGCTTTGTCCATGACCTTGACCCCGAGAGGACAATCCTTCAAAGAGAAAGGCAGAATCTTTTGAGAGAAAAACTATATTATTAATTTATCTTTCTTCTAGTCTTCTATAAGTAATGGTAAATTTTTGTAGTCTGAAGTCAATATCTTAGTTCAAATGCTTTTCTCAAAGCATATTCTACTTCGGTCAAGAGAAGATAAGAAAAAAACAAAACATTACATCACTGTTGTATGGACCTGCTCAGTAATGAAATAAATCTCAGGGAAGCCTGCTATGCATATCTTAGGATAAAAATGAGAAATACTGTAGATATTTCATAAATTTTTGAGGAATTCAAGCCCCTTCTACTCTCTAGTCTACTATAATTATTACCAGAAATAAATTCAGTCTACGCTACCCAACCTGGACCTTTCAGTAGTCTTTTCCATATAGGGATTCCATATAATGACTAGTTTTAAATTGGCACACATGCCTAAGCAAATTTCTACCACTATACTTATCCAAGCATTTTTAAAATAAAATGAAGGATAGCTTTGTATTTGTAAATCACTGGGGCAGGCTAGATCCCTTGTACCAGATACTTAGCTACATATTTTGTTCGAGTATGTTCCCACATTTATCCATTTCACTTGTTTTGGGAATTGTAAGCAATTAAAATAAGTACTGTAGAAGTCTTATTTTAATCTAAACATGTTTTACATTCTTAAATAACCAAAATCAGTTTTCCTTTTGGAAAATTCTCTTTGCCATGCTGTAATACAAAAAGAAACACTGAACTTCAGGTGAAAAAAACAATACCATTTTTTTCTGCCCCCATCTTTAAAAATCTGTGTGATGACCTTGAGTGAGTCACTTGATATCCTAACTTTTTTTTCCAGCTCACAAACAACGATCTGGTCATTCCTAAGGTTATTTATAATGAAAAGCTTCTATTATCCATGATACATCACTACAGCTATAAATATTTATTTGCCAGTCATAGGGAATGAAAGGAGAGGTTATGCTGTCCAATTTTCATGACAATACATTGGAAGTAATTTTTCGACTTGCTTATAGAAGCACCTAAAGGGTACTGACAACACAGTTGGTTCTTTCTGGATGAATACCATCGCTAGTATTATACCATCATTTCTTGACATTTTGTCTTTAGAAGCTTTCTTTCTAGAATGATTTGACAGTTCAACAGGAAGAATGAACTTTCTTGGCATTTGAATATATACTTGACACATATAAAAACACAATATCTGTATTACTTTGCAGTGTTTTTACTTGACACATCTATTCCTATTTTTCATATTGTGCTCCCTTAACGTAAGTAGCTGGAATCAGCTGACCTTCACAAAAAATGAAAATTTCCCTTGTTGCAAATCCTCTGGGCAGTTTCTCATATCAGTCAGTTAGAAATGTTGCCTACCTCTTAAAGTTTTCCAAGTGACAGATATTTTTTTTCAGGTAACTACTATTTACTACAGTATTTATCATATAGAGTTAGCCATTCCTGTTAATTTCAAGTGTACATTGACATTCCTCTGAATCTTACTGGCACTTAAAATATCCATACACTGTCAAGAAATAAAGGAAATTATCATAATTATGAGATGAGAATTTTACTTCAGCATTACGACCTTGTCTGTTTTAGCATCTCAAATAGGCAAATAAACTCACTACTTACTCTTTCTTCATAGCTTTTAATTTTCTTGGAAATGTGTCAGCCTAAAAATATACAAAAATGTGTAGAATAGTCCAATTTGACATCTCTCAGACTAGTGACGTGATTTCTATAAGTATCTCTGTCAAGGACTGATAGCCAGACTTTCGTATAGGAGTGGTTCTGAGTGTCATTACCATATAACATGACATGCTAGTTTACTGTGTCATTTGTTCTCACTCACTCTGACTGAATTGTACTGTAATTCTTTTTGATACAAGTTCCCTCAGGGGAAAATTTCTATTGCTCTTTTACATTTTCAGCAACCTAGGGCATTTATCTGCCTTGAGTATGTCATTGACCAGTGGATGCCAGTTTTCAGAGAGATGTACATAAATATATATCTTAACTAGACACATAATAAAGCAGTGATTTATTTAAACAGCTTATTTTTTAATTTTCCATTTACTTGGCAAATATTGCAAACTGTTCACCAAAAAAGAAAAGAGTAATATAAAATTTATGAGGGAAAGTCTACCTATTACTGAAATTGTTCATTTTAGAATCAGTTCACTAGTAAATGAAGGAGACAGGAAATATCTCAATGACTCACATGCCACAAACTGTCAGTTGTAAATGACATTGATGAGAAATTCTTCCTGCAATAAACTATTGATTCCACCAGTCATAATGATATAAAGAATATGCTATGTTAATCTTGAACATTTAAGTCTGTTTAATCTGCTAATGCAGTTATGTCAATTACATTTGTTTCCAGGATGGGGAGTGGGACATTAGCCTAAATCTATTTCCCACTGTCTTCATGTTCACATAGTATTTAATTAGCTAGAGCTAGGTTAAATGTAATGAAAATCAGAAACATGCTAAGAGGGTTGGAAACAGCACTATATTATGAGAAGTTTTATATTTAAAAAAGCATTTAATTTGAAACAAATGTCTATAATTGATCTCAAAAGTAAAAACCAATGCTGCTCTCCAGTTTTCCCAGAACAACTTACTGAAGAAACTGTTTTTTCTTCATTGTGTATCTTTGCTTCCCTTTTCATAGATTGACTGTGGACATTTGGGTTTATTTCTCAGTTCCCTATTTTGTCCATTGACCTATGTGTCTGCTTTTGTATCAGTACTATACTGTTTTGATGACTGTAGCTTTGTATTATAACCTGAAGTCAGGGAATGTGTACCTCCAACTTTGCTCTTTTTTCTCGATTACTTTGACTCTTCAGGGTCTTCTGCAGTTCCATATAAATTTTTGCATTATCTGTTTTAGTTCTGTGAAAAAAGTCACGAACATTTTTATAGATTGAATATGCAGATTGCTTTGGGTATATGAATATCTAACAATATTAATTCTTTAAATCCAAGAACAATGAGTAGAACATTTCCTTATTCCATATAAAAATAAGTTCAAAATGGATTAAAGATCTAAATTTAAGACTTGAAACTGTAAAATTCATAGAAGAAAACACAAGCAGAATACACTTTAACATAAATTGTAGCAATATATTCTGGGGATATGTCTCCTAAGACAAAAGAAATAAAAAAAAGACAGACAAATGGCACATAAGCTTAAAAACTTTTGCGCAGTAAAGGAAACCATCAACTCAGTGAAAAGAGCCTACAGAATGGAAGAAAATATTGGTAAATGAAATGACAGGTAATGGGTTAATATTCAAAATATATAAACAGCTTATACAATTCAATATTTTATAAAAAACACAATATAAAAAAATAAAATATACATTTTTCTGAAGAAGACATAAAGAGGCTTATAGGTCCATGAAAATATGCTCGACTTTGCTGATTATTAGAGAAAAGCAAGTAAAAATCACCTTACCCTGTCAGAATGGCTGACATAAAAAGTCTGCAAATAACAAATGTTGGTGAGGATGTGGGGAAAAAAGGGAACACTTGTGCACTGCTGATGGGAATGTAAACTGCTACAGCTGCTATGGAAAAGAGTCTGGGCTTCCTTGTAAAACTAAAAATGAAATACCATATGATCCAGAAATTCCACTGCTAGTATATATTTGGAGAAAATGCAAATGTTAATTTGAAAAGTTACATGCACTCCAGTAGTCCTAGTAGCACTACCTACAATATTCAAGATATGGAAGGAAACCATGTATTCATCAACAAATGAATGAATAAAGAGGATGTGAGGAATATCACACACACACACACACACACACAGATGGGAATATTACTCAGACATAAAAATGAATGAAATTCTACACATTTGCAATACTGTAGATGGACCAAGAAGGGTAGTGTATTTCACTAGAGTATTTCACTCTGCTTGGTGAAATAAGTCAGATAGAGAAAAACAGATTCTATATGTTATCACTTATACGTGGAATCTAAAAAATAAAACAGAACCAGATTCACAAATACAGAAAATGAACGGGTACCTATGGGAACAGGGAAAGGTAGAAGAACATGAAAGAGGTATGGGATTAAGAAATACAAACTACTATGTATAAAATAGATAAACAACAAAGATATGTCATATAGCACAGAGAGCTATAGCCATGATTTTGTATAATTTTAAAGTAAATATAACCTATAAAATACTCTGTAATATTTTGCATTTTCATAGTATTTTGTAAAATAATTTACAAAATATTCTCTAAACATGAAACTAACATAATACTGTAAATTGAATATATGTCAATTAAAAAGTAAAAAAAAAAAATGCATCTTGGTGGTTTTTTAGATTTTTCATTAATGAGGAGATAAAATATTACCATGAAAAAAAAATGGCTTTTTTCCCTCTTAGAGGATCTGCTTAGTAATTTTAAACACCCAGATAATTCTCTGATCAATCTGTATTTTTGGAAATCCTAGTGGCATGTTCCATCTTTCAAGTTAGTATCTCTGATTATTTTTCATTTTATATATGACCATTTTCTGTCAGTTTTCCTTTAATAGAAATTTCTCAGATACACTCTCTTGGTAGGAAATTACAATTTTATTTGAGAAATAAAAAGTCTAATTAAAAATATTTCTCCTTATCCCTCTCCTTCGATTTCTGTTTCTTTCTGTGTCTTTCATACGCACACACACATACACACACACACACACACACACTCACACACATATACACACACTCACACTCACACACACACTCACACACACATGGTTGAGGGAAGGAAACAGAGAGGAGGAAGCAGGGCATAAACTGAGGTTGAGTGAGAGAGAGGGAGGGAGAAGGAGGAAGGTGGGGAGAAGGAGGAAGGTGAGGAGAGGTTACGGTGAGCTCACTAAATGTCATGTATATGCAATTATTTTTGAAAATCCCAAGACCTGCTCTACTCTGTTAAGTGGATGAGAGAAAACACTTCAAACTGGAAAGGCTTGAGATCAAACCCAGCTACTTACTAGTTATCTTGTCTTAGGGTTATAAATTATGGATATAGCAGTACTTACCTCATATGTGGGGCTTCCCAGGTGGCACTCGTGATAAAGAACATGCCTGTCAATGCAAGAAACAGAAGAGCTGCAAGTTTATGTCCAGGTCCAGAAAACCTCCTGGAGAAGGTAAGGGCAACCCACTCCATCATTCTTGCCTGGAAAATCCCATGGACAGAGGAGCCTGGCAGGCTACAGTCCATAGGGTCACAAAGACGAAGGCGACTTAGCATGCACGCACACACCTCATAGGTAGAGTTGTTAGTGGGACTAATTGAGTTCATTAAAACTTTTACTATCATATTTGGTCCAATAAAAGTCTCAATAAATATTGTCTCATATTAAGACACTGTTACTCCCTCAGGGAATTTATATACTAAGGAAGGGCAGACAAGTGAACAAGAATTACTAATGCAATGTGTCAAAAGCTAAATTAGACTTATGCCCAGGATGTTGTAAAAATCAGATAATTAGGGTCTGTCTCAACTATGCAAATAGTTCAGGGGAGGCTTACAGAAGCTTGTACATACAAGCTGATTTTTACAGAATGGCAGTGTGAAGCACTTCATGTTTTGTTCCAGAAATCACAAGCGATTTAAACATACCAGCATACCATGATTTTTGAAGTTGATCCCAAAGCAGAAATATATTTTATACTCCTTAAAAGTCTACCCACGTTTGATTCCTGGGTCCAGAAGATTCCCCTGGAGAAGAGCATAGCAAGGAACTCCAGTATTCTTGCCTGGAGAATTCCATGGATAGAGGAGCCTAGCGGATATAGTCCATGGGTCACAAAGAATCAGGTACAACTGAGTGACTTTCACTTTCACACAAAAGTCTGGAAGTATAATTGGAAAGCACAAAATTCTTTTTGAAGGATCCATAATACAGCAATGAGGAGAGTGTACTCTGGAGTCCAATGTACCAATATGTACCTACATTGAACCCTGGCTCCTTCGCATGGGTACCATCATTAAATGACAGCACTTCTCAGCCTCAGGATCTTCACCAAGAAGGAAATCATAGGAACTCTCCCTTGGGGTGTGATGAGAGTTGAGCGAGTTAATACTTTATGGAGTCCTCGCAGTGCCTATCCCATGGTGAGTTCTCAATACTCAGTAAATCTGTCTTATTTCTTTGCAGTTTGATATAGTCTTAAAAGTTATATCAATTTTATATTACTATGTTTCCATTATGTAGATGTTGTTTTAATAGAGAATATTCTCAATTACTTAGAATTGGGGAAAAAATCAAGCACCAAGAAGATAACGCTATTTAATCAGACTTCCTAAGAAGAAAGATTGTTTATTCATTCTTTCATTTAGTACATATTTATCACATGCCTCCTTCAGGACAGACACTGAGCTCAATGCTGGGATGCAGTGTTGATAAAAAGCAAACTTATAGCCCAGTAGGGGAAACATGCATTAATCAAATAATCATACTAATAAATGCATAATTGCAAAGTGTGACAAAGTCTCTAAAGGCAATCATGCTAATGAATGTGTAATGCTATTTCAGTTCAATTCAGTTCAGTCGCTCAGTCATGTCCAATTCTTTGCTACCCCATGGACCGCAGCACGCCAGGCCTTCCTGTCTATCACTGGCTCCCAGAGTTTACTCAGACTCGTGTCCATTGAGTAAGTGATGCCATCCAACCATCTCATCCTCTGTTGTCTCCTTCTCTTTCCACCTTCAGTCTTCCCCAGCCTCAGGGTCTTTTCAAATGAGTCAGTTCTTCGCATCAGGTGGCCAAGTATTGGAGTTTCAACTTCAGCATCAGTCCTTCCAGTGAATATTCAGGACTGATCTCCTTTAGGATGGACTGGTTGGATCTCGTTGCAGTCCAAGGGACTCCCAAGAGCCTTCTCCAACACCACAGGTCAAAAATATCAATTCTTCAGTGCTCAGCTTTGTTTATAGTCCAACTCTCAAATGCTCAGCTCCAAGTACTCTTTAGGAAAGCTGAAAAAATAAAATATAGGACTCTGATTTAGATAAAGGAGAATGGTGTTCAGAGCAAGTCTGAGTTGGAAAACCATAGGATAAAAAGGAATCATCTACTCAAAATTGGTGGAAGAAATGGGGGAGGTCAGCGCACTCTGGGTAAAGGACCAGAATGTATAGTGGTTTGTGTCATTTGAGTGAAAGCAGGACACCTTCACAGAACAAAGAAGCGCACCTTAGTTGGAACAGGGAAAGTGAGAGCTGGAGGAATATGAGAGTTGGGAAGGTGGCCAGGGACAGTCGCACTGAGTTGTGAATGTCTTGTTATGGATTTGAGTCTCTGAAGAGCAACAAAATGAAACCACAGGATTCTAAGCAGTAGTGACAGCATGATGAGATTTTTCACTGCATGAAATGCTTAAAATAGGGAGAGAGGGCCAGAGACAATGTGAGAGAGCTCAAGCAGGATATGTGTATCCAGGTCTTTGGAGAAGCAAAGATTAGATGTGCAAAGAAATGGGGAGAGAACTGGGAGAGGCTGTTGAAGTCATCAGACCACCCATCTTTTTCCCGGAGAGAACGAAGATGTTTGAGTGGGGAAGTCTTAGCCCACTGTTCAACACCACTGATGGGGAGCTCTTGAGATGTCTTCTAAGTAAGTCCCATGTCTCCCAGTAATGGGTCTACCTTGGCATTCCTGTTGCACTCAGGTGCAGGCCAGAAGCAGTTCATGGGAAGCTGGGTCTCACCGTAATTGTGTGATGAATTATTTCAGAGTACAGCAACTGTGCTGTTTGGTCAAATACACTTAGATCATCTGAGAGATGTATTTTCATGGATATCACATACTGTGTTGGCTGTGAAGAAGAAAATAAATAAATGGATATGATCAAGATTCAAGAATTAAAGTCAGCATTCAATTTAAAAGATTTTTAGAACAGTATAAAAGCCAATTTATCCAAGATGCATTCGTGTTTACAAAAGCACCTCCCTTCTCCCACATAATCCTGTTCTCTTATACAGTTTTATTTTGCAATCTGGCATTTAGTCACTTCTGATGTAGTAAATGTTTTACTTGTTCTTATTCTTTATTGTCTGTATACATTCCTTCCCAACTACATTCTAAGTGGAATAATGATAAGGTGACTTCCTTGTATTTTATTGCTGTTTTGCCAGTAACTGAAGCAATATGGTCATTCAAGATATATTTGTTGGTTAAATTAATGGGGTGGGAGGGGGGATCGGGATGGGGAATACGTGTCAATGTATGACAAAACCCACTGAAAAATTAAAAAAAAAAAAAAGAGAAAGGAAAAAAAAAAGAATGAAAGAAGAGAAACTGTCAAAGAAGACTTCCAGTTTTATGATATGTGCAACTAGACAGATGATGGTTCTTTCACTGATGAAATACACAATGGAAGTCTTAGGCAAGTGGGTCAGAAAATACCAATTTCCCCCCAGTACTTGAGTTTGAAATTTCTTTGCAATGACCAAAAAGATCTTTCACTCCTTCTTAGTAAACCAAACACTACAGTGTAAAACTTAATGCAGATAATGGAAAGTTGCAGTGTATTTAACTAATACATAATTAGCTAAATCAAGATGTGCAGTCTATTTTATAACAAACTAAAGCACTGAAATATGAGTTATATTGTAAAATCAACTCATAATGTCTATTAAGAGCCCATTAAGAGATGATTGAAATGATCAACATATAAAGGTAATGTCTGGAGGAAGCTTGGTCTGTTGTGAAAGCAGAGAAAAGGGAAAAATCCTAGAAATAAAAGTTTTCAGTATCATTCAGACACTGATAAGGAAAACATTGATTCTTTAGGATTGACTTTCCTTGTGGAAATTTTCTTCTGTGAAATAGATATACAAAGTAATGTTAACAAATATTATTAAGTATGTAAATCATCAATCTCCCTGAATTCTGATCTCATGCTTACAAAGTTAAACTTCAGAGTTTTTCTTCACAGTTGTCTCTCTACTGGGAAACCAGGGTCATGTAACAATGACTTCTCATTATTAATGATTGTGAATTCTGACTTCTTGTAATAATGACTTCTCATTATTAATGATTGGGAATTCTGACTTCTTGTAATAATAACTTCTCATTATTAATTATTGGGAATTCTGACTTCTTGTAAAAACCTCTTGGGCTCAGTTAACATGTACTCCTCTCCCTTTTGTAAGGGAGGCATTAAAATAGCTTCTGAGTATCCAAGGCTTAAGGCCAGATCCTGCCTCTGATAAGTCCACTTGTGTAATAAGATGCCACGCTGAGAGGTATTTGAAGTCAACCTACTGGATATTGTTTTCAGGGGCAAAATTTGCACGCTGCTGTTTGCTCATAAATTCCAGAACAACCAATATGTGGATTCAAGTTCCTCCTAAGCCCAGGCCACAGTTTACCTTTCCTGATCCCCAATTTATTTAATTTATTTAAATTCATACTCACTCTAATTTCAAGAATGTGGAACCATGCACTTTTATAGTTTTATTTCATGTAGTATGAACAGTCGCCTTCTTTTTTCAACTCTCATTCTTCACATGCATGTCCCATATCCTCCAAAACCTCTAAATGTCCACGTTTTATCAGTTTCAAGTACAAATATAAATATCACATTTTTCACAAACTGTCCTATTCTCTGAGTTAGCTGCTCTCTCCATCTTCTGCCATCACCATTTCCCTTAATTCTTAAACTTCCTATCCAGTTCCAGTTCAGTCGATCAGTTGTGTCTGACTTTCTGCAACCCCATGAACTGCAGCATGCCAGGCCTCCCTGTCCATCACCAACTCCAGGAACTTGCTCAAAATCATGTCCATTGAGTTGGTGATGCCATCCAACCATCTCATTCTTTGTCATCCTCTCTCATCCTCTCTCATCCTCTCTTCAATCTTTCCCAGCATCAGGGTCTTTTCCAATGAGTCAGTTCTTTGTATCAGGTGGCCGAAGTATTGGAGCTTCAGCTTCAACATCAGTCCTTCCAATGATTATTCAGGATTGATTTCCTTTAGGATTGACTGTTCTGATATCCTTTCAATCCAAAGGACTCTCAAGGGTCTTCTCCAACACCACAGTTCAAAAGCATCAATTCTTCACTATTTAGCTTTCTTTATGGTCCAACTCTCTCATCCATACATGACTATTGGAAAAACCATAGCTTTGACTAGTCGGACCTTTGTCTACAAAGTAATGTCTCTGCTTTATAATATGCTGTCTATAAACCTCCTATGGAAGGCATTATTTTCATTTATGATAAATTATATGCTCTTAAAGAGATCGGAATACCAGGCCATCATACCTGTCTCCAGAGAAACCTGTATGTGGATAAAAAAGCAACAGTTAGAACCAGACATAAAACAACTGACTGGTTGGTTCAAAATTGGGAAGGGAGCACAACAAGGCTGTATATTGTCACCCTGATTATTTAACTTCTTTGCAGAGTACATCATGGGAAATGCCAGGCTGGGTGAATCCCAAAGTGGAATGAAGATTGCTGAGAGAAATATCAACAACCTCAGATATGCAGAAGATACCACTCTAATGGCAGAAAGTGAAGAGAAAAAAAAAAAAACAAACCAAAACTCTTGATGAGGGTGAAAGAGGAGAGTGAAAAAGCTGATTTAACACTCCACATTCAGAAAAGTAAGATCATGGCATCCAATCTCATCACTTCATGGGAAATAGAAGGGGGGAAGAGTGGAAACAGTGATATATTTTTCCTTGGGTTCCAAAATCACTGTGGACAGTGATTGCAGCCCTGAAATCAAAAGAGACTTGCTCCTTGGAAGGAAAGCTATGACAAATCTAGACAGTGTATTTAAAAAGCAGAGACTTCGCCAACATTAGCCAGCCAAGGTTCACATAGGCAAAGCTATGATTTTTCCAGTAGTCATATAGAGATGTGAGAATTGGCCTATTAAGAAGGCTGACTGTTTAAGGGTTGATGCTTTCTAACTGTGGTGCTGGAGAAGATGCTTGAGAGTCCCTGGGACCGCATGGAGGTCAAACCAGTAAGTCCTAAAGGAATTCCGTCTTGAATATTCATTGGAAGAATAGATGCTGAAGCTGAAGCTCTAATACTTTGGCCACCTGATTCAAAGAACTGACTCACTGGAAAAGACCCCAATTCTGGGAAGGATGGAAGGCAAAGGAGAGGGGGTTAGCAGAGGATGAAATGGTTAGATAGCATCACCAATTCAATGGACATGAATCTGAGCAAACTCTGGGAGATAGGGAAGAACTATCTCCTGGTGTGCTGCAGTCCAGGGGTTTACAAAGAATTGGATGCAACTTAGCAACTGAACAAAAACAACAGCAACATAAGCATGTAATAGGTCTTCAACTATCCTAGAATATCTATAGGTTATCTATCTGTTTCATGTATGTTCTTCTACTGTATTTTATACTTAGTGATTTATATAGAATAATTGCACACCAAGCAATTTTTTATAGCAAAATAAGTTAATGATACAAATATTCATTCTTTATTTCTTGGCAGGAATGCATGACTTGTGGGATCTTAGTTCTGCAAACACAGAGAACACCTGTGCCCCCCTGAAATGGAAGCACAGAGTTGTAACCATTCCTGGACTACCCAGGAATTCCCAAAATGCTCATCCTTGAATCATTTGAAAAATCTTTTTAAGTGCTACTATATCAACTCAATGCTGTTTGTTATAAGTATTCATAAGTATAACTAGGCCCTCTACATAAGAAAATGAAATAAAATTATAGCAATATTTTTATTAGAAAGGATACAATTGCAAGGAATATAATCCTCAAAGACCTGTCAATTTGTGCTTATTTCTATTTCTTTTATTATTCCTGCTTAGAAAGAGCTTTCTTTTTTTAATTTTCAACTCAAGTCTTATTCTTTAGAAACATATTCTAGAATGAAATCCATTTAAATTCTCAGTTGCCATCTAGTTTAAAATCATGCCATTTAAATATACTTAGAATTCCATCTAGCAAACATATTAAGAGGATTATGTCTTCCCTCAAAATAAGCTCATCTTCTTCAGGGCAGACCCAATAATAAGCAACCATCATATTTGAGCTTACTAAATTTAGAGCCTTTTTAGGACCTTTTAATATTTCTTTTGAAGATTTACTTTCTGGGAAGAAATTACATATTCCATTTTGTGGGTCTTTTGAGAATTATAGCATTAAGGATATCTCTGCAGACTAATGAAGAGAGAAGGTTTTTTTTCTATTTTTTAAGGAAAACCATGAAGTACATAAGCCAAACTGTATCACACATGTTTGGTACAATCACACTTGCAATACTAAGTTAAACCTTGACACTGGCACTTTGGTACTCTGATGATGTATTGAGAAAACTTTCTTCCCTTCAGTAGTTTGACATTTGCCAAGAATGAACAGGTTAGTTATTTGGATATTATTCCATGCTCATATCTGACTTAGACATCAATGCAGAGAGTATAAGATAGTGTTGGCAATTCATCTAATGGAACCAACACAGCATTCTATACTGGATAACTGTTTTGAGAAAAAGTCTCCATATCAGTTGAAATCAGGCACAACATACATATATCCACAAAACACATTCTGGCAGTAAAGTTTGAGGTTCTGACCAAATTCAACAGAATACATCAGATGATATGCCAAAAAGAGAAAACCAACCCTTGTATTTTTAATAACCTTTAAGAAAAATTAGATATTTTGGTACAAATTGACTATTATATTAATATTTCAAAGCAATGTCATGCTCCATAGAAGCATATAAGAGCATTTTATTTATTTGATCTCATTTTATGCAGTTGTTGTTATTAAGTCCTACTGTAAGTGTGAAAACTAGATACTATTGTATGGACCTTGAAATAAGAATATGTGAATTTATGTATTTAGTGCAAGCCTTTGGAAAACCTCTGTGGCTCTCTGAACCTATGACTTCCATGCAAAGACTCTTAGAAATATTATGTATTTATTTATTAGAGAAGTCTTACTGACCTACACTTACATGCTTTCAAGTTATAAGAAAATAATATGCCTTAATTTCTGAGATTTTAACAACTGTACAGAGATGCAAGTTTAATTTTGCTTGTTATGAGACTGTTAATGACTGAATTACCTCTCCCCCAAATTCATATGCTGAAACCCCAGCCTGCCAATGTGATTATATTTAGAGATTTAGAGACAGAGCCTTTATTAGGTAAATAAGACCAAATGAAGTTCTGTGGATGGGGCTCTGGTTCGACGAGATTTGTGTACTTTAAGGGGAGACATCACAGGGTTTCCCTCGCAGTCCAGGGCTGGAGAATCTGCCTTCCAGTGCTGGGGATGCATTCAATTCCTGATCAAAGAACTAAGACCCTCCATGTCTCAGGGCAACTAAGCACAGAGACCCAGCACAGCCAAAAAAAAGAGACACCAGAATGCTCTCTGTCTGGTGTGTGGGCTCATTCTCTCTGTCTCTGCCTATTGCACTCTTTCATGTGAAGACAAAATGAGAAGGCAGGCATCTGCAAGCCAGGAGTAGAGTCTCATCAGAACCCAACTATGCTGGAACTCAGATCTCGGACTTCTAGACCCTGGAAATGTGAGAAAATGAATTTGTTAGGTCACCTAGTCTGTGCTATTTTATTGTATAGCAGCCCAGTAGACTCACATAGAGAAGACTCAAGATAGTGATAAATTAAGTATTCTGTGTATTAAGTCAAATAAATTGAAGTAAAGTGATCAGATAGAAGTATACTTCTTATATTCATATAGTGGATTTGTATGGAAATATTAAAAATAGTATACAATTACATGAGAAAATAGATCACATATTAAACAAAATATATATTGTTAAGTAAGAAATAAAAGTTAAAAAACATACCAACCATGGGTACTTTATTTAATATATTTGTGTACATATTACATGAATATGCCAAAAGTAGCTATCTTTATTTGCTGAGAATGAGCCATTTTAAATTTCTTCTTCTGGCTTAACTGTATTGTTTTAGATAAATGAAAGTACTAATTATATAATATAAAAAAGCAGTTGTTAAAGTTTTAAAATATTGTCTAAACAAATTTTAAAATATTGCAAGTCAGTACTTCCAGGAAATAAATGGTAACAAGAACAGTATGTAGAGGCAGCTTATCCCAGATTTTGGAAAACTTTAAATAAATACACTATGTTCCAAAGTTGAGCTTCTCAAGTGATAATGCCAGAACCATATTTAGATTTTTGAGAGTCTCCCTTGGAGAAGGGGAGGAGGAAATGGCAACCCACTCCAGTATTCTTGCCTGAAGAATCCCATGGACAGAGGAGCCTGGTAGGCTACAGTCCACAGGGTCACAAAGAGTCAGACATGATTTAGCGACTAAACAATCATTACCTATGTATGAAGCATAGTTTACATATACTGTTTTTACATTTAAAAAAAATTTGAAACTTCTGACGTTTAATTTATAAAAGATATAGACAAGAGTAAAAAGAATGCAACCTTTTCCTAATGACCAAGAAGCTCCTAGTAGAGTTAATAGCAAGAAATTTAGGCAGTGGATAATCTGATTACAATAAATATCTGGTCTTTTCCCCACCTATACTCTCCAATTTATCCCTTTCTAAATTCAGTCATGGTAATAGATAATGCTGAATGTTTCACCTTACTTGTGATAGTTTAAGAGCAAAAATTGTCACTATTTTATAACATTTAGTGATGTTTAAATATTAAAAAAAAAAATTCTGACCAAAGCTATGTATGGGTGAGATGCTGGTCAGGAAGCATCATAATCTTTGTTTCAGATATAATCTCAGGAAAATTAAGGTGAGTGTAAAGGGTGTAGTGAAGATCAAGAATGAGATGAAGTATGAATTCATATTTATTGATTGACAGACACTAATCTAGGAGAAAGAAATGGCAACCCACTCCACTGTTCTTCCTGGAAAATGTTATGGACAAAGGAGTCTGGGGGGCTACAATCCACAGGATCAGAAAAGAGTCAGACACAATTTAGCAACTATACAAGAACAATAAATTCAGGTACCAGGAACGTAAAAGATAATAAGACTATCAAGGTCCATCATCTTATATTCTATGAAGCTTAGAGAAAGCTAATAAGACATTAAGTAATTAAGCATTAGCAATATAATTATATGTTAAAATGTTAACAAGACAAAATGAAAGAGTGATGTGATAGAGTTCTAGGAGATAGAATTTTTGTGGTTAGGGAGGGTTCCTTTAAGGGATAATACCTAAAGGGACCTGAATGACCGTAAGATGTTTTTCATGAAAGCATCAGAGGAAAGATACCTAGCCACACAGAATAAGATTGCAAATACAGATGCAGAAATAAGCTTGGCTTTTATAAAACACAGGACATTTAGAAACCTGTAGACTGAGCATACAAGTGGGGTGGGAGAGAAAGCTACAGAGAACTGAGGTATGTGTCAGAAGAATCCCACAGCCTCCACAATGAAAACCATAATCACAGAAAGGTAAAAAATAAATGATCACATGGATTAGAACCTTGTGTAAATCAATGAACCTATGAGACATGCCAGGCAGGGCCATCCAAGACAGATGGGTCATGGTGAAGAGTTCTGAGAAAATGTGGTCCACTGGAGAAGGGGATTACAAACCAGACCAATATTCTTTCTGTGAGAACCCCATGAACAGGATGAAAAGGCAAAAAGTTGATACCAGAAGACGAATCCACCATGTTGGTAGATGTCCATTATGCTACTGGGGAAAAGCAGAGAAATAGCTCCAGAAAGAATGAAGAGGCTGGGCTAAAGCAGAAATGACACTCAGCTGTGCACAAGTCTCTTGGTGAAAGTAAAGTCCAATGTTGTAAAGAACAATATTGTATAGGGACCTGGAATGTTCTTGGATCAAGATAAATTGGACGTGGTCAAGCAGGAGATGGCAAGAGTGAACATCAATATTTTAGGGATCAGTAAAATAAAATGGATGAGAACAGGCAAATTTAATTCAAAGGACCATTATATCTACTACTGTGGGCAAGAACCTCTTAAAAGAAATGGAGTAGAACCTCATAGTCAACAAAGGAGTCCAAATATGCAGTACTTGGTTTCAATCTCAAAAACGACAGATTTATCTCTGTTTGTTTCCAAGGCAAACTATTCAGCATCACAGTAATCCTAGTCTATGCCCCAACCACTAATGGAAAAGAATCTGAAGTTTAACATTTCTTTGTAGATCTACAAGACCTTCTAGAACTAACACCAATAAAGATGCCCTTTTCATCATAGGGAATTGGAATGCAAAAGAGGAAGTCAAGAGATACCTGGAGTAATAGGTAAATTTGGTCTTGCAGTACAAAATGAGTAGGGCAAAGGCTAATGGAATTATGTTAAGAGAACACACTGGTCACAGCAAAATGCCTCCTTCCATTAATACAATATACTCTACACATAGACATCATCCGATGGTCAATACGAAAATCAGCTTGAGTATATTTTTTGGAGCCAAAGATGGAGAAGCTCTATACAGTCGATGAAAACAAGACCTGGAGCTGACTGTAGTTCAGATCATTATCTCCTTATTGCAAAATTCAGGCTTGAATCAAAGAAAGTTGGGAAAAACACTAGGCCATTCAGGTAAGATCTAAATAAATCCCTTATGATTATATAGTGGAGGTGATCAATAGATTTAAGGGATTAAATCTGGTAGACAGAGTGCCTGAAGAATGAGGTTTGGAACATTGTACAGGTGGTGGTGACCAAAACCATCCCCCTCAAAAAAGAAATGCAAAAAGGCAAAGTAGTTGTCTGAAGGGCCTTACAAATAGCTGACAATAGAAGAGAAGTGAAAGGCAAAGAAGAAAGGGAAAGATATGCCCAACTGAATGCAGAGTTCTAGAGAATAGCAAGGAGAGATAACAAAGCCTTCTTAAGTGAACAATGCAAGGAAATAGAGAACAATGCAAAGAATAGAATAAGGCAAAACAATAGAATGAGAAAGACTAGAAATCTCTTCAAGAAAATTAGAGATACAAAGAGAACATTTCATGCAAAAATGGACACAATAAAGGAGAGAAAGAGCAAGGACATAACAAAAGCAGAAGAGGTTAAGAAGAGGTGGCAAGAATACACAGAACTAGATGAAAAAATGTCTTAATAACCTGGAAAACCACAATGGTGTGGTCACTAACCTAGAGGCAGACATCTTGGAGCATGAAATCAAATGGGTCTTAGGAAGCATTGTTATGAAAAAAGTTAATGGAGGTGATGACTTTCTAGTTGAGCTATTTAAAAATCTTAAAAGATGATGCTGTTAAAGTGCTGCACTCAGTATGCCACCAAATTTTGAAAATTCAGCAGTGGCCACAGGACTGGAAAAAGGTCAGCTTTCATTCCAATCCCCAAGAAAGGCAACTGCAAAGAATGTTCAAATTACCATACATTTGTGCTCATTTCACATGATAGCAAATTAATGCTCAAAATCTTTCAAGGTAGGCTTCAGCAGTACATAAACCAAGAATTTCCAGATGTTCAAGCTGGATTTAGAAAAGGCAGAGGAATGAGAGATCAAATTGTCAACATGGATTGGAACAGAGGAAAAGTAAGGGGATTCACGAAAAAAATGACCTCTTCTGCTTCATTGCCTATGCTAAAGCCTTTGACTGTGCAGATCACAAAAAACTGTGGAAAATTCTTAAAGAGATGGGACTACCAGACCACTTTGCCTGCCTCCTGAGAAGCTTGTATGCAGATAAAGAAGCAACAGTTAGCACTGAACTTGGAGCAATGGACTGGCTCCAAATTGGGAAAGGAGTGCATCAAGACTGTATATTGTCACCCTGCTTATTTAACTTTTATGCAGAGTACATCATGCCAAATGCTGGGCTGGATGAGGCACAAGGTGGAATCAAGATTCTTGGGAGAAATATCAACAACCTGAGACATGAAGATGATACCACTCTTATGGCAGAAAGTGAATAGGAACTAAAGAGACTCTAGATTAAAAGGAAAGCAGAGAGTGAAAAAGTTGACTTAAAACTCAACATTCAGTAAACTAAGATCATGGTATCTGGCCCCATCACTTCATGTCATATAGATGGGGAAAAAGTGGAAACAGTGGCAGTTTTTCTTTTCTTGTGCTCCAAATACACCGCAGCCATGAAATTAAAAGATGCTTGCTCCTTGGAATAAAAGCTAAGAGAAACCTAGAGAGTGTATTAAAAAGCAGAGGTATCATTTTGCCAACATAGGTCCATATAGTCAAAGCTATGGTTTCTCCTCTCATCATGTATGGCTGTGAGTGTTGCACCATAAAGAAGGCTGAGCTCTGAAGAATTCATGTTTCTGAATCGTGGTGCAGGTGTAGACTCTTGAGAATCACTTGCACAGCAAGGAGAACAAACCAATTAATCCTAAAGGAAATTGACGTTGAATATTCATTGGAAGGACTAAATCCTGAAGCTGAAGCTCCAAAATTTTCCACCTGATGAGAAGTTTGGATTCATTGGAAAAGACCCTGATGCTGGGAAAGATTAAGGGCAGGAGGAAAAGGGGTGACAGAGAATGAGATTGTTGGATGGCATCACCGACTCAGTGACATGAGTTTAAACAAACTCAGGGAGATAGTGAAGGACAGAGAAGCCTGATGTGCTGTAGTCCATGGGGTCACAAAGAGTCTGACATGACTTAGGAACTGAACAACAATGAACAACCTGCCAGAACAAGGGACTGAAATTTTGGTTTACATAAAATAAGAAGCCATTGGCTTGCCTTAGCAGGGAAACGTATGATAGGACTTCCCTTTGTAAATGATCTTCTGATTGACCAATTTGATGAAAATCTCCTGGAGTTAGGGGAATGGAAAATAAGAATGGTATTTACAAGTGAATCAAATGAGTCTATGATTAGACACATTTGAGAAACTGTCTTAAGTGATGAGGACCAACGTCCACTCGGGAGAGGGCACTTTAATAAAGTCTGAGTTTATCAGAACATGATGTGTACATGCTTGATTGCTCTGTCTTGTCCAACTTTGTGACTTTTTGAACTGTAGCCTGCTCTGCTCCTCTTTCCATGGGATTCTCTGGGCAAGAATACAGGAGTGGGTTGCTATTTCCTCACCCGGGGATCTTCCTGACCTAGGGATCAAACTCGTGTCTCCTGTGTCTCCTGCATAGCAGGTAGATTTCTCTAGCCATCAATCACAGACAAATTTAATCACTCTGAATCTGTTTATTAAAAAATCAAATACCCCATTTAAGTTAACTTGGTCCGTGATCTCCTGGAATTTACATTCTAGAGAGGTAAGTCAAACATTAAACAAATGAAAAGGAACATTACTCCCTGTCCCCAGGGTGGGGTGATCCTAAATAGCAAATAAAAAAACACCATGACTGGTTAATAGAGAAACTGCAGGAGAAAGAAAAACTTTTTTTTTTTTCCTTTTTGAACTTTGAGTCCATCATTTTTATTTTGTGCTGGGGCCCACAGATTATGTTGCTGACCCTGTTTGAAGACTTTCCTCATCTGTAAGATCAGAATTAAAATTCTACCTCTTAGAGTTGTAAAAATTAAATAAAACGAAACATGTATAGTGCTTGGCACACTGCCTAACAAATTTAGGTGAGAAGAAAGAAGACAGCTTCTCTCCCCCCTTACCACCTCTATTCTTTGCCATTGACTGACAACATGTTTCCTAAGATGCTTAACTTGAATTAAGTATTAATTGGGACTTGAATTAAGTCTTGAATTAATTATTTAATTATTAATTATTATTTAATTGTATGTAATAATGGAAAATAAGAATGGTATTTACAAGTGAATCCAGTGAGTCTGTGATCAGATGCATGTGAGAAACTGTCTTAAGTGATGAGGACCAACACTATCCACTGGGGAGCGGGCACTTTAATAAAGTCTGAGTTTATCAGAACAAGTTGTGTTCTGATAAATATACAAATAATTATAAGTAATTATTTAATTAATTATTAATTAAAGATTTGAATTAAGAATTCTTGTTTTCCTCACCCGTAAAATCAGAAAATTGGGAGAGACACTGAGATGTCTCTCATGTGTTTCTCTGTAAGCAGAAGGGGTCCTGATACCAGCATATCTCAGTTACATGCCACACACAGCATGTCAGGAGCACCTCCCAGCTCATGGAATAGCATCTCTCAACTACTGACTTACCAACATTGTATCTTACTTAAAAGGCATTTGTTATAGGATTTTTAAAATTTCTTTTGAATATCGGAATCATTGCCAATTATTTAATTTTTTTCCTATTTAAGCTGTTGCATTCCTTTCTAAGGTCTTTGATGCTTCCATTATTGATAAAGTATTAATGTATGTATGACAGTATTAAATAGTTCTTATTTCAAGGACAGTTGTGCCGACTTTTAACTTTTTAAACCTGGAGGTTAAAACCTTTGCTACTCTGAAAACATTCTACTTTGCATAAAAATTGATATACATACAACTACGTAAGTTTCTGGAGCTGCTTCTAAAATATTGTGTTGGACTTTATAAAGTATGCAGTAGATTATCTCTGCTTTTGCAGGATCAGATTTAAAATTATAAGTGACTTTTAAGATATACAAAAGGCTTAAAGAGAAGGAAAATTACTTTTTCTTGTTTTTCTTTCTCTCTCTTCCATTCTGTCCAAAATGAGAAACCTCTCATCTAAGTCTAATTAAAAACGTCACATGCACACAGGAGAAAAAATCTGGTGGCAAAATGAGAAAACATCAGTAACCTATGACAAGGAGTTGAAAAGATAGAAAAACATGCCTATTAAATAGTACGGGAGCTGAATAGGAAATTAGAGAGCAGATTTTAAGAATGAAAAATTAGCTTTATACAGTCAGTGATAAAAACTGGGGCCATTGTCCAATATAGTATAAGCAACAAAGTAATTTATCAAGTGATTACTTCCTAGCTTTTTAGTAGTGTACATATTAAATAAACATATTGCCTTGGTCATGGGTAGATTAAAAATGAAACTAACTAATAAGTGGGTTGAGAGAATAATTTCAGAATGACTAATTACAAATATATAACATGTTATAGTTTATTTTTCACATTTATTACCTAATATGATACATCAAAGAAGAGGGTTTTACTTGGTAGAACTTCAAATACATTAGTAGTCAGATTCTGATCCTAAAAGGCTGTGTTTTCCTAAAATCAGTTCAAGGAAAGAGCCTGGAAATGAAATGTCATCTGTATCTCAGGAATAATGCTCATGAATTATGTCCTTGCATAGCATAAACTTATTTTAAGTTGGGGATTTTCAAAGTTAGAATTCTGAGTCCAGCAATGCGAGAGCCATCCCAGCAAAGCATGAGTCTTCCATGGTAGTACAGTGTATAGGTAAATCACATTCACAGTAAGATGATGATGCAGCTACAAAATGGTAAGGGAATCTATCAAGAAGGTTTGAGAAGGTTTTTTCATGAGAGGCTTATTTTTATATTCCAAGGAAGGAAATGTCATTTACTGGTTAACCTATCTGGTAGCTTTTTTCGAACTGATGAATGAATATATTCATGCCCATACTTGAAAGTGACTCTTCTGGAGGAAATCTGGTTCAGTACATGAATGTACTCACAAAGAATTTGAGTGGACTTAAATGATTTTCATTTAAAAGGGCTGGTTCCTTATTATTTGATCCTTTGTATAATTACAATATGATGAAGATTGTGCTAATTATTATAGTAATATTCTTATTCAGTGCCATTTACCCAAAGAGATCAAAAGAAATTTAGACACTTTCAACAAAATAGTCTATTATGGTAAGCATGACAGGAAATACATTAGTCCAAGGGACAGAAAGCAGAAAGAAAATGGACTCATGTCAAAAAGAAAGCAATCAATGTTCCTTAAAGTTTGCATTTTAGTTTCCTGACACAGAGCTGAGAATCTCCCTGACAACCCTGGGTAGGCTGATGATGCATCTACCATGGAGCTCAAAGGCTAAGAATTTAATTCTCTCAGACTCTTCCTTATTTTTACAACCTCACACAAAAAGGCAAAATTTTGAAGTGCTGTCAGTGCAAAGGACACTGACTTTGTTCTTGTATGAACCCCAGTAATCCAACTGTAAAAGGCAAATTTATACTAACTCACTACCTCTGAGAGTGGTCAGGAAAGTTGGAGAACATTATAAATAGGAAAACTTGAGAAGTATGGCAAAGAGAACAATATCAGGTTTGGGGCTTTGTTTAAGAATGTTATGAAATTTAAGTCTGATTATTGTAGTATTTTAGAAGAGAAATAAAGATTTATTCAAATGCATGATAATTATTTGCTGAGTGATAAATCATGGACTATCCATCCTCTCTTTCACATATAACAAAAAGTTGGCAATTAATTTTAGTGTCTTGATATATAACCTATTTTGAACCAGCTAAAAGGATTTCAAACTTGTGTTTATAGGTATGGTCATATAGATACTGTCAAAATGAAGTAATCTTCAAAAGTAATTACTTTTTACTAATTGTGGCTTTTCCAGGAAGCATTGGTGGTAAAGAACCTGCCTGCTAAAGCAGGAGACATAAGAGACTCGGGTTCGATCCCTGGGTCTGGAAGATCCCCTGGAGGAAGGCATGGCAACCCACTCCAGTATTCTTGTCTGTCCTCATGGACAGAGGAGCCTGGCAGGCTCCAGTCCTTGGGGTCTCACAGAGTCAGACATGACTGAAGTGATGGAGGACACACACACACTTGTTAATTCCTGACATTCATCGAGTAATTCATAGGATCTCATCTATACTAGCCACTCAATAAATGCTTGTTGTTCTGTTGTAGTTCAGTTCCTCAGTTGTGACCGACTCTTTGCAACCTAATGTACTGTAGCATGCTAGGCTTCCCTGTCCTCCACCACCTCCTGGAGTTTGCTCAAACTCACGCCCATTGATTAAGTGATGCTATCCAACCATCTCATCCTCTCCTCGCCCCCTTCGCCTCTTACCTTCAATCTTTCCTAGCATCAGGGTGTTATGGGGTTATATTTATGTAGTTTCGTATTTTGCAAAGGTGTTTGATATAAACCTGTGTAATTCCTGGCCTATTTGATCCCAAAGCAGGAATGACATTGAGGTTCTAACCTTTACTAGAGAGGCAGCGTTTTCGTCTTCTTCAGTACCAGGATTCTACAGCATATTCTGCTCAGTCTCGGTTTCTTCAGAATATTGTTTAGAGATTCAACTCTTGAGTATGAATACTAATGTCATTTTTAAAAGTATAAAATCATATTCCACTTGTATGTGAACACTAAGAGATGATTAGGCCTCTCCTCCAGGGTTCACTTCAAGAAGGCAGGTGTCTGAATTCTCAGAAATTGGTCCTTAAGGGGAGATCTATCTCTGGAATGAGAACAAGGTTAGAGAATTATATGAATTTTATGCCTTCCTCTTCTGATCAGGTGCCAAGACAGCCGCATAAAATACTGCTAAAAAGGAAGCATTAGGAAACGCTAACAATAAAGAGAACGAACTCAAAGGACAAAAAGTGAAGGAATTTCCATTAAGACATCATATAATGCAAATAACATCAGCAGCTGTAGAATTAAGTTTTACAGGTTGTTTAGATTCTTTAAAATTATCTAAAACTAAAAGTATTCAGTGACTTCCTTCTCTACAAAGAGACTATTCCAAATGCTCACAGCCTATCTAGCTTGATATAATAAATAATCATTTTAAATATATAAAGAAAAATTAACCAGTCCATGCCTCACAGAGTAATATGTGCCAGAGGCAGGGGCTATGAAGTTCTTAGAGGGTGGAAAACTATATAAATATTTAAGAAGTAGCTCCTGTCCTCAGGAATGTTATAGGATGTTTTTTAGAGCTAACATGATAAATAATAATAAGAGTAATTATAATGCCATGCACTTCTATTTGTTTTTAATTATCTATAACATAATTTATCTTTAATATATTGATGATATGTCATGAAAGTATCAAATTAAAACCTGTAAAATGGAGCACAAAGAGCCAGATGGTAAGCTGCAGTCAACAATAGACCACAAGAGAAGTGGAAATAAAGACGTTTATTACTCACAAGTCCTGAAATGCCACGCCTTGAGGGTTCTGCACAGAGAAATTAAGGTAGGATGCAGACAGAGCGATAGGACCTGGGGCTCATGCCTTCACTAGGGTCTGTAGGTGGAGAGTATTACAGTTTCCCAGGTTAGAGCCAAAACGGTCAAGGCAAACCTAAAGTGTGGGGTTTTGGTAAGCCCCACTGGGGTCCTATCAAAGGGGCATACAAATTATAGGCAGAGGGAGAAGGGGAGACTGTTGATCACAAGAGTTATTGGAGCAGTCACATCAGAAACATAAATGTTTGTGACTCTGTGTATGGTTATTACAGAAGGGACTAGTGTCAGCTCAATGTCCTTGCAGGTCACTTGGCAAACAAAATGGATGTTGAGGCAGCAATACTATGGAGCAGTAAATACGAAGGAGTAGTATTTAGCTCAAATCTCAATAATATAAAAAGTACACTACAGGGGTTTTAGGAGCATTGTGTTAGGAACTAGGAGCAGTGACCTATATGCAGGTCTTTATATAAAGACAGATATCTTATTATCTCACACCCCCAACCCCATCCTTCATTGACTGTTTTGAGACATAACCTGGAAGGAGGAGGACAGAGGAAGGAAACTATGGACGAGGTTCATTACACTGTACAGGAGGCAGTGATGAAGACCATCCACAAAAAAGAAATGCAAAAAGGCAAATGGTGGTCTAAGAAGGTCTTACAAATAGCTGAGGAAAAAACAGAAGCTAAAGACAAAGGAGAAAAGGAAAGATATATCCATCTGAATGCAGTGTTCCAAAGAATAGCAAGGAGAGATAAGGAAGCCTTCCACAGTGATTAGTGCAAAGAAATAGAGAAAAACAGTAGAATGGAAAGACTAGAGATCTCTTCAAGAAAATCAGAGGTACTAAGGGAATATTTTATGCAAAGATGGGCACAATAAAGGACAAAAATGATATGGATCTAATAGAAGCTATTAAGAAAATGTGGCAAGAATACACAGAAGAGTAATACAAAAAAGATCTTAATGACCCAGATAATAAAAATAAATGAAAAAAAAAATGACCCAGATAACCACGATGGTGTGATCACTTACATAGAGCCAGAATCCTAGCGTCTGAAGTCAAGTGGGCCTTGGGAAGCACCACTAGGAACAAAACTAGTGGTGGTGATGGAATTCCAGTTGAGCTATCTCAAGTCCTAAATGATGATGCCATTAAAGTGCTGCATTCAATATGCCAGCAATTTTGGAAAACTCAGCAGTGGCCAAAGGACTGGAAAACGTCAGTTTTCATTACAATCCCAAAGAAAGCTAAAGCTAAGTCACGTCAGTCCAGCCCAACTCTGTGTGACCCCATAGACGGCAGCCCAACAGGCTCCTCTGTCCCTGGGATTCTCCAGGCAAGAACACTGGAGTGGGTTGCCATTTCCTTCTCCAATGCATGAAAGTGAAAAGTGAAAGTGAAGTCGCTCAGTCATGTCTGACTCTTACTGACCCCATGGACTGCAGCACACCAGGCTCTTCCATCCATGGGATTTTCCAGGCAAGAGTACTGGGGTGGGTTACCATTGCCTGCTCCGAATCCCAAAGAAAGACAATACCAAAAGATGTTCAAATAGCCACGCCACTGTACCCATCTCACATGCTCAAAATTCTCCAAACCAGGTATGTTTGTTCACAGTATGTGAACAAATAACTTCCAGATGCTCAAGCTTAATTTAGAAAAGGCGGAGAAACCAGAGATCAAATTGCCAACATCCATTGTATCATAGGAAAAGCAAGAGCATTCCAGAAAAACTGCTACTTCTGCTTTATTGACTATGCCAAAGCCTTTGACTGTGTGGATCACAATAAACTGTGGAAAATTCTTAAAAAGCTGGGAACACCAGTCCACCTTACCTGCCTCTTGAGAAGCCTGTATGCAGGTCAAGATGAAACAGTTAGAACCAGACATTAAACAACAGACTGGTTCCAAATTAGGAAAGGAGTACATCAAGGCTGTATATTGTCACCCTGCTTATTTAACTTATATGCAGAGTACACCGTGAGAAATGCTGGGCTGGATGAAGCCCAAGCTGGAATCAAGATTGCCAGGAGAAATATCAATAACCTCACATATGCAGATGACACCACCCTTATGGAAGAAAGCAAAGAACCAGAGAGCCTCTTGATGAGTGTAAGGATAGTGAAAAAGCTGGCTTAAACTCAACATCCAAAAAATGAAGATCATGGATCTGGTCCCATCACTTCATGGCAAATAGATGGGAAATCAATGGAAACAGTAAGAGACTTTATATTCTTGGGCCTCAAAATCACTGCAGATGGTGATTGCAGCCATGAAATTAAGACACTTGCTCCTTGGAAGAAAAACTATGACCAACCTAGACAGCATATTAAAAAGTGGAATTATTACTTTGCCAAC
Source organism: Muntiacus reevesi (assembly GCF_963930625.1). Taxonomy (NCBI): domain Eukaryota; kingdom Metazoa; phylum Chordata; class Mammalia; order Artiodactyla; family Cervidae; genus Muntiacus; species Muntiacus reevesi. The sequence continues at coordinate 18,306,249 of NC_089269.1, read as the reverse complement.
AAAGATCTGTTTAGTCAAAGCGATGGCTTTTCCAGTAGTCATGTATGGATGTAAGAGTTGGACTATAAAGAAAGCTGAGTGCCAAAGAATTAGTGCTTTTGAACTGTGATGTTGGAGAAGACTCTTGAGAGTCCCTAGGACTGCAATAAGATCAAACCAGTTAATCCTAAAAGAAATCAGTCCTGAATATTCATTGGAAGGACAGATGCTGAAGCTCCAATACTTTGGCCACCTGATGCAAAGAGCTGACTCATTTGAAAAGACCCTGATGCTGGGAAAGACTGAAGGCAGGAGGAGAAGGTGGGGACAGAGGATGAGATGGTTGGATGGCATTGTGGACTCAACGGACATGAACATGAGCAACTCTGGAAGTTGGTGATGGACAGGGAAGCCTGGCATGCTGCAGTCCTTGGGGTTGCAAAGAGTCGGACATGATTGAGCAACTGAGCTGAAACTAGGAAGAAAGGCCATGAACCCGGAAGTAAACAAACCTCAAAAAGGTGATACTGCATGTTTTAAAAAGTATATTTAAATAACAATTTGAAAACCAAGTATGATACACTCTTGAGTAAAGATTCACTTACAAATTTGCAATGAAAGAGTCCCAGTATTTCCCTAGTCCAACATAGGATGCTATAATATCAAGAGTCATGAATTTTTTTTCAAGAGTGAGAAATATTATGAAAACTATTTGTAAGTTGCATTTTCATCTTTTTGAAAACCTGACTTGGAGTTCTGTTAAGTATGAAAAAGTATAGCTTGTTCTCTAGTGGTTGGCGTTGCTGTTCAGTAGCTCAGTTGTGTCCAACAATAGACGACCCCATGGGCTGCAGGACACCAGGCTTCCCTGTCCTTCACTATCTCCCAGAGTATGCTCAGACTCATGTCCTTTGAGTCGATGATGCCATCCAACAATCTCATCCTCTGTTGTCCCCTTTTCCTCCTGCCCTCAATCTTTCCCAGAATCAGGGTCTTTCCTAGTGAGTCAGCTCTTCTCACCAGATGATCAAAGTATTGGAGCTTCAATATCAGTCCTTTCCATGGATATTCAAGGTTGATTTCCTTTAGGAATGACTGGCTTGATGTCCCCGCTGTCCAGGAGAATCTCAAGAGTCTTCTCCAGCACTACAGCTTGAAAGCATCAGTTCTTCGGTGCTCAGCCTTCTTTATGGTCCAACTGTCTAGATAAAGCATAGTTTTGACTATACAGACCTTTTTCAGCAAATTGGTGTCTTTGCTTTTTAGTATGCTATCTAGGGTTGTCATAGTTTTCCCTCAAAGGAGCAAGTGTCTTTCAAATTCATGGCTGCAGTCACCATTTGCAGTGATCTTGGAGTCCAAGAAAATAAAGTCTCTCACTGTTTCTATTGTTTTCCCATCTATGTGCCATGAAGTGATGGGACCAGATGCCATGATCATAGTTTGTTGAATATTGAGTTTTAAGCCAGATTTTTCACTCTCCTCATTAATCTTCATGAAGAGGATCTTTAGTTTCTCTTCACTTTCTGCCATAAGGGTGTCTTCTGCACATCTGAGCTTGTTGATATTTCTCCCCGCAATCTTGATTCCAGCTTATGCTTCATCCAGCCTAGCGTTTCATATTATGTACTCTACATATAAGTTAAATAAGCAGAATGACAACATACAGTGTTGACTTACTCCCAATTTGTAAACAGGCCGTTGTTCCATGTCCAGTTCTAATTGTTGCTTTTTGACCTGCATACAGGTTTCTCAGGAGGCAGGTAAGGTGGTCTGGTGTTTCCATCTATTTAAGAATTTTCCAGTTTGTTGTCTTCCACACAGTCAAAGGCTTTATCGTAGTCAATGAGGAAGAAGTGGATGCTTTACTGGAATTCCCCTGCTTTTTCTATGATCCAACAGATGTTGGCAATTTGATCTCTGGTTTCTCTGCCTTTTCTAAATCCAGCTTGTACATCTGGAAGTTCTCAGTTCACATATTATTGAGACCTAGCTCAAAGGATTTTGAGCTAGCATGTGAAATGAGCATACTTGTGCAGTGGTTTGAGCATTCTTTGGCATTGACTTTCTTTGGGATTGGAATGAAAACTGACCTTTTCCAGTCCTGTGGCCACTGCTGAGCTTTCCAAATTTGCTGACATATTGAGTGAAGCACTTTAACAGCACCATCTTTTAAGATTTTTTAATTGATCAGCTAGAATTTCATCACCTCCATTAACTTTTTTCATAGTAATGCTTCATAAGGCCTTCTTGAGTTCACAATCCAGGATGTCTGGCTTTATGTTAGTGACCATACCATCAATGTTATCTGGGTCATTAAAACTTCTTTTGTACAAGTTCTTTTATGTATTCTTGCCACTTCTTCTTAATCTCTTCCTCTTCTGTTAGGTCCTTTTCTTTTCTGTCCTTTATTGTGCCCATTCTGCTTGCAATGTTTCCTTGGTATCTCTAATTTTCTTGAAGAGCTTTCTAGTCTTTCCCATTCTATTGTTTTTCTCTATTTCTTTTTGTTGTTCACTAAAGAAGCCTTTTTTAAAAAACTCTCTCCTTGCTGTTTTTTGGAACTCTGCATTCAGTGATTTTTATTAATTAATTGACACTTGTTCACGTTTATTTCACCAACATTATGTAAGCAGCATCTTTCCTCTCTCCCTCCAGCTATGGGAATAAAATCACAATTGAAGTACCCTAATAAAAACATGCCATTAAAACAATGACTTTTATATCTCAGATGGAAGGGTAATGTATTCTTAAAATTACAACAGAGTTTGATGGATGTTTTGATAGAGGAAGTAAATGTAGATGCCAGGGGAACACACAAGACACATTATCAGAAATGAGGATGTTTACGCTAGAGTAGGAGTTAGCCAGGCACTAGATAGTGGGACAATCAGGGGGGTTCAGAGTGGATGGCATAAAACGACTGTGTAGGAAGATAGAGACCAACATACCACAAGGAGATAAGCTCTCAGGATGATATTCAGTCAGGATGATCTTGCATGATTATCTCAGGTAGTTGTTTCCTCTGCTCTATGATATCTACACTTAGCTCAGTGATACTGACAGTAACAGTTTCTTCCATGTGGCTTTTTTACAAAAGACCAAGCCTTAGTCCCTTATTGCAATAGATTTCCAATGTACTTAACAAGAACAACACTCACATAATTTTACCCTCCCCACATGCATAGACATTTACTGTTCCATGAATAAGTGATGTTGGATTATGTCTCTGAAATTCACGTATTGAAATCCTAACACCTAGAACTTCAAAATGCGACTATTTGGAGATGAGATCTTAAGGGATAACTCAGTTAAAATGAGGTTATTTGGGGGGCTTTAGTCCAATATTGCTGGTGTCCTGTAAGAAGAGAAGATTAGAACACAGTCAGGTGCAGAGAGAAGATGGTGTGGGGACACAAGTATTCCATTAGCCAAGGAGGGAGATCTTGGAAGAAATCAGCAGTGTAATATCTTGATCTTGAGCTTCTAGCCTCCAGAATTGTGAGAAAATAAATATCCTGTTGCTAAGTCATTCAGTCTCTGGTACTTTATTTTGACAGCCACGGCTAACTAAAATAAGTACTTGATTTACGATAGTGCTGGCTGAGTGCAGGAAGAGCAGGGAAAGAAAATTGTGTTATATTTTGGTCTGAGCCTGATGCATAGGACACGGGAAAGCAATAGCACAAAGATACTTTCAAGATTTCAGGTTAAGAGACCAATGTTCCCATCAACTGAAACACAAGTTTCAATGAAGGAGCAGAGTTGAAAAAGAAAAAGATTGAGTCAATTTTAGACATTTTGAATTCGAAATGTTAGTATATTATTAGGTGTACATGGTCAGAAGACTACGGCAAATACCATAGTGTGATTAAAATAATAGGAATATGGAAAGTGGATCAATGGTTGAGCAAATCTCTATTAAAACAGAAAAAAATTATAAAAACAAGAGAAGTAATTAACATTTAGGGGTATACTTTAATTTACTGACTATGCCAAAGCCTTTGACTTTGTGGATCACAACAAACTGTGGAAAATTCTTGAAGAGATGGGAATACAGGACCAACTGACCTGCCTCTTAAGAAATCTGTATGCAGGTCAGGAAGCAACAGTTAGAACTGGAGATGGAACAACTGACTAGTTCCAAATAGGAAAAGGAGTACGTCAAGGCTTTATATTGTCACCCTGCTTATTTAACTTGTATGCAGAGTACATCATGAGAAACACTGGACTGGATGAAGCCCAAGATGGAATCAAGATTGCCGGGAGAAATATCAATAACCTCAGATACGCAGAAGATACCACCCTTATGGCAGAAAGTGAAGAAGAACTAAAGAGCCTCTTGATGAAAGTGAAAGAGGAGAGTGAAAATGTTGGCTTAAAATTCAACATTCAGAAAACAAGGGTCATGGCATCTGGTCCCATCACTTCATGGCACATAAATGGGGAAACAGTGGAAATAGAGACTTTATTTTGGGGTACTCCAAAATCACTGCAGATGGTGAATGCAGCCATGAAATTAAAAGAGGCTTGCTCCTAGGAAGAAAAGCTACGACCAACCTAGACAGCATATTAAAAAGCAGAGACATTACTTTGTCAACAAAGGTCCGTCTAGCAAGGCTATGGTTTTTCCAGTAGTCATGCATGGATGGGAGAGTTGGACTATAAAGAAAGCTGAGCACCAAAGAATTAGTGCTTTTGAACTGTGGTGTTGGAGAAGACTCTTAAGAGTCCCTTGGACTGCAAGGAGATCCAACCAGTCCATCCTAAAGGAAATCAGTCCTGAATATTCATTGGAAGGACTGATGCTGAAGCTAAAACTCCAATAATTTGACCACCTGATGCAAAGAGCTGACTTATTTGAAAAGACCCTGATGCTAGGCAAGATTGAAGGCAGGATGTGAAGGGGATAACAGAGTATGAGATAGTTGGATGGCATCACTGGCTCAATGGACATGAGTTTGAGTTGGTGAGGAACAGGGATGCCTGGCATGCTGCAGTCCAAGGAGTCACAAAGAGTCAGACATGACTGAACAGCTGAACTGAACTGAACTTTGAAAGTATATTATCAATTGTGAAGCAGATTACCAGTCCAGGTTTGATGCATGAGACAAGTGCTCAGGGCTGGTGCACTAGGATGACCCAGAGGGATGGAATGGGGAGGGAGGTGGGAGTGGGGTTCAGGATGGGGAACACATGTAAATCCATGGCTGATTCATATCAATGTATGACAAAAACCACTACAATATTGTAAAGTAATTAGCCTTTAACTAGTATAAATAAATGAAAAAAATAAAAAAATGAAAAAAAAAGTATCAGAGATTTGTAAACTATGCTAACATCTCCAAATATTAGGATTTTATTAAAATCTATAGCACCAACAAGAGTTTTAGAATTATTTAATTAAGACAATTATTTAAAAATGTAGTGGGATAATTGGACTGCAACAATTTTTTTTCTATACAGAGCAAGATAATTTCATATATAAAAAAATATATGTTAGAAAGATGTAGGGAAGAAAACAAGAATAAATGAGGACTCTCCCTCTAGATATCTTAGACTTATGTTTCTCAAATTTTAGAATGCATAATTTTTTCCAAAATGCCTGTAAAATTTCAGATTTTTGAGCCTTACTCCAAGCTCCCAGATTAAATTGCTTGGTTAGGACCTACAAATCTGCAATTTTACAAAGAGTTTCTTGTGACTTTTTAAAAATTGTCCACAGAATAATAAATGGAAAGACTATCTTAGAAAATGCAAAAAAGATACATAGTAAATCAATTAGAGAATATCTAACAAAAAAGCAAGAGGGAGAATATTGGATAAATAATAACTCAATCACATCATAGTTCAAAATGGAATTAAAGGATTACTTTTATAAGATCCTGCATGTTGGTCCAAATAAACATTGAGAAAGGTCTTTTGTATGTGTTTTAAATTAACTTTAAAATTCAGAATAATTTAAGATGTACAGAGATTTAAGAAGATAATTTACATATACACTGTTTTAAAAAGATATTGTAGAGTTGCATGTACCCATGCCAAGTTTCCTTAATTATTAACATCTTACATGGCTATGGTATATTTGTCACAATTAATAAGCCAACAATGATGCACCGTTATTAACAAAAGTTCATAATTTATTAAGAATCCCATAGTTTTTGCCTAATTTGTTTTTTATGTTTCAGGGTCTCTTACACAGTATCACATCACATTTAGTTACTGTCTTAATGCATTTGGACTGCTGTATTGAAATATCACTGACTGGGTAGATTATGAGTAACAGAAATTTATTGCTTACAATTCTAGAGGTTAAGAAGTCTAAGATCAAGGCTCAGTATCATCATGTTCTGGTGAAGATCCTCTTCATGTTTCATAGCTGGCACTTTCTGACTATAGGGGCTAGGGAGCTCCTTTTTACAAAGCACTAAACTCATTTATGCGGAGAAGGCAATGGCACCCCACTCCAGTACTCTTGCCTGGAAAATCCCATGGATGGAGGAGCCTGGTAGTCTGCAGTCCATGGGGTCGCAAAGAGTCGGACATGACTGAGCAACTTCACTTTCACATTTCACTTTTATGCATTGGAGGAGGAAATGGCAACCCAACCATGTTCTTGCCTGGAGAATCCCAGGGATGGGGTCGCACAGAGTCGGGACACAACTGAAGTGACTTAGCAGTAGCAGTAACCTCATTTATGAAGGCCCCACCTTAGGCTTAAACACCTCCCAAATTTCCCACCTACTAATACCATCACCTGTAGGAATTTCAAATTGGAGAAAGGACTAGCAGTCATGATGTCTCCTTAGACTCCTCCTGGCGTGAATTTCTCAGATCTTGCTCTTTTTTGATGACCTTGACGATTTTGAAGAGTATCAGCTATGCACTTTGTAGAATGCAGCTCAGTTGGGGTTTGTCTAATGTTTCTCTCATGAACGAAATGAGGTCATAGTTTTTAGTAGACCACGGAGGCAAAATGCCATTTTCATCACATCACACCAAGAATACATGACTAGTTTGATGTTAAACTTGGTCACCTAGATGAGATAGTATTTATCAGGTTTCTCTACTGAATGTTAGGCTTTTTCTCTTTCTTCCATGCTGAACGTGGAAGGAAGTCACTGTCCAGATCACACTTAAGGAGTAAGGAGTAATGCTGCATCTCCTTGAGCAAGTATTAATGTCTATATAACCTATTTGGAATTCTTCTGCACTGGATATTTATGCTTTCTCCCGTCCTCATTTGCTTATATGATCATTTACTTATATCAGTATGGGCTAATCGGTTCAGTTCAGTTCAGTCACTCAGTCATGTCCCACTCTCTGCGACCCCACGGACTGCAGCACGTCATGCTTCCCTGTCCATCACCAACTCCCAGAGCTTGCTCAAACTCGTGTCCATCGAGTCAATGATGCCATCCAACCGTCTCATCCTCTGCCATCCCCTTTGCCTCCTGCCTTCTTTCCACTGAGTCAGCTCTTCACATCAGGTGGCCAAAGTATTGTAGTTTCAGCTTCAGCATCAGTCCTTCCAATGAATATTCAGGACTGATTTCCTTTAGGATGGACTGGTTGGATCTCCTTGCAGTCCAAGGGACTCTCGAGAGTCTTCCCCAACACCACAGTTCAAAATCATCAGCTTTCTTTATAGTCCAACTCTCACATTCATACATGACTACTGGAAAAACCATAGCTTTGTCTAGATGGACCTTTGTTGGCAAAGTAATGTCTCTGCTTTTTAATATGCTGTCTAGGTTGGTCATAACTTTTCTCCAAGCAGTAAGGGTCTTTTAATTTCATCTGCAGTGATTTTGGAGCCCCCACAAGTAAAGTCAGTCACTGTTTCCCCATCTATTTGCCATGAAGTGATGACAAGATGCCGTGATCCTTGTTTTCTGAATGTTGAGTTTTAAGCCAACTTTCTCACTCTCCTCTTTCACTTTCATCAAAAGGTTCTTTAGTTCTTCTTTGCTTTCTGGCATAAGGGTGGTGTCATCTGTGTATCTAAGGTTATTGATGTTTCTTCCAGCAATCTTGATTTCAGCTTGTGCTTCATTCAGCCCAGCATTGCTCATGATGTACTCTGCATATAAGTTAAATAAGCAGGGTGACAATATACAGCCTTGATGTACTCCTGGGTTTGACATACGTTTGGACTGAGAGATTATTTTATTTTTTATAGTTTTAATTATAATCCATTTATATTACTTCTAAAATTGTTGCAGCTGGTACCTTGAGGAGCTCTTTCATTTGGCTTCTCTATTTGATGTATTCCTTTTGCTATTGCTGTTATTCTTATTATATTAAGTTCCTTATTATCTAGCACTATAAGATTCTCTAGGTTTATCTTTTATATACTCTGCCTCAGCCCTAGAATCAGCCACTTCTCTAAGGACTCCTGGTTCTATTCTTAGAGACTAGTGTTAAAGAAATCAAGATTTATGAAGCAGGTGTATCATTGACACCAGAGTATCATTGCTTCTTAACTCTTTCAGCTGATAGAAAAGGAAATATAGGTGTGTAGACTAACCCATGCGCATAAACCTTACCTTAAAAATTATACTGTGCATGGTCACTCAGTCCAGTCCAACCTTCTGCAGCCCCATGGACTATAGCCTGCCAGGCTCCTCTCCACAGAATTTTCCAGAAAAGAATAGTGGAGTGGGTTGCCATTTCCTACAGCAGGCGATCTTCCTGACCTGGGGAATAAACCCACATCTCTTGTGTCTCTTGAATTGGCAGGCAGATTCTTTATCACTAGTCCCATCCTGGAAGCTCATCTTAAAAATTATATGTGCATCTATATCAACGGAAGCATGTGGTCACATTTATTTCTGTATTCCGTGGATTATTCTAGTTTTCTCTTCTTGCTTGTCTGTAAATTTTCACTCTGACTATTAGAAACCTGGTTACTGTCATTTGTTGCGTATTTACTTAACTGTTTAATTAGTGCAGAGTGTTAGAATTGTTAACCCCTTGTTGGGAAACAACTTTATTAACTATTATAAAGTTAATACTTTAAAGGTGTTATACAGATGTTTACTTTTACCTTCAATATTACAGTCTCCTCTCATTTCCGAAGTTTCTTAGATCAGCTGTAGTTCCCACACTCCAATCCAATCAGTGAAGTATTTTAATATATTTTTTGTACAGGCATGCTTGGCTTTGTTGTGCATTTCTACAACTATGTTTGTTACAAATGGAAGGTTTGAGGCAACTTTGTTGAGCAAGCCTCTATCTTTCATGTTTCCATTTGTGTGTGTGCATGGCCTGCCATGCTGAAGTTTTCAAATCAGGTGGATAAATGCCTAGCAGCACAATTGCTGGTTATAGTAAGATGATGCTTAGGCTTGGGAGAAACTACTGCACAGTTTTCAAAAGAATGTTGCATTTCCATCAGCAATAAAGGAGAGTCCTTGCTCCTCTGTACTTCACCAGCAATTTGCATTGCCAGATTTTTTTTTTCATTTTAAATATTAGAATAGGTCTATAGTTATCGTTCTTCTGTGTATTCTTGCCAACTCTTCTTAATATCTCTGTTTCTGTGAGGTCCATACCATTTTTGTCCTTTATTGAGCCCATCTTTGCATGAAATGTTCCCTTGGTATCTATAATTTTTTTGAAGAGATCTCTAGTCTTTCCCATTTTATTGTTTTCCTCTATTTCTTGCACTGATCACCGAGGAGGCTTTCTTATCTCTCCTTGCTATTCCATGGAACTCTGCATTCAAATAGGTACATCTTTCCTTTTCTCCTTTGCTTTTAGCTTCTCTTCTTTACACAGCTCTTTGTAAGGCCTCCTCAAAGAGCCAATTTGCTTTTTTGCATTTATTTTTCTTGGTGATGGTCTTGCTCCCTGTCTCCTATATATTGTCTTGCACCTCCATCCATACTTTATCAAGCACTCTATATCAGATTTAGTCCCTTAAATCTATTTCTCACTTCCACTATATAATCATTAGGGATTTGATTTAGGTCATACCTGAATGAGCTAGTGCTTTTCCCTACTTTCTTCAATTTAAGTCTGAATTTGGCAATAAGGAGTTCATGATCTGAGCCACAGTCTGCTCCTAGTCAATAAAGGACAGAAATGGTATGGGCCAAACAGAAGCAGAAGATATTAAGAAGAGGTGGCAAGAATACATAGAAGTACTGTACAAAAAAGATCTTCAGGACCCAGATAATCATGATGGTATGATTACTCACCTAGAGCCAGACACCCTGGAATGTGAAGTCAAGTGGGCCTTAGGAAGCAATCACTAAGAACAAAGCTAGTGAAGGTGATGGAATTCCAGTTGAGCTATTTCTTTTTTTTTTAATTTTTTTTATTTTTCTATTTTTCAGTGGGTTTTGTCATACATTGATATGAATCAGCCATAGAGTTACACGAATTCCCCATCCCAGTCTCCCATCCCACCTCCCTCTCCACCCGATTCCTCTGGATCTTCCCAGCCCAACAGGCCCGAGCACTTGACTCATGCCTCCCACCTGGGCTGGTTGTCTGTTTCACCACAGATAATATACATGCTGTTCTTTCGAAACATCCCACCCTCCCCTTCTCCCACAGAGTTCAAAAGTCTGTTCTGTACTTCTGCGTCTCTTCTTCTGCCCTGCATATAGGGCCATCGTTACCATCTTTCTAAATTCCGTATATATCTGTTAGTATGCTGTAATGTTCTTTATCTTTCTGGCTTACTTCACTCTGTATAATGGGCTCCAGTTTCATCTATCTCATTAGAACTGCTGAGTTTTTCAAATTTGCTGGCATATTAAGTGCAGCACTTTCACAGCATCATCTTTTCAGATTTGAAATAGCTCAACTGGAGCTATTTCTGTGGCCACGGAACTGGAAAAGGTCAGTTTTCCTTCCAATCCCAATGAAAGGTAATGCCGAAGAATGCTCAAACTACTGCACAATTGCACTCATCTCACATGCTAGTAAAGTAATGTTCAAAATTCTGCAAGCCAGGCTTCAGCAATACATGAGCTGTGAACTTCCAGATGTTCAAGCTGGTTTTAGAAAAGGCAAAGGAACCAGAGATCAAATTACCAATATCTATTGGATCATCGAAAAAGCAAGAGTTCCAGAAAAAACATCTATTTCGGCTTTATTGAGTATGCCAAAGCCTTTGACTGTGTGGATCACAATAAACTGTGGAAAATTCTGAAAGAGATAAGAATACCAGACTACCGGACCTGCCTCCTGAGAAATCTGTATGCAGGCCATGAAGCAACAGTTAGAACTGGAAGTGGTTCCAGACTGGTTCCAAATAAGAAAAGGAGTACATCAAACCTGTATATTGTCACCTTGTTTATTTAACTTATTTGCAGAGTACATCATGAGAAACGCTGGGCTTGAAAGAAGCACAGCTGGAATCAAGATTGCTGGGAGAAATATCAATAACCTCAGATATGCAGATGACACCACCTTTATGGCAGAAAGCAAAGAAGAACTAAAGAGCCTCTTGATGAATGTGAAGGAGGACAGTGAAAAGTTGGCTTAAAACTCAACATTCATAAAATAAGGATCATGGCATCCAGTCCCATCACTTCATGTAAAATTGATTGGGAAACAGTAGAAACGGTGGCAGACTTTATTTTGGGGGGCTCCAAAATCACTGCAGTTGGTGACTGCAGCCATGAAATTAAAAGACACTCCTTGGAAGGAAAGTTATGACCAAGCTAGACAGCATATTAAAAAGCAGAGGCATTACTTTGTCAACAAAAGTTTGTCTAGTCAAGGCTATGGTTTTTCCAGTGATCATATATGATTGTGAGAGTTGGACTATAAAGAAAACTGAGCGCCGAAGAATCGATGCTTTTGAAGTGTGGTGTTGAAGAAGACTCTTGAGAGTCCCTTGGACTGCAAGGAGGTCCAACCAGTCCATCCTAAAGGAAATCAGCCCTGAATATTCATTAGAAGGGCTGATGCTGAAGCTGAAACTCCAATACTTTGGCCACCTGATGCGAAGAGCTGACTCATTTGAAAATACCTTGATGCTGGGAAAGATTGAATGCGGGCGGAGAAGGGGATGTTTGAGGATGAGATGGTTGGATGGCATCACTGACTCAATGGACATGAGTTTGAGTCAATTCCAGGTGTTGGTGATGGACAGGGAGGCCTGGCATGCTCTAGTCCATGTGGTCACAAACAGTTGGACACGACTGAGCAACTGAGCTGTGCTGAACTGAATAGTTATTCTTTTAATTTGTCTTTTCCTAATGACAGATAATGCTGAGCTTCTAGTATGCTATTTGCCATCTTGTAGCTACATGTTATGGTAAGATATTTGTTCAAAACTTTTCCCCATTTTTAATGTCTCTTTCCTTGATCTTGAATTGTACATGTTCCTTGTCTATTTTGGATGGAAGTTTTTTCTCAGATTCTTTTTCAAGTGTGTTTTCTCTTAGTCTGTGACTTGTCATTTGTTCTTTTAACAGCATCTTCTTCTGAATAGAAGTTTTAATTTTAATAAAGTCCCACTTATCTATTTTTCTTTGAAGAATTATTCTTTTGGTATTATATGAATATTCAACAACTAATCTTTAAACTCAGGTTTACATAGATTTTGGAACATGTTTTCTTCAGACGTTTTATAGCTTTTCCCTTTACACTTAAGTCTATAAACCATTTTGAGTCAATTTTTGTGTACTGTGTAAGGGTTGTGCCTAGGTTCATTTTAAACAGTGGCTGTAAATGGCATATGAAATAAAAGTTAAATGATCAACAAGGTGATTCCTAATGGAAGTTTTATTATTATTATTTTTTTTTAATATTATTTTATTAGTTGGAGGCCAATCACTTTACAACATTTCAGTGGGTTTTGTCATACATTGACATGAATCAGCCATATAGTTACACGTATTCCCCATCCCGATCCCACCTCCCACCTCCCTCCCCACCCGACTCCTCAGGGTCCGGTAATGGGGACGATAATAATAGAGACAATAACGCTCCTGAGCTCTGGCTATAAATTGTAGAGTTCTTTCTTTGAAAGCAGAACACGGATATGGTATGATATAAAAATATATGAATCTTGCATGTTACAAATGATTTAGTACACTTTAAAGAAATCATGAAATAACAAAAAAGTGACAACATGCGATTGGATGGTACATGTTTTTAAACTGAGCAAATGCTCATTATTAAAAAGACATACATCTTAATGCTCAGTCAATGACATGGCTAAAAGTATGAATGTGAGGCAGTTAGGAAAACTGCTTTTGTAAGTTTTGAGTGGATTCAACACACCATGTCATAAGAATATGCAAGTTGAGAAAACTGGAAGCACAGATGTTGAAAGTAAGCTGGATGAATTCTGTCATAATTTAGACAAAAATCACTGTGACAGTTAACTGGGAATATTTAAAATATTGAATTGCAAAGAGAAAATAAACCCAGGAATCAATACAAAATGTATAAAGGCCTATAAATAGAAAAAAAGCCAATACTTTATGATTCAGTTAATTTTTGTTCATATACAGTTTGCTAAGACCTCTGCTATGTGCATTGATGATAGAAGGCTGAATAACACATTGGGTTTCTCTTAAAAGAGCTTAGAACTTAACAGGGTAGAAAGGCATGTATTCAAGTAATGTAAGATGTATGTCAAATTAGACATGTACAAAATAGGTGACAACTCACTAAAGAATTTATAAATGTGATGTAACAGCACTCAAAGTATTAGAGTAGACAGCAGATGTGATAGTATAAAAGTGTGAAACTGCATTGTGTATTCCAGGATTTATAGGCAATTCAATAATTTGGGGGATATAAAACAAGAGATTTTTTAAAAAGTGTTTCTCTTAATCTCATATTTTTTTAAGTAGATGTGCATGTCTGGTATTGTGATCCTAATGTTCATGTGAATAGAAGTTAAAACATTTTATCCTTTAAGTATCTTTATTAAAACATTAAATAAATGATTCTTCTCTTTTACTTAAGAAATGAAAATTTCTTCTATCCTAACTGTGTACTTCTTGGAAAGTTGAAGCATATAAAATGAGTCTATTCAGATTCATTTCTACCCCTTCATTTTGATGCCAATCACATACCATATAGAAGCTAAAGATACTGGTCTTAAAAAATAAAGGGCAAAAACATAATTTACATATAAATTATGTCAACCATACAAGATACATCTCTCAAACAAAAGCCCAATATAATCATAGTATTTTAAGCACCACTATCTATGCATTTCTACAGCCTCATTTACACAAGTTTTTAAGATTGTTTATAACAACACAGTAAAAAGGAAAGACAATCAGGTACTCCCAGTTTTATGCTGGAGCTGCCTTGTAACGCTCACAGAAACCAACTAGGTATATTTCTTTCCCAATTCCACATTCAGAGATTTCATTGGCAAGAGAAACTGGTTATGGTGGAAGTATGTGCATCACAAAAATCAGCAAAGGCAGCACATCAGATTTGCTTTCCCCTGAGAGAATCAGTTATCAGACAGTTAATAGTACACAACTGGGTATTTCTTTATAATTATCTTTCAGTGTTGGAGGGAAAATAATTTCATAGTTCATCCACCACTTGAATATGTCTTTAAAAACTTCTACATAGTTAGAAAAACCTTGAAAATAGGTAAAGATCACTTAATTGTTTTAAGAAAGTGACTATATGCTTTGGGAATCATTACTGCTTTTAACAATGAAAGATTTACTTCCATTATTTGCAAATCTCCAAATCATGGAAGTTTTTACATCAACCAAGAATAATAAGATCTAAAATATCAGTATTTCTACCACCTCAGTTCTGAAAGCGTAAAACGTGACAACCACATAAAGCTCCTTCATGTGAACCACGCCAAGATTCAGAATCAAATCTGTTATATATAGGAAAAGGATAGGATGCCTGTGAATTTCCACAATTTGTCTGTATTCTGCGTATTAAGCTGTCAGGGACTATCTAAATCACTTCCTTTTCTGTCACTCTGTCCTCGGACAACATCCTTTGAGACACAACAGCATTCAGCAACAACCTCTCCCTTCCACGCCAACCCCCAAAGTCTCAAAATGATATGTAAATCCTGCAATTCATCATGATCTGTGTAGTACAGGTTTAATTCTTCCTCCTAGGCCTCAATCTGCTGAAACATTACTCCGATATACAGTACAAAAGCAGTAACAAAGATGTTCATATCAGGCCATTGTGAGTCGGTGGCAGGCAGAGAAATCAATGAAGCCAAGGGGACAATAGCTGGAGTTTAAACAGGCTGCTGAAATTTGCTAAGACGCAGACAAAGGGCCCAGGCTGAAAGGGGAGCTACAGTGGAATTCCTTGGCCTCCATTATGTCGCTGAAACAATCCTTACTCAGAGAGTGGATTTGCATCTCTAATAGAGTTCAGGCTCTGTTTGTGAAAGGCTTTCGCTAGGCCTGACCCCGTGTCTCAAGAGCACATTGATACCCAGAGCCTCCCCTCTGCCTTATCCCACACCACAGAGAGCAGTACCATGGGAAAATGCGCTAACTTAAGAGAAAGCGAAGGAAGGCAAGAGGAAGGGAAAAAATTAAAGGCTTGAGGCAGTTTTGGTGGTACTTAGCAGTGAAAATTACTTTGGCAAATAATAGAACCAACTGCTGGTAATTACTGCTAACAAGCTTCCCCCAGCCCAAATGTGACACTTGGGCTGATGTGAGAAAAGCTGATATAGGCCAAGCTTATTAAGCCTGAATGAAAGGAACCTTTTCCCTATGAAAATACAGCAACTCAGAGAGCTTGCAAATCTTGTAATCTAGTGTTACCAATTATTCAGTAAAACAGAAAAAATGGTGCTGCAATATTTAAAATACTTCTTGGATTTAATTCAGTAAGGTGCCCTAATCCCAAGCAACTATAATTATGAACATTCTTGGTTACCTAAACATGTATGCTCAGTTCCAAACAAAATATTGTGGGTACTTAATCTACTTCATGAAAGGAAATCACTGAAGAAACATTTAATACTTGATGCCCAGTAGATAACCTGGAAAAACATTTTTCTTTGTAAGTTCAAAAAGAAATGATCATAATCTGAAACAAGGCAATACAATTTTGCTCAAATATGATCATGATTTATTCATGATCTTAATTTTAAATTAAATTTAGTGTGGTTTGACATAGTAATGTTAATTTCTTTGTCAACTTTAGAATTATTTTAATTACCATGAAAAAATGATCATATTAAATTATAACATTGTCTAATTATTACATTAATGAAAACTTTTGCTTTGAGAGTAAATTCATATTTCATGAGTAAAAATGAGTAAGAAATTATAAGAAGTCTCAAAAATGTATCTTATTTGTTACTATTGTTTACTACATACAGGAAAAGACCATATTCTTCCCCTTTAAGGACACAAACATTTGTTAGAAGGTATTTCTTGTGTGCAATAATGATTATGTGAGAGATAAATGCCTAATTCAGCATTTAGTCTTGAATTCCATTAGAATGTAGGGCATATCCATAATCTTTACACATTAATATTTTCACAGATTTATAAAACATTGCATGGACTCCATGATATAAATAACACTTCTATTATCCAACAAACTATGTAAATTTAAAGTATATTTCATTTCAATTAACTAAATAAAGTCATACGCTATTGTGAACATCAAAGGGCTCAATTGCAACTTAATTTTAAACTTTCCAACATAGCTGTGACTTCTTAATAATCCATTAATTCATTGCTTGAATGTACCATTTGAATGTTTCCAATAGTTTCTTTTAATGTCACCTAATTTCACTGAATAAATGACAATATTACAAAGAGATATCTTGCACTCTATCCTTTAAAAGTTAATATGGACTCAATCTGTGTTTTTATGATATGCTTGTTTTTTCAAATTGCTTAAAACATGTTTTAAATATTGAGCACCATAGAAAGCCAAGGAGTCACATATTTGTCTACCTATTCATTTTGAACTGTACATGTTTAGTTTAAAAATTCTATTGTTTTATGATTGTGAAACCTTTAAACCTACGAGGTGCTTCATGCAGCAAAGTGTTGATTGGTCATATACCTAGGATTAGTGCCATGTGTTATGATCAAGTCATTTATTCAGTAATATGGATGATGAAGATAGATTTGAAAATTTTATGCTTAATGAACATAGGACATTTTAAATATTTCCTTAGATAAAACTAAATGCTAAAAATATTAAAAATCAAGATTACTAAAATTTTGCATATTAATGTCATGAACTCAAGATAATTTAAAAGAGTTTTACCACATATTTTATAATAAGTTGCATAACTATATGCAGTTCTTATATTCAATTGATCCCCCTATAGAATTACATATTTTACTACTCCTGTGCTATTGTATAATCATGAAGATGTTTTTCCTTTTGTTAAAATGTTTGCATAAGCTATGATTGTTTTTAGAATATAAAGTTTATTTTAAATAACTCTGTATATGGCTTACCTCTTAACCTTTCCTATTAAGATGGTAAATAAATTTAATCAAATAATTCCTTTATTTAATAAATGTAGTAAATTATGATTACCTACTCTTTATAAAGTGTCCCCTCTCCCCAGAGATAGACCCAATGTGGCTTAAAATATTTTAAAGGGGAATAGTTCAAGAGATTGCTGTTTATAACAAGCAAAGTAAATTATACAAAAGATGATTAATCTGTGGTTTAAAAAGTTCAATTTGATTTTTATACTTTACAAAATGATGATAATCATGTTATAGTGTACTATTATAAGGAATTTTCTCTTTTGTCTGACCCCCAAAATCAGTGAAAAGAAAACCAAGCCTGGGAATATCAAAGAAATAGCTAAATAAATGAATAAAAAATAATAGCCTTTCCTCAGTTTTTTTAAAATGCAATGTAAATTGTTTCAGATATGAGTGGTGTGTGTCTGCGTATGTGCATGTGTGTGTGTATCTATATTAAAACATCACCTTCACCTTCAAGTAAAATGTGTACATTTAGTAACATAAATGTAACATAAAATCATTTTGACTGATAATGAATGCTATATTATTTCATATAATTGCTATTTCCAACTACGTGGAATATAAATGTTCTAGTAAGAATAAGTATATGCTCTTCCTGACAATTCATGGGGAAAAAATTAAACATATATAGGAAAGAAGTGAAATTAGGAAACGTGGGAAAGAGAAAAGTCAGGAGGTCAGAGGATAAGAGAAAAGTAGGTAGAGACGCTGGTAGGATGAGAGAGGCAGATGTGGTTGAGAGGTGGGGAGGTGAAGGACTGACAGAAATGAAGGGAGAGAAAGGAAACTTGTGCCTCACCTATTGGAACACACATGACTTGTGTAATTCAATACTCATTATTATATTTACAGATAAATTCCAGGTTTTTTCAGTGATGCATTTCATCTAATTCTCAATTCCATCTAAGACTTTATCTTAAGCCTAGTCTAAGGCATTTTGTTTCATCATAGAGGAAGCCTGTAGCTGGAACTAGACTTTATGAGAAAACAAGCTTTTCAAGTCTCTATTAATACATTTCTATGGAGGAAAAAATTACACACTAAATGGTAGACTGTAAAGAGTTTGAAAAGCTTTGCAAATAAATTTGATGAATCATCATATTTCTTAAAACATGTATTATTTTTTTAGTGTGTAATAGATAAAATTAACAGAAGTATTCTTTCATGGAAGAGAATGTGGAAACTGATTTCAAATACCTTATTCTGCAAAAGTGAAAGTGTCTAAAATTATATATATAAACAAACAGATATATACATCCCATATAATATATTATATATCCTGTATAATATATATGTATTAAATGTTTTACATGTAATGTGAAAGCTAGGAAATGATCAGCAGGTGAGACAAGTCACTGAAAATGGGAGCACGCTGACCTTCAGTCACACTGATTCTTCAAAGAATTCTGGATTACTTAATTCTACCATTTTGTCCAGTTTTGAAAAGGCTGCTCCTTTTTGACACCTTCACATCTCTCTCTACTACACAATGTTAGTCCTTGTGTATTCTCCCTCTTGTATTTCATATGCCTGCCATTTTAGTTCCATCTCACTCCCCTTTATTTGACCACTGCTTCAGGCTTGAAATTTCTCCATCTCTCCACTCACTGTTTACCTGAACATTGCGGTCTGCCCATTACTCTCTTATTAATTATCCTAATGTTCAGATTCAGTTGTGTCGCACGCATGCTCAAAAACTTTCCCATCTCCCTATAGCCTTGGCAAAATGTTCCGACTCCTCAAGCAAGTAGTCAGAGCACTTCAAAACCCACACCACATATCCTTTTCAAAATTATTCTTACTCTATTCTCTTATACAAACCCAGAATCCTTACAGAAGAGGACTGCTATTCTGTGGTTTTGTCAGTATGTTCCAAATGTGACCATTTTGTTCTACTTGAAATTTTCTCTTGATCTGTGCATTTCTACCTACTTCAAATGTGACTTCTCTTATGACATCTGTTCAGGCCTCATCTGTGAACAATGCCCCTGAAACTTCATCAACTCTTATGATAGCAAGCCTGTTCTTTATGTAATACATGCATAATTAAATTGCATCTTTTAATACCCAAGAGTACATAATAAATTTCCTTCCATACTAACACTAAATTAATATTGAATCAATTGAATACACAGGAATAGAGAGAGCTACCAATTGTTTTTAATTTTATAACAACCATGAAAAAGGTACTTACAATGTTAAGAGATTCAGAAAATCAAGAGCAAATCTGTTTTTTTTTTTTTTTTTTTTTTCATTTTAAGCATAGCTATATTGTCTTTAGTGACAAAAAGAGTATATCCTTTAAATCAACTGGTCATTTTCAGTAATGAATGCAATTAATTACATTGAGGGATTTATTTCCAAGATAATTCAGAAAATGAAAAATATTCCTTAGATTTTAATTTTACTTACATTGGAAATAAATGTAGATACAGATAAACATACAATAAGCTAGCCTTTGCAATATGTCTTTAAAAATTAGTTCTCTTCATATGGCCCTTCATAAAGAAATAATACTCCTATTTTGATATATTTTAAGATATGACGTTTCTAACAATAATATATCAGGTTGCTACAACATGCAACATCCTAACAAATTTATTCAGTTCAGTTCAGTTCAGTTGCTCAGTCATGTCCAATTTTTTGCAACCCCATGGACCGCAGCATACCAGGCCTCCCTGTCCATCACCAACACCCGGAATTGACTCAAACTAATGTCCATTGAGTCAGTGATGCCATCCAACCAACTCATCCTCTGTCGTCTCCTTCTCCTCCCACTTTCAATCTTTCCCAGCATCAGGGTCTTTTCAAATGAGTCAGTTCTTTGCATCAGGTAGCCAAAGTATTGGAGTTTCAGCTTCAGCACCAGTCTTTCCAATGAATATTCAGGACTGATCTCTTTCAGGATGGACTTGTTTGATCTCCTCACAGTCCAAGGGACTCTCAAGAGTCTTCTCCAACACCACAGTTCAAAAGCGTCAATTCTTCAGCGCTCAGTATAAAAGTTATTAATTTATGACGCTATGAGAAGTAGCATAGTATGAGATGAGAAGATTGATTATCATCAAACTTTTCATAGAAAAAATACTACAGGCATCCTGGAACAGGGAAAATGTTTATTTTTAATGGATGCTTTGGAATAATTCTTGATTTCTTGTTATTTCACCCAACTGAATGACTGCCATTTTTAGTTCCATTATTCAAGATATAACATAGAGTAAAAATCCTCAAAATTGTTGTAATGTTGACATTTTTAATAGACTTTCATTCACTCTATGTTGAAATTAAGCTAGTGTTGATAAATTTTAGAATGAAATTATAGAATTTAAAACATCTTTTTCTTCTTTTCTAAATTAAAAGATGAAGATCATTTAAAGGGCTTATTTATAGGATTGGTTATATTTATGGTTAAGTGAGATATAAAAAATGTAGTCAATTTGCATATTTGATATTTTTTCTTAAAAAATTTTTCTCCTCTGTCCTGATGAGTGCAACAGATATCTTAAAGATAATCTCAAAATTTAATCTCATCTAAGTTTACCCTAGAGAGGCATGGATTTATATTTTCCTTAGTGTTTCTGATACTGTAACAATGATTAATACACAAATAGTTGGAATTTTGTGGAATAGTTGGAATATGTAGTTTTCCTTATTCTATGAAAGAATACTTACAGATTTACCAGTGTCTTGGAGAAAATTTCTAAAATCTTATATAACTCAAATTTCTATCTACATTACCTACAAGTGTTGGAGAGTCACTGATGATTGACTATTTTAAATTATTCCAATTCTTTGAACAATATCAGGAATGCAAAATAGCAGGACTTCTTTGGCTTTAACACTCGAGATGCTTTTTGTGAGGTCGCTCCAAATTCCTATATCACAATGTGAAAATATTTTGTACTAAACAATGTGGTCCTCTAGAAAACTAACTTGATTTTTAATATGATTGTTATATGTTATGGAATAGTCCACTAATTTTCAATACTTAACAGACTGCTACAAAAATGTGAGGGAAAGCACAGAAAGACTTTACTCATTTCATCTTAACATTTTACATGAAAATTATAATAACATTTAATGAAATGCTCAAAATGTTTACTTTCCCAAAATTAGGCTTCTAGAAACTTTAAAAAATAAAGTTATTACTTATTTTTCAAATAAAATAGCATAATGAGCAATTGTATTTTAGTGAGAATTTTAAGGCTAAATATGCAATAATGCCTCCCCACCCCATTAGCATTCCAAGTCTCATATATTGGAGCTGTTTCAACTGTTCCCACATAACAACAGCAAAAATTGTGCACTTAGTTTTTGTTGTAGCAAAGAACAAAGACAAAGCATATTTTTGAACTTGAATTTTCAGATCATAATAGCATCTTGTCTCCTTGGTATTTCTTTCATTTTGCCAACTGGGTGACTTGTTGAAGGGAATAAAGGGAGAAGGCTTCATATAGGAGAAGCCACCGATATCATTGGCAAGTGAAGCTCACGACAGTACAGGCAAACACAAAATGAGCTTTCACGCAGAGCTCTGTCAGTGTCATTCAGCTTTGCCTGAATGGATAACCCTCTCATGATTTATCTTCCATTCATCAAGTCAATGCCTGGTATCTTTTCAGCTGTGATGGATAAGACCTCAGTAAATTGACTACTGCCCGCTGAGCATTGTGAAGCATGAGGACGGAACAGGAAGCGGATCCAACCATATTTCATTCATATAGTAAGTGAGCCGTTCTCCATAGATCTAAGAACTGGGAATTATAAAAAGCCTCGTTTCAGCTGGCCAATTGGTCTAGACCAGACAGAAGTCAAGGATTCACCTAGTTTTTTAGATTTGAAAGTAGAGTAAGAATAGGGGCTATTAGTAGCTCCTATAACAGACCAACTGGAAAACTGGAACCAATTTATTAGGAAAGATCTACCTCTCTTTCAGGCCTTATTCTAGATGATAGATATTTAGCTAAATCCTTTCAAACACCATGCTTATTTTATTATGAAAAATAACTGTATCAGATAAACATCATTGCCCATATTTTACTAAAAAAAACCCACAACACTTAAGGTCCATTACAGCAGTGAGTATAATGGACTTATTCAGTTACATATTCCTCAACTCCTAAGATAGAATATCATCAGTTCAATAAATGTCAATGAACAGGTGGTAAGATGACAGTAGTGGAATGATGGAGGGAGAGAGGAAGGAAGGGAAGAAAGAAGGAAAAAAGGAAAGAAACCTAAATTCATGTATTGGATTTAGGACTTAAACTGTGGATACATATTTCTAAGTACAGTGGTTTTTTCCTCCACTTTAATAAAAGATCAACCTGAAAACTTTCTGAAATACTTGCTTAAATGTGGGGAGAGCAACCACAATACATTTACTTAAATCTCCTTCACAGATATTGCATCTTTTGGTCCTCTAGAAAATTGTCTTTCTTTTTCCTCTCCCTTTTAAAGGCAGAGGAATTGTGTTAATCCAAAAGTAAGGATTTATATAACTTATATTTTCCCTGCAGAATTGTTTTTCAGGTAGAGTTCTTCCATTTGTGTTCTGAACTTCAGGTATCCTTTAAACAAGAAAATTATCAAGTGCCCTAAGTTCATCAAGTCATGACTTTAAAATGCCAGTGAACACATTTAAAATCACTGCCATAACATAAATACATCCAAAGATAGGACACTGAAAATGAAGAATACCTGCACAAAATAAGGACTATTAAAATTACACAGTACTGAAAGCAAAGAAATGACAAACCAAACACAAATAAACACAAACATAAAACAAATAATAGAACATCTTATATCCTGATGCTGTAAGGATTAAGTCCCTTACTATTACTTATTTTGTCCAGGCACAAAGAGTTACTGGAGAAGTTAGTTCCAGAGTAAATATGTTATTTTCTTTTTCTGTCTGCTTTTAAAGTCTGATTAACATGTTTCTAAAACTATTCCATCAATAACATTTGGAAAAAGATACTAAAGTATCATTAATTCTTCTAAAATGCATTAATAAGGGCTATTTATAGGTATAATAGATTTATTTAAAACACATACAAAATAAGGATAAAACATATTTCTCTTTGATATTTTCAAAAATGAGCAATCTAGAAATCTTTTTACAGATTTGTATACTCTTTGTCTGAAGAGTTAGCTAAGTTTCTATGCATGGGGGTTGAAGGCAGGGGACCATCCACAAGAACATACTCATACCATGAGAAACATTGAGAAAATAAATCACTGCAGAAAAGAGAGGTGGGGAAGAGAGTGTAAGTAATAGGCTTGGTGATGTGTTTTTCAATTTTCCTGGATAAGCTGTCCTCCTACTTACATTTGCTTTGAATTTTCACTTCTTGTTTACCAAATAAGACATACTTTCTTTAGGAAGCAAAATAAACAAAAATAACTGCCTCTGACAGTGTAAGACAGAGACAACATTCCAAAATGGATAGGTCAAATGTGCAGAAATGTATCGAGATACACACCAAGGCACACACACACACACTCACACACACACACACAGTGCCAATGCAAATTACACCTGTTGATCTTCACAACCTCCTTTTCTAGAATTTGATATAAAACATATTCAAGAGCCGATGATAAAACTGCAAACTTTTTTCATTCTTTGATTCTTCTCTGACTTGCTCCATAAGCAATACTCTCTTAATCAGTTGCACCAGAGAAGGGGCAAAAGATTATAGAAAGAGATGAACTCCAGTTAGCTTCTGTTATCTGTGCAAAAGAATTGCCTAGGAAGACTTTAATAACATAGCTTATAATAAGGTTCTGAAATTGTCCTAGTATGTAAGTTGTATTTCTTCTCTCTATTCTATTATGAATTAAAGGAGATTAGTAATGATGAACCAGTTTGATTTTATTAAATCGTCATTACAGGACATGAAGAAATTTTTTTTTTACTACTATTTGGTATGGAAAATAATTGGTGGCCAAACTTTGTTTATGTTATCTCTTAAGAGAATAAAAATGCTCATACAACTATATGCCTTACCACATGCATCAAAGCTCAAAACAGGTTCAACTTTTATTCCATAATCTGCAAATATATATATATATATATATATTTGCAATAAGTTTCAGATGTTCTAGGAAATTGGGATACATCACTGAACAATATACAAATAGCATTCACATCCTAGGGCTTATATTCTGGGTGGAGGAGGGGACACAAATTACAATAAATATTAAAATTATGGTTAATATCAACCAAGAATTGGAAAGGGTGGGTACTTCAATACTTTTGATCATTTATTCATGGATTTAGTTTTTAAGGGGGCTTCTCAGGTGGTACAGTGACAAAGAATCTGCCTGCTAATGCAGGAGATGCAAGAGATGCAGTTGCAATCCCTGGGTCAGGAAAATCCCCTGAAGAAGGAAATGGGAAATCCACTCCAGTATTCTTGCCAGGAAAATTCTATGGACAGAGGAACCTGGTGGGCTTCAGTCCATGGGGTCACAAAATGTCAGAAACAACTGAACACACACAAACACTCCTTAACAAATCCTCAGGGCTTTCTACTTTAAAAAAGTAATTTGTTTGGTGGCCTTGAACTTTTATGTAACCAGAAAGTCCAAGTTCACTATGTCTCAAAGTTAACAAGTAAATACATATGACACTGGATCAAGAATAAGGAGCTCTGGTTTCTAGCCAGAACTTCACTGTCATCAGTCTGATCTCCATAGAGTGGCACATATCCCCCAGTGTACACTGAAAAAGTGAGCGAGAAATCGTATCATCTACCCCATTACTAAGAAGTACTATTAGTATCAAATGATGGAATGCTTAAGGAAGTAAGTGCTTTTGAAAGAATAAAAATCTATTCACCTTGACATGCATCTTAACACTATATCGGGCATTCACTGAATACCATATCTGTTGAGTGAATGAATAAATGAGTGAAGAAAAGCAAATGTTTAGCACTATTTATGTTCTTTGATAACCTGTTTCATGAATGTTTGATCTTTCAATTCAAGCTTAGTTTTTACAATAAAAAAAAATTAAGTTCTCCCCTCTAGGGCTGCCCGGAGAGCATTTTTTCACAGATTTCAAATTCACCTAAGTGTCTTTAATGAAGGAGTTTTGTTGAAATAAACAAACAAAAGCCCTGTGTATTAAATGATAATGAGCATATTGCTTATTAATTATGATGGTCCCATCAGGTACTCCTTAAGTACTGTTAGTTCTGCAAAGATGATTAATTTGTATATTTTAGAGTTAGCATAATATCCTGCCATGTGTCATATTCAAAACAGATGAGTACTTAGCTCACAGATGCTGAAGGATAAAGAGGTAACAGCATTTTTAATGACTTTCTATACAAATTAAATTTTTCTTCACTTATTGTGATTTTATTTTTATATCCACAAATTGTTATTTCTCCTCCATGGTTAATATTTTCCCTATGGTCTGATAGACAGAAAAGGATTTTTTAAAAGTAAATATTGAAAAAACAATTCATTTCTCTGACCAATTCTCCAAATATCAAAGACCTGACAACAATGGGGTGGAAAATGGAAGATGGAAAATCCCGACTGGGTTGCACTGTCAGTTGGCTTCAGCCTAAATCTGAGTTATGTGATCAGCCACGCATGTGAACAAAAGAGACATCCTTAGGGGAGAGGAAGGGTTTCTGATGGAAATCGCAGGGGGAAAAGAATATAGTTTGGGAAAAGAAAGCAAGGAGATAGGTGTCAGGGCCTGTGGGTTTTGCTAAACGGGTAGACGCCCCCATGCTCTTTGCAATTCTTTTCTTCTTAATCTCCATCCTCTTTTTCAGAATGCATTTAGGCCCAATCCAAGGATCTCTTATAAAGGAAAGTTTTGTATATATTTTTGATGTCTGTGGGAAAGAAGTGCCCCTGGGGAGGTTTTATTTAGGAATGCAGTTTGGAAGCATTTTCTGAGGGGAAAGAGGTTTTAAGGGAAAGAGTATGTCATTAATTATTAAGCCTGAAATTCTAGGGTTGCATGTTGGAGGTTTTTCTCATCTATCACAGTTTTATGCATCTCTACACAAATCAGCTATCTAACTTTCCTACCAGTCAAAGGACAAGGCATCTTCTAATGAAATGTCATGGGTATGAATAGTATCAGATTGGTCTTTTGCCTTTAGCTATTCTGGTGAAGGAAATAGGGAAATATATTTACCAGTAAAAACATGAAAACAAGCAGATGAGCCAGTATGACATTGAATCAACATTAAAACATTGTGTTCAATTTAAGTTTACTGTGAAAAAAAAAACAACAAGATAAAAATGTGAAAAAATGCAATACCACAGCCCACCCAGAAAGGAGAACATTCATTTACTGGGCACCATAGTTGATGTTTATCCTACTTGAAGTTGAAAAAACAGAATTCACTCTCTGAAATGTGAATTAACAGGATACCTAATGTCCCTCAAAAGATTCTCACCCAACAAATACACTCAGGACTAAAGTACTGACAACTCATTTGCATCATGAACTAAATGGAATTACAGGTTTTGAGAATCTTAATATTTAAAATTCAATCATTGGGTCAAAGTTTGTCCTTCTTTCCTGTTTTTCTTTCATTCCCAATAAACACATTTTATGTTGTCATGGTCGTTAAGTCTTAGGTAATTAGTTGAAAGCATGGAAAATTTGAAAAAGAACAATAAAAATTCATTTAATCCAACAACTAATTTAGGGCTGGTAATAACAATTTATATATTTAAGTTTTGGATGAGTTAGAAGCCAAAATTAAACCCCCTTTGTGTGCAGTGTGGAATGATACTGAGGAAACAGGAAAAGAAAGTGAAAGAAAATATTTTTTACTCTTTTCTTGAAATATCTACACAGGCACAAAGAGTTCTTTTGCTCCATGAAGCATTCTAAGTACAAGACTGGATTGCAAAAATTTCTTTTTTTTAATATATTAAGAACAAACAGAAAAAAACAATAACAACAACCACCAAACCAAACCAAAAACCTTAAAAAGTCTTTTAGAAGATACCAGGGTTTAACATGGTTTATTATACTTCAATTTTTTGAGTTATACAATAATTTTGATGGAGAGTTTCCTGGTGGCTCAGTGGTAAAGAATCTTCTTGCAATGCAGGAGACTCGGGTTTGATCCCTGGGCTGGGAAGATCCCCTGGAGAAGGCAATGGCAACCCACTCCAGTATTCTTGCCTGAAGAATTCCATGGACAGAGGAGCCTGGCAGGCTATAGTCCATGGGATCGCAGAGTCAGACACGACTGAGCAACTAATATTTCACAATTCTGAATTCTCACCTAGTAGAGAACCCTCCTGCAATGCAAGAGACGCAGGAGATGCAGGTTCAATGCCTGGGGTGGGAAGATCCCCTGGAGGAGGAAATGGCAACCCACTCTAATATTCCTACCTGGAAAATTCCATGGAACAGAGAAGCCTGGTGAGCTACAGTTCATGTGGTTGCAAAAAGTCAGACACGACTGAGCACATACCAACAATTCTGGGGAAAAAAAAACTCTGAAAATCAACCAATTCTAGAAAAAAATTAGAACCTATCCACTTCTTGTCTCAAATTAGGACACAGTAAGTACCAAGACAAAACAAGAAAATTAAATATATTTGAATTAGCCTAACTGTTGACTTCCCAGTAATGTCCATCTTAACTTACAAGCTTTAATAAACTTTTCCCTGATATACATCATAACATCAATATAAATGTTAGTTGCTCAATCATGTCCAACTCTTTTTCAGACCCCATGGACTATTGCCTGCCAGGTTCCTCTGTCCATGGAATGCTTCAGGCAAAATTACTGGAGTGGGTTGCCATTACTTTCTCTAGGGGATCTTCCCGACCCAGGCATCAAACCCTGGTCTCCTGAGTTACAGGCAGATTCTTTACTTCCTGAGCCACAAGGGAAGCCAACATCAATATAATGATCATTATTAATGCTAGCAACCCAATGAAAAATCTTTAACAATAGCTTCCCACTATGAATTTTAATATGAATATTTTCTTTCACTTTTCTAATGAGACTTTATTCAGTTTTCAAGATATACTAAATTCCATTGGCATGTCTCTTATCATAATCAAAAACATAATATTTGCATCCTCAGGGGGGGAAAAAAGGCTTAACATATGCCATTAAAGACAAAAGAATAAGCAATCTTTGTTTCTTAGATGTTACTGTAAGTCAAGCACTATTCTGGTTAATTTTTTATGCATAATCTCATTTTATCAAAAGAACCTCAAAAGTAGACACTACTGTTCTATGTTCAGTTCAGTTCACTCAGTTGTGTCCAACTCTTTCCTATCCCATGGACTGCAGCATGCCAAGTTTCCCTGTCCATAACCAACTCCTGGAACTTTCTCAGACTCATGTCCTTTGAGTTGTTGATGCCATCCAACCATCTCATTCTCTGTCCCCTTCTCCTCCTGCCTTCAGTCTTTCCCAGCATCAAGTTCTTTTCCAATGAGTCAGCTCTTTGTAGCAGGTGGCCAAAGTATTGGAACTTCAGATTCAGCATCAGTCCTTCTATGAATAGTCAGGACTGATTTCTTTCTTTCTTTTTTTTTTTTTTAGGTTTAGAAGCTTTTTTTTTTATTTCTACAAATCACAGCTGATGAACACCAAAGCCTTCCCACAGAGAGACCATGCTCCTAGTCGGGCCTGGGGACCGCTCTGAGGAAAAGCTGCTCCCAGCAAAGGGTGGTGTGACGGGCGGAGTCCTGCGCAGCCCAGAGTCCAGGGTGAGTGGAGGTGCGGGCCGATGCTCAGCCAGAGAAGCCCCGGCAGCCGCAGTGCGTGCACTCGATGATCCGGCCCACTTCCAGCTTGCTTTTGGGGACCCGGCAGATGCAGTTTGTCCCAAAATTGGTGTCCCGTGTCTGGATGCACCGCAGGCAGCACAGGTTCTCATACCCTTGCTTTTTCCATTTTGCAATCAGGTTTTTATCTGCATAGCCTTCTTTAATACAGTACTCATACAGTTCTCTGCTTATGGCTTTCCGCTTGTAGAAGAGGTCAAAGATGTAGCGGGTCTTCTGGTGATGGATCCTGAAGATGGGCCACAGAGATTCCACTTTCCTCTTTCCCTCGTGAGGTTCTGGCTCAGTTTCTCTCATTTTTTGATCTAATTCATCCAGTGTTGGCTCAATCAACTCCCACCCATCTGGGGGAGCTTTCCGGCTTCTTTTGACTTTAGGCATTTTTTTCCCCAGAAGATAGTCTGCAAAAATCTTAGGGTCTGTTTCCCAAGAGTATAATAGAAAGATCTCAGGTGTTTTCAGTTACAGGCTCGGATTCTTGTCCAGCTATGACTGGAGAGGTCACATTCCCTTTCTGGTCTTCAATCTTGTTACGACCTCCGCCGCGACGCAACGTCCCTTCTGCATCCACCGCCTCAGCTCCCCCGAGTATCTCTTCACGATGAGGTCCTCGCGGAGCCCCGCCCCGCAAGAAGCGCGGCGATTGCGTTGTGTTAGGTGTCCGCAGCCCTGCCTGAGCAGAATTCCAGCGCCGCTGTCTCCTTTCGTCTGCACTTCCCGGCGGGGTGGGCTAGCAGGCTCACGCGCCTCCCACGGCGGGGGTTGGGAGGGGCTCTGTTGCCCAGCAGCGCGCGGGCGAGCCCGGGCTCAGGCGGTGCGTGGGACAGCCCGGCCTCCCCGAGGGCCGCGGTTCTCGCGGCGGCGGCGGCGCGCTGAGAGGCGGACTGATTTCTTTTAAGATTGACTTTTTGATCTCCTTGCTCTCCAGCGGACTCTCAAGAGTCTTCTCCAACATCACAGGTCAAAAGCATCAATTCTTCAGTGTTCAGCTTTCTTTATAGTCCAGCTCTCACATCCATACATGACTACTGGAAAAACCATAGCTTTGACTATTAGGACAAATGGCAAAGTAATGTCTCTGCTTTTTAAAATGCTGTCTAGATTTGTAATAGCTTTTCTTTCAAGGAGTAAGCATCTTTTAATTTCATGGCTGCTGTCACCATCTGCAGTGATTTTGGAGCCCAAGAAAATAAAGTCTATCACTGTTTCCATTGTTTCCCCACTTATTTGCCATAAAGTGATGGGATCAGATGCCATGATCTTCATTTTTTGAATGTTGACTTTAAGCCAGCTTTTTCACTCTCCTCTTTCACATTCATCAAAAGGCTCTTTAGCTCCTCTTCACTTTCTGCCATAAGGGTGGTGTCATCTGCATACCTGAGATCATTGATATTTGTCCTAGCAATCTTGATTCCAGCTTGTGATTCATCCAGTCCAGCATTTCCCATGATGTACTCTGCATATAAGTTAAATAAGCAGTTATGTTATCTTCATCCCAAGGCTAATTTGTCTTGGGATCTACCAGTTGGGGATAACCATTTATTTTTTATTGCCACTGAATATCTTCTGGGATTTTCCATTGCTATTTATATTGGAAATCCTGCCACTTAATCCTGTTGATAATCCTTGCTGATAATGAGGATAATGGTGATGAAAAAACAATGAGAACTATCATATTGAGTATATAGTTTGCGCCAGTTACTATCTTAAGCACTTTGTCATACACATATTGGATAACTTAAGACTATTTTAACAGCGACAACTGGAATTCCTTTATTTTACAACTTGAAGAAATATAATTCTCATTTTTGTAGTGAAAAAAAGATGGAATTACTCAATTTATTGTGGTTTATTCTAATATGCACTATGTTTTGGTTTTATTTGACTTTTAATGATGACAACATTTAAGCACATTATAGGCAAATATATATACATGTAAATTTTATAACTATGAAAGTTACTCAGGCAAGAATTTTATTGACCAATAACATTTTTGTATGTATGTTATAATTTTGTTTCATGAGATATTTTAAATTGTGGCCATTTTTTTGACTTTTAATCAGACTGTATGCTCTGCTTATTAATATAACTTTTATTCAACTGACTAATCATCTTATCATAATGTGAATGCTTGCATGCTAAGTCACTTCAGTCACGTCTGCCTCTTTGAAACCCTATAACCTGTAGCCTGCCAGGTTCCTCTGTCCATGGGATACTCCAGGAAGAATATTGGAGTGGATTGCCATGCCCTCCTCCAGGGGACCTTCCCGACCCAGGTATCAAGCCCTTGTCTCTTATGTCTCCTGCATTGACAGGTGGGTTCTTTACCACTAGCAACACCCGGGAAGCCCTTCACAATGTGATCAACACATTTTACGTTTTTATTGCTCTCATGCTTACAAAATCTCCCCATTATCTAGGAGCAAGATACCTGTTACAGTATACTGGCTATAAACTGACAGTTGTATATTGTGTCAGTTAATAGTTGCCCAGAGTTTCAAAAGAAAGCCAAATAGATTATCAGTGAGAATTACGTTGTTGTTTTGATAGAATTCTGGGAAACACTCTCACATACTTTATGCACTAATATTCTTGACAATAAGGATGGTAAAGAAATAGGTGCTGATTAATTTTTTCTCAATCATATTTATTTTATATTCATTGCTAAGGATAAGAATAGAACAGTTTTTTGTTTTCCATGAGAATTACTTTCCTAGATTATTTAGCAATACATAAGCTACTGTTTTACCCTACAGCTAACACTAAAAAAGACTTAATTCTATCAAAGAGGATTCCAATTTTATAATTAAAAAAAACAAGTCATAAGTATTTGAGTCAATCGCCCTTAATGTTTTTTTTTTAAGTAATTAGATTTGATCAACAGAGCAAAAACATTTTAACAGCAGAAACTTGTTTCCCTAAGAAAACTTAATGTTGTCTCATCTACAGCAGACAAATGTTTTAAAATATTTTTAGCATATGCCCTATAAGGTTCAAAAGACAGCCTTTTCTATCATCAATCATTGGCTTTGCTAGTAACGAGCCATTGCTAACCATAAAATATAGATCAGATTTGTCGCTTTCACATTTAAAGTTTCAGGTTTTCCTCCCGCGCTGATTACAGCATTGCCATACCAAAAGAAGAGGTCTTCGAAGAACAAAAACAAGGATCCATTAATCATGAATCATTATGTTTTGTCAGTTGGCAAAGGAATACTTTGCTCATTTATCCTTTGAATGAAATTAGTTCTGGCTCAGACCCTTTTAGAAGGAAATTCTAAATTGTCTTGGCATCTTCCTATAGCAGTTTGTGTATGTGCCATAAAACAGCAGATGGGGTTTATTAATGGCAGATGAGTTTAGTTTGCAGGATTTTTCCCTTTTTCCTATTCGATCATTTGAATACTGGAGCTCCGATAAGATTCATACATTATTGCTGTATATTTATCTATATTTTACCTTATTAATGAATGATGCAAGTGAAAACTGGTAATGTCTGTACTGCCAAATATAAGCAAGCCCTGTATTTTCTCTGCAGTGGAGGAAATGGACACAACGTTTCCTTAGATTTAAGCATCCAAACACAAAAAAATAATCAAAATTGTTGAAAATATTTACAATAAGTATGTGAAATGACAGTTTGCTTGTAAACAGCTCTAGTCACTTAACAGAGTAATATAAAGATAATAGCCATATATATTAATATTTAACAGACATTTAAGTTTTGGAAAACAGTGTTTCCTCATGAATAATTTCTACATTTTGCTACCTTCCCATAGTCATCTAAATGGGGAAAATGTGCAAGCTTTCAATATGTAACACTGAAAACTAAGCTGCGTGACTGAAACAGCAGAATATCTTGTGGGTGTAATAATCGATGGTTGGGTTTCGCCTTATATCACTGCCTGACAGGGTGGTAGATGCTTAGACAGACACATGGATTCTTTTAACCATGAGTGCATGACAGGCAGCAATCTGTAGTTTGGAATATGAGGCCTGCAATATACCCCTCAAATGCTTCCTTATTTTCATAGATCTGACACAGGTGCTGGAGAAAATATGGATATAAAAATGTTTTATAATCTATAAAGAACTATAGACCTATGTGAAAGCTGTTACTCAGCCTAAGACCAGCAGATAGAAGGGCTCTACAAATTGTTAATAAAAATGCTTTATGCTGAGTGTCCATATGTTAGACTTGGTGGGAGTTAATAGTGAAAATTTTTATTTCAGTGATTTAAAACATGGTTCAACTTGCCTTTGGAGAAGATTTACATACATTTAGAATAGTATGTTACATACTTGAAAATAATTCAGAACATATGAAAAATGAAATAGTATCTTTTTTCCATTTATTTTTATTCATTGGAGGCTAATTAATTTACAATATTGTAGTGGTTTTTGCCATACATTGACATGAATCAGCCATGGATTTACATGTGTTCCCCATCCCGATCCCCTCTCCCGCCTCCCTCCCCATCCCATCCCTCTGGGTCTTCCCAGTGCACCAGCCCTGAGCACTTGTCTCACGCATCCAACCTGGGCTGGTGATTTGTTTCACCCTTGATAGTATACTTGTTTCAATGCTGTTCTCTCAGAACATCCCACCCTCGCCTTCTCCCACAGAGTCTAAAAGTCTGTTCTGTACATCTGTGTCTCTTTTTCTGTCTTGCATATAGGGTTATCATTACCATCTTTTTAAATTCCATATGTATGCATTAGTATACTGTATTGGTGTTTATCTTTCTGGCTTACTTCACTCTGTATAATGGGCTCCAGTTTCTTCCACCTCATTAGAACTGATTCAAATGAATTCTTTTTAACGGCTGAGTAATATTCCATGGTGTATATGTACCACAGCTTCCTTATCCATTCGTCTGCTGATGGGCATCTAGGTTGCTTCCATGTCCTGGCTATTATAAACAGTGCTGCGATGAACATTGGGGTGCACGTGTCTCTTTCAGATCTGGTTTCCTCGGTGTGTATGAAAAATGAAATAGCATTTTTAATAAAATAAGTCCTAATCAAAGAGAATCTGTAACTAAATACATTTCTATAATACACAAGCATATCTTCACCAAAATTTGTGCTTATCAGAAAGGACAAAATAAACTTTTTGTTTTCCTTATGCAACTTGAAATAGGAATCAAAAACAGGGTGCTGTTTCAATGTAAAAAAAAAACTTTATCTGTTTACAACTTATATCTTAACATCAACCAGACAATTGTATCAATTGTCTTCTTAACCATTACACATTTTTGATTGTGTGTACCTGGTAATATGTTTATTTTAATAAAATGGAAATAACTAGGCTCAAATTTTGTATCAACCTTGAACAGTAAAAGTGACATATAAATATGAGTTAAAGTGTTAAAATAAATTTAAGTAAATCTCTATTATTATTATTCAAGATCCATAAGTAGCTACTTATTTCTCATGATGGCACACAGAAATTCACTTAACAATTTAAACCACACTTTAAGGTGTTTTTACATTGTTTATTTTGGCCACACGAAAGATGGGTTCAGAATCAATATTTCTGTCAAATGCTTGCTTTATACAAATATAACTTTTTCTAGTATCTGCAGAAAAATAAGACCGTTAATGCCTGTAAAAGATATAGTTCTTCCATTTGGGAAGTTTTGTTTCTGTTTCATAAATTGCTATTGAATCATAACATAATTCTGTACCTAACAGACCTGTAAAGTATGTGTGCTGACTCTTGCTACCATTCAATATATTCCCAAAATACTAATCCATGTGTGTGAATGATGTTGCATATCTTCACATCAAGCACAAAAGGTCAGGATCCAGCCATTAGCTTTCTCCAGATTTAAGATGGTGATGAAATGTATATCTCATTTTGACTGCCAAAAGATAATGGGATTCCCTGAAATCTCATTACCTGCAAATGTAATGATGGTCTTCTTAAAGTGGAATAGCAGTAAAGGAAGTATAATAGGAAATACAATATTGCTTCAAAACTGGTGGCATAAACAGACATCTATGAATATTACTGTTTATGTCAATACTTCATATAGAGAATAAGTCTCTTGAATTTAGGAACTTTTTTAAGGATTACACAAATGCTGGAATCATTTTCCTCTCCTTACTGCAGGTTTAACATATATATATGTAATTATTTTCCTGCATGACCTCCTTTCCTCCTCTTTATTAACAAGATAACTCTCATTTCCAATTTTCCCTCTTCTCCTATTCCACAAAGTCTTGGGATGCTGAATCCTACTCCTCAATAACCAAGATAAAATTCAATCCAAAAAAATACATGTACATAGATAGATACATGCAGTTCCTCTCAGGCAGTATCACTGAGGCCCAGAATTTTTGTGGGAGTGATGATAATGACAAATGTATACTTAACTATGTGCCAGGCTACTTTCTAAGTGTTTTTCATTCATTCAGTGTTTTAATCTTCATGATAACCCTTTGAGATAATGGAAAAATGGCATCTTACTCCCACTGGAAATTGAAATCTGAAGGACTGACTATAAGCCTGATGCCTTCTGGGACCCAGATGGAGAGTATCTTATTGAGAATTGTACCTACACAGAGGAACCTGACCTGAACAAACGATGTTCTGATGATTATTGTATGGTCTGCTAGGTCCAAATATGACAGAAACCAGCAACTAAAAAGCAATGTCTTTGGTATTACATAGAATAATTTTAAGTATCAACTGCTATTAAACTCAATAACTATTATTGGCATTACTTGACAAATTATTGAAAATTAAGCACTATATTTTGCAGTGATATTTGCAATATAATGGACAGAATGAATTAAATTAACAGAATGAATAGGAACATATAAAAATGGAATCTAGAAAGATAGTATTGCTGAACTTATTTACAGAGAATAAATGGAGATGAGGATGTAGAGAATGCACTGGTGGACACAGTGGGACAGAGAAGGTAGGACAAACTGATAAAGTAGCTTTGCCATATATACACTATCATGTGTAAAACAGATCACTAGCAGAAAGCTGCTATATAACGCAGGGAGCCCAGCATGGTGCTCTGTGGAGACCTAGCGGGGTAGGATGGCTAGAGGGCGAGGCCCAAGAGGGTAAGAATGTGTACACACATATATATGTGTGTAAAATTATGACTGTTTCACATTAATGTACGACAGAGACCACAACATTGTAAAGCAATTATCCTCCAATATACAAATAAAATTAATAATGAAGCTGGGACAGAAAACCAGGATGACGCTACAGCTAGCAGAATTCCCTGCCTGAGCAGGGTTTTATGGCAGAGACATGGTCTCCTCGAGGCCTTCAAATCAAATCAGATTCACACTAAACAAACATGTATTTGGCACCTATGGTGGTTCAGTTGTAAAGAATCCCCCTGCCACTGCAGGAGACACAGGAGATGTGGATTCGATCCCTGGGTCAGAAAGATGGAGAAGGAAATGGCAACCCACTCCAGCATTCTTGCTTGGAAAATCCCACGGACAGAGGAGCCTGGTGGGCTGTAGTTCATGGAGCCACAAAGAGTCAAACACAGCTTAGGGACTGAGCATGCAAGTACGAGGAAACAGTGCAAAAAAGAGATGTTGCAGAGTCAAAAATGTACAAGGGCCATGCTGCTGTGCATGAGTCAATCAGACCAAACTGAAAGTGTAATTAAGAGATCAAGAGGGATGAAGTTTTCATGGTACTTTTTAAGCTTCTGTAACCAACTGTGACTGAAATTTGCAAATTCAAATATAAAATGGACTGTAGCGACTACAAGAAGAGGACATATACATATACACACATATATGTCTTATATATATATTTATATTTATAAATATATATATATATATATGTAGTGCTTTCCTTCCCAAAATGTTTTCAAACTTCATCCTTTTTTTTTAAAGATATTAGAATAGATATTTTTGTGTAAGATATTCAAGTTCTTAACTGTTCGTTAAACTTACTGAGGTGCTGAGTATGATGATGCAAAACAAAACAAAACATGCTAAAATTGCCCAACATGCAAGCTGCCCCAATTATGACCTCTGTAGTAAAAGGGCATAAACACACTAACACTGTAAATTAGAAATTTTCATTTTAAAATATACCCCTTAAACTTTATGTTTTTTTTAATTATAATAATCCATTAGATAGTTATATACAGTTTACAGATGAGAAAACAGAAGTCTGAAGAAGTTAGGTTGTTTGGTAAAGCAGTGAAAGACAGCAGAGTTTAAACTCATGTTCAAATATTCTAACCCAAAGTGACTTAGAACTAGATTTGAAAATTTAATAGTTTAAAGTAATCTCGGATATGGCTTTATTATATATTTATTAGTTTATCTGATACTGATTATTTACTGGGCAACAATTATGCATCAGGTACTCTAGATG
This sequence comes from Muntiacus reevesi, assembly GCF_963930625.1. Taxonomy (NCBI): domain Eukaryota; kingdom Metazoa; phylum Chordata; class Mammalia; order Artiodactyla; family Cervidae; genus Muntiacus; species Muntiacus reevesi. Next base: position 18,268,628 of record NC_089269.1, on the reverse strand, counting down.
CTGAGAAACTTACAGGTTAAAAATAGCAATAAAATGAGTCGTAGTAGTAATATAATGAGAAAGAAATGTTCTTTTAGAATCTCTTTTTATTCAATAGGAAGTCCTATGCAATCACACTTAGGATCAGGCATAAAAATCAGGACAGATGACAGAGAATCTTGAATGTTGAAATAAGGGACTTGGAATTGAATAGGTAGGAAAATGGCTCATACCCTTCAAATTATCATGCAATTCTTAAATGTTTGAATCATTTGGATTTTTAATTATGGAATTAAGATAAGAGTCTCTTAATCTGTGATTTGTGAGTTCATATGAACCACTTTAATTTTATGCAAATATCTGTGAGTGCCTGTATGCATGTGATGCTTTTCTGGAGGTAGGACCCGCAATTTCCTGTTTTTTTCTGACATTCATTCCTCCCTCTCCTCACTCTTTTGCGTGCTTTCTCCCTTTTTATCTTCTTCCCATCATCCTTTATTTGTTATCCAGTTTCTAAGCCACATTCCTGATTTATACAAGATTAGAATGAAAATGGCCGTGTGGCACATATTTAGAAAAAGTCAAATGAAATAATTTAAGTAATATTTGACCTTTTGAACAAAGTTCAGTATATAACTGTCTGCATTGCATATTAACTACAAAGAGGGCATTCGTGTCTTCAAATGTATTCTAGTCATCTTTTTCAAGTGTTGATATAGTCATAGACATTATTTTGGCCTTAATTTACTTCCTCAATGAATGAATTACAGTATTAATCACATAGAATTCAAGCATATTTAAATAGATAGCTCTAAGCTATTAAAACAGCAATGATTAAACCACAAGATTTCAAATCCTAGCTGTGCCACCTAATCACTGTGTAGTATTCACCAAGTTACTATACTTTTTTGTAAATTAATCTCCTAAACTACATGATTGTTAGTTTCCTTCTCATTCTAAAAAGTTTTGAGTATATAAATCTAGAATGTTTAATATATTATAAAAATGCTTTTTCCTCTTACATAATGTATTTGTATTTAAACAAAATATAATTGAAGAGTCCAGTACTTAATTTATGTGATCATTTTAGATATGGTAAGTAAAAGGTAAGCAAGTGGAAATATTCTGTCTATATCACAGACTCTACCAAATTGTAATATATGTGTCTTTTAATGTCTATGCATTCACCGGCCAGCATCTTCAGTTTGGCTTCTGAAATTTCTGTGGTTCTTCTTTCAGTTATGTATAATCATAAAGCCCTCTGAATATCCACTGTGGATTCCTTTATTCAACTTTTCTCACTTTCCTTCTGGAAAAAAGAAATTCTTGGTAATAAATTTCAAAAATCAGTAAAATGGAAATATGAATGCTATAAAATAAATACGTATATATGATTACAAGAAAAAGCAAAATGGAGGCTTTACCTACATAAAGATTATACAGTGACAAAAATGGCAAATCAACAATTTACAAAAGAGAAAAGACAAAAATTTTAGTATGCTACTGATCCTTTCTTTATCTGAATATTGAAAAATATTCCAATACAATTTTTACCATAAAAATAAATGTTTTAAAGGACAAAGTGATATACATGAGCTCTATTTACTTGCATGATTATTTACATTTTATTTGGTGCCAATTCTACAATTAGAAAGTATCATTGCCTCTAAATGGATGAAATTAACAGACATCCTGTATTATATCGCTGCTGTTACCTTCCAATTTAATTATGTTAGTATAGTGAAGAGTTTTATAGATTTACTGGGTATTATTATAAATGCCATTTGACTGTGATGTTGGGCATTAACATGTCAGTTATTTGCTTTCAGGTTAATAAAATGTTTTTACAGGAACAAGAACAGTGATATGAAATGCAATGCATAAACTCATTTTGATGTGCACAGCATGTAATTACAGCAACTACTCCGTCAGCAATCTATTTAACTTATTTCTCTTGACAAAGTTCTATTTTCTCTTCTTTGCAGTATCATTACAGTGAGCAGGATAGGCTAACCATCTAGTTTATTCTAAATCAGACAATTTCACAATCTTTAAGGAATACAGAATTGGTTCCCTCATTTCTACTTTCCCAGTGAGATACAATCACTTGTCTGATGGGACAGCTATTAGAGAAGATAGCAAAATGCCTTGGGTACCTTCTGAGGCTGATAAAATAGAGTGGAATCAGATAGTGTCTGAACATCATTACATAAAATTGGAATCTTACACTCAAGAGACCTCTCACTTGATCAGGTACGTATTTATGCTACTTTGCAATACTTACTTTCAAGATAGGACAGAAAGTTTTAGCTGTCCAGATAATTGCAGATTACTAGATTACTTGTGTTTTTGATAAGGGCTTGAGTATGAGTGTAAACACTAATACGTAAACATAAGAAAGCCAAGGAACCCCTAATTCGGGGGAAGCAAGACCTGTCACTTATAAGAAAAGTCAAGACCTCCTTCAGCCTCAATTACTTAATTAAAATGCCACTGGCTGTGAATACCTTAATCCAGAGTCAGAGGAGATCAGAGGCAAATACACAGAGGAGGATGAAGTGGAGAGGGAAAACAAACCAACCTCTATAGGAAAGGTAATAGACAAAGAGTAACAACTGATATTTACTACACTTAATCATGTTATGGAGACTGTAATAATCTCACTCCAGGTTTTGATATTTGACTGCTGACAACTTTTAAGTCTCATGCCTCCTTCCCTCTGCCCCTGATGCTGTGATCACTCCTGGGCCACAAGATAAGAAATCCTGGTGCTTCCTCGTTCCATCGGGACAGGAGAATCAAGCAACACAAGCCCCTGCTGCACACACAGTCCTCACCATGAACCCACTACCGAATTATCCTAGAAACCTTAAAGCGAGTATTCTCTCTTTGCTCTCTCGAGCAACTTTTGACCTGCTTGAGAGACCTGCCTTATTCTCCCTAGAAAGTCTCATTATGTAGAAATGGAAACTTTTCAGACACTCTTGGTGTGGGGGCGGCATCATCAGGCTTGACATCTACACTGCATTTTGGGGAGTTCCACACTACTTCTGGGGTGGCTACAACAGAGACAAAAACTTGGAATAAAAATGACCATGACCAAAAGTAGGTAGATATTTTCAGTAACTTCAAATTATGGATGAGGCTTAAATGATAAGGTCACAGCCTATTAGCCCCTGCAGTCCAAGTAGTCCTTTTCATTTCCTTTTTGAATTTATGTAATATTCTTGCCAAGTAGATATCCTAATAAATATTAATACAATGCCACAATAATATTCATTCATCATTTAACAAAATGACACATTTCCCTATGTCTCTAAGCCTTTAACCTAAGGGAGGTTTCTAACTTAACTAATACATATTTCACTTATATATTAGTTTCCTAAGGCTGCTGTAACAAATCACCACAAACTTGGTGGTAGAAAACAATGGGAATGAATTCTCTTTCTACCTGGAAGGTAGAAATCTGAAGTCAAAATGTCAGCAGAGTAGTCAAACTGTCCCTGGAGGTTCTAGGGGAGAATTTGTTCCTTGCCCCTTCTAGTTTCTTGCAAAGGTCAACATTCCTTGGCTTATGGCTGCATCTCTTTATTCTGCATCACCTTCTCTTCTGTGTGTCTATATCCTCCTCTATGTGTTTGTCTTATTCCCCACTGTCTATTTCTTATAATCACACATGTAATTATTTTCACTGCCTACAAGAATAATTCAACATAAGCTACTCCTCTCCCAATTCTTAATTTAATCATGTGTTTTGCCAGGTAAGGTGATATTTAATCTATTTCCATATGAGGTAATTCTCAAATGTTGTGGGAATTGATAGAAATTGATTGTTTGGGGTTGTATGATTCAGTACATATTTTAGTCAATAGACTCAAAAAGCTAAGGAAGCTGTTCCTGGCCCCAGTTCTAATACTGAGAGAGAAGAGTGTTGGAGCCTCTGAACTTGTCAGGTGTTTGAAAATAATTCAGTTAATGTGAAAATATCAATGGAATATCAATCAACACAGATCAATCCTTGTAACTTCAACACTTATTTCATCTATTTTCTTTTACACACCCTTTGACTATTGTAGTAAACCAATCTCTGAATAATGTGTATAATCTCTGAATATATAATCTCTGAATTTCTGCTCTCTGAATTCTTTTTCAACTGTTCATTTAGCTCACAGTGCCCTCCTTTTCATAATTTCATGTTCATTTCCCATTTGCCTTCATGATCGGTTAAAATAGCTATTGTTCAACCAAATCTAACTAGACTTTAATTTAGAAAATAAACTGTATTAAACACTTTCCCCTAGCACCAACATAATTACTGTTACATACTGTACTGTCTTGTATTAAGTATTTAATCAAATAATAAGTTGATGTATCAAATTTTACTCTTAATGTTAAATTTCCATTTTGGGGCCCTTCATCCAAAGCACTTGCTATTTTTGACTTTTATTTATAACTGTTCCATATCTTATTGATTCCTCTTCATTCTTGCTGTTCAGGTTGCTCCCTTGGAGCATCTTTATGTTGGATTTCTTTGCACTTGTCAACTTTAAATGCTATGTCTGTGTCTCTAACATCTCCCAGTGTTTCTCTGTAGGACACTGTTTGGAGTCTTCCTTCTAAGGAGAAGCAAATTCTTCTGAATTACACAGTTAAATCTTTAACATCATCTTCATGTCTTCTGCATATTCCAGGAAACATTTAGATGAATGAGACACAATGGATGCATTCTCTAGTGAAATCAAACAGGCAAATATACTCTACTCATCTCTTTCAGCTTATATTCCAATTGCTTGTCATGTAACAGAATAGATCAACATTTTAAAACAAAAACATTCAAAAAGCATATTTCTACCTGTTGGGCAAATCTGGCTGCTAGCTTTCCTCATAGCTCAGTTGGTAAAGAATCTGCCTGCAATTCAGGAGACCCGGGTTCGATTCCTGGGTTGAGAAGATTCCCCTGGAGAAGGAAATGGCAATCCACTCCAGTATTCTTGCCTGGAGAATCCCATGGACAGAGGAGCCTGGCAGGCTATAGTCCATGGGGTTGCAATGAGTCGGACACGACTTGGCGACTAAACCACCACCACCAAAAGAGGCTATGTAACAAGACCTCAGCCACACTGATGACAATCTTCATTTGACTCTCACTATGTAATGTGCTACCTTAATTGCTAACTGTTGGGTGAGCTTCTTGGGGTACAAGGAATAGTATGAATCATCCTCTTCGCCATCACTGGCCTGGATGCAGATGATCTGGGGCCAACTTCCTCCAATACTGCTGGTGACTTGGGCAGGTCATTGCCAGTCTCTTGTCCACAGTTTCCAAAGGTAAAAGCAACAATTTTCATGGCTATCCCACAGTGTTTACATATGATGTATAATTTGACATTATTTCACTCATTATTTCTTATCAATCACTATGCTCCGTGCTGGGGTAACCTGAAGGAAACATTATTACCACACTCAAAGATCTCAGGTGCCAGTGGAAAAGATAGTCAACCAGCTATTAATAACAGATTAATTACAGTATTATTGTGATTTTACCCTTACTACACAGAAGGAGGTGGTAGATGCCGTGAAAAGACATATGAGAGATGGACAACACATTCAGGATGAAAAAATTCTTGGAGAGAGTTTGTCACATGAGCTGAAATTTGAAAGAAACAACGTTACAAGCCAGGTGAAGAAAGCAGAAGATAGCATTGTAGGCAAAAGGACTAAAACATGCTGAACCATGAAGGAAAGAGAATATGATACATATAGAAAAGTTGTATGTCGTTTTTTTATTTTCCAACAAATACTTTTTGGTCAAGGCTATACTATGAATGCTTGTGTCCCGTCAAAGTTCATATGTTGAAATTTTAGTCCCCAGTGATGCTACTGATAGGTGAGTCCTCTGAGAGGTGACCAGGTCATAGGGGTGCAGCTCTCATGAATGGGATTAGTGACATTATGAAAGAAATCCCACAGAGCTTTCTAGCTCCTTCCACTATGGGAGAACACAGCTAGAAGCTTCTGACCCCGAAGCAGAACCATATCTGGCTATGCTGGATTCCTGACCTCGACTTCCAGTCCTCAGAACAATGACAAGTACATTTCTGCTGTGTATAAACCATCCAATCTATGGTATACTGTTATTGAACTAATGAATGAACTAGAAAATGAACTAAGGAAATCACTAATACTTTAGATTCTAATTGAGCAATAAGCTATAAGGAAAGCAATCTCTACCATCATAGAAGTATGTGGGAGATATGAATGCAGCTTATAATGATCACAGTGGGGGATCTGTATGAGGACAGGAGCCTGGGAGGAGATGAAACTGTAGAGGTGGCAGGGTTGCAAGTTTAAAAGCCTAATTTGCCTTTCTGAGGATCTGCATTCTACTCAGTGGACAATCACGAACAACAATAAATGAATTTATGTAGAGGAACAACCTAACAGAGTTGTATTTTTAGAAGATCATTCTCTAGCCATGAAAAGGATGGGTTGAAAGGAGATACTACTGAACGACTAAAAATGTGTTAAGGGACAACCCCAAGAATTTAAAAAGAAAATTATGTATGTTAAGGTATTGAGAATAAAATTATTTTAAGGAATAAAAACTAAAGGAGTCGATTTTGTATTGTCTATAAGGTGTAAGAGTTTGACATGGGTAGCAATGTCATTTATATGATAACTTATTCAATATATGCTTATTAAGTTATTACTAATAATCTAATATTATACTACAAATGCATCAATAAACAAAATAGGCCAAATTTTCAACCTTAATGGAGTTTACATTTAGTGGAAAGCAGATATAAGTAAGATAAGTAAGTCAATGATATAATCAAAAGTTTACAAGCATTATAGAATCTAGAGCAGAGAAAGGGGAACCATTTATGGGAGGGGGAACTAGAATTTTAGCAGTGTGGTCAGGGAAGGCCTTACTGAGAAGGAGACAATTGAGCAAAGCCTTGAAGCAGATGGGGAAGGGAGCCATAAGCATATCCCAAAGGATTTCAGGAAGAAGGAAGAAGCTCTGCAAAGACCTGGAATCACAACACATGTCTGGCATGTTCAAATAGCCACTATAGGACTCTGTGGAGAGGACTAAGGGATGCAGGAGCAGAATAAGATGAGGTGAGGCAGAGTGGCAGGTGGAAGCCAGAGGAAGAAGGACCTGCAAGGCCATGAAAAGATGTTTGGACTGTTTTCTGATAGAGAAGGTTTGTGACACAGAGACCTGAATATACTTAAATTAAAAAAAAAATATGATGTGCTCTGTTATAAGTAAACCAAGGAAGGCAAACACGCAAAGAATAAGCCCAGTTAGTATCCTATTACACTATCCCATGGAGGCAAGATACTATTTCCAGATAAGAATTCATGGAGACTTGGATATGGTGGTAGCAGTGAAGATGGAGAGAATTAACTGTATTCTGGGAACTACTAATGGAAGACCAGAGACATGTTAGGAGACAATCACCATAATTCAAGAAGCAAATTACATATGTTATGATAAGAGACCAAGAATGAAGTTATTTTAAAACTTCATAGAGAGTCAATAGCATTTTCAGTTACATAGGATATCCCACAGCTGCTTTGCTATAACAGTGATGTTATAACGTGATGTTACATAAATGTGATGTTATAACAGTTTTTACTGGCAATGGACTTAAATTTTCAGAAGACAGAATAAAAGAATTTTAGAGTTTGGGGTAGAGGAGAAATCAGAATAGATGTACCTAACTATATGGAAGTTATAATGTAGAAGCTAAGAGGGGATTTGGGAATCTAGGAGCCAATTTGGTGATTGATGAAAACAGAGACCAAAGGATGAATGACGTGAGTCCAGATGAATTTAAGGCAGCTCTCATGCTGAGAACTGGTATTAAGAGATTGGAGGTGGTGCTTTCTGCTCTGCTAAGTCGCTTCAGTTCTGTCTGACTCTTTGTGACCCCATGGATGGCAGTCCACCAGGCTTTCTGTCCCTGGGATTCTCCAACAAGAATACTGGAGTGGGTTGCCATTTCCTCCTCCAGGGGATCTTCTCGACCCAGGGATCGAACCCTGGGCTTTCATGTTTCCTGTGTTGGCAGGTGGGTTCTTTACCACTAGCGCCACCTGGGAAGTAGAGGGTGATATCAACAGTCTAGTAATCTCTTTAATCACCATAAATAGCAGCTCAGCCACTGGAGAAAGACAGCCTTACCCTAAGCATGTAGGGGTCTCTTCTTGATCTCTGCTGATTACCAGCAGAAAAGCAGTTCTCAACCTAACACATGCAGCTCACATTGGGCTTTGTTAATTGAGTCAAGGAGATCAGAGAAGTTAGATCTATTTCTAGAATGTTCAGACTTTCTTCTTCTTCTTCTTTTTTTGATGGAGTGGATACACAGCTGTCATAAAATTTTGTAGTGTTTATAATACCCTTCTTTTCAGATACAGAAAATATTTGCATCTTGAGAAAATTATACATCCAAACAAAGAATTCAGGATTTGTTTCAAAACCAACTCTCTCTACATAATACTTCACTGTCTCATGAATACTGCAAAAAGAGTCCTAGTTTAACTTCTGGAATTATATTTATTTCTTATTTGAATACAACGGGGTACGGATATTTATGTCTTAGCTATTATGAAAACTATCAATATGGTAAACATCTGTGCTCTGTTGTATACAAGCAGTATGTCCTTCTGTGGTCATGTGATTCAAAGCATGACTGTAGAGAGGATTTGCATAAGATATCCTACCTAAACTTGTGGGTTGGCATTAAAGGTTTGCCTAATAAATAAATTGAAAATGCCAATAATGATTTTTAGTGGATGTAAGAATATAAAGGACTAAACACATTTAGCAGACCAGATTTCCCCTGGGGGTTATTAACCCACAGATCAGCAGTTGAAGATAGATACAGGCCAGGCAAAGGCAGCAAATCAGTGTTGTCGTAAGCATTGAAATGAACTCTAGAGGAAAAGCAAGGCAGTAAATTGTAACATTACCCTCCGGGTATTCAGTATTTATGCAACTACATGTTCCATAACTACACACCTCCGTAAAAGGACCAGCCTTATGCTTGTGAGGTTGTGAATGGTGAATTCGTACTTAGAAGTACTATGGAATATTTTTCCAATCAGTGCTTTCCTCAATCTTCACAGGTAAAATTTTAATCTAAGCTTATGTAAGAAGAGATGTTTGTCAGAATTTGTTGGAATAAATCATGGGAACAGATTTTTTTTAAATAAAAACATCCAGATACTATAAAGACTTATGAAAATACCACTTAAAATGATGATTTTCTTCACTCCACACATCACTGAACAACTATACCAACATCAGCATTATCACCCAAGGTTCATTATCACTTTAGTAGGCCATGACAGCTTTACTGGAAGTATATTAACCACATCATTCATTAATATAAAAACCCATGGCCAGATGTTTGATAAAGACTATGATACATTTCCCATATATGTATATTTCTTTTCCTTGCAGTCACTGAAGGAGGAGGGATTAATCTTAGAAACTTTCAAATTATGCTTAGTTTTTCAATTTGAATTTTCAGTTTTTGCAATCAAGTAACAAATTGGAGAAGATATGTGGTAATATAAGGTAGTTCCTTGTGAATACATGAGTTAACACATATGTTGCATTATGCTGTTAACACATAATTAAAGATCATTTCAAAGTTAAGTGTCCACTGATAGCCATGAAGATTATCTCTGGATACCCATGTTTCATACACCTGGAGACAGTGAAGATGGCATCTTCACCTGAGATTTAGATGTTATCATTTCCATCCAGTCTTATGATCCTAGATAATAGTAAAGACTTTCCAATCTGTAAAACCCTTTGCAAACATGACAGCTTACAGAAGTATAAGAAAAAGTGAAATACAAAGAAAGAAGCAAAGTGGTAGTGAGCTAAAGAACATATTTTGAGCCTTTCAACTCCTTATTTGTATTTCCTATTTCCTAAGATGGGGCTTCCCAGGTGGCTTAGTGGTAAAAGTTTTGCCTGCCAATGCAGAAGCTGCAGGAGATGAAGATTTGATCCTTGGGTTAGGAAGATCCCCTGGAGGAGGAAATGGCAACCCACTCCAGTATTCTTGCTTGGAGAATCCCATGGACAGAGGAGCTTGACTGGCTACAATCCCAAAGAGTTGGGCACGGCTGAAGCAACTGAGCATGCATGCACACTTCTTATGATAGCCACATATTGCCTCATTAGAGGAGGAAAGTGGTAGCTCAATAGAGCAGAGTGTGGCTCAAGGACCGATTATTTCAGAAACACCAGTAATATATGTTAAATTAGGACGACCATATAATGCATCTTCCAAACAGAACCTTCTGAGAGAAAAATAGGAGGTTTTGATAATTATGTCGAAGAGCAGGCTAAAGCCAGGAATAACTTATGACACCTCAGTTAAAAATTCAGATTGTTGGTTCCCAATTTGAATCTATTGAATGAAGAAAATGTTTGTTTAAATATGTAGAAAGAATTTGATGCTTTCCAAGGGGCCTGTTTCTACTACTGTGGGCAAGAATCCCTTAGAAGAAATGCAGTAGCCATCATAGCCAAAAAAAGAGTCTGAAATGCAGTACTTGGATGCAATCTTAAAAATGACAGAATGATCTCTGTTCATTTCCAAGGCAAAACCATTCAATATCACAGCAATCCAAGTCAATGCCCCAACCACTAACGCTGAAGAAAATGAGGTTGAACTGTTCTATGAAGACCTCCAAGACTTCTAGAACTAACACCCAAAAAAGATGTTTCATTATAGGGGACTGGAATGCAGAAGTAGGAAGGCAAGAAACACCTGGAGTAACAGGCACATTTGGGCTTGGAGTACAGAATGAAGCAGGGAAAAGTCTAATAGAGTTTTGCCAAGAGAACGCACTGGTCATAGCAAACACCCTCTTCAAACAGTACAAGAGAATACTATACACATGGACATCACCAGATGGTCAATACTGAAATCAGATTGATTATATTCTTTGCAGCCAAAGATGGAAGAGCTCTATACCATCAGCCTAAACAAGTCTGGGAGCTGACTCTGGCTCAGATCATGAACTTCTTATTGCCAAATTTAGACTTAAATTGAAGAAAGTGGGGAAAACAACTAGACCATTCAGGGATGACTGAAATCAAACCCCTTATGATTATACAGTGGAATTGAAAACTGGATTCCTGGGATTAGATCTGATAGAGTGCCTGAAGATCTACAGGTGGAGGTTCATGGCATTGTACAGGATACAGGGGTCAAGACCATCCCCAAGAAGAAGAAATTCAAAGAAGAAAAAATGGCTGTCTGAGGAGGCCTTACAAATAGCTGTGAAAAAAGAGAAGTGAAAAGCAAAGGAGAAAAGCAAAGATATACCCATTTGAATGCAGAGTTCCAAAGAATAGCAAGGAGAGACAAGGAAGACTCCCTCAGTGACCAATGCAAAGAAATAGAGGAATACAAAGGAATGAGAAAGACTAGAGATCTCTTCAAGAAAATTAGAGGTACCAAGGGAACATTTCATGCAAAGATGGGTACAGTAAAGGACAGAAATGGTATGAACCTAACAGAAGCAGAAGATATTGAGAAGAGGTGGCAAGAATACACAGCAGAACTATGCAAAAAAGATCTTCACAACCCAGACAATCATTATGGTATGACCACTCACCTAGAGTCAGACATCCTGGAATGCAAAGTCAAGTGGGCCTTAGGAATCATCAAGACGAACAAAGCTAATGGAGGCGAAGGAATTCCAGTTGAGTTATTTCAAATCCTAAAAGATGATGCTGTTGAAAGTGTTGCACCCAATATGCAAGCAAATTTAGAAAACTCAGCAGTGGCCACAGGACTGGAAACAGTCAGTTTTCACTCCAATCCCAAAGAAAAGCAATGCCAAAGAATGCTCAAACTATTGCACAATTGCACTCATCTTGCACGCTAGTAAAATAGTGCTCAAAATTCTCCAAACTTCAACAGTACTTGAACCATGAACTTCCAGATGTTCAAGCTGGTTTTAGAAAAAGCAGAGGAACCAGAGATCAAATTGCCAACATACACTGGGTCATCAAAAAAGCAAGAGAGTTACGGAAAAACATCCATTCCTGCTTTTATTGACTATGCCCAAACCTTTGGCTTTGTGGATCACAATAAACTGTGGAAAATTCTGAAAGAGATGGATATACCAGACCACTGGACCTGCCATTTGAGAAACCTGTGTGCAGGTCAGGAGGCAACAGTTAGAACTGGACATGGAACAACAGACTGGTTCCAAATAGGAAAAGGAGTATGTCAAGGCTGTATATTGTCACCCTGCTTATTTAACTAATATGCAGAGTGCATCACGAGAAATGCTGGACTGGGTGAAGCCCAAGCTGGAATCAAGATAGCTGGGAGAAATATCAATAACCTCAGACATGCAGATGACACCAGCCTTATGGCAGAAAGTGAAGAACTAAAGAGCCATTTGAAAGTGAAAGAGGAGAGTGAAAAAGTTGGCTTAAAGCTCAACATTCAGAAAACTAGGATCATGGCATCCGGTCCCATCACTTCATGGCAAATAGATAGGGAAACAGTGGAAACAGTGACAGAATTTACTTTAGGGGGCTCTAAAATCACTGGAAATGGTGACTACAGCTATGAAATTAAAAGATGTTTACTCCTTGGAAGAAAAGTTATGACCAACTTAGCATATTAAAAAGCGGAGACATTACTTTTCCAATAAAGGTTCGTCTAGTCAAAGCTATGATTTTTCCAGTAGTCATGTATGAATGTGAGAGTTGGACTGAGCACTGAAGAATTGATGGTTTTGAACTGTGGTGTTGGAGAAGACTCTTGAGAGTCTTGGACTGCAAGGAGATCCAACCAGTCCTTCCTAAAGGAAATCAGTCCTGAATATTCATTGGAAGGACTGATGCTGAAGCTGAAACTCCAATCCTTTGGCCACCTGATGTGAAGAACTGACTCATTGGAAAAGACCATAATTCTGGGAAAGATTGAAGGCAGGAGGAGAAGGAACAGAGGGTGAGATAGTTGGATGGCATCACCAATTCGGTGGACATGAGTTTGAGTAAACCCCGAGAGTTGGTGATGGACAGGGAGGTCTGGGATGCTGCAATCCATGGGGTGGACTCCAAAGAGTTAGACATGACTGAGCGACTGAACTGAACTGAGGGGCTTTTAGAAAAAAAGGGGGATTTCAAGTTTATAGTAAGAAGCCAGAGGTTATGGCCAGTGAGATGCCCAGATGGTGGAAAATGTCTGACAAACTTTGGTAAAATGATGTCTAAAATTAAAATTTTTGTGATATGCCAAGAGTAGCTATGGCATATATTCTCCTTCACTTCATCCAAATATTGGTTAAAAATGTGTTTCCAAACATTGGTACCTTCGAATTAAGTGATATATTTTTGAGAATTGTTACTTTAAGTTCAAGGAGAAAAGAGGAGTAGATTCCCGACTGAGGGAAAATGACACAGAAAAAAGCAGGTTTTTAAGACAAAATACAAAATGGACATTGGGAATGCAAAAAAAAATAGATCATTGAAACAATCTGTGTTCAAGAGAGATATAAGCCTTCTCAGTATCATCACCAATACTGAGGGGCCAATGAGTTTCTCATAGTATCAGTACTAAAGTCCTTATATTAAAAATCCATTCAAGCCCTCAGGACCTTTGTAAGCACTCACTTGAGTCATATTGATAGTGTGATGAATGCAGTCATGCCCCAAGCTTTACTGTGTATTAGGAAAATTACACCGTGGTAAATTCCTAGTTGCTGAAGTTCTCTTTGACACACAAGAATTAGTTGGGGACTCTGACTTATGTTTTCTAAATGAGACTTTAAATGTTATGCCTATTGGACTTACAGTGCTGCCAACAAGCATCCAAGTTACAAGTTGCATTCACCTTTGCCAGTTTTAGGATGTCAGCCAAAAGTAGTGACTTTAGGAAGATAAATCCATTAATAGTGTGAGAGTAAGAGTCTGGAACAACATAAGGCAGTAAAACTAGCTAGTCAGCCCCTACAGAAAGATAAGTGTATGGAAATAACTCACTGGGGGGAATGTGAGCAGAATTGATGGTAGAAATGAAAGGGCTTTCAGGTAGAGGTTTCCATGAGCATCTCTACAAGATTAAATTAAAATTAATATAGTACATTAAAACTAATTGAACATGAATTAAAGGACATGGTAGTACAAATTATTTTTTGACATTTAAATAAACATTCCCATAATTTATTAGGTTTTAATCTCTGTGCCTCAGTTTCCTTAGCAGTAATATATTCAGTTTTTACTAACATACTATTTGTAATAATCTCTGCCTTGCAACCCGATGGACTGTAGCCCATCAAGCTCCTCTGTCCATGGGGTTCTCCAGGCAAGAATAGTGGAGTGAGTACCCATTCCCTTCTCCAGGGGATCTTCTTGACCCAGGGATTGAACTTTGGCCTCCTGCATTGCAGGCAGATTCTTTACCAGGGAAGCCCCTACTAATGAGATGTTTGTAACAATCCTTGCCTTGTGGGTTTTGTTAATTATATATCTGTATCTACTTCTCTCTCTCTCTCTCCCTATATATATACATATATATGTATATATATATGTATACATATATATGTGTATATATATGCATATATATGTGTATATATATGCACACGTATGTATATATGTGTGTGTGTATATATATGTAACTTATACACATTATGTTGTTGTTGTTATAAAATGACACTTTTTCTTGAACACAGTGAGAAGTCTGAAGGGTGAATAATAGTAACTACTGCCATTTGTCAAGCCCCAAATTATGTGCCAAGTCCTACCAATACCTCTATAAAGTCTATTTAATGAATCCCTGACCCCAACAGGTAATTTTAAAAATAAGGAAATGCCTTTGATCATAAACAAACCTGGGTAAATATGAAGGGGTAAAAATACATGCATCTCAATTCTTTGAAAATAGCTGTAACACCACGGGTTCCTGATGGTGTAGCAGCAGTATTTCCTGAAAGAAAAATACAATGTTTTGCTTGGTAAAGGCTAAATTGCTCTGTGGGGAGCAGGTATTTTCGGTAAGGAACAAAAAATGTATTTTTTCCCTCCTTTCTCTTTTCTCTATCTCATTTTGTTTTTGCTTCTTCGTTCTGTCTCTTTACATACACACACACACACACGCACACACACACACAGATACTTTATACCTGCAGCAGAAGCGTCCTCTAGTCGGAAACCTAGCATTAATACCAAGGCTGCATTCTCAGCTATATGAGTTAGGCAAGCTGTAGGCAATTCTCACAGTTCAGTATGGTTATTTAGAGTTCCGAAATGCATTCATGTTATGCAGTAGTTGGTCTGCATTGTTCCAATGAGCCAAGGTTTAATATTGCATGGTAACTGTAATAATAAAATCCTACACCATTTTAAATCATAGTTTGCCATATACCATTGGAAATAATAAACAGGGCATGATGCTGATTATTTCCAAAATGACTCATTGGGTCAATGTTTTTAGATCATAGAGGAGATTGGCACAAAAGCTATTTTAAGTGTGATGCCAAATGTAAATGAGTTCTGCACAATGCCACTGGTGACAAATGATATTGTCAATGCGACCCACGATAATTACTTTTGTATCTATGAGTGCTTATAATTTGATACTTATCTGACTTGAATACAAA
Source organism: Muntiacus reevesi (assembly GCF_963930625.1). NCBI lineage: Eukaryota > Metazoa > Chordata > Mammalia > Artiodactyla > Cervidae > Muntiacus > Muntiacus reevesi. The sequence goes on along the minus strand of NC_089269.1, from coordinate 18,252,986 downwards.
AAACGTCTTTCATATTTTTCAGCCATGGTGGGAAAGGAGCGCAGGTATACAAGTCTGTTGATACCAACTATCTTTTGAAATAATTCAGAATTTATTGACCTCAAGCATTATCCAATTCTCTCTCTATAACCCCAACATTAGCGTTCCTTAGAATTTTAATGAGGTTGCATTATTAAAATGTGGCTTTAAGCTTCTTGTGTTACAGTGTGTTTCCTTGAAAGGCATTAGTACAACAGATTAAGAGGGGCATGTCTTGTAAAGGCAAATCGCTAGCCTTTCATGTCTACTTGGATACTCTGTGCTACAGAGCTGCCTAGATAGTAAAAAACACTGAGTCAAATAAGGCTGTGCATTGCAATCAGAAAGATCAATGGCTTTTGTAACAGATCCCCATTGACAGCCAAAGAATCTCCCTCAATGCTTTTTTATACAAAGCTTTTAAATATCAAAGAAAATTATATCCAAAGGGAAAAATATATCAACCAACAAAAACCTTAACCAATGCTGGCATCTACAATTCTCTGTTATATCAACCATGTATAAAAGTAGTATGCTGTGGTATCAGTCACAAAGAATATGTAAATGCTTAGGAATTTATTGTAATAATAAATAATACTAATATATTTCTTAAGTGTTAAAAAGATTGCCTCAGTATCACTGCCAAAATAAAAGAACAAAACTGAAACAAAAAAGCTTCTAAAATTAATGATTGAAAGTTTTCAAGCATTCTTTAGGTAGTAAATCACAAAAACGTTATGTTATAATTTTCAAAAAGAATTTGAACATTTTTTATATCTCAATGTTCCAAATTGCTTCATCTTATTTCAATGTATTGAAAAAAGTTTATTTTCTTATACTACATTCCTCTGCGGACATATTTTAAATTCTCTAAATCTCCATTGTAAAAGTGAAAAATTCTATAGGTCTGTTGGATCTAGGGCTTTACAAATTAAATATTTTACTCTTACACTTCAGATGTTAATGATTGCTTTTATAGAATGAATATAATGTTTTTATTAACAGATTGAAATTATGTGATTGTTTCAAAGCCTATTACATCATATCACAATTTTATACATCTATAAATTCTTTTAATAGTCAGTTCAACCACCATTAAGATGAAACATACTGTATTTGCTACTTTAAATCAACCTCTAAAAGATACAGCGGGTCATCTCCACCCCTTGAATGCTACTAGCTAGTCTTTATTACTATTACCTGTGCATATGAAAAAAAAGGCTCAATCCCTTAGGCTTTAATTCCATGAGAGAAAAGGGAACACTTGGCTATGTATACATTATCACCGAGTTATATTTATGTAAGTAGCTGTAGAGAGTAAGCTAGAAAGGAACTGTATACTTAGCTGGGAAAAGCAGGGAGGATCTAGTGCAGGAACACACAAGACTACCTGAAACTCTAAACTGATGAGAGCTTGACATTGCCCTGAATGAAGAAGTAGAAAACTAGATTATAGCACGAATTTCTATAGGAGGATTTGTGTAACTTTCGAAAAGTTGCTTAATTTCTCTGTGCCTCCCCCCCCCCATCTAAAAAGTAATGAGTGTCAAATGACATGACAAATAAAGTGCTTTGATTTATTCTATGATCGCACCCAGTTTGGAGAATGTATTTGAAGAAACATACCCTAAAAAAACAGTTCCATTTGAATATAGTCTCTCTCTCTTTTTCTCTGTCTTTTGTGATAAGACTATGTTACAAAGTAATTATCAACATGTTTTCCACTCTACAACATTATCCTCTCCCCCTATGTTTACTGAAAAGCACCCAACGCCCTACAGAGAATTAATGCTGTCCCATTGGGAAGGTTTGATGACAGCCAGAGAAATCTGATAGACTGTGTCAAAGTATAACATTTGAAAGAATACTTGCAAAGCAGTTTTAAAATTTTGTTTATGCATTTACATATGTATCTGTGTATTTTTGTATCACAGAAGAGATAGCAAAACCTGTGTTTCCAGAGAGAGAAAAAGCAGGACAGTTATTGGTCAAGGGACTTTTTTATACTCACACTGCCTAGAGAACACTATATAACTTGGGGAATCCAAGGATTCTGAAAACTTTTGTAGAACGTCCCCTCTGGGACCTGAGAGCAGAGAAGCCTGGAAGAAGCTTCCAGATCTCCTAGAGAGGGAAGTAGTAAAGGATTAAAAGCTACAGTGGAAAAAAAATTTTAAATAAATAAATAAATAAATAAATAAATAAAAGCTACAGTGGTTGCCAAGGGCGAGGAGATAGAGACAGCTCCCATAAGTGTACCACGGTTCTTAAGTGAACTGGGAGAGCATCTGAATTCTTCTCACCACACTCTGTGGGTAGATAAAAGATTTTCCCTGCTGCATCCTAGGAACTGAGTCAGTGAACTTTCTTTTGGCATGGAAGGCTTATAGTCTTGTAGCAGAACTTGGGCATTTGGTAAGAGATGTCCTTTGTGTGTGTGTGTATTCAGTGCTCAGCTGTGTCCACCTCTTTGCAGGCCCATGGACTGTAGCCCACCTGGTTCCTCTGTCCATGGGATTTTCCAGGCAAGAATAAGGGAGTGGGTTGCCATTTCCTCCTGCAGGGGATCTTCTCAACCCAGGGATCAAATCAGCGTCTCTTACATCTCTTTCATTGACAGGCAGATTACCACTGAGCCATTTGAGAAGCCCAATGTCCTTTATACTGGCTATGAAATGAGAATGAAGAAATAATAGCAGATGTCAACATAAGGGATTGGTCTTCCAGGATGATGAAATAAATTTGTGCATCCCAAGGACACTGATGTTCATAGGCCTTGAACAGTTCTCCGTTCCACTCCTCCTGTAACAGAAAACTAACTACAAAAGTCCCCAGAATTGAGAGATCAATTCAGAGAAGGGTATGGGAGAATACAGCTGTATGTCCTGTAAGTAGTTTACCTGTTCTTATGTCTGGCATGTAGTAGGTTCTCAATACAGAGTTCACCTTTATGGATTAGCAATATTATTATTAATTGCACTCAGTAACTAAATATTGGATGCATTTATAAATATTTTACATATTTTAGTTGATTTTATTTTGTTTAAAATGAAGACTTACTGGGAGATATATTACATTTACACACAAATATAGATTTTACTAATTGCCAGGTACTTAACATTAACTTAAAATTTTGAATTAATACTTAGCATGGGTTAAAAAAAAAATACAGGTATTGTAGAAATATGCTGCTTCTATGGGTAATCTACTTAAAAACATGAAAATGAATATTGCTGAGTCTGAAAGTCAGAATTGTTCAGCAATAATGTTGAAATTGTCACCACAAATTAGTTTTATGAAATGAATCATTTATTCTTTGAAAAAAGAGAGTGCCTCTTAAAGATTTTATAATAATTAACCAGTAAATACAGAATAAATGTTGAAATAAACTAGTTATATTTTTTTTTTTCTTACCTAACACAGAGAATTTTTTTCTTACCTAACACAGAGAAACAGCTCTCCTAGATATTGATATATAAGGAGGAGGATGACAAAATGAAAATATGGGCAGAAAATAGATTTGGGGTGCATCAGTCATTTGCCCTTTCTTAAAATACAGACATAACTAAAGTGTCAAGAGTGGGACTGACAGTGATGGTATAGCATCTGACAGCTCAAACACAGCTTGCTTGTCAGTCTGATGCCGCTGAGCCCAAGATGGCAGGATTCCACCATATAAATATGTCTGTTATCTTGAGGTTAGGAGAACTGGTTTTCCCCTTCATGTGAAGGAGCTTGTAATTATAATAAAATATTGGTTGCCATTTAATCTACAACTTCAGGGCCAATACCCAAACCTTCATTTCCCCAATTGTAGAGATTATGTTTGCAATATTATCTCCCTTTGAGTGTACTCAATCAGAATCTGAAACAGAGTGGATAAGGGAGACTATATTTCAGAAGCATTTTTGAGATCTGTCATATTTCCCCTCATTTGCATGGCTGTGTGCTACAAAATTCCATCTTGGATTCTAATTTTCTGGCTCACTCAGATGATTTGCTCTGGGGATGTCAGCACTCAGGACGCTGATGCCAAGTGTTGTTTATGCCTTCCTGTCCTCTAGGGACTCATAAATCCATCCTGCATCCACAAGCTGTCAGAGGAGAAGAAAAGCACTGGTCACTAATCTTGTCATGATCAACTTCCTTCTCAGCACCCTGGTTTTCAGCTTGGCCTGGATCGAAATGAGCTGGTAGTACAAATGTGTACCTTGGTTATCCTTCCTGCCTTTGCCATCAGATCTTTACTCCTGACATTCTTTAAACCATGTTAGACAGCTGTTACAAGAAGTTGAAAATACATCTCTACTAAAGAGCTCTGTGTGCATGTGTTGAGTAGGCTAGTAAACAATTTATTAAATTTTCCTGGGAGTAAGCAGTCCCTCCAGTTGGCTTTTATTTCTCTGAATTTTTCCACTTTACTTATGAGGCTGAATATAAAGGGAAAAGTCCCTGCACAGGAATAGTATGAGACTGAAAATTCTCCAATCAAATGGCCACATTACGTCTGCCACTGACCCCTTGAAGGCCCATGATGGTTCATTTCTTTCAGCAAAGAATACCACCAGTGTGGATGTCATGTTCAATAATCTGGAGTTGCAGCTTTGGTGAAAAAAGTATATGTTTCCCAAACAGTGGATGTTAAACATCAAGACTTTAAGTTATTTTTGATCTTTTCATTCTCAGAATGAATAGGCAGAGACATTCACTTTCTCTTTCTTAACACTTTTTATTAATATACTTGGCTGCTCTTTTTACCCTCAGATAAAATGATTTGTTCTGAACGCTATGGAAATAACAGTTCTTTGTTTACTCAGAGCCAGACTGCATAAACAAACATTTTTCTTAGGAGAATTCTCTACTCTTATCACTAATACAAGATATAAGTTCTTAAAAAGGAAATATTTTATAGGCATCATTTCAACCCAGTTTAGAGCCAGTAGCCAATTTTCCTACCTGCACAATTTCTTGGAACTTGGAAATTCATTGTTGTCAGACTTGCTCTACTCAATTTTGTCCTGATATAAAAAAAAATATATATATTTTTTGTTTTATGACAAATACCCTACATTTTGAGTTTGTAAACTTCTGGTTGATGTATAACCACCATAGGAAAAGGGGCTTAACAAAATTGACCTCATATGACTTTGCCATCAAACTGACCTGAGCTCCAGTCTTACTTCTAATACTTCATAGCTGTATGCTTTGGGGCAAGACATTTAAATTCTGTATCCTTTAATTCATTCTCACACACACACAAAAACCCCCACAAAGTAATAAGAGCACTAATCTTACAAGATGTTAGTAAGAAACAAAGGCATTATTTTTAAAATATCTAGAATAATACCTTATGTATGAATAAGGTTCAAATGTATTAACTCTGCATCTTTTTTATGCCAGTTATCCAGCACCTACACATTTAGGGCAGCCCTGCTCATTAGAAAAAGAAAGTTATAGAGGTAAAATAAACATCTAGAGCATTCTTTATTTAAAGATAAAAAGTATATCATTTCGTGGAGAAGAATAAAGCTATTTAAGTTATATGTACCTATTAATTACTACATTTCTTTTTTCAGAGATTTTAATAGGTCTCCTTTGCATTGGCTGACAGTGCTACCTCCTTTGTCTCTTTTAACTGTGGTACATTTGAGATCCTACCCGTAGCTTCAATCAGAAATGAGTCCAGAGTCGTTTTCCATATTTTCTATGCCCTAGACTGGCTCAGCAGTATTTTCTTCTTATTCCTTTAAATTGATATTATTACTCAGTAAGATCTATGATTAATTTTTAAACATATCATCCAGTCAATGACATACCTTAGAAATAATTTTCTTTCTATGAACTATGAACAATGGTTTTAGTTGTATCTTTCTTAAAGTTCATTGTATTCCTTCAGATGACTTACTTTGGATAAATCAGGGATAGTTTGTCAGTTTCTATTCTGGTCTGCCAACAAAATAGCAGATCCTTTGTAGATACAAAATTCTAAATTGGTTTGCATGTATATATCCTTTCCTACCTTTCATCCCTAGTTGAAGGTACTCCAACACAAGAGATCAAAGAGAGGATCAAGAGTAATAAATGTTTCTAATTCTTGCTGAATTCATACTCTTCACAAAGAGGTTTTGCTTCAGCTTCTTACTTAGTTTGACCATAGGCTTGAAAGGATCACTTAGAGACAATAAGTCTTCAGGGAATATTCTGAAAGCAATGTAAAGTTTCAGACCTCATGGAAGTGCAAATTAGAATTCTATTGCAGTGGTTTCTAGTTGGCCTCCACCTGAAGTTTTGGAGTCTCTCTTTCCCTAAGTTCTCTTCCTCATGGGAAGCCAGCCTAAACTTGCACGATAGTTTCAAGAATAGATTTCTCTCTAAACTTGTACCAAAAAAATGATCTGAATATAGATATTTCTGGAAAGAGAGTTTCCAGGGCTTTTCTCACAAATGAATTTAAAGAAGACTAAAGATTCTCTCCCAGCAGTAAGTAACCCTATCAATTCCCAAGTACTAGTATTTGTGTCTGTGAATTCCTGGATGTGCCGTTTTCAGTAAAAAAAAAAAAAAAAAAAAATGTAACCCGTATTGTAGCCCTCTGAAGAAAGTACTAAATATCTGGCATATTCTTACTGTGTTCCTCATTGGTACTTTCTTATTGACCTTTTGTTTCCCCTCTGATTTAGAATCAGTTAATCTGTTACTCCTGGGAGGTATGAATTTCCATATTCTGGTTGATTTATATGGATTTCCTGTAAACTGAAGACTGCAGGATGAAATCAATCATCATGACGCCCAGAGCAGTGGCCAGCGATAGGACATGAGAAACACCTGATGTCTTCCATTCTTATTAGGGCTGAAATGAGAGACACTATTTTCGTGATGCTTCCTGGGCTGGGGAGACTATTTGGAGAACCTGACACGGTTAAGAGATGAATAGAGACATCCCATTTTATACTGTTAGCTTGTGTTTTATGTTGGTGATAAAAGAGGAACTAAAGGTTTTATCTGACTTTTTAGGAGCTGTTGAGTTTACACAACTTCTGTGGTTAGGGACATAATATTCCAAAATCTAAGAAACTGATGCCTTAACTCAGTTTTAGATAACACATCAGCAAAAATGTAATAGTTCTGAGTTACATTCACTTATTTGAAAGAGTGTTGTTAGGATGTTTGCTTTCATTTGTTTTATTATGTGATTAACAAATCATTTTCAAAAATACACAAATACCCCTTATTAAGACAAGACTCCTTTTAATAAAGGACAAAACTGCACTCTGACAGCACATCTCATGTTAAAGTTTTATGATCAACTTGCTACATAACAAAGAATGAATCCTGGGAAAGTCGCGGCTGGAGGTTTTTCTTTGCAGTTGAACTTTATTTCAGTTCTTTTAATGTCCACATTTCCATTTGTCATGAAAATTTAAAATTAAGCCTCTCCAATGTGCACACTTTAATTTAATACAAGGAATGTAATTTATTATTTGGCACAGATTTACTGTTGTAAAAAGCTCCCACTGATGTCATGGTGAATTCTGTGCATGAAATGAGTGCAAACAAATGATTCATTTTTCATGCATATTAACAATCAATGTTACATTCTCCTCAAACAGCAGTGTAATGTTCTTTACCAAAATGCTCAAATGTTCTTAGTTTATATTTCTTTCACTAAAGCTATCAGGTAGAAAAAAAGTTGTGTAGGAATGGAGGATATTGCCACAAAAAAGTGATACAAGATAGAAAGGTTCCAAGTTAATTTGATTGCAAAGGATCAATCAGCTCCAATGACCAAATAGTGATAAGATAACCGTGTAGGTAGGGTTACCTTATAGCCTATGATGCAATTCAGTAGGTGAATTGCTGTTCTGTCTCTCTTGCTGCTGCTAAGTCGCTTCATTGTTGGGATATTATGAAAGAACTCTTGTTTCCACGTATAACTGCCTTATAGAAATAGAGGCGTTTCTTTATGAGTCAGTTCTTGTTTTACTCAACAAATATTCATTGAACAGCTATTATGTACTGGAACTATGCTAGGTATTTGAGGTACAGCAATAAACATGATTGACAATGTCATTAATATGTCATGGAGCTTATAGTCTAGTAAGAAATTCTGGCAGTAAATCAGGGAAAAAGTGAAAAATTATAGATTAATGGATAGATCAGACTGTTGTAGGAGGAGGTAAAATTTAATATTTAACTCTCCACTAAAAGTTAACTCCAGCCCAAATAGTTAGCTAAGAATCCAAGTAGGACTTTTAGTCGGCTTTTTTCTTTTTCATTTTCTGTCCATTGTTATCCATAGCATTTCTGTTCAACTCTGGCTCCTCTATTTGAAATTCATTTACAGTGGCTCAGACGGTAAAGCACCTGTCTGCAATGCTGGAGACCTGGGTTCGATCCCTGAGTCGGGAAGATCCCCTGGAGAAGGAAATGGCAACCCACTCCAGTACTCTTGCCTGGAAAATCCCATGGACAGAGGAGCCTGGTAGGGTATAGTCCATGGGATCGCAAAGAGTCGGACACGACTGAGCGACTTTACTTCATTTACTATGACGTTTTTGATGAAAGCAATTAAGGAGAAAAATAAATATCATATATTAACACATATATATGAAATCTAGAAAAATGGTATTGATGAGCCTATTTGCAGGGCAGCAATGGAGACACATACATAGAGAACAGACTTGTAGACACAGGAAAGGAGAGGGTGGAACAAATTGAAAGCATGGAAACACATAAATGTCCATCTGTAAAATAGTCAGAGGAAATTTGATGTATGATGCAGGGAACTCAGGTGCTCTGTGACAACCTAGAGGGGTGGGATGGGGTGGGAGATGGGACAGAAGTTCAAGAGGGAGGGGACATCTGTATACCTATGGCTGATTCATGTTGATGTATGGCAGAAACCAACACAGTATTATAAAGCAATTGTCCCCTAATCGTTGCTGTTGTTTAGTCACTAACTCACGTCCCAATGTTTGCGACCCCATAGAACACAACACGCCAGGCTTTCCTGTGCTTTACTATCTCAGAGCGTGTGCTCAAACTCAACTCCATTGAGTCAGCAATGCTATCCAACATCTCATGTCGTCCCCTTCTCCCCCCGGCCTCAATCTTTCCCAGCATCAGAGTCTTTTCCAATAAGTCTGCTCTTCCCTTCAGGTGGCCAAAGTGTTGGAACTTCAGCTTCAGCTTCAGCATCAGTCCTTCCAATGAATGTTCAGGGTTGACTTCCTTTACGATTGACTGGTTTGATCTCCTGCTGTCCAAGGGACTCTAAGAGTCTTCCTCAGCACCAAAATTCAAAAGCATCAATTCTTCAGCACTCAGCCTTCTTTATGGTCCAACTCTCACATCTGTACATGACTACTGGAAAAACCATAGCTTTGATTATATGGACATTTGTCAGCAAGGTCATGTCTCTGCTTTTTAATAGGCTGTCTAGGTTTGTTATAGCTTTCCTTTCAAGGGGCAAACTTTCTTTACTTTCTTGGCTGCAATCACTGTCCACAGTGATTCTGGAACCCACGAAAATGAATTCTGTCACTGCTTCAACTTTTTCCCTTGCTATTTGCCATGAACTGATAGGTTGAGTTGCCATGATCTTAGGTTTTTGAATGTTGAGTTTTAAGCCAGCTTTTTCACTCTCTTTCACCCTCATCCAGTCACACTTTAGTTCCTCTTCAATATCTGCCATTAGGATGGTATCATCTGCATATCTGAGGTTGTTGATATTTCTCCTGACAATTTTGGTTCCAGCTTGTTATTTATCCAGGCCCATATTTTGCATGATGTACTCTGCATATAAGATAAAGTAGCAGGGTGACAATATACAATCTTGACATACTCCTTTCAGAATTTTGAACCAGTCCATTCTTCCATGTCTGGTTCGAACTGTTGCTTCTTGACCTGCACACAGGTTTCTCAGAGGACAGGTAAGGTGGTCTCATATTCCCATCTCTTTAAGAATTTTCCATAGTTTGTTGTGATCCAAACAACCAAAGGCTTTAGTGTAGTGAAAGAAGCAGAAATAGATTTTTAAAAATTCCCTTACTTTCTCTATTATCCAAAAAAATGCTGACAATTTGATCTCTGGTTCCTCTGCCTTTTCTAAATCCAGTTTGTACATCTGGAAGTTTTCCATTCACATGCTGATAAAACCTAGCTTGAAGGATTCTGAGCATTACCTTGCTAGTGTGTGAAAAGAATACAGTTGTACAATAGTTTGATCATTATTTGGCATTGCCCTTCTTTGGAATTGGAATGAAATCTGACCTTTTTCCACTCTTGTGGCCACTGCTGAGTTTTCCAAATTTACTGACATATTGAGTGCAACAATTTAGCAGCAGCATCTTTTAGGATTTGAAATAGCTCAGCTGCAATTCCTTCACCTCCATTAGCTTTGTAGTAATGTTTCCTAAAGCCCACTTGACTTCACACTCCAGAATATCTGGCTCGAGGTGAGTGATCACACCATCATGGTTATCTGGGTCATCAAGATCTTTTTTATATAGTTCTTCTGTATATTCTTGCTATCTCTTCTTAATCTCTTCTATTTTTGTTGGCTCTTTGCCATTTCTGTGCTTTATCATGACCGTCTTTGCATAAAATGTTCTCTTTATATCACCAATCCTCCAATTAAAAGTTTTAAAAATACTGATTTTCTTTTATTTCAGTATTGCTTGATAAGTAAGACAGTCTGACAGAAGGATAAACTAGATTATAAGTACATTCACTTCACTAATTTGCAATTTTTGTTGATAGGAGCAAAAATTTCAAGTTATGCAATATAAAAACTATAAATTCAAATGTACCTCATTATATAAGCCAGAAAAATGCAATAGAAAAAAAATTAAGTGCTAAGTTTTCATTGTGAGAAAATGAAAAGTCAAAATAATATAGTACTTTAAAGGAGTACAGATTAGCAATTATTTTAGAACAACTTTGTAAAAACCTGCCCAAATATAGGCTTCCTAGGTGACTTAGTGGTAAAGAATTTGCCTGCCAAGCAGGAGAATGATCCTTGGTTTTGATCCCTGGGTTTGATCCCTGGGTCGGAAGGATCCCCTGGAGAAGGAAATGGCAACTCACTCCACTATTCTTTCCTGAGAAAATCCATGGACAGAGGAGCCTGGTGGGCTATGGTTCATGAAGTGCAGAGAGTTGAACATGACTGGGTAACTTAGCAGCAGCAGTCTAACATAAAATGATATTTCCACTCAGTGGTACAAATATACATCTTCCCAGCTGTTGCAAGTTGGATTCTCTTGAAAAAATTTTCTGAGATTAAAAATTAGACACTGTGATGACATAGATGGCTGTGGTGGGGTGTGGAAGAGAGGTCCAAGAAGGAGGGGATATTTGTATTTCTGTGTGTGTATATATATGTATATTTATATAATATATAATTTATAAATATGTAATAGGATCCGTTGTACAGAAGAAATTAATACAGCATTTCAAAGTGATTATACTCCAATAAAAAATAAGTTTTATCAGGGAGAGCTCTTAAGTTTAATTCCTTTGGGAGTAAGAGAAACAGAATGGGTAGAGCGTGAAATTGAGCAGCGGTGCTATCTTACGGGAGGTGTCATTCAATCCAGATAAACCTGTGGTAGCCCTTCATCTTTATCCTGAATTGGAATAAGAAAGCCATATCTTCAAAGCTCTGCAGTCATCATCAGATGTGTAATCTCCCAGAAAGAAGATATGACTTCAAGCAAGGCGCTGGTCTGCAGCAGAGGCAATCTTAAAATAAGGCTGGTAGATGAGGGCTAGCTATGTACAGACAATTCTTCTAGCAGCATCATTCTTAAAGTGGGATCTGGGAGACATCTGCCCCTAACCACCTGAAACTGCTTCTTTTGTAAACTCAAGGAGCAGTGAGTCCAGAGCTCTGGTAAGCCTCTCCCACTGGAGAAATTTAGATGAAGAGAATTAGTGAGAAAAACTACAGACACTACTGCTCCAAATGGTCATGGGAGCCACAAATGTTACTTCTATTTTCCTTCCCTACTATCCATTCTGTTTATTCCCTTCAACATCAACTACCGTATCTGCTGGCCCCGTGGGCCTGATGCATTCTTCCTGTTTATTGGAGTGTAATTGCTTTACAATGTTGTTAGTTTCTGCTGAAGCTTGAGCCCTTAGTCATCACGTCTTCCTGGGGGGGTAGGGCGTTGCACTTGTACATTCGCTATCAAAATATGACAAAGCAGTCTCGAGAGACCCAACTAGAGCACCTGAATTTTATTTTCTGCCCTCACTGAGTAACAACAGACCCCCTGTATACTCCTGATAATCAGATTCAGTTAATTTTGACAAAATGATGATTCTTCTTCTTGCCTCTCTTTCCCCCTCTAACCCTACTCCTTAATCACGCACCCTCAGATTACCATCTCAGGCATGAATGCTGAGTATGTCCTTCAGCTCCTAGGGAGATATTGCCCATTTCCTCCCTTATCTGGACCCGTGTGTCTCCACCTGGATTATGTCCTGACTTACTCCTAGTGGCCAAGAGGGGAACTGGAGAGAGATGTTGAGGATGTGGTATATGTTACAAGGGAAGCCACTCCATCATCTTCAAGTAAAGGAGGACTGCTAGCCCTAAACTGGGGTTGAGCCTTTTCTCCAGCTCTGAGGGTTCAGGGGAATTTGTGTGTTCAAAGTTTATAGGTCCCATTAAAACAAATGTCCCCACCCCATATGTCAAGGTCAAATTCTTTCCTAACCAAGGCCCCAGCCTTAGCACAGCAAACCTGATTAGGTTGAGAATTAAACCATTTTTGAAGCTCTGGTACTCATATGAATAGGTCCTGGACCTAATCCCCAGTTTTCTCTGACTCTAGCTGCAGGAAGTGAAAAATCTCTTTATGGGTTAAAAATCCCCCTAGTGTTAACACTTGGTTTTCAGTTGTCAATTAATCAATTACTTTGAACCTCTCTTTTTCTTTCCCTAAAGTAATAACATTTAGTATATGCACAAAATTACAGGTTCTTTTAGCCACATTTTACTCTACATCTCTCACAGACCTGACACGTCAAACCAGCTAGTACAATCCCTCCCCACAGTGTACCACCTGAGGCAAACATTTTAACAATTACAACGTTGTACCTGGGTCTATCTATATTCCACCTCCTGCCAGTGATGAGGTCATCGCCAGCCAAAAGCAGGTAATTCAGTTCCAAAAGCCTATCTCTATTCCACCATGTGATTACTAACACCATTTGTGCCTGTGGGCTTTCCAAGAAACAGATTTCGTGATGGAAATTTCCATGCAGGGGATTTGCTAGGGAAAGGGAGAAGGGATGGTCAGAGGAAGAAGTTGGAATCTGATACAGTCTCAATGAAAACCTCTCAGTCTTAATGGAAGATTCAGCTGGGATAACTCTTCAGAGCTCTCCACAGTTGGGGGGAAATGGGTCGTGTCAATGACTGATCTCCCACACTGATCAGTCACTGAATACAGGGCATCTTACATGGGAATGTACCTCAAACAACATGGCTGTCTATAGTCATGGCAGTTCTCAAAGAAGGATGCTCTAGCCAAAGGCTAGAGACAGCAAGTACAGAATAAAGTATCAGTTCTCTATGAGAGAACAGGGATGATGTCATTAATATCACAGTGTTCACCAAACTAGTATGTAACATTGTTACTCATTTTCAACGTCAAAAGAAAAATAGAAAGACTTCCAACATATATTAAAAAGAAGATATTCATGCCAAATATCTTCTTCCTGCTCTCTAAATTGACTTGGTTCCTGGTTTAAGTTAGGCAGGCAAAAGTCAAAGAGAGATAAAACAGTAAATACCACTAATTCCCTCCCTTGAGAGCAAATTACTGATCTTAAGGTGGTCAGTTTTAATGATTCTATTTCTAGAAAGAAGTGACTTCTCCCTGCTTCTTACATTTGAAGCGGTGTTAGTACCTGCTGCTAGACTTCTCTTCTTGTACAGTGTTCAAGAAAAGTGTACACACTGCTCCCACCTTTGTATCAAGCCCATCTATAAATAAACCCTTCTCTGGTTGTCATTAGGAAAACTTGAGTCAGTTGAGTGTACACTGTTTTTTGTTTTTTGTTTATTTTTTTACACTGTTTCTTAATGAGAACCCTGACTTATGCAAACAACTTTCCTAATATTATCAGTAGTCTGTAAACTCCCTTAGGGCTACATCTGTGTCTGATTTGTCTTTGAGTCTCTGAGATGCTCCATGTCTTCTATAGGTATGCAGTAACTGTGTCAATGAGACAGTTTCTTTTTTTTTTCCACACATATACATAGGATTTTTATTTATGTCAATACTAATATTATTTGAGGTTCTAATCACCTCTTATTTTGCCAAGGTTGGGAGTGTATCTTAAATGTGGCAACATTTATTACATATTTTCATTGTAAACAAGATATTGGCTTACTCAGATGCTCAGGAAATGGCAAACCACTCCAATACTCTTGCCTGGAAAACTCCATGAATGGAGGAGCCTGGTAGGCTGTACAGTCCATGGGGCTGCAAAGGGTCGGACACAACTGAACTACTTCACTTTCACTTTCAGATTCTCAGTTCCTTAGGCCGTGAGAAGTTAGAGTTACTCAAGATAGTGCACTATTTGTATCACCTGATAGAAGTTGTCTGTTTTCTCAGGATCTTGTTTCTTCATCTCTGCAATATGTGAATGAAAAAAAAAGTATCACTGAATTCCTTGTAGTTCTAATTTTTGTTGTTGTTGTTTTTCTCTGATGTAAAGTTGTAAAATGGGCATGTTGCTTGGAATTTCTATTTTGTATTCTTTTTAACTTCTGAGTCATTGAATTTTTCACAGATAATGTCCTAGGCTATTGATTATCAATTCCTACCTTTTAGTGGATGGAAAAATTGAAAAATAGACAATGGCATTGAGGTTTTGGCTAAGACAACAATGTGCAGTTCATAAATACTGCATTTGTGCTCTGGTGAAGTGGCCATTGCTCAAAGTTAATGGTTCTGGCAGCCTTGGATGGCCCAATGTTGATTGACTGACACAAAGGTCAACTGCTTAATTTATGAGCTGTCCTTCTAGAATAAAGACACCGATGCTGACCTGCTGGCAGGAGGGGCTGCCATTGAGACTGTTGATACAGTAGTGATGATAGTTTAAAAAGAATCTATTCACCTTCTTTTGATCCCTGCCTCTTGTGATCAATGGCACTTAAGCCAGGTCAAGATAAGGAACAGACACTTATGTGGCTATAGAACAAATTAAGACCAAGTTGCTACAAAGCATTATTAACTTCATCTGCATTCTATTCTAACAAACTGAACTAGCCAGACATAAACAATTACTAACTACTACCCAGACTACAGACAAGTTCAGGATGCATTCTCTATTCGTTCTAAACTGCTCAAAAAAGAATTCAGTCACTCCATAAATCAAAGTTATTTAAAAATTCCAGTTCAGCAGTAGATTTTTTTTTTCAAGTCACAAATTCTCCCCTATACTGTTTGTCTCCCCTATTTGGATATACTCATTGAAATGATGATGGCAATTTACAAAACTTGGTAATTTGGGATGGGTGAAAGTTGAATTTCTCAACAACATGAACATGCTGTTTAATTTATGCATGCTTAGTCATTCAGTTGTGTCCAACTCTTTGTGATCCTTTGGATGGTAACCCGCCAGGCTCCTGTGTCCATGAGATTGTTTTCAGGCAAGAATACTGGAGTTGGTTGCCCTTTCCTCCTCCAGGGATCTTCCTGACCCAGGGATTGAACCTGCATCTGCTGGGTCTCCTACACTGCAGGTGGATTCTTTACATGCTGAGCCACAGGGGAAGCCCAAATTGTTTTTTTCTTAATCTAGTCAGTAATTATATTTGGGTCTGGATAATTCTTTGTCACAGATAGGTTGCACTGTGCATTGTAGAATATTTATCAACATCACTGGTTTCTACCTACTGGATGACAATAGCAATACCCCGTATTTGTGACAACAAAAAATTGCTTCTAAACATTGCCAACTATCTTTTGGAATAAAATTAACCCCAGACTGGAAACAACTAGTTTAATTCATAAATATTTTTTTAAAAAATTGGCCAAGTAATGAGCATTGGGAACTCTACAATGAACAGAATGTTGTCCTCTACTCCAAGGATTTTATAATATACTCAAAAAAGAAATACAAGTAAATACTACTATTAAGGTATATGGAAGGTGTTGTGTTTGTGTGTGTTTAACTTCTATGCTTTTTAAAATGTTTCATTCAGTAATAATATATTTGACAATGACTTTGTCATTAATTGATTAGACCACAACCACACACCCTTGCTTGAAGGAAAATGGAGAAGCTAGAAATGTCAGGAAGAGGTGATGAATAGATCAAGTGAAGGTGAAGAATAGGTCAAGATGAAAATAGGATTAAGTGGCCCAAACTTTGACATTCTATTGCAGAATTAAAAAAAAATAAAGAGTTAAATCTGAAGATGAAAGGCATCAGTTGACACTGCTAGGCATCAATCATACTTTTTAAAGAGATCTATTAAGAAAATCTTATGTCCTTTAAAAAAAATAAATGTCCTCATGTCCTCAATGGACACGAGTTTGAGTAAACTCCGGGAGCTGGTGATGGACAGGGAGGCCTGGCGCGCTGCAGTCCCTGGGGTCACAAAGAGCCAGACACAACTGAGCGACTGAACTGACTGATCAAGAAAATCTTGGAGATCTTTGAATTGAAGGGTTTACAAGCATAACATTTATACATGCGTTACCATTAAACAACCCTGGGCACTAAGATCCGGCGACACAGTCTGTTCATGTCGATGCACTGACCTGCAGGCACAGCACAGACGTTGCTAGGTGATGCTTCTTGTTGCAATTTCAGATTCCAAAGGAAACATCAAGGTGCAGCAATGCTTCTCTGAAACTCAGAGAAATTAGAAGGAAAACTCCAGCCAGGAGACAACATGCTATGCCAGTGTTGTGGAGTGAGTTGCCATTTCCTTCTCCAGGAGATCTTCCCTGACCCGGGGATTGAACCCGGGTCTCTTGCATCGTAGGCAGATGCTTTGCCATCTGATCCACCAGGGAAGTCTACCAAGCAGATAGAAAGGTACAAAAGTGTTTTATATAAAAAGCAATAGAAAACATGCAATGGCTTAGTGAGCTCTTCAAAACAAATCTGTTAACAGAACATACAGTTCTCAGTTGTGACAGTCAAATTGAATTAGGACTTATTATCTGGGAAGAAGTATTATTTAACCATTTTAGGACATGTCCAGGAGAAATGCAAACACAGTCAATTCACCAACATGCAGAAAGACCTATTGCAGGTCCCCTATGTGAGGAATCAGCAGAATAAGGCAACAGCAGTTCTGAATTTTGAATGGTACTGTGAGAAGTCCAGGAGAGCGTTAGGTACTGCTAGCCTAGAAATCCACATTTCCAGTAGCAATTGGACACTCAAAGCAAATACTGAGCATAAATATTCTGAAGACTGCAGAAACATGTGCTTTCTATAAAATTTAATTATATAACTTTAATAAAGACTACCCAGGTGGCTTAAAAAAGGCATCTCATAGAACAATGCAATTTTTTCTTTTGTAGAACAGCAAAAATTATTAAAATCTAAGCACAGTTCTGAATATATGGCTAAAATTTATAGTGAATTTTAGATAGTAAAATGTGAACCAATGTTGACATTGAGATTAGATTAATTATTAACCTCTGTTAATTAACATCTGCCAAAATTAGCATCTGTTTTGGGATCAGTTGTGATTCAAGAGAGCAAAGGTCCAGGAGATTGTAAGCAAAAAATCATTTTTTCCTCCTTTTTTCTAAGGTGAGAGTGAAGGGACACTGTGTAAGCTCAAACCAGAAACAAGTTGACTTGTGCATTTGGCCAAACTATTTTGCAGATAGAGGCAAATTCAGCTTTGGACTGTCCACAACCAAGAGTACTGAGGGCCCAAAATGGAAAGGCAAAATAAAAACTGGCTAATTTATTGTCTCAGTGTATTCCAACAAACATACTTTGTAATACTTGCAAAGATCTATGTGAAATGATTCAAGTATGAATTAGAATTCCTCCTTTCATGTTGTTCACTAGTTAGTAGGGGACGATTAATGCAGAAGCAATAAACTAAAACAGGCTTAATTAAAATGCTGTTAACTTAAATACAAATATAGTAATTTTAAAAAGCCTAGAACAGTGAGGAAAGAGAATGGGAATAAAAAAGGGGAGAAGTTTTTTCTTAGCTCTAGCAAGCCTTAGAGAATGGTTATTTAGTCCATATTCATCATGTGAATTAAAGTCATTCCTATTTATTTGTTGCTTATTCTATATTCTTATAGATTTTGACAGCACCCTGCAAGGTTCTTATCGATTGTATGAGAGCTGTTTTAGGAAGGGTCAGTTTCTCTTTTCTCTACCAGTTATTTAGACTTAGCCTAAGGTTTCCTTTGAAGTTGTCGATGTTTCAGTCAGCATCTCAGAAGTATGAGATAATATCTCAAATTATCCCAGATATTTATATTTATGAAAGTATCATTTTATTTGAAAGGCAGCATTTATAAGTATTTTTAAAATATATTACACCAAGAAGCCGAAAACTTAATATTTTTCAAGCATAATGTGCCATTGATCAATAAAATATAAACACATAAGGTATAGCTTTTCTACTGTATGTTTCCACTCATATAAATTGCATTTAAATGTCTATATATGTGTGTAGTGAACTATGAGTGTGTGTGTTTAAAGATGTCCATGTTGTAGGCTTATGGTGATGGAAATAAATTATGAAAATTGAAAGTGAAAAGTGAAAGTGTTAATCACTCCATCATATTATACTCTTTCCAACCCCACGGACTGTAGCCTGCCAGCCTCCTCTGTCCAAGAGATTATCCAGGCAAAAATATTGGAGTGGGTAGCCATGCCTTCTCCAGTGGATCTTCCTGACGCAGGGATTAAACCTGGTTCTCCTGCATTGCAGGCAGATTCTTTTTTTTTTTTTTTTTAATTAGCTGGAGGCTAATTACTTCACAACATTTCAGTGGGTTTTGTCATACATTGACATGAATCAGCCGTAGAGTTACACGCATTCCCCATCCCTATCCCCCCTCCACCTCCCACTCATTCTCTCCCAATCTTGACTCTCTGTTTTCTACCTCAGAACACCTCTATTTCCTCCTTTCCCCTTCTCTTCCCAATCCAATGCAGGGAGATTCTTTACTATCTGAGCCACCAGGACTTCCATTATACTTTATTTAAATCTGAAACTATTTAAGTAATAGAATGCACTTATAGTATTTATAACATGTTTATGCTATTAAATGTTATTTTGGCCTTCCCTGATGACTCAGTGATAGAGAATCTGTCTGCTGATGTAGGAGATAAGGGTTCGATCCCCGAGTCAGGAATATCCCCTGAAGAAGGAAATGGCAACTCACTCCAGTATTCTTGCCTGGGAAATTCAATGGACAGAGGAGCTTGGAAGGCTAGAGTTCAGGGGGTCACAAAGATTTGGATATGACTTAGCAACTAAACAACAACAACATATGCTATTTTAATAATAACTTTTGTCTTCTGCACTTGAATTGCATAGTTTTCAAAATAGGTGCTTAGAAAAATTAAGCTAACCATTTATTTAACTATATTAGCAGTTATTCAAATGATTTATCTAGATTTTTAAAAAAAGATTAAAGTACTGATTATTCTTAAACTGATTATTCTTAAAAATGCAATTATATTTTCTCAAAGGTAATTTAGAAATAAATCCTTGTCAGGAAATACATAACAAGAACTTTATCAGTTTGAGAATTAAAATTCCAGGAAAGTGTTTCATATTTTTGACATTAACACAGTTCAAGAAAAATAGTTCCATGTCATTGAAACCAGCGTTACATGGAAAGATGATATTATAGAATCAAATCAAGAAAAAGAATTCTGAGAATATCTTGTAGTTTAGAATAAATAGCAGCCTCAAGGGAAAATAAAACAGTGAGGTGCATAATAGCAGATTTTTACACATGATTAAGTTATTTATTTATAAAATTATATTGTTCGTGTCCTGCCTCTCTACATGAGGGTATAATGTACTCTTTGTAATTATAAGTTATCCATGCCAGTTTTAAAAAGTGTAGTAAGAATATTAAAGTATTTGGCCATATAATTAAGAGACTACATTCCAACCATGATCACTAACAAATGAGATTGGTATTAAATTTACCTCAGAAAGACCAGCTTTCCTAAGAGGGCTATAAAAAGATTGGCATCCTTGTTGAAAGATTGTAACTTTTTTCCCCCATTTCATTTACTAAAGTGAAACCTTTATAACACCCTCAACTGTGGCAGTTTAGCTAACTAGACTGCCCATTGTACAGTTACAAAGTGAAATATTAACAAAGCTGATTGGGTCTAGACCAAACCCCATTTATAAAAATCAATTCTAGCTCAGGAAAATATGTATGCTATATTTTATTACCATAAAAACTGATGTTAGAAAATACTAATCATGTACCCAAGGAACAATTTATAAAAACCGCAGCTTAAACAATGGTGTCATTACAATAATCATCCATAAACAAAGGAAACATAAATGATGCACAGTCCCTTCAAATACCCTGAAAGTAGAATTATATAGTAGAAATAACATTGTATTCATGTTATTTTAATTTATTTTATGCTATTCAAGAAAATAGATACACCTCAGCAGGTGCTGAATAATGAGCAGAAAAATGAACATTTCTATTACATGCACCTGGATATTCACAGCTTAGATAACAATAACCCAAAGAAATACAATTACAACAGATTGCAAGATTCTACCAACTCTTCTCTGGAACATTTCACTCTTTCATGTTCTGTCTTTTCAAATTAAGCAGAAATCTTCTCTAGTTTTTATAATG
The DNA here is from genome assembly GCF_963930625.1 of Muntiacus reevesi. NCBI lineage: Eukaryota > Metazoa > Chordata > Mammalia > Artiodactyla > Cervidae > Muntiacus > Muntiacus reevesi. Next base: position 18,232,095 of record NC_089269.1, on the reverse strand, counting down.
CGATTTATTATTGAATATGCATGTGGATATAAACAGTATTTTAAAGGTTTCATCTGGTTATAATTCTTTATTAGGTTACTAAGCAGACATTACAAAGAGAATTCTACCTTATTTGAGTGCTTATTGTCGAGTCTTTAAAGATACCAAATCACTTTGGCCTAACAAAATAAATTTTTCTTAAAACCTTGGCCAAACAAATGCCTAGAAGGTAAGAATATACCTTTATTTAGCAGTTTTATACATGAAAGTAAATGACTATATAGCTTGCCCATTTTCACAAACAGCACGGAATCTATCTAGAATTTTAACTGAGTAGAATAAGGTGGATATTATTCTTAATCACTATGTTTTATGCTATAAATGTATTCTAGCAGATGTCTTTTTCTCAAAGGTAACAGGTCATTAAAAATCTTGATGATATTCCCCAATATTAAGTATAAAATTAGATTCACTCTTTTTTTTTTTTTTTTTTTTTATGAATGTTGATTTTCTTATCTGGACAAAATGGGTAAAGAAGATCTCAGACAATCTTCTAGGGTGTTAAAATAACTGAAGAAGACCATATGCTACCAACAAAATGTAACAAGTCATGAAGTGACAGTCTCTATATTCAAGAGCTCAGTTCAGTTGCTCAGTCAGCTCCGACTCTTTGCAATCCCATGGACTGTAGCACTCCAGGCTTCCCTGACCATCACCAACTCCTGGAGCTTGCTCAAACTCATGTCCCTCAAGTTGGTGATCCGTCCAATGGTCTTATCCTCTGTCACCCCCTTCTCGTCCTGCCTTCAAACTTTCCCAGATTCAGGGTCCTTTCTAATGAGTCAGTTCTTTGCACCAAGTGGACAAAGTACTGGAGCTTCAGCATCAGTGCTTCCAATGAATATTCAGGGTTGATTTCTTCTAGGATTGACTGGCTTGATCTGGCAGGCCAAGGGACTCTCAAGAGTCTTCTCCAATACCACAGTTCAAAAGCATCAATTCTTCAGTGCTCAGCTTATTTTATGGTCCGACTCTCACATCTATAAATGAGTACTGGAAAAATCATAGCTTTGACTAGACAGACTTGTTAGGTAGTTAGAATAGGAAAAAGGAGTCCAAAATGGCAGTGGCTAAATGACAAAGAAGGGAAAAGCCCGTGAAAATAGAATAAAGGAAGGTCCGAGGATAGAGTGAGGACCTCAAGTAAAACAAACAGTACTCCTGACTAGCCCAATTTACACAGGGCAGGTCCAGGGGGAGGAAGAAAAACATAGAAAAAGAGGAGCCAAAATTGGGCCGGGGTCTCTCTTCCCTTCGCATCTTTTGGGTTGGCATGCCCTCATGCCTTGATGTATTTTCCTTTACTTTCTAAATAAAACTGAGCTGTAACACAGTGCTGTAACACTGGTCCATCCGAGAGCAGTACCACTGATAGATCTGAGGCTGTAACATGGGTCCGTCACTTCAAATTTTTGTTGCAATGAGACAAAACCAAGGAAATTACAAACTCCCCCAACAGATTTTGTTCGCAAAGTGATGTCTCTGCTTCTTAATATGTTGTCTATGTTTGTCACAGCTTTTCTTTAAAAGAACAATTTTCTTTTAATTTCATGGTTGCAGTCACCATCTTCAGTAATTTTGGAGACCAAGAAAATAAAATCTATCACTGTTTCCATTGTTTCCCCATCTATTTACCATGGAGTGATGGGACCAAATGCCATGACCTTAGTTTCTTGACTGCTGAGTTTTAAGCCAGCTTTTTCACTCTCCTCTTTCACCCTCATCAAGAGACTCTTTAGCTTATCTTTGCTTGCTGCCATAAGGGAGGTTTCATCTGCATATCTGAGGTTATTGATATTTCTGCCAGCAATCTCGTTTCCAGCTTGTGCTTTATCCAGCCCAGCATTTCACATGATGTACTCTGCATATAAGTTATATAAGCAAGCTGACAATATATAGAAAGACATACTCCTTTCACAATTTTGAACCAGTCTTTTGTTTGCTGTCCAGTTCTAACAATTGCTTCATGACCTGCATACAGGTTTCTTAGGAGGCAAGTAAGGTATGATATTCCCATCTCTTTAAAATTTTTCCACAGTTTTTTGTGATCCACACACTCAAAGGCTTTGGCATAGTCAATGAAGCAGAAGTAGATGATTTTTCTAGAACTCTCTTGCCTTTTCTATGATCCAGTGGAAGTTGGCAATTTGATCTCTAGTTCCTCTGCCTTTTCTGAATCCAGCTTGTATATCTGGAAGTTCTCAGGTCATATACTGTTGAAGCCTAGCTGGAGAATTTTGAGCATCACTTTGCTACTGGGTGAGATGAGTGCAATTGTGAGGTAGTTTGAACATATTTGGCATTACCTTTCTTTGGTACTGGAGTAAAATTGACCTCTTAGAGTCCTGTGGTTACTGCTGAGTTTTCCAACTTTGCTGGCATACTAAATGCAGCACTTTAACAGCATCATCTTTTAGGATTTGAAATGGCTCAGCTGGAATTCCATCACCTCCACTAGCTTTGTTCATAGTGATACTTCCTAAGGCCCACTTGACTTCACACTCCAGGATGTCTGGCTCTAGGTGAGTGATCACAGCATTGTGGTTATCTGGGTCGTTAAGATATGTTTTGTACAGTTCTTCTGTGTACTTTTGTACTTCTTTGTACTTCTTACTATCTGCTTCTTTTAGGTCCATACCATATCTGTCCTTTATTGTGCCCATCTTTGCATGAAAGTTTCTCTTGGTATCTTTAATTATTTTGAAGTGATCTCTAGTCTTTCCCATTCTTCCCCCCCACCCCCTCTGTTTCTTTACATTGATCACTAGGAAGGCTTTCTTATCTAAACCCTTTTCTGTTCTTTGGAACTCTGCATTCAGATGGACATATATTTCCTTTTCTACTTTGCCTTTTACTTCCATTATTTTCTCAATTATTTGTAAGGCCTCCTCAGACCATTATTTAGCCTTTTTGCATTTCTTTTTCTAGGGTATGGTTTTGTTCAGGGTCTCCTGTACAATGTTATGAACCTCTGTCCATAGTTCTTAAGGCACTCTGGCTATCAGATCTAATCCCTTGAATCTATTTGTCACTTCCACTGTATAATCATGATGGATTTTAATAGGTCATACCTGAATGGTTTAGGGGTTTTTTCCTACTTTCTTCAATTTAAGTTTGAATTTGGCAATAAGCAGTTCATGTCCTGAGCCACAGTCATTTTCTGGTATTATTTTTACTGACTGTATAGATCTTCTCCACCTTCAGCTACAAAGAATATAATCAATCTGATTTCAGTATTGACCATCTGGTGATGTCGGTGTGTATAGTCGTGTCTTGTTTTGTTGGAAGAGGATGTTTGCTATGACCAGTGTGTTCTCTTGGAAAACTCTGTTAACCTTTGCCCTGCTTCATTTTGTACTCCAAGGCCAAATTTGCCTGTTACTCCAGGTATTTGTTGACTTCCTACTTTTGCCTTCCAGTCCCCTATGATGAAAAGGACATCTTTTTTTCTGGTGTTAGTTCTAGAAGGTCTTGTAGGTCACCATAGGACCATGCAACATCATTTTCTTTGGCGTTAATGGTTGGGTTATAGACTTGGATTACTGTGATATTGAATGTTTTACCTTGGAAATGAACAGAGATCACTCTGTCATTTTTGAGATTTCACCCAAGTACTTCATTTCAGACTCCTTCGTTGACTATGAGGGCTACTCACTTCTTATTCGGATTCTTGCCCACAGTGGTAGATACAATAGTCATCTGAATAAACTCACCCATTCCAGTCCATTTTAGTTCACTGATACCTAAAATGTCAGTGCTCCCTCTTGCCATCTCGTGTTTAATCACTTCCTTGATTCATGGACCTAACATTCCAGGTTCCTATGCAACATTTTCCTTTACAGCATCGAACTTTACTTCCTTCACCAGTCACATCCACAACTGGGTGTTGTTTCTGCTTTGGCTGTGTTTCTTCATTCTTTCTGGAGTTATTTCTTCACTCTTCTGCAGTATCATACTGCACACCTACCTACCTGGAGAGTTTATCTTTCAGTGTCATATCTTTTTGCCTTTTTACACTGTCCATGGGGTTCTCAAGGCAAGAATACTGAAGCAGCTAGGCTTTCCCTTCTCCAGTGGATCACGTTTTACCAGAATTCTCAACCATGACCCATCCATCTTGTGGGACCCTACACAGCATGGCTTGTAGTTTGAGTTAGATAAGACTGTGATCATGTGATTCAAGAGTTCAGAGAATAGCAAAAAGGAGCAGAAGGCAGAAAACCTTATAGGATAAAGAATAAGGAACAAGGGAGAGAAAGAATGAAAATACCTGATTGGCTGGGATTGCGTATCTGGGTGGGTCTGAAATATCAAGGAAGCGGGGCAATGATCCATGTTAATTGGCAATCATGAACTGGTAACTCAGAAGGTTTGACTTTTGTGTAGATGGACCATTTACAAGAATATGAAACCAGAAGCTAAAGATTTTGCTAACATGGTTTTCCAAGTTCAGTGACATCCAAACCAGCAAAAAAAAAAAAAAAAAAAAAAAAAAAAAAAAAATTAATGTGAGATCAATTTGACAATTCAAACAAACTTTATTTAACACTTCAAAATGTGGGTGATCTCCATTCTCAAGAGTTTGGAGAAATTCATACTTCATGAAGTGTTAAAGTACCACTTAAATTATTTTTTTAATCATTTTAACAAGACCAAATTTTTTGACAGAAGGAATCAGTTGACTATGAGAAAATAAAGAATAAAAATAGGGTAAGAAAAGTTTTATTTTTAGTTTTTTAAGAAACCTCTGTACTGTTTTCCATAGTGACTGTATCAATTTATATTCCTATCAGCAGTGTAGGAGAGTTCCCTTGTTTCCATATTCTCTCCAGAAATGATTGCTTGTAGATTTTTGATTATGGCCATTCTGATCAGTGTGAGGTAATACCATATTGAATTGTGATTTGCACTTTTTAAATAATTAATAATGTTGAGCACCTTTTCATGTGCTTCTTGGCCATCAGTATGTCTTCTTTGGAGAAATGGTACAGATGAACCTATTTGCAGAACAGGAATACCGACACAGACACAGAGAATGGACATGTAGACCTGGTGCGGGAGGGGAAAGTGACTTGCGAGATTAGAGTTGGCATACACATGCTATCGTATGTAAAACAGATCTCTAGTTGGAACCTGCTGTAGAGCACAAGGAACTAAGATCAACGCTCAGTGATGACAGGTGCATGGGATGGAGTGGGGGTGGGAGGAAGGCTCAAGGAGGGGATACAGGTAGGCATTTGGTTGATTCACTTCATTGTACAGCAGAAAGTAACACAACATTGTAAAGAAATTATGGTGTGTGTGTGCTCAGTGTTTCTGACTCTTTAAGATCCTGTAGGCTGTAGTGCATCAGGCTCTTCTATCCATAGTATTTCCCAGGCAAGAATATGGGAGTGGGTTGCCATTTCCTTCTTCAGGCGATCGTCCTGATTCAGGGACTGAACCTGCATCTCCTGCATTTCAGGCAGATTCTTTACCGCTCAACCACCAGAGAAGCCAGAACAATTATTTTTAAAAAAGAAAGAAGAGAAGGAGAAGGAAAAAGGCAGAAAGGGTCCAGTCCAAAAACTAAAGATCTTTTACCAAAATTTAGTATAGCTCTTCCTGCATTGGGTTCTATGCACTGAACTCCTAGGGTCCCCTTATAGGTTAGGTTTGAGCTGAATGGGCAGTTTGTACCCTGGCAACAAAAAGGTGTAGAAAATATCAAAGAAAAGTCTCTTAAAAACAGTTCAATTTTATATCTCACTCCAATTGACTAAAATATATTTTTTAAAAAAAAGAAAGAAAGAAACTATCCATACCTGGCCATCAAGATAAATGAGAGGGACTCACTGTATTTCTGAAAACTTTAGACAAAACTGTGCCAAATCAAAGAAAGGGCAAAAAGAAAATTCAGTTACGTTCCATATAGCTGTTCTACTGACAAATGAACTGAAAAAAGGAAAGGAGAAATCAAGAGAGTCTTGGAACATACAATCTGAGTGAATGGAAACAGAAAAAAACTAGAAAACAAATGCATTAAGTACTAAATCAAGTAGATCATGGGATGTAGGGAAGACGAGAGCAGTAATCAGACAAAATCAGTTAGAAGATGAGCTTGTAGGAGAGAGTAATTAGAAAACAAAGTGAGAGGAAAGATGCCATGGCAGAATACTTTAGAAACAAGAAGTAAGAATTGGAAGACTATTTCTACTAATAAAGTATTTTCCTGGAGATCCCCTGAAGAAGAAAATGGCAACCCACTCCATATTGTTGCCTGGAAAAGTCTATGGACACAGGAGCCTAAAGGGCTACAGTCTATGGGTTTGCAGAGTTGGACACAAGCACACGCAAAGTGTATCACTTAGAACTGAAAGAGGAAAAGCTAAGTAGGAAAAGTGGGTTTAAGGATAAAAACTCGATTTTGAGAACAGAAACATATGGAAAATTGGAGCCTCCCTGTCCATAAAGAAAGCTGAGTGCCAAAGAATTGATGCTCTGAACTGTGGTGTTGGAGGACTCTTGAGAGTTCCTTGGGTTACCAGGAGATCAAACCAGTCAATCTTAAAGAATCAGTCCTGAATATTCATTGGAAGCACTGATGGTGGAGCTGAAACTCCATTATTTTGGCCACCTGATGTGAAGAACTGACTCATTGGAAAAGACACTGATGCTGGGAAAGACTGAAGGCAGGAGAAGGGGAGGACAGAGGATGAGAGGGCTGGATGGCATCACTCACTCAATGGACATGGGTTTGAGCAAGCTCTGGGAGTTAGTGATGGACAGGGAAACCTTGTGTGCTGCAGTCCCTGGGGTCGCAAAGAGTCGGACAAGATTATGTGACTGAACTGAACTGATAGAAAAAGCATAACAAATAGAATCATGGAAAATTAAAGATAAGTACTTTTCAGAAATGAGGAAATAGCTGAATTTACACACTGGCAAGGTTCACCTTGTTCCCAGAAAAGTTAATAAGAGAACATTCAGAACCAAAACATGTGCTACTGAAACTATTGAACTGTTATATATAAAATAATAATATAATATAAATATATTATATTATTTATATTATATTATTTATATAAATATAAAATAATAATAATGTCAAAGGCATACAGACAAAGCAAGTTACCTATAAACAAAAACAGCAATAGAGTCTCAGGCTTCTTTTAGGCAATCATTATGGATTGAAGTCAAGACTATAATGTTTCCAAGGAAAAGAGAGTGAATAGAAATTCATTCATAGCCAAGTCACTATTAATGTGTAAAAGAAACAGAAATATATTCTCAGATCGTCTGGAGTTTGGGAGATATACTGGTGGCTCAGATGGTAAAGAATCTGCTGGCAGTGCAGGAGACCCAGATTTGATCACTGGGTCAGGAAGATCCCCTGGAGGAGGAAATGCAACCCACTCCAGTATTCTTGCCTGGAGAATTCCATGGACAGAAGAGGCTGGCTGGTTACAGTCCATAGGGTTGCAAAGAATGGGACGCGACTAAGTGACTAACACTTTCGCTTTTTTTATTACTCGCAAGCTAATCTTTCTATAATTTTTACAACTAAGATACTGGTCAAAACAATGAAATTCTGATGTGACAACTATGATAACAAAAGCAGAAAAGAAATACGTAAGTGGGATAAACTTACCAGTTTAAAGGAAAGTTTGCTTTCTAAAAATATAAACCAACAACAGGTTGTACTTAAGTGATGTTTAAAGTGACTCAAAAGAATAAATAGTTATTCATTTAATTATATATATTAAACCAGTCCATCCTAAAGGAGATCCGTCCTGGGTGTTCATTGGAAGGACTGATGCTGAAGCTGAAACTCCAATACTTTGGCCATCTCATGAGAAGAGCTGACTCATTTGAAAAGACCCTGATGCTGGGAAAGATTGAGGGCAGGAGGAGAAGGGGATGACAGAAGATGAGATGGTTGGATGGCATGACCGACTCGATAGACATGGGTTTGGGTAGACTCCAGGAGTTGATGATGGACTGGGAGGCCTAGCGTGCTGCAGTTCATGGGGTTGCAAAGAGTCGGACATGACTGAGTGACTGAACTGAACTGAACTGAATATATTAAATATATATATAATATTATATGTTATATATTATATATAATATTATAATAAATATATAAATAAATGTATTTATTTATTACATGAGTAATAAAAAATAAATAAATATAATGCATATAAATATAAATCAGGTGATAATAAGATCTGAAAAATTGGCATTCAAGAAAAATTTATTCATTTGGGCCAAAGAGTACTTTGTAAGAGAACAGACCCTTGTCATTAATACGTGCCCGAATGCATATATGGGGCTTCCCAGGTGGCACAGTGGTAAAAAATCTGCCTGCCAGTGCTGTCCCTGAGTTGGAAAGATCCCCTGGAGAAGGGCATAGCAACCAACTCCAGTATTCTTGCCTGGAGAATCACATGGACAGAGGAGCCTGGTGGAACTATGGTTCTAAGTGTCACAAACATTGTCACAACAGTTAGACATGTCACAAACAGTTAGACATGTACATATGTATATATATATGTACATGCATATATACATATATGCTGCAGCTGCTGCTGCTAAGTCACTTCAGTCGTGTCTGACTCTGTGCAACTCCATAGACGGCAGCCCACCAGCCTCCTCTGTCTCTGGGATTCTCCAGGCAAGAATGCTGGAGTGGGTTGCCATTTCCTTCTCCAGGTGTGTGTGTGTGTGTGTGTGTATGTGTGTGTGTGTGTGTGTGTGTGTAAAATCATGAGAAGATTTGTCAGATATACAAGAGTAGATATATATAGAATACATATATATTCTATGTATATAATAAAACATTTTTATCAGTTCTTTGGACAAACACAAACTTAAGATTGCAAATAATATCATTTATAAGGTTGATTTCAAAGAAATACAACAAAACTATATGCAAACAACAGAGTATATATATTATCAAGATTCCATCAACCAGTTTTTAAACAGGTTTAGTTTGACATTGGCAGGATTGAAATATAATCAGTTACTTAAAACTAGTGAATAAATATGTAGTTGGGATGTCTTGCATGTAAGTTACCTAAACAACTGCTTTAAAAGGATGCTCTCATTTGTCTCCTTCGTATTCACAATTATTTCACTCAGCTATTACATTAATGCCTTAAAAATGGAACATTCTTACCAGGCCTCTTAGACCTGGTGTGTGTGATTGTATAAAATGACCCCTTTAAGAAGAACTTTTTCTACAAAGAAGATTCAAAATACTTGCATACGTGCTTCCAATTCTGGGAAGCAGCATGGAGTGTCAGTGATTGATGAGCTAGTTATTTCAGAATTCCATTTTATGATAGTATTTCAAAAATGCTAAGTCTTGTGGCAGTTTTGCCAGATCAAAAAGCTGTAATTCAGTGTGACCATAATGCTGAGCAGTTAGTTCTGGTCCCGTAGTTTGATGCCATCTTTACATTTGCAGATCAATCCCCATACACCACTGTCACATAAAAAACACCCCATTGCACTGTACAATTTGGCATGATTGCCTAAGAGGCCTAGATTGAACTGGCATTAATTAGCTATGTCACACTATTATTCATTTCCGATGAATTTGCTCTTACCATTCAGATCAGGGATGAATTCACCAGCACAGCAGTGTGTAGAAATGATATATAGTCCATTTGCTTGTGTTTGGTCTAGTATTCCTCTACACAGAAAAGTCATTGGTGTAAAATTTAATGCACTCTAAATTTTATTCTATTCTTTGTACCCTCCCTTCCTTTCTCAGTGCAGATAATTCACAGTTTAAGAGGCCATCCCCAGACTGAATACTGCAAGTGAAGCTCAGTTCTTTTTTTCTGTCTCCGATGGCTTTGTTTTATTCTCCTTTCTAGATTCTCTGTCCACCTATCACGCCCTCACTTTCTGCCAGTGGTCTTCCTTCCTTGTTTAAATGTTCAAGAAATATTTCATCCTGGATTCCTATGTGAAGTCAAGGTATATATCCCTATTTATTCTGAGTAGGGAATCCCTAAAAGAGAGAATATCCATAAATAATATGGAAATATAATCACCCAATAGGCTACATAATGGTCTTAGGTGAACTCTCTGGCCACATTCATTTTAAAGCTATTGTTGAGCATCTTAAAGCATTTTATTGCCCATTTTATTGTCCAGTATGTCTGGTCCAGAACTTTATTCTTTCTTAAAAACTTGTCTGCATTCTGTCAGAAATACAGGACACAGAGCATTTAACTTTGTGGCTCAGAGGCAAACTAGTCCCATAAAACTATAGTCCTCCAAACTGTGTGCTTTGAAAATGGCTCAAAATCACTGAATACATTTTTTCTTTTAATGTGTCTGAAACATGGTTTAAAGAGCAAACAATTTCTCCAGGATGTCACTGTTAAAATATATTACTGGACATCATTTTATAAACTGTACAGTTACGTAATATTGGTAGATCTTCATCAAGAAGTTTTAAACTTCAAGTCACAGAAAATTCTGACTCAGAAACAACAACAACAAAAAATCTCTTCTAACAAAAAATTATCTCTTCTAACACCAGGTAGGATAACTTTGATATACAAAATCCCTTGTAATTCTCAATATGTCAGTGTAACTCGTGTCATAATGGGAAGATGGTTGCTGCAATTTCAACCATTGCATACAGTTATTTCCCTACCCAGTAAAAGGGAAAAAAGAAATCTTTTCCAAGGCAATCCAAAAATGTCTTCTCATATTTCATTGGCCAGTATTATAACATATCAGCAATATTAAACCAATCACTGACAAGGACAATAGGAACAATATGGTTGGCTTTTTTTCTTTTTCTTCTTTTCAGTAATTACCTTTGGACCTCAGGATGCCATCTTTTTCAGAGTCCCAGTGGGGATATTGCCATCAAGAAAGAAAAGATTTGGAAAAGCAACCAATAGAGTCTGGGGTATTCATTTGCCCAGCTAGCTAATTCATATTTTATTTCCTAAGAGGATGGAACTCAAGCAGGTAAATGATCTTTAGTAGAATTTAGAACATTGATAGGACACGACCTATATATTTGAGGCAAATAATAAAGGATCAGGGAAAACATTCCTAGAGTGAAGATCACTTAGTTAACAGACAGCTGTTTATGTTAATAATAGGTGGGAAAGAGGGTTAGGAAGACTCTAGTTAAGGAGATTTTTAAAAAGTGACGTAAGTCAGAGAAAGAAGTATACCGTAATATCACTTACAGGTGGTTATTATTGTCGTTTTTCAGTTGCTAAGACATATCCGACTTTTGTGACTCCATGGACTGCAGCATGTCAGGCTTCCCTGTCTTTCACTGTCTCCACGAGTTTGCTCAGATTCAGGTCCACTGAATCGGTGATGCCATCCCACCATCTCATCCTCTGCTGTTCCCTTCTCCTCATGCCCTCAATCTTTGCCAGCATCAGGGTCTTTTCCAATGAGTCAGCTCTTTGCCTCAGGTGGTGAAAGTACTGGAGTTTCAGCTTCAGCCTGTCTTTCCAATGAATATTCAGGGTTGATTTCCTTTAGGACTGAATGGCTTGATCTCCTTGAATATGAATGAGCTTATTTACAAAACAGAAACAGACTTACAGACCAAGAGAACAAAAGTTACAAGAGAGGATGTTCTGCTCTCCTTACTAGCAATCCCCTCTCTTCCCAGGGCCTCCCTACTTCCTGAGACACAGCAACACTGAAATTAGGATAGCCGATAACCCTAAAGCAGCCACTAATAAATAAATATTTATTTATTTGGGTGAAACAAAGAGTCACCCATTTCTCAGTTTAAATCAAAAGTTAGAAATGATTAAACTTCTGGGAAACCCATGTTGAAAGCCAAGCTAGGTGAACAGTTAGGCCTCTTGAACAAAAAGCCAAGTTGTGAATGTAACAAAAATTTATATATGGACATTAAAAGTGCTATTCCAGTGAACACACAGACGAAATGAAAGCAAATCAGCTTTGTTGTTGCTATGGAGAAAGATTTAGTGGTCTGAATGGAAGATCAGACTAGCCACAACATTCCATTAAACCAAAGCCTAAGTCAGAGCAATGCTGTGACTCTTCAACTCTAGAAAGATGAGAGAGGCAAGGAAGCTGTCTCCATAACACAGAAACACAAGATAAAGCATCAAATGCTCATGTGGAAGCTGCACCAAGTCATCCAGAAAGCCTAGCTAAAATAATTAAAACGAAGGCAGCTACACTAAGCAGCAGATATTTAACGTAGACAAAACAGTCTTACATTGGATGCCATGTACAACTTTCATAGCTTGAGAGGAGAAGTCAATGCTTGGCTTCAAAGTTTCAAAAATGGACTAGCTCTCTTGTTAGGGGTTAACAAAACTGGCAACTTGGAGTTGAAGCCAGTTTTCATATACATTCTGAAAATTCTAGAGTCTTTAAGAATTATGCTAAATCTATTCTACTTATGTTCTATAAATGAAACAACAAAGTATATCTGTTTATAACATGGTTTACTGAATCTTTTAAACCCACTATTGAGACCTACTTCACAGAGAAAAAGATTTCTTTCAAAATATTGCTACTCATTGACAATGTACCTGTTCACTCAAGTGCTCTGATGAAGATATACAATAAGATGAATGTTGTTTTTCATGACTGCTAGCATAATATCTGTTCTGCAGCTCATGGATCAAGGAGTAATGTAGATGTCTTATTATTTAAGAAATACATTTCATAAGTCTAGAGTTACCGAAGATAATGATTCCTCTATTGGAACTGGGAGGTCAAGTGAAAATCTGGAGAAGATTCATCTTTTAGATGGCTGTTAAAAACATTTGTGATTCATAGGATGATCTCAGAAAATCAAATGAATAGGAGTTTGGAAGAAATTTATTCTAACTCTTATGACTGACTTTGAGGGGTTCAAGAGTTCAGTGAAAGAAGTAACTGCAGACATGGTGGCCATAATAAGAGAACTAAAATCAGAAATGGAACCTGAAGATGTGACTGAATTGCTGTTATCTCCTGGAAAAACTTGAATGGATAGTTGCTTTTTATGAATGAGCAAATAGAGTTATTTCTTGAGATGGAATCTACTGGTGGTGAAAATGCTGTGAAGACTTGAAATAACAAAGGATTTAGAACATTATATTAGCTTAGTTGATAAGACAGTGGCAGTTTTTGAGAGGCCTGGCTCCAATCTTCAAAGTTCTACTGTGGGTAAAATGCAATCAAACAATCTTGCATGATACAGAGAAATCGTTTATGAAAGGAAGAGTCAACTGATGCAGCAAACTTCATTTTTGTCTTATTTTCAGTAATGTCTACAATCATTCTAACCTTTAGTAACCACCACTCAGACCAGTCAACAGCCATGAACATTGAACCAAGATCTTCCACCAGCAAAAAATATCACTACTCATTGAAGGCTTAGATGATAGTTGTTTTTTAGTAATAAGTTAGTAAAAGTTGCTTCAGTCATGTCTGACTCTGCGACACTTTGACTGTAGCCCACCAGACTCTTCTGTTCATGGAATTCTTCAGGCAAGAATACTGGAGTGGATTGCCATTCCCTTCTCCAGGGGATCTTCCTGACCCAGGGATTGAGCCCTGGGTCTCTTGCATTGTCAGGCAGATTCTTTACCATTTGAGCCACCAGAAAAGCAATAAATTAAGTGTATTTATGTTTAAGCATAATGCTATTATATAGTGAATAAACTACCGTATAGTGTAAACATAAATTTTATTTGCACTGGAAAACCAAAATAGTTTGCATGATTCACCTTTTTGCAATATTCACTCTATTGTGATGGTCTGGAACTGAACCCACAATATGTCTGAGGTATGTTGTAAATCTCTTAGGTCCATGCTAGGTTCTAGTTACTCACTCAATAGTTACATTTCACAAAAGTATGTACATATAAGAACATTATAATTTGCCCTAAATGACACACATTTTTTGAAAGCGTCTTGCTAAGACCCTTAATTGAAAAAGATACAGAGGATAATGGCAGATATACAGGAGACATTTTAGAAAGCAGATGTGCTTTAAATCATAACTCTGGCCAAAGCATACCAATCCTTAGGTCCCATTTTGTGGGAAATGATTCTCACTTCAATTTTTTTCTCTTGCTTCTGGAAATTTGAATTTTATTATAATGTAGTAGGAAAAAAAAAACTCCAAAAAGCTGAGGTTTTCTTTATACAACAGTTTTAGTGGATCAATATTATGGAAGTTAGATTGTCAGGGATATTATTCTCAACTAGGATTCTTAGAATCCCCTACAGGAATGTTTGGAAACACAGGGGAATTTTGGAAGTAATCCACACTTTGAGTGGGCGCTGACACTAGTGGATGGAGCCAAACTTGCTGGATATTCTTTAAGGGTGAGGAAAATCCTGTTCTATAAAAACAGTTCCACCCACAGTGTGGATACAGTCCCTGTAGAGAAACAGAGGAGAATGTAAACCAGTAGGAGGAGTGGAGGGTGTCCCAAAAGAGACCCTACTGTCAGCGCTATTGAATACTGCCTGCCAATGCAAGAATACCTACACCAGCATTCTTGCTGGATAATTCCGTGGGCAGAGGAGCCTGGTGGACTACAGTCCAAAGGGTCGCCAAGAGTTAGAAACGACTGAAGCCATGACTGAAGTGACTTAGCACACACCCATGCAGAAAGTAGCCTGCCAAGCTCCTCTGTGCATGGGATTCTCCAGGCAAGAAGACGGGAGTGGGTTGCCATGCCCTCCTCCAAGGGATCTTCCCAACCCAGGGATGAAACACATGTTCCTGCAGTTCTTGCATTGAAAGATGGATTCTTTATCACTGAGTCATCTAGGAAGCCCCCAGGATTCAAACATAGTTGCACTGAACTTCAAAGTACCCAACCTTTCTCCTGAAGTGGAAAGACATTAAAACACTGTGCCACTAATATTCAGTGCAATCAACTTGGTTCTATGAACTTGCAGTTACTATGTATGAATATAGACTTTCATCACAAACTTGTTTTTCCAGGCTCTCAGATTTTATGGAAAAAATTGAGGACCAATAATATTGCTATTTATAATAGCAGGGATTCCCTGGTGGCTCAGATGGTAAAAAAAAAATCTGACTTTAATGCTGGAGACCCGGGTTCAATCCCTGGGTAGGAAAGATCTCCTGGAGAAGGGAATGGCAACCCACTCCAGTATTCTTGCATGAAGAATTCCATGAACAGAGGAGCCTGGCATGCTACAGTTCATGGAGTTGCAGAGTCAGACATGACTGATCAACTAACATCAACATATATATGTATAAAATATTATTATTTTATTCTTCTTTTAGAGGCTTAAAAAGACTAGTGTGCTAAAAAGTGAAAGGCAAAACTGATGAGATGGTGTGGTAAATTGATTGCATTGTTCTTGCCACCCCATGGACTATAACCCTCCAGGCTTTCTGTGCACGGAATTGTCCAGGCAAGAGCATTGGAGTGGACTGCCATTTCCTACCCCAGGGGATTTTTCCTACCCAGGGACCAAACTCATGTCTTCTGCATTGCAGGCAGATTCTTTATCATCTGAGTCACAGCATTTACCCCCGATTACATTGTTAGCCTCAATTAATGACCTCCTTGTAGCCACTGTTGACCCTGTAACTCCCTAGAGTCTTCCTGAACTGACCTTGAATTGACCTTGTGACCTGCTTTGGCCAATAGAATGCTCCAAGGGTCGTGGTATGTCTTCCTTATCTTTCTTATTTTCTTTAAAGATTCTGCTACTTCTGTAAGGATGGACCTGGTATAACTACAGTAGTCTCGGTCAAGACCATTCTGGACCACTCTATAGAAAAATGACCCCAAACCAGACTAGGTCAGCAAATCCGCCAACTCCTCCTCAGCTGTGTGTAGGTATAATATGTGAGTGACCGTGTGCTGTACTGTGCTTAAGCACTCAGTCATATCTGACTCTTTGCAACCCCATGGACTGTAGCCCGTCAGGCTTCTCTTGTCCATGGAATTCTCCAGGCAAGAATACTGGAGTGGGTTGCCATGTCCTCCTCTAGGGGATCTTCCCAACCCAGGGATCAAACCTGGGTCTTCTGCATTGCAGGCAGATTCTTTACCTTCTGAGCTACCAGGGAAGCTTATGAGTGACTACAGAGGAGAGCAAAATAATTACCCAACTGATCCATAGATTCATAAACATTAGGAATACTTATTATTTTAAATTGCTGAGTTTTGGAGGTGCTTGATACATTGCCAACTGATACAGATTGTTTTCTTGAGTTGATTTTTAAAGTATAGTGTTTATGTTCCATGAGAACCAACACTGCTCTAGCTTCTTAGAAACTTGGAACTCTGATTATATCAATAGAGCATGTTCTAAATATAAAACCTGGCAAACTCATCCAGGGCATGAAAGTATCAGCAATAGAGAAGCTCCTGCAGGCAGCTTCAAGGTCAGTAGACATCTGCTAAGGGTACTGTCTAGCAGGAAAAACATGATACATCCTGTTTGAGACATTAGGAAATAGATTGATTTGTTAAAACATATAAGTTACCACTTCTGGAGTGTGAAGGTTTCTTTTAGTCAAGCTCCTGGAATGTGAATCACTATAATTGGAAATTTAAAACAAATTTGTTGAAATTTTGGATCCTCAGAATGATAAAGTCTCTGGCTTACCAGTTATAAAAGCAAAGCTATCTTTCAGGGCAATTAATCACATCTGTCTGGAATGCTTCAACTGAAACAAAGATGCTTGGCCAAATGACTTTTTGGCATCCTTTCTCACCCATAAATCCATAATTTTAATCGCAGGAATTGTTACCAAAGGAATTGTCTAGTCTTCACAGCACATTATTACTCAGTATAAGTGCTTAACAATTTTATGTAAGTCAGCTCCAGTGTTTAAAATATTTTTCTGAATCCCCAGTGTTAATTATTGAGCAATCGGCATGCAATAAATCTTGAAGCAGTCTTCAAAGAAAGAGAAGTTACAAGTGGGAGGATCTAAAGACTGGGAATTACAGTAATCAAATTATGCGGTCAGGAGACATTAGTTGTTGCTGTGAGGTCTCTGGAAGATAAACATGGCTGAAACCCACAACGAATGAAAGCTGACATCAACAAGTTTTGTTCTATGTCCTACACAAACAGATTGGGTGGGAAGAGAAATCTTCCAAAATTAAATCAGTTTATCATTTCCAGACAACATTCTTATAGCTCCACTGCTATCCAAATTAGGGAGGAAGTAAAAAGGGAAGCACTGAGGCTCTAATAAATCATCTCATAACCACCAAAATGTCATCTTTCCTGATTTGAAATTAAGAAGGGTTGATTCAGCCACCCAGAAATGTTCCTATGAGTGCCCTGGAACATAATACAAAAGACATGGAAAGTATTTTCCAAGAAGCCATAGACTCCAGTTTTATTAGTATGTTGTATATCAATCATGAAGCCTTATAAAAAATTATTCAGGTATTTGGTTCATGAAAATATATGAAGCTTACAAGTTTGTGTTTGTTATTGCAAGATAAATCTTGCCACAGCAAATATTCTAACCATAAACATGGCTGTATAATTGTCAAAATCCTAGATGATGGGTCTCTTGTTTCAAGTACAGATATGGGATAAAATCAACTTCCTTTAAAATGAAAGAATGCAAACATCTCTCTCTAATTTCATTTCAATAAAATATTATTGTATAAATAATAGAAACATGACCCAGGTCACTACTTAGCAGACACTATATTATAAATACTTTAAATTCTGTACTGTTTTTCAACCAGTTAACAATCTTGGATAATGCTTGCAAGTATTAACAAATCACAACTTTCAAAAAGTTATAAATAGACACATGACAAAATGGATATATCCTTAAAAACATAATGTTAAATAAAGGCAAAATGAAACCAACAATATAGCTCAGTACAATTAAGGTGGATTAAAATAGTACATCTCAGTTTAAAAAAACAAAAACATTCCCAATGATTCATACTAAACTTATACATTTTATTCAATTTAAATAAATTTTATTCAAACATAAATCAGGCATCTTAAAGGGAATACTTTTTCAGGAAGCAAATCACAATGGAAAGAGAAAATGAAGGGAAAAAATTAAACTTAAGAGGTATGCTTTGTAGGGATTTAAAAACTGCCTAAACACAATACCATTGATATGACACTTGATATGAAAGTTAGAGATTTTATTCAGCTTCATTATACACTTCTAAGTCTCCAAAATTTTATTATATCACTTAGTATTTAATTTATATAATAAAGTATATAATTTAATGTGTATTGATTACTTTTGTAGACTTTTAATCATAGACACATAACTTTCTCAAGTGATTTATTTTGGTCCATGTTTCTATTTCCCTTGAGATAAAAGAATGCAAATATTATTGTCCCTGACTTTTCTTCCACCTTTCCTCTTGCCTTTCTTCTTTTGCCATCTTGATATCAAATATACTTTTAATTTGACTCAGTTAAAAAGAATTAATTATGGGAGGGAGGGATAAGTTAGGAGATTGGGATTGATATTTACACACATTGCATGCTTGCATGCTAGATCACTTCAGTGATGTCTGACTCTTTGCGACCCGGTGGACGGTATCCCTCCAGGCTCCTCTGTTTGTGGGATCCTTCAGGCAAGACTACTGGAGTGGGTTGCCATTCCTACTCTAGGGGATCTTCCCAACAGATTGAACCTCATCTCTTATGTCTCCTGCATTGGCCGTCAGGTTCTTTACCACTTGGGAAGCTCATATACACACTGTTATATTTAAATAGATAGCTAGTAGGACCTACTGTATAGAACAAAGAACTCTACTCAATACTCTGTAATGACCTACGCAGGAAGAAAATCTAAAAAAGAATGGATAAATGTAGAGCTGATTCATCTTGCTGTACCAGAAACTAACATAATAGTATAAATCAAATTTTTTTAAAAAATGGATTAATATAAACTATATATAGAACAATGAACATAAATCTGAACATTAATATATATCTACCTACTCTGCAACAACAAATATGTTTGTTTTTTATGTTTATAATTACTCTCATAGTTGGAATCTCCTGTGGATACTAATATTGCTAGGTTTATTTAAATATTTACTGCCACATCAAGTAATGTGTTGAAATGATAATGCCATGCCACTTGAGCTAGTAAAAGAATATGCCTAGCTTTAAAGTTAAATGAATTTTCTATGCTTACTCTACTTTTCTTACAGTTGTTCCACATTTTAGTTTGCTTTGCATATTTGGCTCACTTTTTAAAAATTTTCATAGCTTTGTGTTTTTCTTGGAGTTTCCAGTTGTCTTTTCATTTCTTGAATAATGAATGTATCTATCACAGTGATCAGCTTTTTGCCCAATAACTATTCTATTAAATTATAACTGTGTTAGTAAGCATGATACAAGTATTTGACAAAACAGGTTGTACATGCTTATATCTACAAAAAATTCATTTTGAAAGTGAGACTACAAGCTCTCTGAGCACTATTTTATACCTTAGTTAATAATTATTACATTAGGCACTCTTATCTTCTCCTATTCTACTTTAAATATTATAATGCCCAAGGAAATATCAGGCTTTGTATTTCAGATAGAATAGGTGGATCTGTGGTAAAGAATCCTCCTGCAATGCAGGCGATGCAGGTTAGATCCCTGTGTTGGGAAGGTCCCCTAAAGAAGGAAATGGCAACCTTGTCCAGCATTCTTGCCAGGGGATTGCCATGTGTAGGGGAACTGATGGTGTTACAGTCCATGGAGTCTCAAAAGAGTCAGACAAGACTCAGCAATTAAACAAGGAAATGTGAAGAGAAGCCACTCACTGTTGGTCTCATTTTAACCAGTCTGGTTTTTAATTTAAATCCTCACATTCCAATTACAGCAATGTAAAGAAGCTTATGCTAAAACCTTTAACTTCTTCAATGCTCAATATAAACACTCTTGAAAGCCTCTTTCTTTCATGGACAGATCAGATTTAAAAAATAGCACTTTCCTACCAAATTTTTCCACAGAAAGCTAATTTTTGAGAGAAATGAAAGAGAAGATAAAGCAATAATAATGATAAGAAAAGATCAAACTGCATAAGCCAAGTTACCAGCTAAGTCCCCTTAACTGTAAAACACTTTAAGACACAGTTTAAGACAAATAGCTTATTTTTTGAAGACTGTCACTTGCATTATTCTGTTCTCAATTAAATATTGTTTTCTCACATGGATCCATAACTTTCCTTATTTTTCTTCTCTCAGAAGGTTTTTATAAAACAAAGAACCTCTCAAACCAAACTGAGCCTATTTATATTTTGAATTTAATCAAAATACAAAACTGATCCTGCTTATATTTTGAATTTTCACTTTGCATGGCATTTTAATTTTATTTTTGACTTTTAAGTTGGTAATAATTTATGTTATTAAACCAATATGTAAAATTTTACTATTCATACATATTTTTCCCACTTTGGGTGAAATCTGTTACTTGAAAACATAGCTATAATTAAGTTCCTCATTTGCACTGTAAATAATTAAAACAACAGTAATTTTCAAGATCATCAGGAAATTTTTGATATAATTTTCTATTTATAGTATAGGTCTTTCAGAGTAGCTCTAACTTAGTCTAAACCAATTAACATTTACAGTAGGTTTTGAGAAACAGCTCAATTCAGTTCAGTTCAGTCGCTCAGTCATGTCCAACTCTTTGCGACCCCAGGCCTCCCTCTCCTTCACCAACTCCTGGAGCTTACTCAAACTCACGTCCATAGAGTCAGTGATGCCATCCAACCATCTCATTCTCTGTTGTCCCCGTCTCTTCCTGCCTTCAATCTTTCCCAGCATCAGGGTCTTTTCAAATGAGTCAGTTTTTTGCATCAGGTGGTCAGAGTATTGGAGTTTCAGCTTTAGCATCAGTCCTTCCAATGAATATTTAGGATTGATTTCCTTTTAGGATGGACTGGTTGGATTTCCTTGCAGTCCAAGGGACTCTCAAGAGTCTTCTCCAACACCACAGTTCAAAAGCATCAATTCTTTAGCACCCAGCTTTCTTATAGTCCAACTCTTACATCCATACATGACTACTGGAAAAACCATAGCTTTGACTAGATGGACCTTTGTTGGCAAAGTAATGTCTCTACTTTTAATATGCTGTCTAGGTTGGTCATAGCTTTTCTTCCAAGCTAACACAATTAAAATACAAATTAAATTTGCTATGCAGAATATGCTGCACACATATTAATTGGATTTGGAAGGTTGACTTTGATTGATAATATAGCCTAATCAGCATAATCAGTTAGCCATCATTTGTATATATTGTGATGTCTTTTACCCATGAGGTAATAATTTTGTAATACAAATAGATTGGAAAGTTACCAGCTTTGTTACAAATATTCTGAGAAAGTTTCAATTTCATCTCAGTAAGTCATCTTCAGAATAACAACACCTGGGTGACAATAAAAATTAGTAATTGCATTGTGTCAGAAGGAGTTGTATAAACATCAACAAGCAAACTATAAGTATTTTACAATGATCAGTGTGATTTAAACTAGCACTGAGTTGTGCTTACCCAACAGCTGCTAGCTAAATGATTCCCTTCAGTCTCTAGATCTTGTTTTTACTTTGCTACTTTGTGTATAAATAGGTATCTGGCTGTAGGACCTGGAATGTATCCTTAAAATTATTCGCAAGGAACAAAATTATATGGCTTTAAGAGAAAGACGTTTTCAATTTCAAGTAGAAAATGGATTATGTATTAATCTATAAACTCTTACACTTCAGCCCTCAATTATGCTTTTGGTAACACTATACTATTACATGTTTCAAGCGTAGGAATGAATCTATGTCTAGTCACTCCAGTCATTTTTCTTATATTTTCCCCATAGGATAAGACAAGAGGTAAGATGGATTAGCTGCCACTTCTCCACAGAGGGATGCCAGCAAGATACAGACATTCCTGATGTAGGCTTTGGCATTAACACTAGATTGGCATCAGACCCTTCAGAGTTTCCTTAAATAACATTGATCAAGGTTTTATGCCAACCTCCACACTTGACTAGCTTTCTTTTGTAAAGATTCTGGAGGAATTTTGAAATCAGTTTTGATTTGTAGGCTTATTCAATTACAGGGGGAAAAAACTGCTTTTTTTTTTTTTTCGTTTTATTTTGGTCACACGCATTCTTACTTTTCCAAGTTACCACCATCCTCAAACCTCGGGAGGTACAGTTAGATTGGGTAACAGTCAAATTCCAAAAGCAAAGCTCTTCAAAAAATAAAAATCGATTTTTCACAGCTATTCAGAAATGCATAATAATTTGGAGTCTGTCTACCGGGAGGTATCACTTTCTCAACCACAAGTTCTCTCCCTCCCTCCATCCACCCAGTCTCCTCCTGAGAAGAGTGTGTGTCGGCCTTAGATGCACACACAGCTACTGGGATTCACTCTATAGAGCAACATATGTTGTTAGCACCCTCAGGCAATTGTTCTCCATTCCTCTGGGACACATGCACTCTTTGCACTCTCCTCTGAACTGAAATTATGCTTGAAAGCTTGATAATTTGATAAATCTTTTAATTGTGAACTGTAAATCGTCAAGTTCCTTTTTAGTGTGGTGCTAACAATATTAGCTTTCTCTGCAAAAAGCACACTGGAATGATTAGTTTAAAAGCATCCTGTTAAAAGGTTATGCATTCTCTCTCTCTTTTTTGTACTATCTTTCAGAAGCAGCCAAATAATGCAGATATTTTACTCTTATTATATGAGGTGAAGAAAGCTGAAAGTCTGTCACATGCCTGGAAAAGATCAAGTGTTCATTGCTTACCTTAGAAATTGGGTTTGTATTTTTGTACTGCCTTTAGCTATTTCAGTCTATATGACTAAGCATGCTCTCCCTTTTCTTGCATACAGTAGGAATGCTGACACTAGAGAACTCACTCTTTTTTTCAGGTTGTTGTAACAAAATCTTGTATTGGCTGTGAGAGGAGATGGAGTCATCATCATATTATGAAAGTTTTGAAATTAGAATAGAAATTCTCAACAGGGTGCCACCCAGGGTTTTGTGGTATCCTAACAACAGTAAGACAATTTTTCTGGTATTCGTGTTACCAAAATAAAACCAAGATTTTTGTCCAGTTATTCAGGAAGGAGGCCAAGAGGCACTTAAAATTCTATGAGTCCAAGGGGAGGCAAGAGTTATACCACTGGTAAAGGGAAAATTATGAAAAAACTGGAAATAATTTTAACCCTGCAGAGCTGGATGTAATGTAGAACATTTAACTTAATTGTAATTTAGTCAATTTTCCATATTTACATTTGAAATTTAATTCATAATAGAAACACAGAAATCTCTTCTAGGAGACCTGTTTATTTCTACAATACCATAATTTTCCTGAGGGCAAAATATTGCATGCTTAGGTATTTATTTCTTTGCATCCAACAATACTATCACTAGCCTCCTGGTAGCAGCATTTTATGTGGTTTTAAATCCCATCTAGTCCACTTAATAGTTATGCTACCTTGGCTTCCTCACTTCCTGGAACTTCTGTTTTCTTTTCTTGAAATTAGATTAATTGGTTTTTCATAGAGTTATTTTAATAATACATGTGAAAGCAAAAATTTTAGTAATGCTCCCAAATATTAGTTCTTTCTCAATTAAAAAGCAAGATATAACACAAAAATTAAGTGGGCACTTAAAAGTACCAAGTATATTGGTTTACAAATAGTATGAGTAACTTCACTTTGGTATCTGCTAGTCATTAGCAATCTTTTGAAAAATGTATATTGATGGCTCTCTGAACAGTAGATAATATTTAATTCATAGTATAGTGTTAGAAATTTTACATTTCTTGTATTAAATTCCTTTGTATTCCTATTGCCAACAATTTCAGATTCTGAGAGTTTTTTACCTGCATATTGCTGTAGTTTTGCTGTTTAGTCGCTAAATTTTGTCTGACTCTTTTGCAACTCCATGGACTATAGCCCATCAGGTTCCTCTGTTCATGGGATTTTCCAGGCAAGAATACTGAAGTGGGTTGTCATTTCCTTCTCTTGCCATAGCTTGGTCCTCTGCAATTCATATTTATATCACTATTATTAAAATTATAAAGTGAATCAGTAATCTTGGAATTTTCTATTCAAATACATTTAAAGGCTCGACATAGTCCATTGAATACACCTCTATGTTCTTTCCTTTTTAGCGTCTGGCTCTAAAACTCATAACCCTTGTTTCAAGATATTCCTATACCCACATCTTATATTTCAGTCAGTTAAGCTGATTTCCCTTCTATCAATATGTTTTCAGTGTCTCTGCACCCTTTTGCTCAGGCCAAACTTTCTGTAGGAATAACACCACTGCCGAAAATAACTTGCCTCCCGCTTCTCACCTGTTCGTCAGAATTCTGCGCATCCCTCCTGATTCAGGTTAAATGGGATGTTCTTTAGAAAGATTCCCTTACGATCCTGAGGAAAAGTGACTCCTTTTTCTTCTCTAAATGTCCACGTCAGACCATATATACACTGATACACACATATAAGTACATACACATGCATATAAACATGCACACGCATGCATATTATGGTGGTGATGGTACTGTGTCTTAGTTTTAGCCTCTCTCCACACACATTTACTCTCTAATTAGATTACTAGCTAGTATGTAGTATTTTTGTTTCCATCATCTCTGTTACCTAGGGAATATCTAGGATAATGAAAGGAATCTCTCAATCCTTCTTTTTTTGGAAGAGGTTACTGTGCCGCAGCTGGAGAAGGAAATGGCAACCCACTCCAGTGTTCTTGCCTGGAGAATCCCAGGGACGGGGGAGCCTGGTGGGCTGCCGTCTATGGGGTCGCACAGAGTGGGAAGCGACTTAGCAGCAGCAGCAGCAGCACTCTGCCACAGCAATGGATATTTTCAAATGAGAAGAAGCTAAGAAGTAGACGGAAGGAGTCATCTGGTAGTAGAGATGTCACATGAGGAACTTGGCATGCTGGTGCTAGGAGTGCGGAGAGGAAGACAGAAGGAAGAGTGTCGGAGCAAAAACAGCGGGGGCACAGCGATTGCAAGCCTATGTATATGTAAGTGATGCTATTTCACGTTCGTGGCTAACGGTAACTGCACCTTTAGAGAAACAGTGATTTAAAAAAAAAAGCTGTATGGTCACTTTGAGAAAGAGGAAGAACCCTGTGTTTCCAAATGAAAAGGCTTGCCTTGTAGACCTCTCTTCACAAATGTTCTGGACTGCTCAGATTGCACGCTTTTGCTCACAGAATTGTGACATCATTCCTTTCGAAAACATTCAGGTCTCCCCCCATGACCTCCTAAATCAGTTGCAAGTTCTGTAGTTTGTTTTAAGATCTTCTGTGATCTTTTGACCTTTTGCCACCTTTCAAAGCTCTTTTTTGCTGTATGTGTGTGTTAGTCGCTCAGTCGTGTCCAGCTCTTTGCGACCCCAGCCTGTAGCCCATCAGGCTCCTCTGTCCATGATGCTCTCCCGGCAGGAATACTGGAGTGGATTGCCATTTCCTCCCCCAGGGAATCTTCCCTACCCGGGGACTGAACCCAGATCTCCCGAATTACAGGCAGATTCTTTACCGTCTGAGTCACCAGCGAACATTGAAAGCTTTGCCAAACCAGATTGCTCCCGTTTCGAACATATTGCCTGGGCTTTCCAGTGTCAGACTGTTCTCACTTGCTTTGCTCTGATTGGAATACACTGCCACCCAACCAGTTCTCATTTCCTACCACATCCATCTCTACTTGTGTATTTAACTGCTACTTATGCTTCAAAACATTGTTGAAAAATCCATTTTTTATGAGAATTTTTCAGATACCTAGCATTATTTCACAAATGTATTTCTTCATTATGCACTCTAATGTCAATAAGGTATAGAAATTATATTCTGTTTTCTGCTTATATACTTCTTATGCTCTTTATTAGTCTACAAATTTCTGACATGGAGTATGCATTTTAAAATATTGCACATGAATGAGACAAAAATATTCCTGGAATTTACACATGAATGATAGGGGCTGGTTTAATGGGTAAAGTCAAAATAAAGTTAGCAAAGTGGAAACTTATATTTTTATGTGATATAGTGGAAAATGTAATTTCACATAAGTTAAATTGAGAAGTTAGTATGGAGTATGGTAATCTGGCCTTTACAACAAAAGCATCAGTTGGTGAATTTCACAGTTAACAAAGGTTGACAAATATCAGGAAACCAAAAGCATAAAGAGACATCTTCAGAGAAGCATCTTAATCTAACATTTTGTTATAAGAAAATAACCTACGAAAAAGACAGCTTTTAGGTTTTTGCTCAGGAATTTCAGTTGCTAATTAATTCTGGTTCCCAGAAAAAACCCATAATGAGAGTGGGTAACTAAAATTCTTGATGGAAGTATATCTTGAGTTCTCTATCAAAGGGCCATTGCTAAATTCCTACTCATTAAGACCTTAATTCTCCTCCCCCTCAGCTCTCTATGATTTCTCTATCTAGTCTCAATTTGACCACTCTATTCAATGAAGAAAATGCTTTTATCTGAAACCCACACTTCCCCCCCAAAATTATCATTCTTCTCTTTTTCAAAAAAACAAAAACAAAACCAGGCCAGGTTATTTTTAAGATTACATTAAAAAACAAAATCAAAATTCAAAAAAAAAAGTAGAGCCATATAAAATACATACAAAATCTAATAGAAATAGTAGGAGTCATTTTAGGTGACATGCTTCTTTGAAAATTCTTATTTGTTCAGTTAGGTCAGATTTCACATTCAGTATTCCATTTTCAGTTCCAGTCTACCTTTCAATTTTTATTTTATATTTGAGATATGCTCATTAACAGTCAACCTTATATACAGTATGTGATTTGGTATAATAATCTCAAAAATAATAGAATATTCTGCCATAATATCTAGCCTTTAGCAGAGATTACTATAGCACACACACATGATTTTATAAATTAGACGTAGTAAGGACAGTTAAACATCATCAGGAAAATGCTAACTCAATTTTCTTTCCAAGTCATTCAGTCCAAAAAATTTTTTTAAAAAATCTGTGTTTTAAACAAAATTGTTTTAATCTTTAAATTCAATGGATAATGAATAACATTCAGAATTTAAATAATGCATAAATTATTATACATAAGTTTGGAATGAATGCAATGGATGTAATATAATGCCACTTACAGTGGAGAAACCACAAAAAGTGAAATGAATGACCTTATTTCAACTAATAGCTCATTGTACATATCGGGAGAAATTTCGGTCCTCCCTCATTTGAACTTTTCTACAATAGCTGATGAAATAAGAATAATTCAGCCCTTTCCATGAGCTTCTCAACAACAAAATTCTGTCAGTATTCTCTCTGCCGAAGTGCTATAATTAGAGCTTGCTGGAAGCAAAATTACAGTGATAAATAATTATATTTTCTCTACTAACAACACATGTGGGAATACAATGGAGATAAACACAATGAGAAAGAGAGACAGAGCATTCTTTCTGCCTAACATCTTTGATAAAAAGCTGCACCAGAGACAGGCTATAAACTTAGTATGCAAGTGGTAACTCATTCTCATGAGCCCAGAACTCCCCAGTTTGTCAATGTCGAGAGAAAGAGTCCTTGGCATTCTTCAGAAATCACTGACAGTGCCATGTAAAATGCTCTTCCACAGGTTATTATGGGTCAGTCTAGGAATCTCTTTATGCTCTTTTCTGTCACTTTGCAATTTTCTCTACAAGTTTTTAGTTTTCCTTCTTGGCACATCATGATTAAACAAACATTGGAATTGCCAAATAAACACAGGTGGATTAGCTGTGCAAACATGACCTACAAATGACATGGAAGATGTACGCCATAGAAAGTGCTTTTCTATAGAATAATAGACAAAGGTTGAATTGACAGTTGGAGAAAATTTTTCTTTTGCCAAAATTTCCCAGAGCAATCATATTATGGAAATTGACGCCTTCCCCACCCCCCAGCCCCCAAAAGGAGTGTGATGCCTGCTCACACAGGATGCCCTCTCCTCACGAAGATACCTTAATCTCTACTGGATCTATCCAGTGCTTCATTTCTTCCTTACTCTGTTCTCTAATACAGTGAGGTATCCAGAAAGCCTGTCTAGCCTAAAACATCATGCAGTTCAGCTCTGTCTGGGGAAGTTGGTAGAGTTGAAAGTTTGGGGTTCAAGGTGGGTCTAACTTCTTGAAGAATTAGAGATTGAACAGAAAAAAATATAAATTACCAGATATGTTGTTTTAAAAATGCAGATCATACTTTAAATCTCTAGGTTGGTTGAGAAAGCTTCTCCTGCAGATGTAAGCATTAGCCTTACATGGAAATACTCGGTTCAGTAAGGGCTATTTGTGCATGTTGATGAGGTGAAAACCAGATAGGCTTATGATATCCTCTCTATTTGTTTTGAAGGGCCATTGTGTGGGGCAGGCAGGATAGAAAAAAGCAGAGAATGGGGTAATATGATATAAACTATATTACTGGACTTGTGGCTCAGCCGGTAAAGAATCCTCCTGCAATGCTGCAGACCTGGGTTTGATGCCTGGGTTGGGAAGATCCCCTGGAGAAGGGAAAGGCTACCCACAGAATTCTGGCCTGGAGAATGCCATGGACTGTATAGTCCATGGGGTCGCAAAGAGTCAGACACGGCTGAGTGACTTTTACTTTCACTTCATGGAAATTTTATATGAAACTAAAAGACCACAATATTTTGTGACCTACTTTATATAAAAAAGCCTTCCACATATCTTCCCCAAGAAGTTGACTCTTATAGCTTTTAGTGCTCTTTTCTATGAACCATACACTTAAAGTTAGAGTCCAGTGATTTCTGAGATCCAGTTCCTCCAACAGTTTCCCAATAGTAGTCTAGTTATTCCCACAGAACCTTTTCTCTCCATGGTTTTGCTCCATGTGAGTAGATATTATAATTCCCAAACAAACAAAAACAAATCTATTTGTTGCTAATTATTTTCAGCCTATTTAGCATTGCAGTGATTGCTCTGTACTTTGGACAAATAGCCTCTGGAAGTTTGAATAAGTGAGGGCATTATGGTTTTTCTTTCACAATCTGGCCACCAGGCAGTCATTAGCAATGAAAAAGTGTTGTATTAAATACTTCTCAGAATCTCAGAGCACACGGGTACATAAAGCAATTCAATCTCTTCCTGTAGCATGGGGAAGGTCCACTATCTTCCCTCCAGTGCTCCAAGGTGGATGATGCCTTTCTGTTCTGAGGGTTGAGACAGCACGTATTGTCATTTGGTTAGGCTACAGAAGCAGCCAAAGGCCAACGGTTCGCATTAACTAAAGGATCTAGATTTTGACCCTTGCACGAAAAATGTAGGCCTTTCATGTAGGAGTGAGGCTATGTCACCTCTGTAAATTGTTGTTGTTCAGTCACTAAGTCATGTCTGACTCTTGGCAGCCCCATGGACTGCAGCATGCCAGGCTCCTCTGTTCTCCACTATCTCCTGGAGTTTGCTCAATTTCCTGTTCATTGAGTGGGTGATACTAGCTAACCATATCATCATCTGCTATCTTCCTCTCCTATTGCCTTCAGTCTTTCCCAGCATTGGGGTCTTTTCTAATGGGTCAGTTCTTCACAGAAGGGGACCCAGAGTATTGGGAGCTTCAGCTTCAACAATGGTCCTGCCAATGAATATTCAGGATTAAATATTAACTGGCTTGAACTCCTTGCTGTCCAAGGTACTCTCAAGAGTCTTCTCCCGATCCACTATTCGAAATCATTAATTCTTCAGTACTCAGCCTTCTTTATGGTCCAACTCTCACATCCATATGTGACTGCTGGAAAAACTATAGTTTTAACTATAAGGACCCTTGATGGCAAAGTGGCATCTCTGATTTTTAATATGCTGTTTAAGTTTGTCACAGCTTCCTTTTCAAGAAGCAAGCTTCTTTTAATTTCATGGCTGCAGTCACTGTCCAAAGTGATTTTAGAACCCAAGAAAATAAAATCTGTCATTGCTTCCACTTTTCCTCCTTCTGTTTGACATAAGTGATGGATCCAGATCCATGATCCTAGTTCTTTGAATGGTGAGTTTGAAGGCAGCTTTTCCACCCTCATCAAGAGGCTCTTTAGTTCCTCTTCAATTTCTGCCACTAGAGTGGTATCATCTGCATATCTTAGGTTGTTGATATTTCTCCTGGCCGTCTTGATTCCAACTTGTAATTCTTCCAGCCCAGCATTTCACGTGATGTACTCTGCACATGAGGTAAATATGCAGGGTGACAATATACAGCCTTATCATACTCCTTTCCCAGCTTTGAACCAGTCAGTTGTTCCATGCCCAGTTCTAACTGTTGCTTCTTGACCAGTGTACAGGTTTCTCAGAAAACAGAAATGTCCAGTTTGCTGTGATTCACACAGTCAAAGACTTTAGTAGTAAATGAAACAAAAGTAGATGTTATACAGGAACTCGCTTACTTTCTCCATGATCCAATGAATGTTGGCAATTTGATCTCTGGTTCCTTTGCCCCTTCAAAACCCAGGTTGTACCTCTGGAATTTCTTGTTTCATGTACTACTGAAACCTAGCTTGAAGGATTTTGAGCATAATTTTGCTGACTTTTGAAATGAGCACAATTGTACAGTAGTTTGAATATTCTTTGGTATTGCCCTTCATTGAGATTGGAATGAAAATTGACCTTTTCCAGTCCAGTGGTCATTACTGAGTTTTCCCAATTTGCTAATATATTAAGTGCAACACTTTAACAGCATTATCTTTTGGGATTTTAAATAGCCCTTCTGGAATTCCATCAGCCTCATTAGTTTTGTTTATACTAATGCTTCCTAAGGTGCACTTGAGTTAACATTCCAGGATGTCCGGATCTAGGTGAGTGATCATACCATCGTCGTTACCTGGGTCATTAAGACCTTCTCTGTATAGCTTTTCTGTGTATTATTGCCACTTCTTATGAATCTCTTCTGCTTCTGCTAGGTCCTTACTGTTTCTGTTTTTATCATGCCCATCCTTGCATGTAATTTTCCCTTGATATCTCCAGTTTTCCTGAAGAGGTCGCTAGTGTTTACCATTTTATTGTTTCCCTCTATTTCTTCGCATTGTCCATCTAAAAAGGCCTTCTTTGACAAAGGAGGCAAGGATATACAATGGAAAAAAGACAACCTCTTTAACAAGTGGTGCTGGGAAAACTGGTCAACCACTTGTAAAAGAATGAAACTAGAACACTTTCTAACACCATACACAAAAATAAACTCAAAATGGATTAAAGATCTATATGTAAGACCAGAAACTATAAAACTCCTAGAGGAGAACATAGGCAAAACACTCTCCGACATAAGTCACAGCAAGATCCTCTATGACCCACCTCCCAGAATATTGGAAATAAAAGCAAAAATAAACAAATAGGACCTAATGAAACTTAACAGCTTTTGCACAACAAAGGAAACTATTAGTAAGGTGAAAAGACAGCCCTCAGATTGGGAGAAAATAATAGCAAATGAAGAAACAGAAAAAGGATTAATCTCAAAAATATACAAGCAACTCCTGAAGCTCAATTCCAGAAAAATAAGCAACCCAATCAAAAAGTGGGCCAAAGAACTAAACAGACATTTCTCCAAAGAAGACATAAAGATGGTTAACAAACACATGAAAAGATGCTCAACATCACTCATTATCAGAGAAATGCAAATCAAAACCACAATGAGGTGCCATTACACACCAGTCAGGATGGCTGCTATCCAAAAGTCTACAAGCAATAAATGCTGGAGAGGGTGTGGAGAAAAGGGAACCCTCTTACACTGTTGGTGGGAATGCAAACTAGTACAGCCGCTATGGAGAACAGTGTGGAGATTTCTTAAGAAACTGGAAATAGAACTGCCATATGACCCAGCAATCCCACTTCTGGGCATACACACTGAGGAAACCAGATCTGAAAGAGACACATGCACCCCAATGTTCATCACAGCACTGTTTATAATAGCCAGGAAATGGAAGCAACCTAGATGCCCATCCGCAGATGAATGGATAAGGAAGCTGTGGTACATATACACCATGGAATATTACTCAGCCATTAAAAAGAATTCATTTGAATCATTTCTAATGAGATGGATGAAACTGGAGCCCATTATACAGAGTGAAGTAAGCCAGAAAGATAAAGAACATTACAGCATACTAACACATATATATGGGATTTAGAAAGATGGTAACGATGGCCCTATATGCAAAACAGAAAAAGAGACACAGATGTACAGAACAGACTTTTGAACTCTGTGGGAGAAGGCGAGGGTGGGATGTTTAGAAAGAACAGCATGTATATTATCTATGGTGAAACAGATCACCAGCCCAGGTGGGATGCATGAGACAAGTGCTCGGGCCTGGTGCACTGGGAGGAACCAGAGGAATCGGGTGGAGAGGGAGGTGGGAGGGGGGATCGGGATGGGGAATACGTGTAACTCTGTGGCTGATTCATATCAATGTATGACGAAACCCACTGACATGTTGTGAAGTAATTAGCCTCCAACTAATAAAAAAAAAAAAAAAAAAAAAAAAAAATTTAAAAAAGGCCTTCTAAAAAAAAAAAAAAAAAAAAAAAAGGCCTTCTTTTCTCTCCTTGCTCGTCTCTGGAATTCTGCATTCAGTTGGGTATATCTTTCCCATTGTCCTCTGCCTTTCACTTCTCTTCTTTCCTGAACTATTTGTAAAGCCTCCTCAGACAACCACTTTTGCCTTCTTGCATTTCATTTTCTTTGGGATGGTTTTGGTCACCATCTCTGGTACAATGCTAGGAACCTCCATCCATGGTCCTTCAGGCATTCTCTCTACCAGATCTAATCTCTTGAATCTATGTGTCATTTCCACTGTATAAGCATAAGGGATTTGATTTAGATCATACCTGGATGACCTAGTGGTTTTCCCTACTTTGTTCAATTTAAGACTGAATTTTGCAATAAGGAGCTCATGATTGAAACCACAGTCAGCTCCAGGTCTTGTTTTTGCTGACTGTTTAGAGTTTCTCCATCTTTGGCTACAAAGGCCATAATCATTCTGATTTCGGTATTGATCATCTAGGGATGTCCATGTTTAGAGCTGTCTCTTGGGTTGTTGGAAAACTGTGTTTTCTCTAAACAGTGTGTTTTCTTGACAAAACTGTTAGCCTTTGCCTCATTTTGTAGTCAAGCCCAAACTTTCTTGTTATTCTGAGTATCTCCTGGCTTCCTACGTTTGCATTCCAATCCCCTATGATGAAAAGCATATCTCTTTTTGGTGTTGTTTCTAGCAGTTGTTGTAGATCTTCAGAGAACCAGTCAACTTCAGCTTCTTCAGCATCATTGGTTGACACATAGACTTGGATTACTGTGATTTTTAATAGCTTGGCTTGGAAACAAACTGAGGTCATTTAGTCATTTTGCCTTTTCATACTCCCTATGGCATTCCCCAGGGAAGAATACTGGAGTGGGTTGCCACTTCCTTCTTCAGTGGACCACGTTTTGTCAAAACTCTTCACTATGGCCCTTCTGGCTTGGGTTCCACCACATGGCATGTTCATAACTTCATTGAATTATGCAGGCCCCTTTACCATGACAAGCCTGTGATGCATGAAGGGGATCTCCCTAAATACTTGTCTTGAGTACTTTCATTTTCATCAGTGGACAATTATTTCTACTATCTCTTGGAGCCAACAAAATTGGATTGATGTACTTGGACCTTATGAAAATTCTATTCTGAATCTTTTCATTTTCTCAGTGATGTAAGAAGCAAGGTCATCCGCTGGAAGTGAAGACGAGTAAGAAGTTTTGGAAGGTTAGGAAATAAGAGGAGTATGAAGTCTTTAAGGAGATAGAAGAATGGAAAGATTGGAAAGTGTAGTTTTATTAGTTTACAGTATCAGGATCCCATTTACAGTTCCTGGTCATGGTTTCAAGGTTGATCACCTTTGTGACACAATTTTCTCATGAAAATTCAACTGTTTGCAAATGTGGAATAGGCAAAAAATTGGATATAAGTGGAGTTAGGATTGCACCTCATGGTTTATGCTTAAGTATTTTCAAAGAAAACACAGCACAAAGATTAAAAAAAAAAAGTTTGTGTTGCAAACTGTGTACTTCCACAATTAAGTTTTGTGAAGTTCATTATTACTTATACAAATTAATAGTCTCAGAGATTCTAAATAGAACATGTCTTCATGGCCAGCTTGTCTAAACTAGGTTCTTGTTATTCCCACTCTCTTCCTTATCCAACAAAACACTTATTACAGTTAAAAACTAATCTATTTCTTGATTCACTTTGTCACTCTCCTTCTTTGAATTTTTTTTTTTTCTTCTTTGAATTTTTATGCCCCAAACATCAGGGAACATGTATTAGTTTTTGTTCAACATTCTATTCTCAGTGCCTAACACAATGTCAACAAAGGTCCATCTGGTCAAAGCTATGATTTTTCCAGTAGTCACATATAGATGTGAGAGTTGGACTATAAAGAAAGTTGCGCACCAAAAACTGATGCTTTTGAACTGTGGTGTTGGAGAAGACTCTCGAGAGTCCCTTGGACAGCAAGGAGATTCATCAGTCCATCCTAAAGGAAATCAGTCCTGGATAGTCATTGGAAAAATTGATGCTGAAGCTGAAACTCCAATACATTGGCCACCTGATGCAAAGAACTAACCCATTTGAAAAGACCCTGATGCTGGGAAAGATTGAAGACAGGAGAAGAAGGCAACGACAGAGGATGAGATGATTGGATGGCATCACTGATATTATGGACATAAGTTTGAGTAAGCTTTGGGAGTTGGTGATTGACAGGGAAGCCTGGCATGCTGCAGTCCATGCAGTCGCAAAGAGTTGGACATGAATAAGTGACTGAATTGAACACAATGTCTGGCACAACATAGTAAATAATCAATACATACTTATGGACTGAGTAAGTAAATGAAGGAATAACATTAGGAAATAAATTAAGGAAAGAAGGAAACAATTTGGCTGTGGTTTGCTTTATATGATTTATTGGGGTTTTTTGAGCCCAGAAATTCTATTTTACTATCTTTTCTTGTAACACAACTATACACAGGTTATTGACCGGGGAAGCAAAAAGAACTAGAGCCAGTTTTATCTTCCCTATTACTTCTCCTTCCTATTTCTCCAAAACAATTCCCAAAAGAATATCACACAGTCAATCACCCATTCATTTGAGATGAAGCAATTATCTAAATTATGAAGAATCATGGACTACAAACTTTTCAGAAACACTAACATGTGAATTCACTTTCATTTGAATTTTGAATTTTGCTTTAACATAAGCTGACTTGACAGCTCTCTCCTGCTTCAGCCCCACCCACAGTAGGTTAGGCGATCATTCTTAGTTATCATCCTTGGCAAGGCTTCAAATCCAATGCCTGGGTTAAAACTTCGGGGGACTCTACATTGACTGCTTCACCTGATGAAT
Source organism: Muntiacus reevesi (assembly GCF_963930625.1). Taxonomy (NCBI): domain Eukaryota; kingdom Metazoa; phylum Chordata; class Mammalia; order Artiodactyla; family Cervidae; genus Muntiacus; species Muntiacus reevesi. Next base: position 18,196,711 of record NC_089269.1, on the reverse strand, counting down.
AACACTCAGTGTCTTTGGAACTTGTTATTTTATACATCCTTACTTGCATTAACACTTATTTTTATTTCCTATTCTCATTTCTTCCCCATATGCTCTACGGTTCTCCATTTCTTTTTCTTGTCTTCCTGTGAACCTACACTGCTTTGCAGATCTCTGAGTCATATTCCCTTTTTTAAATTAATTTACTTTTTAACTGAAGGAAAGTTGCTTTACAATATTTTGTTGACTTCTGCATATCCTTTCTACCTTTTCTGATATCAAGGCCTTAGTCTCAGTGTTCTTCCAATAGTCTTCACCCAAGCCCAACAGGAGTCTGCAAGAAGCCCTGCATTCTTATAAATTTAGCATCAACAAAACTCATCTTTTTAAATACACAGATTATTTTTTATTTAGGTACAGGCTAAAGCAAGACATGAGGAATAAAGAACTAGACAGGGACGTTGGCAACAGTCAAGCCATGAATTAAGAGACAAAGGCATATATAACCAATTCACTTTTTTATTTGAACTAACCTATCTTCATTAGGATAGAAAATCTCTTCTAATAATCTTTATGAATATAGGAAACTGTACCTTTTGATTGGAACATATTTCAATCCATTAAGTGCTTACCATGATTTGGACAAACCCACTGCCTGGCAAGGAAGTTTGCACTTTCTGCCTTTGGGCTTTTTGCTTTATCAATGAAACCTAACTTAAAAAAAATGTATGTATGAGATATTCTTCAGCTCAGTTCAGTCACTCAGACATATCTGATTCTTTGCAATCCCATGGACTGCAGCACAGCAGGCTTCGTTGTCCATCACCAACACCCTGAGTTTGCTCAAACTCATGTCCATCAAGTCAGTGATGCCATCCAACCATCTCATCCTCTATCATCCCCTTCTCCTCCTGCCTTCAATCTTTCCCAGCATCAGGGTCTTTTCAAATGAGTCAGTTCTTTACATCAGCTGGCCAAAGGATTGGAGTTTCAGCTTCAGCATTAGTCCTTCCAATGAATATTCAGGACTGATTTGTTTTAGGATTGACTGGTTGGATCTTCCTGCTGTCCAAGGGACTCTTGAGAGTCTTCTCCAACACCACAGTTGAAAAGCATCAATTCTTTGGTGCTCAACTTTTTTTATAGTCCAACTCTCACATCCATACATGACTACTGGAAAAACCATAGTTTTGACTAAATGGACCTTCGTTGGCAAAGTAATGTCTGTGCTTTTTAATATGCTGTATAGGTTGGTCATAGCTTTTCTTCCAAGGAGCAAGTGTCTTTTAATTTCATGGCTGCAGTCACCATGTGCAGTGATTTTGGAACCCAAAAATTAGTCTCTCACTGTTTCCATTGTTTCCAAATCTATTTGCCATGAAATGATAGGACCAGATGCCGTGAACTTAGTTTTCTGAATATTGATTAAAGCCCAGATTTTCACTCTCCTCTTCCATTTTCATCAAGAGGTTTTCCAGTTCTTGTTTGCTTTCTGAAATAAAGGTGGTATAATCTGCATATCTGAGGTTATTGATATTTCTCCTGGCAATCTTGATTCCAGCTTGTGCTTCATTCATCCCGGCATTTCGTATGATGTACTCTGCATATAAGTTAAATAAGCAGGGTGACAGTATCCAGCCTTGACCTACTCTTTTCCCAATTTGGAACCAGTCTGTTGTTTCATGTCTTGTTCTAACTGTTGCTTCTTGACCTGCATACATATTTCTTAGGAGGCAAGTAAGGTGGTCTGGTATTCTTATCTCTTGAAGAATTTTCCACATTTTGTTGTGATCCACACAGTCAAAGACTTTGGCATAGTCAATAAAGCAGAAGTAGATGTTTTTCTGGAACTCTATTGCTTTTTTGATGATCCAACAGATGTTGGTAATTTAATTTCTGGTTCCTCTGGCTTTTCTAAATCAAGCTTGAACATCTGGAAGTTCATGGTTCACTTACTGTTGAAGCCTCGCTTGGAGAATTTTGTACATTCAGTTGTTAGCATGTGAGATGAGTGCAATTGTGTGGTAGTTTGAACATTCTTTGGCATTGTCATTCTTTTCGATTGGAATTAAAGCTGATCTTTTCCAGTCCTGTGACCACTGCTGAGCTTTCCAAATTTGCTTGCATATGGAGTGCAGCACTTTCACATCATCCTTTAGGATTTGAAATAGCTCAACTGGAATTCCATCACCTCCACTAGCTTTGTTTGTAGTGATGCTTCCTAAGGCCCATTTGACTTCAAGCTGCAGGATGTCTGGTTCTAGGTGAGTGATCACACCGTCATGGTTATCTGGGTCATTAAGATCTTTTTTGTATAGTTTTTCTGTGTATTCTTGCCACCTCTTCTTAATATCTTCTGCTTCTGTCAGGTTCATACCATTTCTGTCCTTTATTGTGCCCAGCTCTGTGTGAAATATTCCCTTGGTATCTCTAATTTTCTTGAAGTGATTTCTAGTCTTTCCCATTCTGTTGTATTCCTCTTTTTCTCTGCATTGATCACTGAGTAAGTCTTTCTTATCTCTTCTTGCTATTCTTTGGAACTCTGCATTCAGATGGGTATATCTTTCCCTTTCTCCTTTGCCTTTAGCATCTCGTCTTTTCTCAGCTATTTGTAAGGCCTCCTCAGACAACCTTTTTACCTTTCACATTTCTTTTTCTTGGGAATGGTCCTGATTCCTGCCTCCTGTACAATGGCATGAACCTCCATCCATAGTTCTTTAGGCACTCTGTCTATCAAATCTAATCCCTTGCATCTATTCCTCTTATCCACTCTATAATTATAAGGGATTTGATATTCTTATCAGGTATAAAAATGACACTTTTGCTAGCATATTTGTTAGAATTTTATTTATTAAAAATATTAAGAAAATTCTTTTCTCTTTTTCTTCTTTATTTCCTATTAGAGGGATTTTCCAAAGAGCTTTGGGGAAATTTCCCGCCTTACTAAACAGAAATGCCCATGCAAATGCTGTTAATAAAATTCTGGGACACTCAGCATCATTATCATTAGCATTAGTACTATCTTGATGATATAGAAGGCTGCAGATATAGTCTAGGCAATTGAAAGTGTTGGAGTTTATTTGAGTTGTTTCATTTGAAAGCACAGTATGATGTGAGCTCTATCTTTCAAATTTCTACTTTCTTCCATGGGCCACAGGAAAACTTTTTTCCATAAGTCTAGTTAGTAAAGGCTTACTCACTTGTTTTTTTCCTAGAATAAGTGAAGTCTAAAGTATACTTTGGCTCCGTTAAGTATCATTATCCGAACAAGAGAAATTTAAAATGAAACTCATCCAGATAATTGCCCCAAATCTCTTGTTCCCTGTAGTACATGGACACAGTTTAGAAAATATTTTGGAAGGGATTATATGTTTTATTTTAAAGCAGTTGACTCCCACCCAGGATGAATTCAATAAAAGTGATTTGTCATCACTATTGATTCATGGTAAGTAGCTATCCTGGGAGCTTGGCATTACATGCTAAACTTTAAAACTTTGCAAGACCTAAGATTTCTGCATTTAGGAGTTTACCTATTGAAATAAAGTAGTATGGGAAGTTTTTAGAACCAGATGGAGTTTTCAGTAATAGCAATTACTTGATTAAAGACTTCAAGGAGATTACTAACAGATAGAAGAGCCTACCTGTGCCACACCTTCAAAAGGAATATCTTAAAAATATATTCCAGTAATTTTGAATATGTGAAATCAGCTGTGTTTTGCCCTTTAACTTTAAAATTTTTTTAAATAATTATAGTTAGAAAAATACAAATTAATTTGCAAAAACTTCTCTTTCTTAACTTTTAATTCTGGGAAAGTTCCAATGAAATGCAACACACATGTTTCTGAGTCATTTTTGACTCATTAAATCATGGTTGTTTTCCAGTTGCTCATTCATGTCCAGTTCTTTGTGACACCCATGGACTGCAGCACACCAGGCTTTCCTGTCCTTCACCAAATCCTGGAGCTAGCTCAAACTCATGTCCATTAAGTCGGTGATGCCATTCAACCATCTCATCCTCTGTTGTCCCCTTCTCCTCCTGCCTTCAATCTTTCCCACCATCAGGGTCTTTTCCAGTGAGTCAGCTCTTCAAATCAGGTGATCAAAGTATTGCAGCTTCAGCTTATGCATCAGTCCTTTTAATGGATATTCAGGGTTGATTTCCTTTAGAATTGGCTGGCTTGACCTTCTTGCTGTCCAAGGGACTCTCAAGAGTCTTCTACGGAACCACAGTTTGAAGGCATCAATTTTTCAATGTGTAGCCTGTTTTATTGCCCAGGTCTCACAACCGTACATGACTACTGGAAAAAAACCATAGCTTTGACTATATGGATCCTTGTAGGCAAAGTAATGTCTTTGCTTTTTAATACATTGTCTAGGTTTATATCATGGAAGAAGCTAGAATGAAGCTTTGAATTGTACTTTTCTCTTTTATATATATATTTAAAACATGATTTCTAAAGGAAGCAAATATACATTGAACTTCTTGTGGCGCTTAGACTGAACCCAAACTACATAGTCTGGAGACTAAAAAAGAGCCTTACAATTTGTCCCTTCCTAGTAAGTAGGGTATAGCAATTGAAGATATTTTCATTGCTTAATGATCTATTTGATTTCAGAAAAGGAGAAGAGGGACACTGACTTCCTTATAATCATCTTCACAAGTTTTAAGGGTCAGAGAACTAAATCCAAACTTTGAAATGCCAGAGAAATAGCATTTCTGAGAAGATGGTAGAGTTAGAAGCACTAGGAATCAAACTTTCTTCTCCTATAATAATTACAAAGGATCAATCTGCCTGATAGAACTAGTTTGGAACTCTGGAGTTTATTGAAGGCTTGCAAATTTCAGGGAAGGCTTAGTTGTTAAAATAAGTTAATTTTGCTCAATTTCAGCTGTTAGTTTAGAAGTAGTTACTCATTCCGTACCCACCGTCATGTGCACATTTCCCCACTGTGGCTTGCATGCAACTTGGAGGAGCAAGGATGGACAATAAGAACCCTATCTTCCAAATATAAGTAACCTATGTTCTGATCATCGATTGCTGCTTCTCATTACAGAATCAGAGACAATCAGGCAGGCAGTCATTACTGGGCATCTCCTCTCACTATTGCAAGTACCTCCCCTTCACCTGAAGGGACTTCCAGGGGATTTAAAGAACCATTTCCTAACTCCCCTTCTAATTTTTGTTTCCTTTTTTGGGAGTGTGACATTAAGTACCAAGATGTTCAAAAGCAACTGTGTATAGGGAATAAATTATAAACTCACCACACATGCTCAGGGAAAATCATCCACTCAGCAGACATTTGAGGAAACCTAAAACTTGTACTTCAGGATCATCTTCAGCAGAGATGGGTTACAAAAACAATCAAAACAAAACTTGCAAACAGAAACAATAAACTGTTGATCAGGGGAAAATGTGACTCCCAGAGCTTTCACATTATTAGATATAAATATCTGGTTTTACACAAAAAATGACATCATATAAAGAAACAGGAAAGTGTGGCCTATTTAAGTATTCAAAGGGAAAAATATATTAAAAGAAAATATATCTAATTTTTTTATTTTTCATTTTTTTTATTTTTGAGGTTTTTTTTTTTTCATTTATTTTTATTGGTTGGAGACTAATTACTTTACAATATTGTAGTGGTTTTTGCCATACATTGACATGAATCAGCCATGGATTTACATGTATCCCCATCCCGATCCCCCCTCCCACCTCCCTCTCCATCCCATCCCTCTGGGTCTTCCCAGTGCACCAGACCCGAGCACTTGTCTCATGCATCCAACTTGGGCTGGTGATCTGTTTCACCCTTGATAGTATCTTAGAAAGACCTTATGGCAGATCGACTTTACAGACTTCAAAGACAATCATCTTGAAGATGCTCAAGGAAAGCAAGGAATGGAAAGGAATGGAAAAATTCGAGAAAGTTATGACTGGAAATATCAGGTAAAATACAAGGAATATAAAAAGAAGCCAGATAATTCTGCAACTAAACAGTACAGTAACTGAAATGAAAAATTCACCAGGGTGATTCAAGGTAAATTTGAACAGGCAGAAGAAATAATCTACAACACCAAAGATAGTACAACTAAAATTATTGAGTCTGAGGAACAAAAAGAAAAAAAAACTGTAAAACCTTAAAGAGAACATAAGGGAATTGTGGACACCATCAAGTCAACTAATATATACACTATGGGAGTCACATAAAGAGAATAAAGAAAGCTACAGTGATAAAATATGAAGAAATAATGACTTAAAATTTCCAAGTTTGATCAAATACATGAATATAAATATTTGAGAAGCTTGGTGAATGCTATGTAGGATAAACTGAAAAGACTCACACCAGGACATCTTATAAACAAATTGTAGAAAGCCAGAGATAAGACATAATCTTAAAAACAGAAAGATAAAAGTGATTCATCACATACAAGAGATCCTCAGTAAGTTATCATTCAGATTTCTCATTAAAAACTTTGGAGGCCAGAAGACAGTGGGCTGATATATTCATAGTGTTAAAAAACAGAAACTATCAAGCAAAAATCCTACATCTGACAAAACTGTTCTTCAAACGTCAGTGAGAAATTAAAACATTTTTAGGTAAACAAGGGCTGAGGGAGTTTATTAACACTAGAAATGCTAAAGGGGAGTCTCACAAGTGAAATGCAAGGATACCAAACAGGAACTCAAGGCCAAATCAGTAAATAAAGAGCACAGAAATGGTAAATACATGTTGATTATAGAAGCATTATTGTAACTTTAGTTTGTATTTCCACATTTTTATTTCTAGATAACTTAAGAGACGACTTACTAAACTATGTTTTTGTACAAATAATACCAGTTTGCAAACTTTTCATAAATAACTGAAGAGGAGGGAATTAACCTTAATTCATTCTATGAAACCTGTGTTACTCCGATCATATGCACACAAAGACATTATGAAAAAACTACAGACCAATAACCCTTATGAATATTGATATGAACATGCTCACCAGAATACTAGCAAGCAGAATTCAGCAGCATATTAAAAGGATTATATACCTCATCCAAGTGGGATTTATTCCTGGAATATAAGGATGGTTTGACATACAAAAACCAATCAATGTAATACATCATATTAATAAAATGAAGAGAAAAAATGATCTTGATGCAAAAAAAAGTATTCACAAATCCAAAACCCTTTCATGGCAAAAATATTCTCTCAATTAGATGAGGCACAGCTCCTTGAGGGCGGGAGTTGTGTTCTGTGCACCTCTGTGCCTCATGCAGAGAAGAACATGGGCTCACAATGATTTATTACATACATGGATGAATTATGCAATACACTAAAATGGCAGGAGTCTATTTCTGCCAATAATCAACATTTTAGAGAAAGGGGCCCTTCCTACTAGCACTTTTCTTCCGCAACTTTAATTAAGATACGGTGAACACATATTTATTAGAAGTAAGAGTCAGGTGAAAGGATTTTCCCTCAGAAATGTGTGATATCTTCCAGAGTTAAAGCGTGGGTTACAGTTTCAGTGACAGTTACAGATGGAATCTTTGCATCAGGCAATGAAGGAAACAGAACCAACTGCAATAATTGAGCTCATTTGCAGTTCGTTGTTTTCATAAAACATATCCATCAATCAACTGAAACCAGCTGCTCAGTTTTCAGAAGCTAAGGGTAAAATTCTTTACTGAAAAGGATAATAAACCAAGACTAAAATACATGCGGACCTCTAATTCAGAACTACCCTGCTAGTGTTTTATTAAACTAGTACAGAATAAAGCCATTTCCTCCATTTAACTTTTGAATTTGTCCAGGGTTCTAATAACTTTCATGAGTCAGATAAAAACTCTTGTTTTTGCAAAGTTCTCATCATGTGCTTCTGATAAATGGACACAGTTAAGGTGGTCTTGAAGGGATTTTTTTTTTTTTCAGTTGAAAAATACAATTTTAATCACAAGGACACATGTCAGTTACCACTCACTCATATGACTCAGCTCTGCCTAACTATATATGATATGGGCCCTCCCAGGTGATGCTAGTGCCAGCGCAGGAGACGTAAGGGACATGGGTTTGATCCCTGGATAGGGAAGATTCCCTAGAGGAGAGCATGTCAACCTACTCCAGTATTCCTGCCTGGAGAATCCCATGGCCAGAGGAGACTGGTGGGCTGCAATTCATAAGGGCCACAAATAGTCGGACATAAGTGACTTAGCACACACGCGTACATGATACACAGACTCCAACGCTCAATCAGCCTGGTTTTTCTCACTGCCCCTGAAGTATATGCTGACCACTTGTGGTGCAGTTTTTCATTGCATTTTAAATTCCCTAGGGATTTAGGATTTGCAAAGTAATCTTCTATGACCAATTATTATGCTCAAAACATCTTAGCTTTCCCTTTGTGTGTTACAAACTTCTGGTTAATGTTATCAGTGGTGTTTGGCACTTTAGCTCCAAGTTTCTTCCACATGAATTGACTTTTCTTATCCTCAGACTGTGTGATAGAAATTACAATGTCAGTGCCATGCTTTGGTTTTTATGTATATAGTATGATGAACGCATTTAGAACCAAAAGACACCTATTTCTTCACTGCAGACTTGGATACATACATTAGCCAGTTTCTCCCATCTTAGATCAATCCCTATTATCAGAACACAGTTTATTTAGTACCACTTGGGGAACATCTAGATCTGCTTCTTTTTTTTTTTTTAATTTTTTTCCTTAAGTTGAATCACTCTGTGATGTCAATAGCTCTGACTCTAAAACTGAATCCATTATGTCAATTTTAATGGCCAGGCTGTGGGTCATTTATCTGTCTAAGCTCGATTCTATGAAGGGGATTTGGTTTTAGAAGCAAAATAATAGCTAAACTCTTTCTGGAAGATTTTTTTATACAAAAGGAGAATGAAAAACTAAGCTTGAATTGGCACTGAATTGTCCATTAACTGAGCACTTATGGTTGAAATAAAAAAACAGGCTTTTCCTGCATTCAAAGTTCAAATCTGTAAAAGAGATAGACATAAAATAATAAACAAAAAAATATGAACAAAAGACACTCGAACATGAAGAGTAATTATAGATGATGTGCCATCAAGCATGAGCTAAAATAAATACATAAAACTGGATAAATAATATGCAAGGGAAATAGAGTGAAAAAAACATGATTATATAAAAATGCATACAATTTAGGGAATAGAAAGTGATTCCATCTAACCTGGTAGGTCAGCCATGCAAATTCAAAGATTTTGAGTGGCAAATGAGCTGAGATATCAATCTGAGTAAGCACTAATGAGCCAGATTATATAATCTATACATCTTATAAATTCAACCAGTGACTCTCAACCATCAGTATCCCTAAAAATAACCAGAAGCTTGCTAAAGGTAAACTTTCAAATCTTTCCACACAGGTTCTGATTCAGTTTGTCTAGGGTGGGCTAAGAAATGTGCATATTTAACAAATACCCCAGGAGATTTTGATTCAGATTAATACCACCCTTGCCTCCAAGTTAAGTGGGGTCCCTGCACCAGGCCCTCACCTAAGGGGCTCTTTGAGCTTTTGAGTGTCTTTCTCAAATCTTTCCAAGCTCTCCTGCAGTATTTGGAATCAGCTGAGCTGGCAGAATGGCACATACTGGGACTCACATAGTCTTTTTCTTTTTTTTTTCAGTCCCAATCTCTCTCCTGCATGATGTGCTCCAACCTCCCACCACAGTGATGGGCTTAACACACGTCCAAGGAGCTCCAGGGCTGGTACCTATAGGGTTGTTCCATGGCCCCAGAATTGCCTCCAAGGGATTGTGTGGAATTGGGTTGCTGAAACAGTGATGGCACTCAATTTAAGGTGACTCTCCCATTGCACACAGAACAAGTTCAAATCTCTAGGCTACCTCTAGCCCGAACACTTGGACTTTGAGTCATTCATAGACCTATGCAACAACTCTTGCCCTTCTTTCGATTCTTGCTCATCTGGGGTACCCCTCTGTTCTGAAGCACCTGAGTGTGGCAGGGTTGATGACAGGCCTGCTATATAGCCTTTGTCACTAGAATCCAGTGAGGTTTGCCTGTTCTCTTTACCAGTTTTGTGCCATGGGTCAGGAAGCCAGTCACAGGTAGCCACTTACTGCTCCATCCCTCTGCAAAAGGCCATTCTGATTGATATTCTTTCTTGCTTCTGATTAATGTGATTACCTCCTGACTGTCAGTCTTAAGCCATACCAGATGAGAGATGGAAATCTCTATGATTTCTACATAACTCAGTTGAACAAATATCTGTTAAGTGCCTAAAAAGTTCCAGACATGATGCAGGGTTTGAAGATGAGAGGAAGAAATTTTGTAGATTATTGAATAAATGAATGGGCGGCTCTGTGTTCTAGAATTTTCAAAAATCAACATTTATCTCAAGTCTTTGCTGGAGAAAGATCACTTATTTAGAACTTTACTTTGGGTCATAATTAACAAGTTTTTTCAGAGTTGAGTCTAACTTGATTGTTAAATTGCTTGGCAAAGCTTTAAGAACTGAAAATAATTTTTTTTAAATTAATAATAATGTTTTATTGGTTGATTATCACAAATCCACCATGCTATTATCGGATGTTAATAACATAGGTGACTAGATGTTGAGTATATAGGAAATCATATTTTTACAGACTTTGATGAAGAGAATCTGATTAAGTTACCATTTGTGAATTTAAGATTCTCTCTACATTTTTTCATTATATTCAATAGTAAGCCTCTTCATTGAACATTATACAGTGGAATGCACCTACTTGTAAACTCAGTAAACAATAGGTAATGATTGCCATTTTTAAAACATATATTCTTCATGCGAAGTCGCTTCAGTCGTGTTCAACTCTTTGTGACCCTATAGACTCTAGCCTACCAGGCTCCTCTGTCCATGGGATTCTCCCGGCAAGAATACTTGAGTGGGTTGCCATGACTTTATCCAACATATCCTTACATATCCTTATAGTTTCTTTTATTTTCCCCCACATATATCTCATATGTGGCAAGTGCTCGTATACTTCAAATTTCTTAGACCTTTATCTTCTACTGTCATTTCATAAAATGATTTTATTAGCTTGGATTTGGGACATCTTTTGATGTCCTCTCTTAATGATGCTTTAATTAAGATTATTTCCAGAAGAATTTCTGTTTACATGGAATGCTGTCTTACAACTTCAGCTTCACATTAGCCATTACTGATGATTGTAGAAATGTAGCACACAAAAATTTCGATAGTATCTATATTATCATCTTCAGGTATTTGCAACAGAGTAAAACCTAAATTTTTAATTTTTTTATTCCAGACCACTTTAAGGCAAAGATTATAACACTTTAAAACAAATAAGGATCAAGTAGTGAACCTAATACAATAGATTGCTAGGCCCCAAGTGAGATTGTGATCAATTTAGTATAGAAGGAACTCGTGGTTCTGAAACACACTTTGAAACACATTTTTCTATTGAGAGGAGATTTAATGAGTAGAATCCCAAACTAAAGGGTCTCTTTATTTTGGTAGTGAATTTTCCACTTGTTTTCTCTATCAATCCCACTAAATTCTGAATCAGTGGGATGCAGGTAATCAAGGAGCAAAGACAAAAGTTTGGAGTGGGGGGAAAGTACTACAGAACTGAATTTAGTCTTTTAATTTATCTTTTTTATTTTTACTCTGTAATTATATCTAATAATACACAAAACATATCAACAAAACAGTAAGCTATGACATTTGTAAATAAATATATGATAGAATGCATACTGAAACATTTTGATTAATGATGACAATTATTTCAAATGCTTGAAAATTGCTGCTAGAGATTATACTAGTCCAGAATATGCTTGTATAATAAACATTATACAAATGCAGATCCTTAAGACCACAAAGTGCTACTTCTATGTAATACAGTGTCATCTGTGGGTCTGGAAAACTCTCCAAGGCAACTGTCCTCCATGTAAAGACTCAATAAGGAGGGTTAGTATTCCGTAACTGTTATATCTTTAATATTTGGCTTCTTAGATCTGAGCAATAGGGAAAGAAAAAGCAGAAAATTGTGTACAAGTCCTTAAAGGCATATTTTATTGGCAAAGTGAAGTCCAAAGTTATACCTAACTTTAGGAAAGTGGTAAAATGCAATTCTCCCATGTGTGAGAATTGCTGGTAAGAAAAAACTACACAAATCCAGTCTATAATACAATTTGTCCAGTTCTAACTACGTTGTAAATGTTTGTATGCCCATATTCACACACAGACCCACAAATATCAGTTCTGATCATATAATTACATAGATATATATATTTATATTATAATGAAGACTGTGTAAGTTTATGTTTCAATTGGGCTTCCTTGGTTGGCTCAGCTGGAAAAAACCCGCCTACAATGCGGGAGACCTAGGTTCGATCCCTAGGTTGGTAAGATTCCCTGGAGAAGGGAAAGGCTACCCACTCCCGTATTCTGGCCTAGAAAATTCCATGGACTGTATAGTCCATGGGGTCTTACTATATCAAATTACAAAGTAGAGTCTATAAGTTAAAGTACTATTAGTCTACATTTTCTATCCAGTTGAAAATCATCTTTTTATATAATATGTCAGATCTTTTAATAGAAAAAAGATGAAAATTATTCCTCTCTAGGCTATTAGGCATAATGTAAAAACAGTTAAAAAACGTTTGTCTTCATTTTCAGCATTATAGTCAGATTACATATTTAATTTAGAAGAACAGAAATATGATTATAAGAAACTTGGAATTTTGATATTTCGGTTCCACGGAAGCAACTAAAGTATTTGAAACTATTCTTTTTTAAATACAGACAATTCTATGGTTTCCACACCAAATTCCATCAGTTTAAAGAGACTTGGCTTTTCACAGCCAAGTTTTAAGCTTGCAGAAATTATAAATGGAAACATATTGTCCTCTGATCTTGGAGGTGGCAAATTTTGCTACAAAACTGGGTGGGAGACTGATCTCATTCTTTGGTTTTCCGCTTTTTGATGAAGAATTTAAATATGCTATATTTTAACCAACACTTAAAAAATAGTGCATGGCCTCGGTGAAAGAGCAATACTTCATAAATACATAATAGCTTCATCAACAAATAAGAGTCTGCTTCCTGCAATGAAGCCACAAATATGTTGAAAAGCCTTAGCTTTCTGCAGAAGCACAAAACTCTCTGTTCAAGTCACTTTTGGATCATTTACTTTCTTTGTGGTGGCAGCGGTTGTCTGGCTGTGTGGGTATATATTTGAAACACATCTTACAGACTTCTTAATAATGCATTCTTGAGGAGGACTGGAGACCAATTTTTCTTCCTATGGTGTAAGCATTTAAAGCAATTCTCTGATGACTTACTGATTTTCTTTAGCAATTCAAGATTGATTAAATAGGGAAATGAAGAAGATTTTTGAAGGAAAGTAGAAAAAAGTACTTAAAACTTTTTGTTGTTTCATCACGTTTGTTTATATTCATTTATTATCAGTGCTACAAAATCCTTAATAGCTAAGCTAAGACCTCAACTGGAATTATTCATAGTGGATTAAAGAAGCCAAAGTCATTTATCTTAAAGGCCTTTCATCTAGTGATATTAGGTCCATAACATTGACTTGTTCATTCATTCTCAGTTTCCATTTTATATACTCAGTGATGATGTGTTTCCAACTCTAAGTTATTACCCTCTAAGATAAGAGAAAATAAAAAAGGATTCTTCTAGGTCAGACTTTCTAGAGGGCAAGTATCCTGAGTATTTTCTTGACCTACTTATACTGATTATATGATTAGATGATGACATCAGCAAGTTTTCCCTGGAGAATTTCCTTCTGATGTGTGTCTTTAATAACAATTTAGAACTCTATTAGAGTAAACAAGCCTGGTCTATTTTTGTTCTCTTTTTATTTCAGGAGCAAATTTCACATTCTTCTATAAAATCTTTTGGAGGATATCTATCTTTCTATCTATAAATGAACAGTTTGCTAAGGGTATATATCTTACTGTATATCTAAGACGAATTTTTAAATAAATCAATGTGTTCTTTTTAATCCTTTTAAATTGTCAATGAAATTATAATCTGTTTTTTATATAATAAACATGAAATTCACCTATTTGTTTCTAGCTGTATTATAATTTAAACATAATTGACAGAAAGATTATATCTTAAAAACTCTAAGGTTTCATAGGTAAAAACCAAAGATTTAGTTTAAGTTATTTATCCTATCCCCAGAATCTTAAATTTTATATTCTGTGATTTTTGAAGCAGTTAAGGGAAATTCCTTTATCATCCTTAGGGAACTTTCTTGATCGTAGATCTCCTTTACTTTTGGCAAATTTACTCCACATTAATGATCTAAGCTACTCAAGTTAAAATATGCCATTTGCACCATTTGACCAAGTGCTCTGCTGCGCTTACTCACTCAGCTGTGTACAACTCTTTGTGACCCCATAGACTATATGCAGCCCACCAGGCTTCCCTGTCCATGGGGTTCTCCAAGCAAAACTACTGGAGTGGATTGCCATCCCCTCCTCCAGGGGATCTTCGCAATCCAGGGGTTGAACCCCAGTCTCACACATTATAGGCAGATTTTTTATCAGCTGAGCCACCATGGAAGCCCAAGAATACTGGAGTGGGTAGCTTATCCCTTCTCCAGTGGATCTTCCCGACCCAGGAATCAAACCTGGGTGTCCTGCTTTGCAGGCAGATTCTTTCCCAGCTGAGCTACTAGGGAAGCCCATTCGACAAAGTATTTAGTAATAAACAAATATTAGAATCCTTATTATCCATATTAATATCCACACCTCTTTTATCATCACCAAACAAAAAATTATAATTTCTTATTTTTCCAATGCTTAGGCAGTTAACAAAATGCTTTTTTATGCCATTTTGACTTTTGTTGTTGTTTGGGGGGAGGGGGCTAAATCATTTATTTATTTACTTATTTATAGCCATGCTGGGTCTCTGTGGCTGCACCTGGGCTGTCTCAAGTTGCAGTGAGCAGAAGCTACTTTCTAATTGTGATGTGTGGGCCTCTCACTGTGGTGGCTTCTCTGGTTGCAACACCCTGGGGGGCTTTAGTAGTGGTGATATGTGGGCTCGGTAGTTGTAGCCCATGGGCTTAGTTTGCCCCATGGCATGTGGGATCTTCCTGGACCAGGGATTCAACCTGCGTCCCCTGCATTGGCAGGCAGAGTCTTTAGCATTGGGCCACCACGTGAAAGTGAAAGTCACCCAGTCGCATTGCACTCTTTGTGACCCCATTGACTACACAGCCCATGGAACTCTCCAGGCCAGAATACTGGAGTGGGGTAGTTGTTCCCTTCTCCAGGGGATCTTCCCAACCCAGGTATGGAGCCCAGGTCTCTCGCATTGCAAGCAGATTCTTTACCAGCTAAACTACCAGGGAAGCCCAAGGAAGTCCCATTTTCATTTTTTTCTGATTTCTTTTGAATTTGTGAACCTCAGTCCTATGTGCATATTGAGATAAAAGAGGTTATTTCACTTAGTACCAGTACTAGTACTCTAATACTATAATTTATGCACATTAGCCTTCTTTAAACAGTCTTTAACTCACTAGCTTTTAAATATCAGCCTTCACTTGCCACTTCACCTCCAGAGAAAATCTAGTAAAAGCAACAGGCAATATTTTGCCAATCCACTTAAAGAGCTTGCTTAACTTTATAGAGAAAACATGTAATAAAGTTGATCCTTGAGATTATATATCAATGTTAACACTCACACAAAAATCTCACACTCAATAGCTAAATGTGTGAATTCCTAAACAACAGAAAATGTGATTTCAGGGTCCAGAAGTTCCCTGATTCCTCTGAATCAAGAATATAAGTGTACTATTCTCATGGTCATTAGCAAGGCTTTCCTGCCTAAGATGCTTCATGAGAAAGGTCACTGGCAGCATTGCAGGACACAGCCCTTGGCTGGAACCAGTTCAATATAAGGATGCTAAGCATTTACTATGTGTGAAGCACTGTATACATACTGTCTTATGTAAAGCTCATCAGCCCTGCGTGACGCATCTTAAGTTGTTACATGAAGAAATGAAAGTTTAGAGGCACTGTCCTATCCAAGATAACACTGTCAGTACAGAGCAGAATAAGAATTCACATGTTAGGCCCTTTAGATTGCAAAGTCAATACCAGTACTCTTCATGCTCTATTGCATATACTTCACGAATGCTTCCTCTGTCCTGTCCCAATTCAGACCAACTGACAATTCCAGGGAATTTATTATTTAGCATCTGTGTTTGCTAAATTTCAACATGTTTTAAATCGAGGATGAAATGACAGCATAAAAATGAACTAAAAGATTTCTTAAGCTCCCCCAGACTATGAATTAATACACATTTAAATGGCTAGTGTTAAATGCTAAAGTAAAACTCTTAAAACGCAGTTGTAATAAACTGCTATTATTTTTACTAAAACTAAACATAAGGAGTGACATAAAATAATTGTAGATGCAGGGTGCACTGTCTACCCTGTCCTCAGGTCTACTTTAACTAGGAAGCATAGATCATACTCAGATTAAAATATTCTACTCAAACTAAGTATTATCACTCAAATATATTTCAGAGTTAATAGTTTGAAGCCAGTACTGTTTCAGACAGGCATCTAATATTTTCAACATTGTGTCTTGAGATTACAAGCTCGACTCAAAGCAACAGGTAAGCAATATAAAGTTTTAGAAGCTATCCAAATCCTTAAACCCTGACTGCCTTAATAACTGAGGATTATTGCAAAGCTGTCCTGTTAGTCCTGAAGGAATCACTATCATATATTTAAAATTGAAGTAATTATCTCTCAAGGCAGGAGACAGAGAATAACCATATACCTCCAAAGGACAATATTATTCTTTAAAGAAATGTTATGACGTTAAAAAATAATTTTGTTTCACTTGATGAATTCCATTAATTGACTGGTAAACAGAGTGCAAAAGTAAGTTCAAGTGATTTTATAATTTTGAACAGTAAGTGAAATTACAAAATATTTCTTCTTGGCTGCCAACTGTTTTATTCGTTTTAGGAGTACGATCCAGCTCCCAGTTAAAGTATTCAGGCTTTTCTTTGAAAGCTACTTATTTGCTTCTTGACTACAATCATATGCTTTCAATTTCTTTTGCATTTTACCACTTACTTCTACAGCATTCTTTTATGGCTGAACGGCTGCCTGGCAAAATAGAAACTGAACCACAGTATGTAATTAAGTTCTTTGCACAATGAAAGTTAGTCATCGACACAATTAAACCACTGGCTTCAGAATCCACCACTGAAGGAATGAACAGCATAACCAAAGAACACTCATTCCAAGAAGGTTTTCCTAAATCATGGGACTTAAGAGACCTGCCTGCTTTTTTGGTGTCATGACAAAAATTCAAAATAAGATTTCCTTCCAAAACTGAAAAGAATTCATGTCTGATAGTGTCTTGTTTCTCCTCTATTAATCTTTTTACAGTTTTTTCACTGTTTTTGAGAATTCAGGATATTGGTGGCAAGATAAAACAATTTAGAAATATTCTGCTCAAACCATGGGGGAAAAAGTCCCAAAACGTTAAATGTACTTTTTGACACAGATTAATTTAATAATATTTTGCTATTTTAGTATAATCCATAATGTAATAATAAGTGTAATAAAATATGGAAGAGTTGCATATGTTTTAATATGTTTCTGTTGTTAAAATTATAAGCAAGAATTTTAGTTTTAGTTAAAAATGATTTATTTGCTCTAGATATGTTTTAACATCATGCAAAATTGGATTTTAAATTGATGATCAGATATGAATTAGATTAAAGAGAGCCATTTAGTTGATGAAAATGAACTGGAACAAACAAGAAAGCTGTAAATAGATATGATTTGGCTTTGAAAGTTTTATTTTTCAATAATAAAAATATCTCTAATTATCTCTTGCCCTCTTATCACCTTATTAATTTAAATCATATTCATAGGTTCTAATTGAAGCAAATATGAATTTAAGCTAAAGTATAAAATGTAGAATCACATATTGAAACAGGTGTCATAAAGTTGTGATAACATTCAGTGACTGCAGTTGTTGACACTGATATAGTGTCTAAAGATTTTTATGTAAAGAAGATTGAATGTAATATAATCCTATTAATGTAAGCTGCTAATACTTGGAATAGTTCTCCTTTGATATTTTTGTTATAATGTTTTATTGTGATAACTAGTATTGATAAATATAACTTGACCCCAATCAGATATATTAAAATATTAGCATCTACAGAATTCAAAAGATACACTATAATGAGCATTTCTAATTTTTTGACTAAGCATTTGTTTTTCCGTTTCTAGAGTATCATATGTATTTTCTAGTTAATAGTAATTGAACATTGTCACTTTACTTACTCCTGTAACCACTAAAGATTTAATAAAATTTGAATTTATGGTAAGTGGTGTGACATCCATTAAGTTGCTGGAAGAATAATGGAGAAAGTAAGGAAACATAACTACCATTTGGTTTGGGAAAACGTTGGTTTGCTTGTCCGTTTTTAACTGATTATATCACACTGTGTCCAACATTCACTGAATTGATACATCCTTCACTTTTTCCTTAGAACATTAAAAACATGCTTCTTCTTCAATGTTGAATGTTATTATTCCTTCATAATACGTAATTCACTATAACTATTTTCTCCAAGAAATTTATCTGTTAATGCTTTAGTGAATATGTCTAGATTAGTAAATTGTGTCTTTAGGGAAAGTGAGGAAAGCACAGTGTCTTATATCCAGAGAGCTCTCAAAAATGTGATAACTTTCAAGCCTTGAGCATTTATGTTGGACAATGTTTTGAAACACATTTTCATTTTGCACATGTGAGGAAGGCAGCTACTCACCTGACTTAAAGCAAAGGAAAGGGAACTCCTGGCTTCAGCATTATTTCTCAACACCCTTATCTAATTTGACTTAAAGAATAAAATGTAAATAAAGTTGAAGAATAGAATTACTGAAGAATAGAAGATATAACTACTTATCCCATGGTTAGTGAGTCAAACTAGCAAATTGTAAGAGAATTGGAATTAAAAAATAAAATTTTTGTTAGATAAAATATTGATAATGGATCTTACTGGTTTTGTTGCTAAGTTTTTTCTCAAAATATTAGTGGGAGAATGAGATGAGATGATTGCAAGGGGAAGTCATGGAAATGTATCACCAGGACAAAAGACAGATAATAAATCTTGAAATGTATTTGAAGAAATTATGCCTAAAAACTCCCCAAACCTAAAGAAGAAAAGAGATAGGGTACAGAAAGACCAGAGTTCCAAATAAGATGAAACCAAACAGATCCATATTAGACATATCATAAAAATGGCAAAAGTTAAAGAGGATTCTAAAGGCAGAAAGGGAAAAGCAAAGAGCCTTTTACTAGGGAACTCCCATAAAGCTATCCGCTTACCGCTCTGCAGAACTTTGCCTGCGAGAAGGGAATGGCATGATATATTGATATTTAAAGTCCTGAAAGGGAAAAACCTGTAACCTAGGGTACTCTACCCAGCACGATTATGATGTAGAACAGAAGGGAAAATAAAAACTGGAGAAGGAAATGGCAGCCCACTCCAGTATTCTTGCCTGGAGAATTCCATGGACAGAGGAGCCTGGCGGGCTGCAGTCTATGGCGTCACAGAGAGTCAGACGCAACTGACTGATTAACACACACACACACGGAAGAGCAACAACTAAAAGAATTCAGAAGTGCTAAGTCTACCCTAAAAGAAATCCTGAAGGATCTCTTCATACAGAAAAGTAATAATCTATAGGAAAGGGGAAATTCCAATAGAAAAAACAAATATATACTAAGAACTGATGATCAGTTAAGCAAGGACATAGATTATAAAACAGTAAAAAAAAAAAAAAAAAGAAAAAAGAAAGTAAAAGTGATTATAACTACAAAAAAAAAAAAATCAAAGTATAAGAATAAGCATGAAGATAACTATGTAAGGTATTCAGGAAACAAAAAAATACATAAATATATACATACATGTCTACATACTGTATGAGTAAGTTCTCTGGAGAAAGCATATTGGTTTTTGTCCTGTGGAATTATTTCTGAAAAATAATAGAAAACACACACATTTAAGATGGACAGTATTTCATTGTCAGTTTTAAGATAATAATCAAAAATGTAACTTTATGAGTCATAGCCTGTTTGACTTTAATCCTTTTAGACATTGCAACCATTTGATTAAGTGCTATGTGAGCTTTCTCCCCCAACACTCTCAAAGTGTCATCTGTCATAGCCCTGCTGCCACAGCCAAAAAATATGACTGTCTAATGATATTAGAGCTAAGAAATATGATGTTAGCGTTGGCATTTCAGATCATAATGGTTACTTACTGTAAACCATGTAACATGGTCCCTGTGTATCTAATGAAAGAGAAAGTATTGAGATCAGGAGCATAGTTGATTTTGGGGGAAAAAGAAGACTGAAAGAAATGACAACTTTACCTTGCTGCCATATTTAACACAGAATACCATTAATAAATACCTAATATCTGCTTTTTATTTTTTCTAAGTAAATGACTATAAATGAATTATTGTGAGCAAGTAAAAAATTATGCATTTGGACCAAGGTATTTGATCAGAATACTTGCAATAGCTTAAGTTGCCTGCATACAAGTTAAATAAGCAGGGTGACATTATACAGCCTTGATGTACTCCTTTCCCAATTTGGAACCAGTCCTTTGTTCCATGTTTGTTCTTAACTATTGCTTCTTGACCTGCATACAGATTTCTCAAGAAGCAGGTAAGGTGGTCTGATATTCCCATCTCTAAGAAATTTCCACAGTTTGTTGTGATCCACACAGTCAAAGACTTTGGTATAGTCAATAAAGCAGAAGAAGATGTTTTGCTGGAATTCTTGCTTTTTTGGTGATCCAATGGATGTTGGCAATTTGATCTCTGGTTCCTTTGCCTTTTCTAAGTTCAGCTTGAACATCTGGAAGTTCTTGGTTCATGTACTGCTGAAACCTCATTTGGAGAATTTTGAACATCACTTTGCTATGTTGTGAGATGAGAGTAATTGTGCAGGAGTCCAAATATTCTTTGGCATTGTCATTCTTTGGGATTGGAATGAAAACTGACCTCTTCCAATCCTGTGGCCACTGCTGAGTTTTCCAAATTTCCTGACATATTGAGTGCAACACTTTCACAGCATCATCTTTTAGGACTTGAAATAGCTCAGTGGAATTCCATCACCTTCACTAGCTTTGTTCATAGTGTTAATTCCCAAGGCCCACTAGACCTCAGACTTCAGGATGTATGGCTGTGGGTGAGTGATCATACCATCGAGGTTATCTGGGTCATAAAAGATCTTTTTTGTATAGTTCTGTGTATTTTTGCCACCTTTTCTTAATATTGTCTGCTTCTGTTAGGTCCAGACTGTTTCTCTCTTTTATTGAGCCCATCTTTACATGAAATGTTCCCTTGGTATCTCTAATTTTCTTGAAGAGATCTCTAGTCATTCCCATTCTATTGTTTTCCTTTATTTCTTTGCATTGACCAGTGAGGAAGGCTTTCTTATCTCTCTTTGCTATTGTTTGGAACTAGCATTCAGTTGGGTATATCTTTCCTTTTCTCCTTTGCCTTTAGCTTCTCTTCTTTTCTCAACTATTTGTAAAGCCTCCTCAGACAACCGTTTGACTTTTTGCATTTTTTTTTGCTTGGATATGATTTTGATTACAACTTTCTGAACAATGTCACAAACCTCCATCCATAGTTTTTCAGACACTCAGTCTATCAGGTCTAATCCCTTCAATCTATTTGTCGCTTCCACTGTATAATCATAAGGGATTTGATATCGGTCATATCTGAATGGTCTAGTAGTTTTCCCTACTTTCTTAAGTTTAAGATTCTTGCTCCTTGGAAGAAAAGCTATGACCAACTGAGACAGCATATTAAAAAGCAGAGACATTACTGTGCCAGCAAAAAACCATCTAGTCAAAGCTATGGTTTATCCAGTAGTCATGTATGGATGTGAGTTTTGTACCATAAAGAAAGCTGAGTGCCAAAAATTAATGCTTTTAAACTGTGGTTTTGGAGAAGATTCTTGAGAATCCCTTGGACTGCAAGGAGATCAAACCAGTCAATACTAAAGCAAATTCAGTTCACTTCAGTCGCTTAGTCGTGTCCAACTCTTTGCCACCTTGTGGACGGCAGCACACCAGGCTTCCCTGTCCATCATCAACTCCCGGAACTTACTCGAACTCATATCCATCAAGTTGGTGATGCCATTCAACCATATTATACTCTGTCATCCCCTTCTCCTCCTACCTTCAATCTTTCCCAGCATCAGGGTCTTTTCAAATTAGTCAGTTCTTCATATCAGGTGGCCAAATTATTGGAGTTTCAGCTTCAGCATCAGTTCTTCCAATGAATATTCAGGACTGATTTCATTTAGGATGTACTGGTTGGATCCCCTTGCAGTCCCTGGGACTGCAAAGACACTCAAAAGTCTTCTCCAACAACACAGTTCAAAAGCATCAATTCTTCAGCTCTCAGCTTTCTTTATGGTCCAACTCTCACATCCATACGTGACTACTGGAAAAACCATAGCTTTGACTAGACAGACCTCTGTTGGCAAAGTAATGTCTCTGCTTTTTAATATGCTGTCTAGGTTGGTCATAACTTTTCTTCCAAGGAGTAAGTGTCTTTTAATTTCATGGCTGCAGTCACCATCTGCAGTGATTTTGGAGGGCCCCCCCAAAATAAAATCTGCACTGTTTCCACTGTTTCCCCATCTATTTGCCATAAAGTGATGGACTGGATACCATGATCTTAGTTTTCTGAATGTTGAGCTTTAAGCCAACTTTTTCACTCTCTTTCACTTTCATCAAGAGGCTCTTTAGTTCTTTTTCACTTTCTGCCATAAGGGTGGTGTGATCTGCATATCTGAGGTTATTGATATTTCTCCCAGCAATCTTGTTTCCACCTCATGTTTCATCCAGCCCGGTGTTTCTCATGATGTACTCTGCATATAAGTTAAAAAAGCAGGGTGACAATATATAGTCTTGACTTTCTCCTTTTCCTATTTGGAACCAGTGTCTTGTTCCGTGTACAGTTCTAACTATTGCTTCTTTACCTGCATACAGATTTCTCAAGAGGAAATTAGTCCTGAATATTCATTGTAAGGACTGATGCTGAAGGCGAAGCTTCAATACTTTGGCCACCTGATGTGAAAAATGGACTCATTGGAAAAGACCCTGATGCTGGGAAAGATTGAAGGCAGGAGGAAAAGGGGATGACAGAGGACGAAATGGTTGGATGGCATCACCGACTCAATGGACCTGAGTTTGAGTAAACTCTGGGAGTTGATGATGGACAGGGAGGCCTGGCATACTGCAGTCCATGGGGTCACAAAGAGTTGGACACAACTGAGTAACTGAACTGAACATATAGTGTAGGTACTCAATAAAAGTTAGTTATATTGTCATTACAAATATTATTGAAAGCATATACTACATCTACTTCTCACCTTGCACAATGATATTGTTTAAATCTGTGTCATTTGTAAATTCAGGACACCATATTGTTGTTACTTACTCAGTAAGTAAGCTGTGCCTGACTTTTCTGTGACCCCGTGAACTGCGTAAGCCACCAGACTCCTCTGTCCACTGAAGTTCCCAGGCAGGAATGCGGAAATGTGCTGCCATTTCCTTCTCCGTGGGATCTTTCCAACTCAGGGATCAAACCTTGGTCTCCTGCTTTGGCAGGCGGATTCTTTATCACGGAGCCACCTGAGGGAAGCCCTCATGTGACCATACTTCAGTATAATTGAACCGTGTGTAGAGATTAGGAGATAGTACAACAGAACTGAGGAGACAGAGTGGTTTTAAAAAACATTGCTTTTATTTGTGGAGCCACGGTGGATTTTGAGACATGTCAAAGTAGACCAGAAATAAATTTGAGGAGTAGACATAGCTCACAGGGCAGGGAACACACCCATGCTAGTGAGAGAGAAGTATTTAATATTGAATGAAAGGAGGTTTAGCTAGACTATTGGATGTGGAGAATATGGCATACTTATTTAACCAACAACCACTGAAAACAGTGTGGACGACTCAGAAACATAAGATCTGCCCTCCAAAAGCAAATGTACAAGTAGTGAAATGAAAATACGAAATATGAGAAGATAAAATTACCAGATAGTAAGAATGTACAGAGGATGAGAAACACTTGTGGAATGCTGCTGTGATGTTCTTCTTGGACCCTCTTCCCAGCAAAACAACCATAACTCATGAAAATATTTTTTTTAAATCCCTTTAAATCTCTGGGAATTGTCCTCTGGGAATTTGCAAAAATCAAATGTACAAACATTTTTTCAAGAAAATCTATGCAAGTTTAGTCTGTGCCATTTTATTCAAAGTCTCTCCTCCATCAGTTTAGTGTGCCTACATCTCTAGTCTGGGCAGGTACAACTGAGAAGATGGGACTCCCTCACTCTGCTCCCAGCTCCTAGCCTAAAGTGGTGACTTCTTCCTGTGACCTTTACCCATCCCCTCCCTACCCCAGCTTCATATTGCAAAAGCTCTACTCCAGGCAAACACAGGTTAGAGTTATCACACAAACATCACCCCAGAGCTCAGTTTTAGGGTAGAGCAGTCTCATCAAGAAAATCAGGGCACTCCAGCTCAGGTGCAGTGGCACAGAGTATCTGCACAGAAGGACGTGAAATTTCTATCAGAACAGAAAGCCCTTTATGGATGGGTTGACTTTATTTGAAACATAAGAGGAGCATTTACACCCATGAACAGGGTTAAAAAAATCAATGGAGATCTTGGTGCATAACAATTGAGAAGAGATGGTTGCTGCAGCAAGGAGGTCCATGACGACAGCAAGTAAACCAGACAGAAGCTTAACAATAAGACCTAAGGAAATAACTGGAAAAGAAGAACCATCCATCCCCAGGGTTAAAGGACTTTCAGACTGGCCTGAAAGAAGTTTTGAATCTTTCTCTGAAAATGGGGTAGCTGATGTCTTCTTTAGATAAGACTGTGGAAGCATTTAGCCTCCAGAGAGTTGTTGAAAGGAATATATCAATCAGCTAGCAATTAGTGGAGGCTAAATGAATGTGATTCTGCTAGAGACAGAACATACAAACTTAAGAGGGAGATCAGGTAAAAGGACAGTCGGAGCTCAAATAAAACTGCATTCAACCTTCTGTAGGTTAGCGGGAGATTGAGCACGTACTCCAGGCTGTACACTCTGATGGGCAACATCAGAGGCTGCACACTGTGAGAGAAACAGACTTCACTGAATTAATCCTTTCCAGTCACTACACAAATAAAACAAGCAAACAATGACTGGGGAGTGGGTGGAGGAGACAGGATCCAGAATTGTTTCAATCTGTTACCTAAAACAGACAATTTCAACAAAGAAACCGAGTCATGCAAAGATCAGAAAACTGTGATCTATACATAGGGAAAAAATGCAGGCAGTAGAAATTGATTTTCAGAGTACACAGCACCCTTAGCAGACAATAACTTAAAAGCAGCTGTTACAAGTATCATCAAGAAATAAAAATAACTGTGCTTAAAGAATTTAAAGAAGGCATGACAAAATAGTGAACATCAGCAAAAAGATGGAAAGTGTTGAAAAAACAAACAAAAACAATCAAATACAAATTTTGTTGTTCCAAAGTACTGCCAACAAAATAAAGAACTTACCAGAGAGACTCAACTGTATTTTTGAGCTGGCAGAAACAAAAAGCAATGAATTGGAAGATAGATTGATAGACATTATCAAGTGCAAAGAAAAGAGAGGAAAAAAGAATAAGGAGAAATGAATATGACTTTAGAAGAATTGTTGTTCAGCTGCTAAGTTGTATTGGACTTTTATAACCTCACGAACTGCAGCATGCCAGGCTTCCCTGTCCTTTGCTTTCTCCTGCAGCTTCCTCAAACTCATGTCCATTGATCTGGTGATGCCATCCAACCATCTCATCTTCTGTCACCCCCTTCTCCTGTCCTCAGTATTTCCCACCATCAGGGTCTATTCCAATGGGTTGGCTCTTCACATCAGGTGGCCAAAGCAATGAAACTTCAGGTTCTTAATGAGTCTTGCTAATGGTTTGTCAATTTTGTTTATTTTTTCAAAAAACCAGCTTTTAGCTTTGTTGATTTTTGCTATGGTCTCTTTAGTTTCTTTCGCATTTATTTCTGCCCTAATTTTTAAGATTTCTTTCCTTCTGCTAACCCTGGGGTTCTTCATTTCTTCCTTCTCTAATTGCTTTAGGTGTAGAGTTAGGTTATTTATTTGGCTTTTTTCTTGTTTCTTGATGTGTGCCTGTAATGCTATGAACCTTCCCCTTAGCACTGCTTTTACAGTGTCCCATAGGTTTTGGGTTGTTGTGTTTTCATTTTCATTTATTTCTATACATACTTTGATTTCTTCTATGATTTGTTGGTTATTCAGAAGCGTGTTATTTAGCCTCCATATGTTGGAATTTTTAACAATTTTTTTCCTGTAATTGAGATCTAATCTTACTGCACTGTGGTCAGAAAAGATGACTGGAATGATGTCAATTTTTTTGAATTTTCCAAGACCAGATTTATGGCCCAGGATGTGATCTATTCTGGAGAAGGTTCCGTGTGCACTTGAGAAAAAGTTGAAGTTGATTGTTTTGGGGTGAAATGTCCTATAGATATCAATTAGGTCTAGCTGGTCCATTGTATCATTTAAGGTTTGTGTTTCCTTGTTGATTTTCTGTTTAGTTGATCTATCCATGGTTGTGAGTGGGGTATTAAAGTCTCCCACTATTATTGTGTTACTATTAATTTCCTCTTTCATACTCGTTAGTGTTTGCCGTACATATTGCGGTGCTCCTATGTTGGGTGCATATATATTTATAATTGTTATATCTTCTTCTTGGATTGATCCTTTGATCATTATGTAGTGTCCTTCTTTGTCTCTTTTCACATCCTTTATTTGGAAGTCTATTTTATCTGATATGAGTATTGCGACTCCTGCTTTCTTTTGGTCTCCGTTTGCGTGAAATATTTTTTTCCAGCCCTTCACTTTCAGTCTGTATGTGTCCCTTGTTTTGAGGTGGGTCTCTTGTAGACAGCATATATAGGGGTCTTGTTTTTGTATCCATTCAGCCAATCTTTGTCTTTTGGTTGGGGCATTCAACCCATTTACATTTAAGGTAATTATTGATAGGTGTGGTCCCGTTGTCATTTACTTTGTTGTTTTGGGTTCACGTTTATACAACCTTTCTGCATTTCCTGTCTAGAGAAGATCCTTTAGCATTTGTTGAAGAGCTGGTTTGGTGGTGCTGAATTCTCTCAGCTTTTGCTTGTCTGTAAAGCTTTTGAATTCTCCTTCATATCTGAATGAGATGCTTGCTGGGTACAGTAATCTAGGTTGTAGGTTATTCTCTTTCATTACTTTCAGTATGTCCTGCCATTCCCTTCTGGCCTGGAGGGTTTCTATTGATAGATCAGCTGTTATCCTTATAGGAATCCCTTTGTGTGTTATTTGTTGTTTCTCCCTTGCTGCTTTTAGTATTTGTTCTTTGTGTCTAGTACAGCCACTATGGAAAACAGTGTGGAGATTTCTTAAAAAACTGGAAATAGAACTGCCATATGACCCAGCAATACCACTTCTAGGCATACACACTGAGGAATCCAGATCTGAAAGAGACACGTGCACCCCAATGTTCATTGCAGCACTGTTTATAATAGCCAGGACATGGAAGCAACCCAGATGCCCATCAACAGACGAATGGATAAGGAAGCTGTGGTACATATACACCATGGAATATTACTCAGCCGTTAAAAAGAATTCAGTTGAATCAGTTCTAATGAGATGGATGAAACTGGAGCCCATTATACAGAGTGAAGTAAGCCAGAAAGATAAAGAACATTACAGTATACTAACACATATATATGGAATTTAGATAGATGGTGGCGATAACCCTATATGCAAAACAGAAAAAGAGACACAGAAGTACAGAACAGACTTTTGAACTCTGGGGGAGAACGTGAGGGTGGGATGTTTTGAAAGAACAGCATGTATATTATCTATGGTGAAACGGACCACCAGCCCAGGTGGGATACATGAGTCAGGTGCTCGGGCCTGGTGCACTGGGAGGACCCTGAGGAGTCGGGTGGGGAGGGAGGTGGGAGGGGGGATCGGGATGGGGAATACGTGTAACTCTATGGCTGATTCATGTCAATGTATGACAAAACCCACTGAAATGTTGTAAAGTGATTGGCCTCCAACTAATAAAATAATATTTAAAAAAAATAAATAAATAAAATAAAATCGTTCTTTGCTAACTATAAAAAAAAAAAAAAAGAAACTTCAGGTTCGATATCAGTTCTTCCAGTGAATATTCAGGGTTGATATCCTTTAGGATTGAATTATTTGATCGCCTTGCAGTCCAAGGGACTTTCAAGAGTATTCTCTAGTACCACAGTTTGAAAGCATTAATTCTTCAGTGCTTAACCTTCTTTATGGTCCAACTCTCACATCTATACATGACTACTGGAAAACCATAGCTTTGACTAGACAGACCTTTGTCAACAAAACAATGTCTCTGCTTTTTAATATGCTGTCTAGGTTTGCCTTAGCTTTGCTTCCAAGGAGCAAGCATCTTAATTGTGTCACTGCACTCACCGTCCTCAGTGATTTTGGAGCCCAGGAAAATGAAATCTGACACTGTTTCCACTCTTTCCCCACATTTTGACATGAAGTGATGGAACTGGATGCTATGATCTTTGTTTTTTGAATGTTGAGTTTTAAATCAGCCTTTTCACTATTCTCTTTCACTTTCATCAAGAGGCTCTTTATTTCCTCTTCACTTTCTGTCATTAGAGTTGTATCAGCTGCATATCTTAGATTGTTAATATTTCTTCTAGCAATCTTGATTCAAGCTTGTGATTCATGCAGCTGGCACTTTGCATGATGTACTCTATGTATAAGTTAAATAAGCAGGGTGACAGTATATATCCTTGACATACTCCTTTCCATTATTTGGAACCAGTCCTTTGTTCTACGTCCAGTTCCTACTGTTGCTTCTTACCCTGCATAAACTTTTTTCAGGAGACAAGTAAGGTAATCTGGTATTCCTATCTCTTTAAGAATTTTCCACAGTTTGTTGTGACCCACAGTCAAAGACTTTAGCATGGTCAATGAAGCAGAAGAATGTAGGATACCATATATTCCATTGCAATACCATACCATATTCCATTGCAATATATTCACAAAGAAAGTATGTGAAGGAGAAGGGAGAGAACAAGAAAAATATATTGTGAGAAATAGTGGTAAAAATGTCCTAAATTTAATCAAACCATCATCCTGTGCATCCAAAAAGCTTGATGAATTTTTGTAAGATAAATAAAAGAATTTCTACAGCAGACATTTCAGGATCAAAATGTTGAAAGTCAAGGACAAAGAAAAAAGTCTTGAAAGCAGCAAGTAGAACTGACTTTTCATATACAAGGGAACTCCAAAAAGAATAGGCTGACTTCTCATCAGAAACAGTGGATGTCAGGATATAGTGGTATTACACATTCAAAATATTGAAAGAAAAAAAATAAAAGTTTTAACCTGGAATCAAAATCAGCTAACTTTTCCAAAATAATCGCTTTAAAAACAAAGGTGGAAATAAAACATTTTCACCTTAAAAAAATTTTTTTACTAACATATTCAACATATAAGGGTAGTGTTGAAGTATTTCAGGCTGAAAACAAGTAACATCAGGTAGTAATTTAAAACCACACACACTTAAAAAGAGAGTGCTGGTAAACATAACTATGTAGGTAATCATAAAAGACAGTATAATTGTATATTACTCCTCTCATCTTTCCCAATTCATGGTATGAGGTCAGTATCACCCTGAGTCTAAAGTCAAACAGAAACATCACAAAAAAGAAAATAGAAAACTACAGATCAATAACTTTTGTGAATACAGATGCAAAACATCAGGAAAATGCCAGCAAACTAAGTCCAGCAACATGTAAAAAGGATTACATATAAATTATAAAATGGCCAATATATCTCACAGCCAGGTGGGATTTATCCCAGGAATGAATATTTGGTTTTACATACAATGGTCAATTAATGTAACTAACTTCATTCACAGAATAAAGAATAAAAACCACATAATCATCTCAATAGACACAAATTACTTTAAAAATCCAACACATTTTCTTGATAAAATTACTTGAAAAATTCTTAATAAAAGGAAAGTGACTCAATCTAGTAAGGAGAACCCATGAAAAACTGACAGATAATGTCATCCTTAGTGAAAGACTAAGAACTTTCTAAGACCAAAAAAAAAAAAAAAAAAGACAAGTAAGTCCATTTTAAGCACTTCTATTTAATATTTTACTTGATTCCAAGAAGGTGAAAAGGTAATAAATACATACTACATACTTGCATACATGCACACATACATACACACAGATTGGAAAGAAGGAATTTAAAGTGTCTTTTTTTGAAAATGATATAATCTTGTATGTAGAAAATACGAAGAAATCTACAAAAAAATAGCTAACATATTACTTTGGCAAGTTTGCAGGATTTAATATCAATAATCAAAAACAAGTTGTACATCTATACGCTAGCAAGGAACAATCATCAAATGAAACTAAGATAATTCTACTTACAGCAGCATAAATAATAAAATTTTAATAAATAATTTAACAAAATATGTGCAATACTTATACTCTGAAAACTACAAAATATTTTGAAATACACTAACAAAGTCCTAGTAAATAGAAACACATCCCATTTTGTAGATTGAAGCACTTGTTATGATAGGTAAGATGTTAATAGTCTCAAATTGATTTAGATTCAATGCAAATCATATTGAAATTCCACTACTTTTTAAAACATAAATGACAATTTTAACTTAAAATGTACATGGAAATTCAGGATATCCAAAATAGTCAATGCAGTCTTGAGTAATAGCAAATTTGGACGACTCATGTTTTCTGATTTCTAAAGTTACTACAAAGCTACTGTGATCAAGATGGTTTGATATTGGCATAAAGATAAACATATATATAAATGGAATAGGATTGAGAATCAAAAATAACAATTATGAAGCTGAACTGTTTTCGTATACTATAACCAAGAATTAATTCAAGACCAAAATATAAGCGCTAAAACTATTTACAGAATAAGAGTAACATAGAATTAATCTTCACTACCTTGGATTTGGGCAAATTATCTTAAATATGACAGCAAAAGCACAAGCAACAAAGGAAAAAATAAATTATTTGGACCTTTTCAAAATTAAAAACCGTTTACTACAAACTAATGAAATGGATAAAAATCATATATCTGGTAAGGGTGCTGTGGCTGTGTCCAAAACATAAAGAACTCATAACAATTCAAAACGACAAATGAATTAAAAAATGGGCAAAGGATCTGAATAGATATTTCACCAAAGACAATATGTAAACAGTCAATAAACCCATGATAAGATGCTCAATATCACTATTCAATAATGAAACACAAACCAAATTATAGTAAGATATCACTTCCACACACTAGAATGGTTAATATCAAAGTAATAATCACAAGTGTTGGTAAGATAATAGAGAAGTTGTAACATTGTTGGTAAGAATGTAAAGTTGTGTTGCTGCATCAGAAAACAATATGAGTTTCTGAACATGTTAAATGTAGAGTTATCATATGACTCAGCAATTAAATTCTTAGGTATATATCCAAGAAAAATGGAAAACAATTCCATACAAAACATGTGCATGAATGCTCATAGCATCATTTTTTTATAAACAGTAAAATCAACTCAAAGCTTCATCAACTGATAAATGAATAAATAAAATGTGATGTATCCATCCAAAGGAATATAATTTGACAATAAAAAGTAATGGATTACTGATGTATGCTACCATATGGATGAACTTTGAAAATATGCCCAGTTAAACAAGCCAATCACAAAAGACCACATAGGAAATATCAAAAATAGGCAACTTTATAGAAATAGTGGATGAGTGGATGGTAGGAGCCAGAATAAGGGCCAGGAATTAAGAATAACTAAGAAGTACAAGGTTCTTTTTAGGATGATGAAAATATTCTGAAGTATCTGGTATTCCAATAACTCTGTGTACTACAATACATACTACAATGTGAATGAACCTTGAATATGTTTTGTGAACTAAAAAGTCAGTCAAAAATAACCTTATATTATATGATGCCATTTATATGAAATGTCCAGAGTAGGCAAACCTGTGAAGATGGAGTATATTTGTGGTTTAAGTGGTGCCAAGAATGGGGAGGGAGGAGAGATGGGGGCAGGGACTTTGAGCGACCACAACTATGCAGATTTCCTTTTAGGATAATGACAGTGTTCTAAAATTAAATTATGATGATGGTTACATAGTTCTCTGAACATACTAAAACCCATTGATCTGAGAAATTTAAAAAGGTGAATTGTATGATAGATGAACTATGTGTCAATAAAACAGTTTAAAACTATACAAAGGAAATGCCAATAAGCTTAGCAGAAATTTGGGCAGGAAAAATATCAGACAGCTTTATAGACATCCTGAGATACCGGGAGAAACAACAACTCTTGATGTGTGGGGAGAATTATTATCTGGCACATGCCTGCATGCTTGCTTAATCACTTCAGGTGACTCTTTGCAACTTCATGGATTATAACCTGCCAGACTCCTTTGTCTACGGGATTTTCCAGGCAAGAATACTGAAGTGGGTTGTCATTCGCTTCTGCAGGAGATCTTCCTAACCCAGGGATCGAACTCCTGCCTCCTGCGGCTCCTGCACTACAGGTGGGTTCTTTACAGCTTAGACAGTAGGGAAGCCCTTAATGGTACAAAAAAAAAAAAAAAAAGAAAAGGAAGAAAGAAAGACCTGACAAAATGTAATATAACAAATTCAAAAAATAAACATCTAAAAATTTTAATATTTGAGCAATGTAAGTAGTGAAAATTTTTACAGAATTTTGCTGAGAACAATATTCTTTTCAGGATTGAGCAGAGGTTGAAGTGGTCACATGTATAAAAAGAGAGAAGTCTCAAAAGCAGAGAACTGGTCATAATCAGAGTTGACCATACTAGATGAGATGAAGGATAGGGGTTGACATTTTGAGAATAAATTATAAGACACAAAAATGAAAGACAATTTTAAATTGATTTTAATTTGCAATTCTAATTATAACCCAAAACACAGGATATTAATTTACCATTTTAAACATTTTTATATTTATTTATTTTAATTGGAGGCTAATTACTTTAAAATATTGAAGTAGATTTTGCCATACATTGATATGAATCAGTCATGGGTGTACGTGTGTTCCCCATCCTGAACCCACCTCCCACCTCCCTCCGCATCCCATCCCTCAGGGTCATCCCAGTGCACCAGCACCGAGCACCCTGCCTCATGCATCAAACCTGGACTGGCGATCTATTTCACATATGATAATGTACATGTTTCAATGCTAGTCTCAAATCATCCCACCCTTGCCTTCTCCCAGAGTCCAAAAGTCTGTTCTCTACATCTATGTCTCTTTTGCTGTCTCGTATATAGGATCATCGTTACCATCTTTCTAAATTCCATATATATGTGTTAATATAGTGTATTGGCATTTTTCTTTCTGACTTACTTCACTCTGTATAATAGGCTCCAGTTTCATCCACCTCTTTAGAACTGATTCAAATGCATTTTTTTAATAGCTGAGTAATATTCCATTGTGTATATGTACCACAGCTTCCTTATCCATTCATCTGCTGATGGACATCTAGGTTGCTTCCATGTCCTGGCTATTGTAAACAGTGCTGCAATGAATATTGGGGTACACGTGTCTCTTTCAATTCTGGTTTCCTCGGTGTGTATGTCCAGCAGTGGGATTGCTGGGTCGTATGGCAGTTCTACTTCCAGTTTTTTAAGAAATCTCCACACTGTTCTCCATAGTGGCTGTACTAGTTTGCATTCCCACCAACAGTGTGAGAGGGTTTCCTTTTCTCCGCACCCTCTCCAGCATTTGCTGTTTGTAGGCTTTTTGACAGCAGCCATTCTGACCAGCATGAGATGGTACCTCATTGTGGTTTTGGTTTGCATTTCTCTGATAATGAGTGATGTTGAGCATCTTTTCATGTGTTTGTTAGCCATCTGTATGTCTTCTTTGGAGAAATGTCTGTTTAGTTCTTTGGCCCATTTTTTGATTTGGTTGTTTATTTTTCTGGCTTGTATATTTTTGAGATTAATTATTTGTCAGTTGCTTCATTTGCTATTATTTTCTCCCATTCTACAGGCTGTCTTTACCCCTTTCTTATAGTTTCCTTCATTGTGCAAAAGCTTTTAAGTTTCATTAGGTCCCATTTGTTTATTTTTGCTTTTATTTCCATTACTCTGGGAGGTAGGTCATTGAGAATCCTGCTGTGATTTATGTCAGAGTGTTTTGCCTATGTTTTCCTCTAGGAGTTTTATAGTTTCTGGTCTTACATTTAGATCTTTAATCCATTTTGAGTTTATTTTAGTGTATGGTGCTAGAAAGTGTTCTAGTTTCATTCTTTTACAAGTGGTTGACCAGTTTTCCCAGCACCACTTGTTAAAGAGATTGTCTTTTTCCATTGTATATCCTTGCCTCCTTTGTCAAAGATAAGGTGTCCATAGGTCTGTGGATTTATCTCTGGGCTTTCTATTTTGTTCCATTGATCTATATTTCTGTCTTTGTGCCAGTACCATACAGTCTTGATGACTGTAACTTTGTAGTATAGTCTGAACCCAGGCAGGTTGATTCTTCCAGTTCCATTCTTCTTTTTCAAGATTGCTTTGGCTATTCAAGGTTTTTTGTATTTCCACATAAATTGTGAAATTATTTGTTCTAGTCCTCTGAAAACTACTGTTGGTAGCTTGATAGGGATTGCATTGAATCTATCGATTGCTTTGGGTAGTATACTCATTTCACTATATTGATTCTTCCAATCCATGAACATGGTATATTTCTCCATCTATTTGTGCCATCTTTGATTTCTTTCATCAGTGTTTTATAGTTTTCTATATATAGGCCTTTTGTTTCTTTAGGTAGATTTATTCCCAAATATTTTATTCTTTTCATTGCAATGGTGAATGGAATTGTTTCCTTAATTTTTTCTTTCTGTTTTCTCATTGTTAGTGTATAGGAATAATGTACAGTTCAGTAATGATAGTTATATAATGTTGTATGACAGATTTCTAGAAATTTTTTATCTTGCAAAATTGTAACTCTATACCTGTTAATCACTAATATTGTCTTCTTCCTTCTAACAGCGCTTGAGAACCAACTTTTTACATTCTGTTTCAATGATTTTGACAACCTTAGTTACCTCATATACATCAACTCATACATTTGTCCTTTCAAGACTGTCTTAATTCACTTAGCATGTCCTTGAGTTTCATTCATATACTTCCATGTGACAAGATCTCTTTTTTTAAAAAAAAAGCTGAATAATATCCATTGTATGTATATATCATATTTTCTCTACCCATTCATCACTGATGGGTATTTAGGTTACTTCAACCCCTTGGCTATTGTGAGAAGTACTGCAATGAAAGTAAAAATCCTACAAACATTTATTCAGGATTGTGTTTTGAATTCTTCTGGATACATACCCAGAAGCAGGATTGCTAGATCATATGGTAATTCTATTTTTTATTTTTGGAGGAAACTGCATATGGTTTTTCCACAGCAACTGTACCATCTTTTATCCGTACCAAGAGCATAAAAGCAATACAATTTCTCCAAATAGCTGCCAGGGTTTGTTTTCTGTTCTTTTGACAGTGGCCATTTTAAAGAGCATGAGATGAAAACTAATTGTGATTTTTACTTGCATTTCCCTAAATGTGATTCCTAATGATGCTGAGCACCTTTTCATAGGCTTGTTGGCCATTTATATGTCTTCCTTGAAGAACTGTTTATTCCAGGTCTTTGTCCACTTTTAAATCAGGTTATCTCTTCTTGTTGTTGTGCATTATAGGTGCTCCTTATATATCTTGATTATAAAACCCTCATCAAGTATATGATTTGCAAACACTTTTTTTTCATTCCTTGGATTGTCTTTTCACTCTGTTAACTGTTCCCTTTGATCACATAGCATCTCTCACATATTAAAGGATGCTAGTTTTTATTTTTAAGAAGTGTTACTTTAAAAAGTACAGTACTTTCATATAACTATAATAGTATTTCAATACAAGACAAAAATACATTTTACCATAGTACTGTCTCCAATCACAGACTCCACAACATGAATCATTATTCCCACCTCTTTTGGACACTGGATAGCAATATTTTAACCACTGATGCTACTGATTCTGGAAACTTCCATTCCTGATACTAGTCTCACCGGAAGAATTCATTCTGGTTCCTGCTTCAACGTCTCACTAGCTTCAAAAGAAACATCAGCTTCATATATTTGACAACCTAAGTGAGAACTGTGCCCATGGCTCATAGTAAATGAGGCCTGGAGAGTGAATACAAGACATTGTCAAATTTCTCCCATTTCAAATGGAGACAGACTAGGTTTCTTTAACATGGAAAATTCCTGAAACATAAATATGATTGGCATTGTGTTCAAAAATTTAAAAATCACATCTACCTCTCATATTTAAGGGAAAAAAAGTTCTTTATAACATATTTTGGTATCACAATTATAAATAATCATGTCTTGATGAGTCATTTCAGTTCAGTTCAGTCACTCAGTCGTGTCCGACTTTGTGACCCCATGAACCACAGCATGCCAGGCCTCCCTGCCCATCACCAACTCTCAGAGTCCACTCAAAATCCATGCCCATTGAGTTGGTGATGCCATTTAATCATCTCATCCTCTGTTGTCCCCTTCTTCTTCTGCCCTCAATCTTTCCCAGCAGCAGGGTCTTTTCAAATGAGTCAGCTGTTCACATCAGTTGGCCAAACTATTGCAGCTTCAGCTTCAACATCAGTCCTTCCAATGAACACTCAGGACTGATTTCTTTTAGGATAGACTGGTTGGATCTCCTTGAAGTCCAAAGGACTCTCAGGAGTCTTCTCCAACACTGCAGTTCAAAAGCATCAATTCTTTGGTGCTCAGCTTTCTTTATAGTCCAACTCTCACATCCATACATGACCACTGGAAAAATTATAGCCTTGACTAGACAGACCTTTGTTGACAAAGTAATGTCTCTGCTGTTTAATATGCTGTCTATGTTGGTCATAACCTTCCTTCCAAGGAGTAAGCTTCTTTTAATTTCATGGCTGCATTCACCATCTGCAGTGATTTTGGAGCCCCCAAAAATAAACTCAGCCACTGTTTCCACTGTTTCCCCATCTATTTACTATGAAGTGATGGGACCAGATGCCATGATCTTAGTTTTCTGAATGTTGAGCTTCAAGCCAACTTTTTCACTCTCCTCTTTCACTCTTTCATCAAGAGGCTCTTTAGTTCTTCACTTTCTGCCATAAGGGTGGTGTCATCTGCATATCTGAGGTTATTGATATTTCTCCTAGCAATCTTGATTCCACCTTGGACTTCCTCCAGCTCAGCCTTTCTCATGATGTACTCTGCATATAAGTTAAATAAGCAGGGTGACAATATACAGCCTTGATATACTCCTTTCCCTATTTGGAACCAGTCTGTTGTTCCATGTCCAGTTCTAACTGTTGCTTCCTGACCTGCATATGGTTTCTCAAGAGGCAGATCAGGTGGTCTGGTATTCCCATCTGTTTCAGAATTTTCCACAGTTTACTGTGGTCCACACAGTCAAAGGCTTTGGCATAGTCAATAAAGCAGAAATACATGTTTTTCTGGAACTCTCTTGCTTTTTCAGTGATCCAGAGGATGTTGGCAATTTGATCTCTAGTTCCTCTGCCTTTTCTAAAACCAACTTTAACATCTGGAAGTTCACGATGGGCCATTTAACTTACCCAAAATAATGCTTCTAAAGCTGTTATATATATATAGAATATCAGGGCAAACTTCAAATTGAAGTTTCTTCATTTACTTAATATTCTAGTTACAGACTTGGTGTTCATGGTTATTATAACATTTAGAGACAGAAAGGGGACTTCATTTACCTGTAAATCCACTCTGTTTAAATAGAGAGTACGTATCAGTGGTAGAAGGAAGAATGGATGAATAATTAATAAGTTACACCATCCAAGTCAGTGTCTGTGACCCTAATGACCATAGATGTTATAGCTGATCACTTTCAAATTCTAGAAAATAAATGATCTAAATCATGTCAAGTGGTCAAACCAATATTTCTTCTTCAAAGGATAGAAGAGGTCATATAATATTCCATCATATTAAGAAATGAAAATAACTAGCCTTACGATGCTTTCTTGAAGATGAATATAGAACACCTATTATGAAATACATTATTTTTATATTTAATATTATGTGCACTTACCATGTTATCTACTGTCTCCATAAGTTAATGATACACTAGTAGTCTGTGGGACTTTATCGTATCTTGTATTATTTTATAGGTATATTTTCAGTTTATACAACTATTATCAAAGCTATTTTCAGCAGATCTTGCTTTTTTATGTTTTAATAACAGTTTAACAATTTTCTCCCACATCAAAATTTATAGAGCATATTTTCAGTACTTATGCATCTGAAATATTCCTAAATCTGTTACAAAATTTTTAATCATTTAACTACAATATTCCCAAATTTTCACCCATAATAATTTATAGACAGATGATATGATAAAACAGTTAATCAGCATTTTCCAGGGATTTATTTAAAAGAAAAATCTCAACATCAAGATGCCTTGGACATCCTGCACATGATACTGTGATTTTAACCCAGCCAGGCCAAAGCTAGTGTTAGTCAAAGAAAGTGCTATCCGTCTCTAACTGGGGAAATTCATCTGAAAAGAGTCTATAGGTATCAAGTTAAATACTGTCTTTGGGCTGAACAGATATCCACTATGTCCACCCCCATGAAACAAACCAGACTCTTGTTGATCACCTTCATATCTCCAGTTTCTTTTAGTCCATTTGCAGTCAGACTGAGGATGAATTTCACAGATAAAAACATGATGCGTTATTGTAGTTTAGAAATGGTGGTTTTGGTTTCCCAGGCTCTCACCCTGAGCCAGTGACATGGGTAGATTTATATTAATTCCAGAATTGGCTGGAAAACTTCAGCTAAGCATGGGAAGGAGAGTGAGATGTGAGTCACAACCACAAAATGCTTTATTTCATGTGAAACTGGTGTAAGTGAGAACTTTAAATGGTATTGACAGGAGTGTGAATTTTCTTTTTTGAGAGTTCCACCTGCCTAAAAGTGGAAGCTTTCCCTGCTGCTGCCCATTCTGTCCTCATTTGAAGAATAAACAAAAGCCTCCTCTCCAAAAGTCTGTCAATCCAGCACTTCTGTGAGCCACTGAATTCATTTAAAGGGGAAAAAAAAAGTGCTAAATGAATACATTGTCAAACTAAAAATGATTTTAATTTTTTAAAGGGAAACTTGGCATACCGATTATTCTGAATAATCATCTCAGTAATGTGTAGTTTTGCATTACCAACAACTATGATAAAGATAAAGCCAATATCATATATACTATTTTAATCAGTAGTTTCTGTTAACATCCAAAATACAAACAGTAAGAAATGGCTACAGAATCTGAACATAAATACCTAAGAGGGTGGGAGCAAAAATGCACCTGATAAACGCTATCAGAATAAATTTGAATTCTATTTTTTAAGATTGCTTATTTTTAATTTCTAACATTAGAAGTAAATTACATAAAAATGAATATTCTGATGTTTTAAACCAAATAATTCTCTTATTATTCCTTGACAGATCCCCACTAATATATTCATAGGAGAAAGTC
Organism: Muntiacus reevesi; assembly: GCF_963930625.1. Lineage (NCBI taxonomy): Eukaryota > Metazoa > Chordata > Mammalia > Artiodactyla > Cervidae > Muntiacus > Muntiacus reevesi. Next base: position 18,156,945 of record NC_089269.1, on the reverse strand, counting down.
ATTAAAGTATCAAGTTACTACTTTTGAGTTTTATTTTTTCTTTATCTTTCTATTTTGGCCTAGATAAAAATTTTTTTAAATTTATTGTGATTTTTAGAGGTAAACAATAAAGATTTTCTGTGCCCTCTCTCAACTTAGAGATTATTATAAGTCATTTGTTTATGTTTATACCCTGGAAATGTTTATAATATCTTCAACCATCATACATCATGGTTTTTCTCTTTCCAGTAACCAAGTTAGGAACATTTTTTCAAGTGCTCCTTTCAAGTGCTGCTCTTCCATTTCAATGCATCTACTGGTACACAAGACCTGATAAAAGATGGGATCTAGTTAATACTCCTGATTCATTCTGTTCGCATCAGCTTCCTCTTTGGTACTGTGATCATGAGCAGTACACAATAGGAGGCGTTTGGGGACTTATTGTGCATAATTATTAAGGTGTGACAAAAGGATGAAGGAATTGCAGAGGCAATCTGTTCTTCAATCTGGGCTGTCTGAGGACCCTTTCAGAGCATCAGAGTGTTAATTTCCTGAACATCTCATGATAAGCAAAATGAGCCTTCTCTGACAAGAAGTTTGCCGTAAAAACATGCCGTTGCTGTGTGATTTATTCTCTAATGTACTAAAAACCCCAGTGAAATAAGAGGGCAAGTTCTCTTAGTTAAGGAAACTCTCAAGCTTTTATAAACAATTGGTCTTTTTCTGCCAAGGGGTAGAATAGAGACAATTGGTTATATTTTTAAAGTTAATGAATCCCTCAATTTATATTAATTTTTAATTCACATAGGCAGTGATGGAAGAAAAGATGATTTTTATGATGATTCGTAGTGATTTGAAAGTCCATTCTTCTTCAAAAAGAATAGTTTGCAAAACATCCACCATTATAAAAGTAGCGTCTACTAGCTAACAGACAGTATTTACTTGTGAATATTTACTTATTCATATTTACTTGTGAATCAGTTCCAGATAATTTCCTGGTAGCTCAAAAAGTAAAAAATCTGCCTGCAATGCAGGAGACCAGGGTTCTCAATCCCTGGTCAGGAAATTCCCCTGGAGAAGGCAATGGCAACCCACTCCAGTATTCTTGCCTGGAGAATTCTATGGACAAGGGAGCCTGGTGGGCTACAGTCCATGGGGTTGCAAAGAGTCAAACATGACTGAGTGACTAACATACACATATAATTACTTAAAAGCTAAAACCAGATTTGTTTTAATACAAGGAGCTTGATAAACAAACCTCAGAGTCTTTTGTTTTACTGTCTTTTAACAGATCATCTTTTCAAACCAAAACCCTATACAGGGAAATTAAATGAACTGACAATTTGTCTTTTTGATCTTAACCTTCATCTGAGAATAAGAAGTATTACAATGAATGACACAAAATGCTCACTCTTCCCCTGAGTTGGAAATACAATACCAGATTATATCATGCAATTTTGGTCTGAAAAGTAACTCATCAACTCAAAATCTTTGTTTGCCTCCTGTGATGTTCCAAACCTAGTTGGAGATTACTGTGTGTCTTAACTCTATGCCTCAGGAGTTTTGGAGTCATCCAGAGAGCCAAAAGCAGTGGTCTTCAGTCTGAGCATTTGAAAGGAAAGGAAAAAAAAAAATCAGGAGCAGAGGAAGTTTAGAATATACAGTCATCCCTTGGTATCTGCAGGAAACTGCTTCCAGGACTCTAGTGCATAGCAAACTATAGATGCTCAGATTCCTTACTGCTCCTCCCAACTGGCCCTCTGTACCTATGGGTTCTGCCTCCTCAAATACAGAGGCTCCACTGTATTTCTTCTTAATTCTTCTGAATTCTTTTTTAGGTTTGACACTATTGGTACACTCAGCAGCTTAGGCAATTCAGCTCCATTTGAGTGGTTTTCAGATATCTCTTATGATAACCTCAAGGTTTTTTTTTTTTTTTTCTCTCTACTCAAAGGGTAGGCCTCCAGGCAGATCAAATCAGAAGTACTCATCTCAAACTGTGTATCTATTCCTTGTGGAGAGGAACAGTAATTTATTCCAGTTAGCGTGCTACCTAGGGTAGATGGCAGGAAACTTCAACTGGGATGTGGAACAAACTGGGAAACATTTTGTGTAATCCACAGTTACAGAAATAGCATCTACCAGTTAATAAATATTATTTACTTGTTCATTGGTTCCAGATAACTGTGAAAATTAGTAACTCTATTAAAATACCAGAAGATATGCATTTCTCAAATTTAGTTTGTTAAAAATACAAACCATCAATTCTCTGTGTCAGAGAGTTTGACCTGGGTCTAGGTTGATGCCCAGAAGTCTATCTGCATGTTTAACATGTATGTATGATACTTTTGAGAATCACATTCTGAAAAACTCCACAGTATAAGTATTACCAAGATACACAAACAATTCAATCAATTACTGAAAATTACAACTAGTCTAAAGCTATGATATAGTGTGAATATAGATTTCATTCAATTCCTCCTCTGATAGAGGGATTGTAAAATTCACAGGATCAGCTACATGTCTCCATTAAATGTCTTGAAGGGTTGCTCCTCTGCCTGTAGATATTTTTGGCCATGTCATGTGACTTGCAGGATTTTAGTTCCTTGATTAGGGATTGCGCCCAAACCAAGGCAGTGAAAGCCATGAATCCTAACCACAGAACATCCAGGAAATTTCCTTTGTTCCTCTGCTTTTGAATTTTTGCTTTAAATATCTTATGTGTGGCTGTTTTCTCTATTCCTTCAAAATATTTTTCCAGACTACCTATATATGTTTGTCAGAGATAATTGTTATCCTGATTCCCTATGTTCTGTTGTTGCTCAGTTGCTAAGTCATGTCCAACTCTTTGCAACCCCCAGGCCTGCAGCACGCCAGGCTTCTCTGTCCATCATCAACTCCCGGAGCTTGATCAAACTCACGTCCATGGAGTCAGTGACGCCATCCAATCATCTCATCCTCTGCGGTCCCCTTCTCCTCCTTACTTCAATCTTTCCCAGCATCAGGGTCTTTTCCAATGAGTCAGCTCTTCATAGCAGATGGCAAAAATATTGGAGCTTCATCTTCAGCATCAGTCCTTCATGTACCATAACTAACAAATGAAACTACATTTTCCCCAGCCTCCCATCCTACTCCCCTCATCCAATATTTAAGTTAACAGTAGAGTTGCTTATGCAGGAAAACTCTAATTCAGAAATGTGTTCTAGCCTAAGGTTGAAAAAATGGATAATTGAAACATTTGGTTTAATTTTTGCACAACTATTAGTGGGTCAACGAACCATCCTGCACTGAACCTGCTTCTTGGGTAGATCAACCAAGGTAAATATCCAGAAAGCCAGTGTATACACAAAAGACAGCTAACTGTTCTGCAAATGAGACAGTGAGCAACTTGGGATAAAAGAAAGAAGAGAAGAACAAATCATGAAAAAGAAAAGAGAGGCCTGAGAATGGATTCATTTCCAATGACAATTGGAACAAATTACCCAAACTTGAGGGCATAAAGCAACAGAAACTGATTTCTCACAATCTTGGAAAGCAGAAGTACAAAGTAAGGGTCACTGCATGGAAACAAAGGTATTTGGCAGAGCTGCACTCCCTCTGGAGGCTCTGGTGGAGAATCCATCCCTTGCCTCTCCCCACTTCTTACAGTGAATAACTTCCGGCATTCCTTGGCCTGTGGCTGCATCACTGCAGTTTTCAAGGTCAGCACCTTTACATTTCTTTTCACTCTATCTGCACGTCACCTTCTCCTCTGTATGTCTGCCTATAAAATTTCGCTCTGCCTTCCTCTTACAGGGATTCATGCATTTGAATTCACAGTCCACTCAGACAGAATACTTCTTTATTTCAAGATCTTAATTTAATCTTATCTAGATTTTTTTTTTTTTTTTTTTGCTTTCTTCTTTACCCTATGTAAGGTAACATTCACAACTTCAGGGATTCAAATGTGGATATCTTTAAGGGGTAGGGGCATTTCTAAGCTTTCACAGAGAGAAAAGAGAAGAAAGGAGAACTTATATCAGAAGGCTGAAGCTAGTACAGGAGGTGATTGTTGCATCAGTCACAGGCTATAACAAGATCATCTAAGATAATTATTAAGTGCTATGCCTTGCTGACATAAAAACTATCTTGATCTTTCTAAATGTTCAATGGCTATTGCTTCAAAAACAAAGACTAGTGATAGAAGCTATATGAGCTTCACAGAAGCAAAAATATCTGTCAGAAATGACCATGAGCATTTTAATCCTTGGATATGTTGGGGCAGGACTACATAGCTGATTTAGGATAAAGGTTTGAGCTAACTTTACCTACCTATCAATGGGCAATGTCACTCACCCAAAGTCTGGATGGCACCGAATTTGCTGTGGTTTTACAGTGGGTTTAAACTATGGCCTTAGGTTTGGGGATTTTGTTGTTATTTTACACTCTCTGGCTGTTCCTTTTTCTGGAAACCATCTCAATTTACTCTGTATTTCCTTTTCTATGTTCTCTACTGTTCGCTATGTCCTCAACACCTTCTTTCTAAACTAAATGAACAATTTTATTGATACACATTCCTACTGTAAAAGAAACAAGGAAAAAAAAAAAACCTCAATCCATCCCCCACCCGTGAAAGAACATTTAACATCTGCCTGCCCCTTGGGTCATTCAGTTCAGTCATTCAGTCATGTCCGACTCCTTGCGACTCCATGGACTGAAGCACACCAGGCTTCCCTGTCCATCACCAAGTCCCTGAGCTTGCTCAAACTCATGTCCATTGTGACAGTGATGCCATCCAACCATCTCATCCTCTGTTGTCCCCTTCTCCTCCTGCCTTCAATCTTTCTCAGCATCAGGGTCTTTTCAAATGAGTCAGTTCTTCGCATCAGGTAGCCAAAGTATTGGAGTTTCAGCTTCAACATCAGTCCTTCCAATGAACATTTAGGACTGATTTCCTTTAGGATGGAATGGTTTTATCTCTTTGCAGTCCAAGGGAGTCTCAAGATCTTCTACAACACCACAGTTCAAAACATCAATTCTTTGGCACTCAACTTTCTTTATGGTCCAACTCTCACATCCATACATGACCACTGGAAAAATCATAGCTTTGACTAGACAGACCTTCATTGACAAAGTAATGTCTCTGCTTTTTAATATGCTGTCTAGGTTGGTCATAGCTTTTCTTCCAAGGAGCAAGTGTCTTTTAATGTCAAAGCTACAGTCACCATCTGCAGTGATTTTGGAGCCCCCAAAAATAAAGTCTGCCACTGTTTCCATTGTTTCCCTATCTATTTGCCATGAAGTGATAGGACCAGAAGCCATGATCTTAGTCTTTCTGGATGTTGAGTTTTAAACCTAGTTTTTCACTCTCCTCTTTCACTTTCAATAAGAGGCTCTTCAGTTCTTTGCATTCTGCAATAAAGGTGGTGTCATCTGCATATCTGAGCTTATTAATATTTCTCCTGGCAATCTTGATTCCAGCTTGTGGTTCATCCAGCCCAACATTTCACATGATGCATATAAGTTAAATAAGCAGAGTGACAGTATACAGCCTTGACCTACTCCTTTCTCAGTTTGGAACCAGTCTATTCCATGTCAAGTTGTTGTGATCCACACAGTCAAAGGCTTTGGCATAGTCAGTAAAGCAGAAATAAATGTTTTGCTGGGACTCTCTTGCTTTTTTGATGTTCCAGTGGATGTTGGCAATTTGATCTCTGGTTCCTCTGCCTTTTCTAAATCCAGCTTGAACATCTGGAAATTCACGGTTCACGTATTTCTGAAGCCTGGTGGGAGAATTTTGAGCATTAGTTTACTAGTGTGTGAGATGAGTGCAACTGTGCAGTAGTTTGAGGATTCTTTGGCATTGCCTTTCTTTGGAATTGGAATGAAAACTGACCTTTTCTAATCCTGTGACCACTGCTGCGTTTTCCAAATTTGCTGGCATATGGAGTGCAGCACTTTCACAGCATCAGTTTTTAGGATTTGAAATAGCTCAATTGGAATTCCATCACCTCCAACAGCTTTGTTCATAGTGATGCTTCCTAAGGCCCACTTAACTTCACATTCCAGGATGTTTGACTCTAGGTCGGTGATCACACCATCATGGTTATCTGGGTCATGAAGACCTCTTTGTACAGTTCTTCTGTGTATTCTTGCCACCTCTTTTTAATACCTTCTGCTTCTGTTAGGTCCACACCATTTCTGTCATTTATTGTGCCCATCTTTGGATAAAATATTCCCTTGGTATCTCTAATTTTCTTAAAGAGAGCTCTAGTCTAATCCCTTGGTTCATAGAGTTCACTCATTAAATCTTTATCTTCAAATCTATGATAAGAGAGATTTTTAATCTCCATCAGGAAACACTTTGATCTAGGAGGAAAGGAGAAATTCTTTCCCAGATTGATTGCAGAATGATATAAGTGCGATGTGTACAAGTAATTGTTTGCCCTACAGTAACCTATCATGTCTCAAAGGTAGGCCCTCTCTGATTAGTGGCAAGATTCACATCAGTTTATGAGGAGGTGGAAATAAAGAGATTAGCAGTCCATAGGCCTGAAGTCACTAGGGTAAGAGAAGTCGCTAGTGCTGCAGTCTCATATAAAAGTGGGTTACACCGTCTTCATTATGGCTTATGTTTCTTTACATTTTCAACTTTGTGCACCTGTGTGCATAGTCGCTCAGTTGTGTCTGACTCTTTGCGACTCCTTGGTCTGTAGCCTGCCAGGCTCCTCTGTCCATGGAATTCTCCAGGCAAGTGGGTTGTCTTTACTGCCTGAGCCACCAGGGACCCTTTCAGCTTCACAGACACCCCCAAATGCCAAAACCAGGAGGGTTAGTTTAGAATGAAGTGTCAGGCTACCTCTGCAGGACATCCTAACAGGCTGCATTCAAGTGGGTTTACTTCCAGGATAAGGTTGAACAGGTAAGAATGAGGATTCTCCTCAAGAGTCAAGGGCAGGTGCAGAGCAGGAGGTGTTTTCCCTTTGCTTCCACATAAACAGGGGAAGGGACGTCTAAGACCATCCTTCAGACAACTTTCTTTATTTCCTCTAGAGCTGGAGAAGTTAGTGTATAAGTCTTGTTGGAAAAGCTTAAAGTCAGGGAACTCTGCCTGGAATTGACCCCTCCTGACTGTAAAAGGAGAAAGACTGCATGGGGTGAGCTATGAAATTAATTTCTGCTTTCATGGTCATACTTGCCCACTTTAAATTATAAATATTCCAGTGCTTTGCTAGACCAACACTTTTTTTTCCCCTCCATTCAACAAATGCTTATTGAATGTCTATAACATGCAAGAGACTGTGTTGAAAGACATAAGAGATGAGAGAGTGTTTAGACCTTTTATTCAAGACAGTTACTTGTAAATTAATAGTATGAAAAGCAGATTCTTAAAAAATATCAAACAAGACATTTACTGAATATACCCCATGACAATACAGCATGTGAGATGCAAACACGAATCTGATGCAATCTCACCCAGAAAAAAGAGGAGTTTATTGTTTAGGGAGTAGTCTCTGGTGGCTCACATGGAGAAGAATCCTCTTGCCATGCAGGAGACCTGGGTTCAATCCCTGAGTTAGGAAGATCCCCTGGAGAAGGGAATGGCCATCCACTTCAGCATTCTTGCCTGGAGAATTCCATGAACAGAGGAGCCTGGCAGGCTACTGCCCATGGGGTCACAAAGAGTCCAACAGTACTAATTAAGTAACACTTTCACTTTCACTTATGATAAAATATCACATGCAGTGAAGTGTGACAAATGAAAAGCTATGAATGATCAGTGACAGTATGAGGCAGCATCATGGAGCAGAGGCAGAATTTCTGGAGTGGGTTATAAGTGAGGTGTTGCTAACAGTTTTTCAGTAATCTCATAGAAGTCTGCTTAAGTTTTGAATAAGACACACTACAAAGAGATATATTGAGAATTTCATACATCACTTTCTATGTCAGAGGTAAAGAATCTAAAGATGAATATAGCCTATTCTTCAGTCTCATAGGTTAAAACTCAATGGAAGCAATACAGATTTATAGAAATTAGTTTAACGAAGTTATGTGTGCAGGTTTCCAAAACTGAAATCCATACAAAATGTCCAATTCCCTCTGTTGAGGGAAGTCAGGAAATGGTGAAAGAGAAAATCAATAATGATTTTGAAAGAACAGATTCTGTTAGTACAAGCATCTGTTACCCCAAACTGAGTGAGTGAAAGTCACTAAGTCGAGTCCAACTCTTTGCAACCCACAGACTATACATGGTAGCCTATCCCTTCTCCAGCAGATCTTCCCGACCCAGGAATCAAACCGGGGTCTCCTACATTATGGGCGAATTCTTTACCAGTTGAGCTACCAGGGAAGCATTACCCCAAACTAAACGGAATCGAAATCCTAAAGTGGGTCTCAGGAAACCAAGGGTATAGATTCATTGTGAAATGTTGCTTCTCACCCTGCCTGTCCTTGGTGGTCAGACAATGCATGCCTCCTGCATCACCAGCACTGGAGTGGCACAATCTTAGGCACCATATGAAAGAGACCTTTAGCATACACTTGGCTGACACGGTGCTGGTTCTCTACAGCCATTTTCCTGGACACAGGACCCAATTCTTTTCTGCATCTGATGATCTCAACAACTAATCCTGTAGCTATTTCTCTTACTGTGTTTATCCTTAACTTCAAGTTCTCTTTAGAGGTTTGAAGCTCTTCTGAAAAATAATCCTAATCACTCTCAATAAGCTGGGTTTTTTGTTGTTATTTACAAAAGGCTCCCCTGACTTAGGGCAGTGCTCAGATTATATTAAATTTATTAACACTCACAACCCAAACATCATCTTTATAGGCACACTACCTTAATCAAAAGAGTAATATCTTGACACATTTCACTAAAGCCACTGCTCACAAATATCAATAAAAATAGGATTTTTGCTCAACAAAGATTAAAAAGATTTATAAGAAAATGAAATGAAAAGTTAATTTTTCCTAAAGTATAATTGAGTTAGTCAAATGTAAATGCTCTGGAAATATAAGTTCTGAATGAACAAATTTTCCATGAAATTCAGGCTAAATATATTATGGATTAGCAACTTAACCTTGAGAAAATAAACCATTGGAGATTGTTTTATCCTTGAAAAACTAAATGCAGAACCAATTAGAACATTGCTGCTTTGACTGAGATGGAAATTTCTAAATGCTTGGAAACTTAAATTTTATATAATGCACACAGAAAAGAATTGCAAAGAGTCAGTATTTTTTCTCTTTTTATAAGGTTTCACAAGCCATATCAGAGACCGTATGTTAGCTGCAAGGAAAGTTTGCTCTAAGGGGTTTTAGTTAGAAGTTTGAAGTTTAGATACTCTATGTAAAAAGAGACACTTTGAGAAAAGATTTAAAGCTCTTTGATAATAGTAATATAATTGACACAACGTCATACATAATAATGCAGAAAGTTGCTACTTTACAGATTTACTATGCCAAAAGAACTGAAATGCATCTTGTTGTGGTCACTCCACAGAGGCGAGATGGATCCCTCAAACTCAGAATCTGGTCTGGATATCAAGATTGATGATGCCACAAACTCTACAAAATAGTACGAAAAGGCTTACTACTCATATAATGAGGTTTTTCTGGGGGAAAATAGAATGGGCTCCCAAAGTTCAAGGATAGCTCTAAACAACAGTGAACAGAGATTGTCTTTAGTGTTTGTGTGGTAGACCGGAGGGATGAGGTAGTGTGACTGTGGCTTGTGTGGTCTGGAATTCCCACTAGTACCAAGGAAGGTAGCACTTCCTTATCTGCTGGACCAGATGCAGAGAGGAAGGGGAAAGGGAGTCATGGGCTTGATATCTGCCAGCAGTCAAACACTGAACACTGAATTTGACTCTTTATTACATCTGATATATGACTGATGGTCAATGCAATATTTCAGTTAACTGAATTTCAATTCAGTTCAGTTCAGTTGCTCAGTCGTGTCCTACACTTTGTGACCCCATGGACTGAAGCACACCGGGCCTCCCTGTCCATCACCAACTCCTGGAGTTTACTCAGACTCATGTCCATCGAGTCGGTGATGCCATTCAACCATCTTATCCTCTGTTGTCCCCTTCTCCTCCTGCCCTCAATCTTTCCCAGCATCAGGGTCTTTTCCAATGAGTCAGCACTTTGCATAAGGTGACCAAAGTACTGGACTTTCAGCATTAAAATAAGTCCTTCCAAAAAAAAATAAATAAATAAATAAGTCCTTCCAATGAACACCCAGGACTGATCTCCTTTAGGATGGACTGGTTGGATCTCCTGTTAGTCCAAGAGACTCTCAAGAGTCTCCAACATCACAGTTCAAAAGCATCAATTATTCAGCACTCAACTTTCTTTATGGTACAACTCTCACGTTCATACATGACCACTGGAAAAATCATAGCCTTGACTAGGCAGACCTTTGTTGGCAAAGTAGTGTCTCTGCTTTTTAACATGTTGTCTACTTTGGTCATCACTTTCCTTCCAAGGAGTAAGCATCTTTTAATTTATTGGCTGCAGTCAGCACCTGCAGTGATTTTTGAGCCCCGCAAAATAAAGTCAGCCATTGTTTCCACTGTTTCCCCATCTATTTACTATGAAGTGATGGGACCAGATGCCATGATCTTAGTTTTCTGAATCTTGAGCTTTAAGCCAACTTTTCCACTCTTCTCTTTCACTTTCATCAAGAGGCTCTTTAGTTCTTCACTTTCTGATAAGGGTGGTGTCATCTGCATATCTGAGGTTATGGATATTTCTCCCAGCAATCTTGATTCCAGCTTGTGCTTCTTCCAGTCCAGTGTTTCTCATGATGTACTCTGCATATAAGTTAAATAAGCAGGGTGACAATGTACAGCCTTGACATACTCCTTTCCCTATTTGGAACCAGTCTGTTGTTCCATGTCCAGTTCTAACTGTTGCTTCCTGACCTGTATACAGGTTTCTCAAGAGGCAGGTCAGGTGGTCTGGTATTCCCATTTCTCAGAATTTTCCACAGTTTATTGTGATCCTCATAGTCAAAGGCTTTGGCATAGTCAATAAAGCAGAAATAGATGTTTTTCTGGAATTCTTTTGGTTTTCTGATGATCCAGCAGATGTTGACAATTTGATCTCTGGTTCATCTCCCTTTTCTAAAACCAGCCTGAACATCTGGAACTTCATGGTCCATGTATTGCTGAAGACTGGCTTGCAGAATTTTGAGCATTACTTTGCTAATGTGTGAGATGACTGCAATTGTAAGGTAGTTTGAGGATTCTTTGGCATTGCCTTTCTGTGGGATTGGAATGAAAACTGACCTTTTCCAGTCCTGTGGCCACTGTTGAGTTTTCCAAATTTGCTGGCATAGTGAGTGCAGCACTTTCACAGCATCATCTTTTTGGATTTGAAATAACTCAACAGGAATTCCATCACCTCCACTAGCTTTGTTTGTAGTGATGCTTCCTAAGGCCCACTTGACTTCACATTCCAGGATGTCTGGCTCTAGGTGAATGATCACACCACTGTGATTATCTGTGTCATGAAGATCTTTTTTGTACAGTTCCTCTGTGTTATCTTCTGTGTGTTTTGCATAGTTCTTCTGTGTATTCTAACTGAATTTGAACTTGTTTAAATAAGCTATCCCCATGATCTACATGGTCAAAAGCCTGAGGCTGGTAAGGGAGGTGAATGTTGTTTTGAATATATTATTCAGGAGTTCAGTACTGTGTGGTTTTGGAAGTGAAATGAGTGCTTCAGTCACTATCAGTAATAGGCTTTATTACTCTGGAAGGGGTAAAGAGGTTTTTTTTTTTTTTTTTTTTTTTTTTTTTTGTGGTGCCTTGTATTATGGCTTCAGTATAGGCAGAAATGTGTGTGATTTTTATTTATTTTTTTGCCTATCTATGAAGCAAAAGATCACCAGATCTCCTTACACAAAAAGAGAAAACTTTGCATAAACAATTGTTGTCTTTGCCACTAACAGAGAAAATGGCCAAACCACTGGCAGTGACCAAGAGTCTGCAAAAATGAGCAGATGGGGACAGTTGTTGGATAGTATCCATTGCTGACAGTATGCCTAAAGCACAGCCAGTTATGCAGACTTTGGCGTCCTATCTTTGATCAAGGACATCTTGCTAACGGGATACAAAGCAGCAGCCTTCAGTCAGCTCCATCATGGGTGATGGTAGTTCTGTTGTTCATAAAGTACATGAACCTGCTTTGCTGTTCACACAGTTCTGCTCAAGGATTACACAGTGGCCAAGGAATTGAGGACAGAGGAGTTTCCCTGTAGAATCATAGCACCTCTCAAGATGCTGAGGATGGAAGAGGCAGTCTTCCTGTAGATGAGATACAGCGCCTGCCTTTGACTCTATCCTCTAGAAGGAAGTCTCTGTGGTTGCATTGAACTTGTGGCATGTTGTTTCTGTAACCCAAGACAAAAGGGAATCTAAGAATTGAGGGTCTTAGGCTTAGGCCTGTGAGAGCTTCTATCTCTAGGAGAGGCCCAGTGTGCAACCAGCAGTGGCCACTCGCATGGAATGTACTGTGGAATCAAAGAAGCAAATTTCTTATATCAGAAGTCAATAGGTAACTCATAGCCATCTTCACTAGCCAGAGCCTCCAGAAGGCATGGGAGAAGGTTGACAAAGTGCTTGCAGTGAAGGAGTCTCTGAAAAGTGAAAGTGTTGTCGTTCAGTCATGTCCAACTCCTTGTGACCCCGTGGTCTGTAGCCCACCAGGCTCCCCTGTCCATGGAATTCTCCAGGCAAGAATACTAGAGTGGGTTGTCATTTCCTTCTGCACGGTATTTTCCCAACCCAGTGATCAAACCTGGCTCTTCTGCATTGTAGGTAGATTCTTTACTGTCTGAGCCTTCAGGGAAGCCTCAAAGGAGTCTCCAGCAGATGCTAAAGAGAATCCCTGTATCCCCATTATTTTGTAATGTGGACAGATTTTTTGAACATTTTACAATAGAACATCTTATTTAAGGTGGGCAGATTTTTCAAGTAAGAGTATAAAAGGCTTAAGTAAAAGTTGAAACTGAGAAATGCATTGACCCCAGAACCTAAAAGTACCTAAAAGGTGTTTGGCTTGTTTTAAATTTATGAGTGCTAAGAGGTTCAATAATTGTTTCTTAAGTGTCAGAATGGCTTCAGTTTACCTAATAATTTTCAGAAACGCAAATTTTGAGCCTTTGTGCTATTTGTGGGGCCATAGTTTTGTGAGTTCTGTTGTACTTGTATGTCCTATGTGAGTGTGTCAAGTGTATCTTCTTGCAAGGGAAAGGGGATGCCTTCATTATAATGTCTAAAGTGTGTTCCTGGAGAGAGTTGTATGCAGTTAAGAATATGCCTGCTGTTGCTTTATGACTCCTACGGCTAGATAAAGCTGCATTGTTCTCTTCAGAGGAGAAAGCAAACTGCAGTTTAGAGGTTATTGAAACAGGAACTGACCAGAACACATTAGCCAAATTTATAACTAATGACAAAGTATTTACCAGATGGTAACCGGATGGATTCAGGATTTTTAATAACATTGGATATGAGGCCTTGATGTATAGGATCAGGGCATTGATGTTGGGGTACTGCGACATTGTGTCTGCTCAGTCGCTCAGTTGTGTACGACTCTTTGTGACCCTATGGACTGTAACCCACCAGGCTCCTCTGTCCATGGAATTTTCCAGGCAAAAATACTGGAGCAAGTTGCCATTTCTTCCTCCAGGGTATCTTCCTGACCCAGGGATCGAACCTGCATCTTTTATATCTTCTACATTGGCAGGCGGCTACTTTACCACTAGTGCTACTGACCCATTAGGTGCCATTTATTCTTTCCAAGTTTAAGAAAAGTGTAAATTGTGCTGTTAAATAGAGAAACAGTGGGAATCATTGTCCCTTCTTTAAGTAGGTCTTGCATAATGTGTCAGAGTCTTTGAAGGTCCTGTTTTAATTTACACTGGTCTATATAAACTATTTTAACTGAGGAGGAAAAGAATCATGGATTTCTGTTTTATCAAGTTATTTATTAATGTCAAAATTTAATTAATTTAGTTCATTACTTATTGAGTAAAAGCCTCAATGCCCAGCATGGGCAGTTTTAGAGCAACAGGTACTATGAATGAGGGGAATTTTGGCAAGCCAGTAGTCTAGTGGTTAATGCGAGGCCTATCTTTTTGTCTTCTGTTTTAGGTCAGGAACTCCCCTAAAGGTTATAGGAAACACCATTTTTAAATGCAGTGGGATCTGAGGTTGAGGAGTAATCTGGGCTCCAGTATTGATTGTGGTCATAAATGTTTGCCAATTGGTGCATTTCAGTAGATGTTAAAGTTAATTCAAGACCTAAATTGTGTATAGAACAAAAGCGAATCAGCACTCATTTTTTTTTAATATAATTTTTTTTAGCAAATTTTGAATTTCCTAATGGGTCACCCTGTTCCTGTCTATTTTATATTTTATTTCTTTCCCCCATATTTAAAAGTTTTTTCTTTTGTCTTTATTTTGTTTGATTGTTAATGGATATACTTTGGGGAGGGGATTTTCCTCTCGACTCACATTTGTAAATTTCTTCTTTCTCCAAAGGCTTCAAATTAGGAACCTCAAAGTTAGGGACCTCTCCCACGCCAGTGGATACTTTATAGGATTTAAGGGCCATAGACTTCAATCAGGTTTGAATTAATCCCTTGGCTGTGACACGGGAATGTCATGGGTATTTTCTCTATAACCTTGAGGGTCGGGATCTTGGTTAGAGAATGAGGGAGCAGCAGCACAGGCAATTTTCAGGGTCTTAGTGACTCATTTACTTTCAGGGGTGTTATCTCAGCATGTCACACGGTAAACACTTTTCCTCCATATGTGCAACCACCCAACGGACCCATATATTGCACAGGGTCTCAATCTTTCTGCTTTTAAATGGCCAGACGACTCAAGATTGCTTTTCACTTGCTCTTGGTACATTCCCTGTTCAAACAACCCAGGCTTTACCCACCCCTGCTCACATAAACATGCTTGCCCACTGCCCCAGCTAGTGACGACTCTAATTCTTAGGTCAGAAGGCTCCATCTATTAGTTTAATGAGACAGGCCCCTGTCCTCACGATGGCTGTTAACCTGAGGGAAGGGAAGGCTGTGTCTCAGCCACTGATTTCCCTGGTACCCAATCTGACAGTCAATTCTCCCTATGAGTGACAACTTCCTCTTCCGGAGTAGCAAACATGGCTACCCTGCCCCGCCTGCTGTCCCCTACACACAGCGGGGGTGTTGCTCCAGGACCCTTTTACTTCAGACACGTAAGATTCTCTATCCAGTAAACCATCAGTGTCTCTGTCGCTGTTTTCAGGTTTTTTTCAGTCTGGAGACTGGCCAAATACAAGCTTTGCAGCCCTGCGGGATGTAGCTCAACACATATCAACTTGCCCGTTTGTGGGGCTGAGGAAGGAAGAGATGGCGGAGCTTGACAGTTATCCACAGTCAAATGTCAAAAAATGGAGTCTAATATCTTATTGTACATTTTGTGTGTATGTGTGCGTGTGTGTTTATGTATATTAGAAAAAAACATTTGATTTGGAGTACTACTACATTTTCACCTGTATCCAGCATGAAATAGTGATTCATAGGAAGTCAAGGATGGTATAGAAATAGCGTGGACTTTAGAGTCAGGCAGAACTTTGGAGTCAGGCACATCCCTAATCTGCTATTATTTATTCTGTTCCCTTGGAAAAGTGTACTTACACATTTCAGTTTCCTTTCCTATGTAAAATAGAAACCTCATAGAACTATTTCATGGAAGAGGCCAATATATGAATTCATGAGAACTCTGTGGCATGTCCCTTGACATACAGTAGGTATTATTCATGCTAGTTTTACCCCTTTTCCTTTAGTCACTCAATAATTTATGGAAATCCTGGCAATAGTAAAGCTTTACTGGACATCCAATTCCCAATTATTCTTAAGTGAATTGTTCTTCTTGAGGAAAAAGTGATGCCCCAGGAGTTTCGTAGTTCCCACTTCAGCTGGCTAGCATTCTTCCTTCTAAAATAAGGTCTGAGTCATACCAGCTACAGAGAAGGCAATGGCAACCCACTCCTGGTACTCTTGCCTGGAAAATCCCATGGATGGAAGAGCCTGGTGGGCTGCAGTCCATGGGGTCACTAAGAGTTGGACAGGACTGAGTGACTTCACTTTCACTTTTCACTTTCATGCATTGGAGAAGGAAATGGCAACCCACTCCAGTGTTCTTCCCTGGAGAATCCCAGGGATGGGGGAACCTGGTGGGTTACTGTCTATGGGGTCGCACAGAGTCGGACACGACTGAAGCAACTTAGCAGCAGCAGCAGCATACCAGCTAATTCAGTTACAGGTTAAACTGGTTTATGCAAGGTTGTTTTCTCCATTAGCTGCCTTTATACCATAACAAGTATATTTGAACATTTCTATTTAATCCTTGTGAATCAATTAGCTTTTTTACCTATGCGTTTCAAGTTGCTTACTACATATACCTTCTTAAGTCTGTTCTTTCTTTCAATAACACCTGTTGAACCCATTGTGGTGGGTCATAGTGACACGGTAGGTTTTGTTAACAGGATATTATGTAGCAATAAGATGGAAGTAAGAAAAATTAAAATAAATCAAAATGCATATATGTAGTGGAGGAGAATATATGTTTGTCAGTAGGTAGACCATGTACTTCTATGCATTGATCTTTAAACTGATGGCCTCAAAGTTTACAACCTTTAGCCTTTGACTAAAGGCTATGAGCTGCTCTAAAGGGTGGTTTCTTTATTCCACAAGGGTCATTTCTAGCACTGTAGTCAATATTTTGCTGCCCCAACCACATCCCTTTAACCTTACTATTTCAGTGGACACAAGTTGATTCCAACTCCAGTATCTGCATTTTTCTATGCCTGATGGCTTTCTCCAAGTCTAGAAACCACTCTGCCCACATGCCAGGCATCCTGGAAATGGCAAGTATTTAATAACCCACAAGGGCAGCTCCCAACCAGTGACTGATGGGAACTAGTATAGAAATAGTCTATTATCCTGTTTCTGAGATGAGATAATTCTGAAGTATGCACTTTTCACTGACTTTCATAGTTTTCCCAGTGGGATTAAACTCCAACACCTGCAGTGACCCTTGACATTATATGACAACCCTTTGTTGATCTCTTCTTTGTTTCATTTCTCTACTTACCTAACAGCATTTTCTGCCAACCACCAAAAACTACTTGCACTCATATTCTTGATTTAGGGTCTACAGGTAGGTAAAGCCAAATTGAAATAATTTTGGTTTATTTTGTTGAGGAATTAGGAAATAAGGTGCAATACATAGTTACTGGTATCTGTCCAAGTCTGAAAATTCCTGGATTTTACCAACCTGTAAATTGATAAATTAGCCTGTTTCTTGTTTCATGGTTACTGACAGAAGACATGAAATTCTTAGGTCAGAGGCAAAGACCTTCATTACTCACAGCCCAGCAGGTAACATCAGCTTCACGTTCATGTCAGTTTTTCTTGCTCCTCCTTTCCCCATGGCCTTAGGAGGGTCATGCAGAGGGACCCATATGAATGTTGGATACACAATAGTTGTGTGTCATGACTGAGGAATACTAAACTTGGGGACTTCACTGTTTTTATCACAAATGGCAAACAAGCCTGCTTATAGTCTTCATCCCTCACTGAAAATGCAAGCCTGAGAAATGGCCCACATGAGAAAAGGCCATAGTCTTACATTCTTGGTATACCCAGCAAGAACCCACAAGACACTCAGGGCCCATGGCAGATCGCCTCTCCCAGCAGTATTGTGGTTTATACTTGCTTGTCCACTCACCAGTAAACTGAAGTGAGCTGTGAGTCATCGTGGTCATTTTTAAAACAGAATGTGTCTTTGTGTTCTTCTCTGGCTCTTCTTGGAACACCAAGAGCTAGATACTGTAACACTTTCCCTAACTTGAAAGCAGTTGTGGTCAACTAGACAGAGTGCAGTGTATCAAGCTCAAGAAAGTGTGAAGAAAGAATAATAGAATCCTCTAAGGACCAGCAATTCAATTTGGGGAAGTTTCCCAGTTTCCACAAACAGCTGAATCATTGCAAAATACCCTGATGGGTGGGAAAGACTGAGGGCAGAAGGAGAAGAGGGCGACTTAGGATGTGATGGCAGGATGGCATCATTGATGCAATGGACATAAACTTGGAGACGGTGAGGGACAGAGAGGCCTGTTGTGCTGCAGTCCATGGGCTCATAAAGAGTCAGACACAACTTGGCGACTGAACAGCAACTCAGTTTTCACAGGAAAGTGCCATCTGAGCTGGCATGATAAATGTGAGCTTTACAAGGAAAGAGAAGATGGATCACAAATAGAAGGGAAACCACAGGTGAAAGGTTTTAAGATGTGGAAGCCTCATGTGTATCCAGTGCTGCTCAGTAGGGCATTATGAAGCATAAGGAAAAGAAAGAATTGATTCAAGTGAGGTTGGCAAAAATCTGGTGATCAGATTATAAGGCGTCATGAAGTCATTTATGTGTATTTAACAAATGTTAACTGAATTTGTATATATGCTACTCCAATAATATAAGCTACTCTCCCAGGGTCTCCATTCACTATTCTTTCCTCTCTACTCATCTCCTCAAACATCTAATCAAAATAGCAGGGCCACAACTTCGGACCAGGTAAACCAACATTAATAACCCCTTCTCCTCTGCTATCCAAAGGATTATATTGCAGATGTGAGGTAAAGGCATCTATTGAGATACCCACATCTATCATTACAGTCAAACAAGAACATACTATTTAAGACTTTTTTTTCTTTCTCAATAGTGGAGTTAAATAAACTTGAGAATCGATGGGAATGGTATTTACAGAAGCTAATCTATCAGGCTCTGAATTTAAACTCTTAAATTTTTACTCCCACAGACTTCTTAGCTATATGACCTTAGACTAGCTACATAACATTTAAGGACATAAAATAAGAATAATGATGCAACATTCCTCACGGAAAGTGTTCTCATGATTGAATGAGGTAATTCATGTCAAATCCCTGGTGCAGAGTATCATCCAATACAAATACCTATCATCTTTATTTTAATATTATCACAGATGGTTGGAAGGTGGCAGTATTTGATAAAACTACACACATAAAATCAATCCATTGGGCTTATGTGGTTACTATTAAAGAATTTTAAAAGGGTTTTCCAAATGAGAGATAGTCATAATGTTTACAAGTTGTAATATTCTTATCAAAACTGAAATCTGCTCACTACATCAAAATCTGACTGTGGTTTTCTAGAGTGTCAACAAATTTTCAGAGAAGTTTTGAGATATGGATCTGTGCTTTATTTTTTTTTAATCTCCCATATTTATAAGTAAGAACATACATTATCTTTATATAAATTATTTCCACATGCCAGGATGGATTGAAATAGTTAATATACTTGTAGAACACTATTAAGAGGCTGGCAAAACTTTAAATTGGAGGAAAAATAGTTACAGAATTTAATAGCTAAGAAATATCAAGTATAGAACACATGGTTAAATACCTGATGTTATTCCAGTATACTCTGTTATAATTGGAAATGAAAAAAGGGTAAGTATGTATAACCCTATACCACAGGCGCCTGTAACACTTCTCTTGGCCAAACCCCAACCCAGAAGCCACAAAATATGCCCTGTTGGATAAGTCTGGGGCTTCCCTACTTGCATGCACTCTGACACAGGTCACAAACAATGCTTGTGCCAACAATTACATAACTTGCTCTGTAGCTATAGTAATCTTGCTCCTTCCTCTCCGGGGCCCACTCAGTCATTGCTCATTTATCTTGTTTCATGCTGGCCTGTTCATTTTATCCAGTTCCTTTTAAGCCATGGTACCCATGTTCTCCACCACAAATTGGCCTTGAAACTGCACATTGCAACAGATTTCCTTTTAGTGTTCACCTCTGATGTGACTGCCTCCTGCAAATTTATTTCTGAACCCTTGTCCTATATCTACTTTTATCTTTGCATTTGGCACAAATGTGAATGACTCCTGGGAATGATCCTCTAGTCTAACCCCCTCACTTTACAGATGATGAAATGTTCTCACTGAAGGCCCTCTTAGATTAGAATGTTTCATGTGGGATTTTTACAGAAATATTTATCAATCACTTCAAATGCTAGGCTAATTTCAGGAAAGTTTCCACATGTGGCTGTTTTTCCTCTCTGTGTTAAATCGATTCCTAATAGTTTTATTCAGAGAATAAAATTTCTATATTGTCCCTTGAGGGAAAATATCTTTTTATTGATAGAAGAAGGGAGAGTATATTGTCTGAAGTAGATGGACAAAATTTTTTAAATGGCTTTAAATTCCTTATAAAAGGTATTAATTCAAATAATATGCCATTTTATGAATTCATTATGGAATGTATATCTTCTTTACTTGATTCCCTTGAAAGTTACCACACTTTTGTTTATATAGAACTTTATATTGTTTAAAATATTTTATCCCATATTCTACTAATAACAATGAAAAGTGGACTGGGAATTATATGACTTTATTCTATAAATAAATAAACCATGGATCATTTCTAGCTATGTAGATTAGACTATTGAATAAAAAATAAATAACTTATAAAAATACTAGTGTCATTGAAAAATTATATACTTGAGATCCCCACAGTTGATGATCTTTATCTCCCCAAAAGGCCAGGTATTTTAAAATACACATAGTGAAAATATTCAAGGTATTGTCTCATAATATGCCATTCTCAGGGTGTGCCAAAAGCAAGACTTTAGGCATTTTAGGAACTAAATCCCTTTGATGGAGTCCATTTTACAGTTAATTATTTTCTGCCTTGTATAATATTGCTACAAAGTCCCAGTGTCTATATTTGTCTTTTGAGCTAGTTTGAATAGATTATGGAAACAAACTCATTTTTAATTTTAACTATTTTGTTGTCTAAATAATTATATTAATAAAACATAGGGTGATTATCTATGGTGAAACAGATCACCAGCCCAGGTGGGATGCATGAGACAAGTGCTTGGGCCTGGTGCACTGGGAGGACCCAGAGGAATCGGGTGGAGAGGGAGGTGGGAGGGGGGATCAGGATGGGGAATACGTGTAACTCTATGGCTGATTCATATCAGTGTATGACAAAACCCACTGGAAAAAAAAATAAAATTAAAAAAAAAATTAAAAAAAAAAACCATAGGGTGAATATTTGATTGTTTTTCAAACAGCTATCATAGCATTTCAACCACGATGGGACAAAATTATCATCTAACATTCACCCTTAACACAAAATTTAAAAAGAAAAAAAAGGGGAGGGGGGCTAATGAGTGTCTCAGTTTTTCCTCAAACCAATTTCCTGGTGTTCCTTTGGAAACTTTGGCTTAAAATCATTTTGAGGAAAATCAAACGTTAATCCATTAACTACTTCAGTGGCACACATCCACTTTAGACCATGAAGACTTTTCCATCTAAATTTACTATTCTGACATAGTCAGACACACTTTAATCCTCCCTTCTTTATCTAGAATATGGCAACTTCCTCTTACACTTGGAAAGAGCTTCAGTCAAAATGCTCTATCAACACTCTCTTTGTCCCTCTTAGCACTATTTCTTTCATGTTATTTCAAGGATTTCTGTAAAAGCATCTTTCCCTCTTTAAAATGTCAAATTTTACCACTTAAAATATATATGCTTCTTAACCCCCTTAAACCACTGACTGGGCCTAGCGATTGAACATGAGTTAGCTTCTCCTAGGAAAGATGTCATGTTTTCCCAATACCACCTCCACCCTGTAGCACACGACCTTTGACTATTTATTTAACACAACTATTCTGTTGGGGGAAAAAAAAGCAAACACTTAGAAAAATGCATTTAAAAGCTTGATGATCTTGATGATTTTCAGTCAAGATTTTCAGTCAAGACTGTTTGTCCTCTGCGTTGTCAGCATAATTATTTTACTGACAGTAATGTGTAGTGTGTTGTAACAGTCAACACCAAAATCAGGTTGATGACATTATTTGCAGCCAAAGATGGAGAATCTCCATACAGTCCGCAAATCAAGACTGGGAGCTGGCTGTGGCTCAGATTATGAACTCCTTATTGCCAAATTCAGACTTAAATTGAAGAAAGTTTAGGGAAAACCACTAGACCATTCAGGTATGACCTAAATCAAATCCCATACGATTATACAGTGGAAGTGAGAAATAGATTTAAGGGACTAGATCTGATAGACAGAGTGCCTGCTGAACTATGGACAGTGGTTCATGACATTTTATAAGAGACTGGAATCAAGACCATTCCCAAGAAAAAAGAAATGCAAAAAAGCGAAATAGCTGTCTGAGGAGGCCTTAAATACTTGTGAAAAGAAGAGAAACAAAAAGCAAAGAAAAAAAGGAAAGATATACCCGTTTGAATTCAGTGTTTCAAAGAATAGCCAGGAGAGATAAGAAAGTCTTCCTCAGTGATCAATGCAAAGAAATAGAGGAAAACAATAAAATGGGAAAGACTAGAGATCTCTCCAAGACAATTAGAACATTTCATGTAAAGATGGACTCAATAAAGGACAGAAATGGTATGGACCTAAGAGATGCAGAAGATATTAAGAAGAGGTGACAAAAATACACTGAAGAACTGTACAAAAAAGATCTTCATGACCCAGATAATCACGATGGTGATTATATCAATAATAATATCAGTAACTTCAGATATGCGGATGACACCAACTTTATGACAGAAAGTGAAGAACTAAAGAGTCTCTTGATGAAAGTGAAAGAGGAAAGTGAAAAAGTTGGCTTAAAGCTCAACATTCAGAAAACAAAGTTCATGGCATCTGGCCCCATCACTGCATGGCAAATAGATGGGGAAACAGTGGCTGACTTTATTTTTCTGGGCTCCAAAATCACTGCAGATGGTGACTTCAGCCATGAAATTAAAAGACACTTACGCCTTGAAAGGAAAGTTATGACCAACCTAGACACCATATTAAAAAGCAGAGACATTACTTTGCCAACAAAGGTCCGTCTAGTCAAGACTATGGTTTTTCCAGTAGTCATGTATGGATGTGAGAGTTGGACTATAAAGAAAGCTGCATGCCAAAGAATTGATGCTTTTGAACTGTGGTGTTGGAGAAAACTCTTGAGAGTCCCTTGGACTGCAAGGAGATCCAACCAGTCCATGCTAAAAAAATCAGTCCTGAATATTCATTGGCAGGACTGATGTTGAAACTGAAACTCCAATACTTTGGTCACCTGATGCGAAGAGCTGACTCATTTGACAAGACTCTGATGCTGGGAAAGATTGAAGGAGGGAGGAGAAGGGGATGACAGAGGATGAGATGGTTGAATGGCATTACCGACTCAATGGACATGAGTTTGGGTAAACTCCAGGAGTTGGTGATGGGCAGGGAGGCCTGGCGTGCTGCAGTCCACGGGATCAGGGTTGCAAAGAATCAAACACGACTGAGCGACTGAACTGAACTGAACCGAATGTGTAATGTAGATCATCACACTGTTACTAATATCAAGCAAATTATGCAGCAATTATTTATTAATCTAATAACAGAGCTAGCAACAATAAAACTCAAAAAACTCTTTGCTTATTCTTATATACAGAGGTACTGAGTGTACTTCAAGTGTTTTAAAAGTCTGAATTATAGCTTTCCTGATTAACTTGTGATACACGGCGAAAGTATTTGACAAGTAGGAGATCTCAATTATCTATCCAACTCTGCAATAAAATAGCTTTGTGACTTCCGGCCTGGGAGAGTCAGCTCTGATCTGCAGGCTAGTGTCCTGATGATTGATAAATAGATAGATAGAGAGACAACAAGTAGATTTGTGTTTGTGATTCACACAGTCAAGGCTTTAGCATAGTCAATGAAACAAAAATAGATGGTTTTCTGGAATTCCCTTTCTTTCTCTGTGACCCAATTTGATCTCCGGTCCCTCTGCCTTTTCTAAATCCAGCTTATACATCTGGAAGTTCTAGGTTCACAAACTGCTGAAGCCTAGCTTTAAGAATGTTGAGCATTACTTTGCTAGTAAGTGAAATGAGCAATTATGTGGTAGTTTGAACATTCTTTGACATTGCCCTTCTTTGGAATTGGAATGAAAACTGACCTTTTCCAGTCCTATGGAATTTGCTGAAATATTTGCTGACATATTGAGTACAGCAATTTAATAGCACCATCTTTGGGGATTTGAAATAGCTCAGCTGAAATTCCATCACCTCCTCTACCTTTGTTCATAGCCATGTTTCCTAAGGCTCACTCGGCTTCACACTCCAGGATGTCTGACTCTAGGTGAGTGACTACACCATCTTGATTATCTGGGTCATTAAGACCTATTTTGTATAGTTCTTCTGTGTATTTTTGCCACCCCTTCTTAATCTCCTCTGCTTCTGTTAGGTCCTTACTGTTTCTGTCCTTATCGTGCCCATCCTTGCATGAAATATCCATTTGACATCTCCTGTTTTCTTGAAGAGATCTTTAGTCTTTCCCATTGTATTGTTTTTCCTCTATTTCTTTGCCTCTTTCCCTCTACTTCTTTGTTATTTAAGAAGACCTTCTTTCCCTTGCTAGTCTTTGGAACTCTGCATTCAGTTGGGTATATCTTTCCCTTCTTCCCTTGCCTTTTGCTTCTCTTTACTGTAAGTCAAAGGTTTTTTATTCAGAGGTGCACATGCAGCTTTTATTCAAGCGTAGAGTCAGCAAATTGTAGGAAATAACCTGTCAGAGGATTAAGCCTTTGTAATTTTCTGAAAATCCTATTAAGCAAGTTGTCCCATTACAATTTACAAACAGGAATCTATAAGTTGATCTTTAGAAACCTTCTTCCAGGTTTAAGGCAGTGTTTCTCAACTGATCTTAAACTTGAAGCTTATTTGCTAGTCTTATGAAAATGGAGCCGACATGTTGGTGGAAAAAGAAAATCGTTTCTTGACAGAGTGAAAAGTTCCCAGGATAGACCATGCATTAAAAATGCATGTATGCACAAACAAAAAGATACAGTGTACATACACATGTATACAGTGATTCATTAGAAATATATGGTTGTCTGGTTGACCACAGTGCTATGTATATTCAATTTTTTCATTACTTTGTTATTGTTGTTGATGATGTCTTTCAGAGCTATAGTTCCACATATATCCAATTCACCAGAGCAGTGATAAAGGTCAAACCAGGCTTAAACTACCCTTTAATTGTAGATTAATATCTTAATATTAATATTTCAATATCCCATTGACCTGGAAGCCGTTGTATTCACCACACTTTTAAGTCACAGTAATACATATTTTCCATATGAAAAGGGAAAATAAAAACTGCAAAACAATGCATGTACATGGTAGATGGTACATTTGATAGAAACGTTTGATATATATCGATTGGAGTCACAGTCTGCACTCGCAGTTTTAGATTTATCTCCTTTGCATACTCTATTCCTTCGTGTTGATATACATTGTTATTTACAGGTTCTGTGCCCTAATGGTTCTGGCTCGAGGAAGGCTGTGAAGTCTCAACTATTTCCCCCAGGCCTGTGTAATTGTTTGCAAACATAGTACAAAACACAAGAGGCCAAAGCGACAACAATAGCAACAAAACGTGGACAGTCATTAGAGATCACTGGGTATTATTTTGGCATGAGAAAAATAAAATATCTTCTAATAAACTAAAACATTTCTCTTCTACAGCAACCTTATAGACCTCTTTAAATGCTTGCAACCACTCATATATTTCTCTAGCTTCTCTAACTATGGTGTATAGGAATACTGTTGGGAATTATTGCAATTAAAATTTTATATCTTAATTTTGTAATACCAGTTATTTCTTATATTACAGATAGCTAAAGTTTGGAACATACCTAGAAGTCATCTATTCATTTTCCTTAGACAACGGATGTTGAAGCTGCAGAGAAAAACAGCAATAAAAAAATTTAATGGAAACTCACAAATAAATGGTATTCTAGTCTCAAACTAATATAGGTTTGTTCTTAGGGGAAAAAAGATCAAAGTTTCTCTGAGTTGGAGAAATTAAAGATAAGAACAATTTTGGGGGAGAGTGCTTATTTTCAAAGTTATTTATTAAACACCTACTATTTGCCACTCACTAGCCTAGTCACTAAGCATAGAGATATTTTAAAAAGCAGGAAAAGAAAAAATCTTCTATCTCGGAACTAATATTTTAGTGAAAGAAGTAAGATAATGGAATAAAAGTATGTATGCTTTGTTTAAAATATTTAAACTGTAAGCAAATATCATAGTACTTAATATTATGCTACTTACATATAGTGATAGAGAAAGCATTGCTTTTAGAATTAAGAACCCTGAGAGTTAATCAGCAGTATGAAACACACAAGATATAAGATGCAAGATACGTTACTTATCTTTTTGAGCTTCTGTTTCACTCCAGGTAATCATGAATCTGATTTATGCTCTCAGGCTTCCTCACAGTATTTCTTGAATCACAAAGGTGATCAATGGACATTATAACATTTTTGTAAAACTGAATTAAGCACCATACAAACATAAGGCAGTGTCATTATATGGTACTTTGGTGTGAGGAGAAAAGAAAACTGCAAATAAAATCAATAGAGCATCCCTGGATTTTAATATGTACGAGAAATTGGCCAGCAAATTGATGCAACTCATATGAGCTGTATCAGTGAAGATTGTCAGAATTTAAGACACGTACTGCCCAACAATGGACATGAGTTAGAGCAAACTCCAGGAGATAGTGAAGGCCAGGGGAGTGTGGCATGCTGCAGTCCCTGGAGTCACAAAGAGTCAGACACGACTGTGTGTCTGAGCAACAGCAACAACAACATATGCCCCACGAGACACACCCCTAGAACGTAATACTGGGGACTTCTTAGCAATCTAATGCTTGAAGGAGACTGTTTTGCTATATGCCAAGTGGTAATGAGGTATGGATCTGAAAAATAGTCATTAGGTAAAAAGACATCACTCTGCCAACCTGTGGTAAAAGTCACAGATGACTTCAGTTCAGTTCAGTTCAGTTCAGTTCAGTCGCTCAGTCGTGTCTGACTCTTTGTGACCCCATGAACCACAGCACACCAGGCCTCCCTGTCCATCACCAACTCCTGGAGTTTACCTAAACTCATGTCCATTGAGTCGGTGATGCCATCCAGCTATCTCATCCTCTGTCATCATCATCTCCTCCTGCCCTCAATCTTTCCCAGCATCAGGGTCTTTTCAAATGAGTCAGCTCTTTGCCTCAGGTGACCAAGGTACTGGAGTTTCAGCTTTCACTTCAGGCCTTTCAATGAACCCCCAGGACTGATCTTCTTTAGGATGGACTGGTTGGATCTCCTTGCAGTCCAAGGGACTCTCAAGAGTCTTCTCCAACACCACAGTTCAAAAGCATCAGCTATTCAGTGCTCAGCTTTCTTTATGGTCCAAATCTCACATCCATATATGACTACTGGAAAAACCATTGCCTTGACTAGATGGACCTTTTTTGACAAAGTAATGTCCCTGCTTTTTAATATGGTGTTTAGGTTGGTCATAACTTTCCTTCCAAGGAGTAAGCGTCCTTTTATTTCATGGCTGCAATCACCATCTGCAGTGATTTTGGAGCCCAGAAAAGTAAAGTCAGCCACTGTTTCCCCATCTATTTGCCATGCAGCGATGGGACCAGATGCCATGATCTTTGTTTTCTGAATGTTGAGCTTTACGCCAACTTTTTCACTCTCCTCTTTCATTTTCATCAAGAGGCTCTTTAGTTCTTCACTTTCTGCCATAAGGGTGGTGTCATCTGCATATCTGAGTTTATTGATATTTCTCCCAGCAATCTTGATTCCAGCTTGTGCTTCTTCCAGCCCAGTGTTTCTCATGATGTACTCTGCATATAAGTTCGATAAGCAGGGTGACAATATACAGCCTTGATGTACTCCTTTCCCTATTTGGAACCAGTCTGTTGTTCCATGTCCAGTTCTAACTGTTGCTTCCTGACCTGCATACAGGTTTCTCAAGAGGCAGGTCAGGTGGTCTGGTATTACCATCTCTTTCAGAATTTTCCACAGTTTATTGTGATCCACACAGTCAAAGGCTTTGGCATAGTCAGTAAAGCAGAAATAGATGTTTTTCTGGAACTCTCTTGATTTTTTGATGATCCAGAGGATATTGGCAATTTGATCTCTGGTTCCTCTACCTTTTCTAAACCAACTTGAACATCTGGAATTTCACAGTTCATGTATTGCTGAAGTGTGGCTTGGAGAATTTTGAGCATTACTTTACTAGTGTGTGAGATGAGGGCAATTGTGCGGTAGTTCAAGCATCCTTTGGCATTGCCTTTCTTTGTGATTGGAATGAAAACTGACCTTTTCCAATCTTGTGGCCACTGCTGAGATTTCCAAATTTGCTGACATAATGAGTGCAGTACTTTCACAACATCATCTTTTAGGATTTAAAAGAGCTCAACTGGAATTCCATAATCTCCACTAACTTTGTTCATAGTGATTCTTCCTAAGGCCCACTTGACTTCCCATTCCAGGATGTCTGGCTCTAGTTGAGTGTGAGTGATCACACCATTGTGATTATCTGGGTCATGAAGGTCTCCTTTGTACAGTTCTTCTGTATATTCTTGCCACCTCTTCTTAATATCTTCTGCTTCTGTTAGGTCCATACCATTTCTGTCCTTTATTGAGCCCATCTTTGCATGAAATGTTCCCTTGGTATCTCTAATTTTCTTGAAGAGATCTCTAGTCTTTCCCATTCTACTGTTTTCCTCTATTTCTTTGCATTGATCACTGAGGAAGGCATTCTTTTTTTTTTTTTTTTTTCCATTTATTTTTATTAGTTGGAGGCTAATTACTTTACAATATTGTAGTGGTTTTCGTCATACATTGACATGAATCAGCCATGGATTTACATGTATTCCCCATCCCGATCCCCCCTCCCACCTCCCTCTCTACCCCATCCTCTGGGTCTTCCCAGTGCACCAGGCCCGAGCACTTGTCTCATGCATCCAACCTGGGCTGGTGATCTGAGGAAGGCATTCTTATCTCTCCTTGCTATTCTTTGGAAGTCTGCATTCATATGGGTATATCTTTCCTTTTTGCCTTCACTTTCATAATGGCTTCACAACAAACTAAAGGAGACAAATGGCTCATCTTTCAAAATTTATGTTAAATTTTTTTCTTGATTTACATTTGCTCTTGATGTTAATTTTAAACCAATTGCATCCACTTTAAAAATTTTGGCATTTAGTCTGAAGTTAGAATGAGAAATATGGAGAGTAATTTTTCTTAAGTTCAATGGGTTTTACATCAGTGCTTTTCATGCTAATGTGGGTTTAAAGTCAACTGTCAATCTTGGAAAACACTGGGCATCTCTGGGCCATGTTACAAGTGTTTTGATTCAATCACTCTGGCATATGTCCCAGGATCTTCATATTACATAGTATCTACCTCTCTCCCTATCTAATTCAGTTGATTTTTATAACACACTTCAAGAAGAAAAAAAAAACTACTCTAAGGATAATGGACAAAACCCCAGTTTTAAAATTTTCAAATAATATTCTATATAAAATTCTTGTCTAGTTATTTCTGTAAAATGTATTATAGCTAGTTATGATAGGAAAGAACACACAGAGACTCTAGTAAATCCTGCTTAGCTGATGTCTTAAATATGCAGTTTTTCTATTCCAATTTGTTCCTTTTGATCCCCTTGAGATTTCTCCTCTTCCTTTCCTAAAGAAATCAGACAAATAACAAAACATAGTCATTTTTTTTTGCTTTATACCTAAAAGTAGAATATATACCCCACAACAACCTAAAGAAAGTTTTTCAGAAGAGAAATCTGCTAGAAATACAAAAGAGAAAGGAAAAGGTAATACAAACATTGATACAAGAAGAAGCAAGGGAAAATTTATTGAATAAAAGAAGCTCAGGATCCTGGAAAATTCTGCCTGACTTGGGAACTCTCAGTAAGAGGACTTTACACTTGAGAGATTGTGTGTAAGAGGGGTTGGTGGAGGGGTGGAAAAGAGAAGGAATGCAACGCAAAGAGAATGTGGGTTTGTATGTCCATGCCTGTGCACACATGCACAGGCTAGCATGCTAGAATGCAAAAAACACACATTTACTATCACACTATAATAAACTAATCTGCTTAGGGTTTTGGTTTTATTTTGTTTTAACTATGATGCGAATACTTTGGGGGAATGGATAATTCAAAGAAAGCATGTGAAATTTTTTTTCTTTTGAAATTACAAATATAAGGGAGGAGAGCAAAAGAATGATTTTGATTATAGTTTTCAATTGTCTTATATATGTCAAGAACCTCCTTTCCTTTACTCAAGTTTTAAAAGATTTAGAAACATTTGATGGGATTTTACTTTTCTCTAGGTATTTTTCTGGCTATTCTCTTGAGTTCTGAGAGTCATTACTTGATAGTTGGACTTGGGGCAACTCCAAATTTGAAAGTAAATAGCAAACATAGGCTATGGTTTAGGAAATAGAATGTATGTAAAAAGTTAATTTTGTTTTTGGAAGATACGGATGAAAGGTATTAAAATCCTTTCAGCAATATTCAGAACAATTACATAGAATTTTTGTCCTTCATCTCCTTTGAGGCCAGATGAGAGGAAATGGATGAAGTTGAATTATTTACTTCAAAATAAGAAACTTCTGAGACAAAAGACCAATGACCATTGAAATTGTTGTGTGTATTTTAAATGCTTTAAAGGAAACTTGTAACTTTTTTACAATAAGATTTTCAAATTGGAACCCATTGGTTTCAATCAACTCAGTTGGTTTATGTATGTTCCTGAATGACGGGAAAAATGTAAGTGGGCTTCTAGAATGCATTCTACACCCATCGTTCTGTAAAACTAAAATCCAAGTGAATATTTTCTTTTCCTCAGATAATTTCAATTATCTGATGAGATGTCTTTGGGGGGTTTTCCCTGATCTTCTTTCCCATAATTCTCTTCTCCTTTTACCCTTTGTCTCATTCATTCCCAATTACTTTTTTTCTCAAGAGAGTGGAAGTTAAAAAGGGTGGAACACAGAGAATGTTTTAGATAAAATCCTTCCTGCATGAATTAAAAAACAGCATTTGGAAAAGTTTATGTTACAATTTTCTGAAATCTTATTGAGATTAGGTTTTGAAAAATATCAATAGCAACGTAAATACTAAAAATTACTTTAATAATTTTAAATGTCACTTTAATTATAATAGGAAATTCTGAATTGCTCTCATTTCAGGAAGCAACTGAATTTGATTGACTTAAGGAATGCCAAACTGTGTTCATTAATTGCTGTAATCTTTAGAGGGACAATGTAATGTAATATAAGGTGTAAAGAAAAGATGTTTTCAAAAACTCAAGACATCTGAGAGGTATCTTGTATATGAGCTAACTTCTCTGGTAGCTCAGGTAGTAAGGAATCCACCTGCAATGTAAGAGACCTGGGTTTGCTCCCTGGGTTGGGAAGATACCCTGGAGAAGGGAAAGGCAACCCTGTTCAATATTCTTGCTAGGGAAGTTTCATGGACGGAGGAGCCTGGTGGGCTACAGTCCATGGGTGTATAAAGAGTTGGACATGACTAACAATTTGAATAGAAATAACTTTTTATTTTCTGAAATAAAAACTATATGTATTCAAAGGATAATTAACTTTCCATTGGCATAATATCTTACAACTCCCAGTTTTTAAATTTAATTTCACCCCCAAGTATTTTTCAGTAGTCCATTTATTTTTCCCTGTTGGTAAAGATGATAGAGATGATTATTCTTGATAGAACAAAAAGCTTACCTTAAAAATGATACCTTATGGTGTCAGTTTCATGATCTCCGAAGAAGATTTAGCTTTGGGACCAGGGACCAGTCTTGATCACTCAAATACTTTTGCATAGCAGAGTTTGTTAAAGTGAAAAAGAGACAGAGAATGCTTCTGACATAGACATCATAAGGGGGATGGAGAGCGTCCCACTTGCTAGTCTTAGCAAAGGAGCTATATACTTTTTAAATTGGCTATTACAATTAATCAAAAGAATGTCTCATGGTTGTAGAGATCTTACTAGACCCACTCCCACAATTTACATTTTAAGATGACAGGTTTAGCACGAACAATAGAAAGACCTTATCAGACCCTCTCCCATAATATTTTAAGACAACAGGATTAGTCAGAAGATTCTCAAGGAGAAAGAGGTCCTCAAGCAGAATACCATGTTGTCATATAATCCTTAGTACAGAGTTTAGGCTGAGGTGTTTTGTTGTGTAATCATCAACTTTGAGTTTAAAGGGAAAAAAATAAAAGTTTGTCCTTTTCTCCTCTTTGAGAATTCCAGACCCCTATCTCCTCCTCGGGGACCTCAGACTTCTTATCAACATACCTAGGAATTGACTCTCTCAAAAATCTATACTCTTTACATTCTAACTGCTCTGGAGTAATATATAAAAAGACATTAAAAAAAAAAAAAAAAAAGACCTTCATATCAAGAGTTTTTTTCCTCCTACTTACCCTGTCTTATTTTACAAACTGAGTCATTATTTTGTTTGGGAAAACAATATGCCCAAATTTGTGTGTTTCTTTTTTGCCATATGCTTGCTTTCCCAGACTTCCTTACAGTCAGGTGTGGCTGTGTAACAAATATTTGGCTAATAATACACAAGAGAAACATACTGAGAGTTTCTCAAAAATTAGCATTGTCTCTTTCTTGCTCCTTAAATATGGACATAATACACAGAGCTAAAGGGGTCATCTTTTAACCATAAGACAAAAATTCATAAATACAAAACCTTTGTAGAGCATGAATTAAAGAAAGAATTTGATAATGATATAAACTAATCCTTAAACTGTTTTTTCCCTAGATTCCTGGTTAGGAAAATGATAAGAATCCTCATGATTTAAGCCATGTTTACACACAACCTAGTCACTTGTAGCTGGATGTGTTGCTTAATAGAGTATTCCCAAAGGAATGTGTTTTGGTAAAGAAGGGGATATGTGACCCACATGTTAATCTATGAATAATTTAAATCAGGAAAGTATGGGGTATTTATTTTTCTACCTTTCAAGGGTTATTTCATAGTTTCTTGATTTTAAGAAAGTACTTTTTTAAGTGAGATCATTTTCCTCTTTAATTTTACCAAGTATATTTTATGTTTCTGAGATATATTTTTCATAATAATAATGTTTATATTTATATGTAGCAATTACTTAATTACATAAAACATGTTTGAAACTGTAGCCTTCAACAGAAAGCACTTCTGGATGAAAACTATTATTTGTAATTATTGTGATTGCTGAAAATGTCATTGAGCTTTGAAAATAAATTGATATCCTCTTGAAAACTATAAATTTCATTCACAATGAATAGAATGATTTCCTATCAAAAATATATTAAAATAATTTCAACTCAAAAGTAAATAATATGTTCAAAATATTTCAATATATCCTACAATAAATGCTGAAACAATATGGAACAACATTTGTTATCCATGCCACCACATATATATAGCCAATGCCAGAGGAACCAGAGATCACATTGCCAACATTTCTTGGATCATGGAGAAAGCAAGGGAATTCCAGGAAAACATCTACTTCTGCTTCATTGAGTCCTCTAAAGCCTTTGACTCTTTGGATATCAACAAACTATGGAAAATTCTTAAAGAGATGGAAATACCAGACCACCTTACCTGTCTTCTGAAAAATCTGTATGCAGGTCAAGAAGCAACAGTTAGAACTGGATATGGAAAAACTGACTGGTTCAAAATTGGGAAAGGAGTATGACAAGGATGTATATTGTCACCCTGCTTATTTAACTTATATTCAGAGTACAGCATGCAAAACACCAGACTGGATGAAACACAGACTGAAATCAAGATTGCTAGGAGAAATATCATAACCTCAGATATGCAGAAGATACCACCCTATAGCAGAAAGTGGAGAAGAGCTAAGAGCCTCTTGATAAGGGTGAAAGAAGAGAGTGAAAAAGCTTGCTTAAAACTCAACATTCAGAAAAATATCAAGGCATCTGGTTCTATCACTTCAAAGCAAATAGAAGGGGAAAAAGTGGAAATAGTGAAAGACTTTATTTTCCTGGGCTCCAAAATCACTGTGGACTGTGACTGCAGCCATGAAATTGAAAGATGCTTGCTCCTTGGAAAGAAGGCTATGACAATCTTAGCATATAAAAAACCACTACAATATTGTAAAGTAATTAGACTCCAACTAATAAAAATAAATGAAAAAAATAAAAATTAAATTAAAATAAAACAACACTTTAAAAAAAAGAAAGAAACAGAAACATCACTTCACTGACAAAGGTCCATATAGTCAAAGCTATGGTTTTTCCAGTAGTCGTGTATGGATGTGAGAGTTGGATGTGAATATTCCAATGAATATTCATTGGAAGGACTGATGCTGAAGCTGAAGCTCCAAAGCTTTGCCCACCTGATACAAGGAGCAGAGTCACTAGAAAAGACCTTGATCCTGGGAAAGATTAAGAATAGAAGGACAGGGGGTGGCAGAGGGTGAGATGCTTTGATGGCATCATCAACCATCTCAAACCATGAACATGAGTTTCAGCAAAGTCCAGGAGATAGTGAAGGACAGACAAGCCTGGGTTGCTGCAGTCCATGGGGTGGTAAAGAATAAGACACGAAATAGCAACTAAACAATGACACATATTTATATTTGCCAGTCTATCCTGGAATACACTTAATATTATGGTATTTATGTGCTTTTAAACACAATAGATTTGATTCATTTTTAGATTTTGGAAAGAAAATTCTTTACTACTACGTTGACTTTGAAAATCTAGAAATCAATATTAGGACTTATCAAAATTTAAACTCAGTGTATTCTGAACTTAGCCTTTTTGAATAAATGGTTTTGATTATAGCTAGTGAAAAGAGTTAAGAGTTTTCAGTTCACTACTTTTGAATTTTGGCTGAAAACTCTTTAAAGAAGTCATATTTAATTAATTGAAATTATTATGGGAATTCAAAATTTTCATTATTTTTATTCTTGCTACTTTGTGAACTTATTTGAATGTGACACTAATGTTTATTTTAAACTTTTGTAATGTAAATAAATTGGATTCTAGTAAAGTTATAAGAACTATGGAATACAGTAACTTAAAACACTTTAATACAAATATCGTAATACTCCAGCCTCACTGTTCATTATTTCGGCAAGTAGAACAAGAAAAATAAGTTAGTCATCTGTTTGGTGTCCACAGATCATTTTACTTTATTTTTTTAAATGGTGATTGACCAATATGATAAGTCAGTGAAAGAGCAAATAAAACCATGAATTTCTCTCTCCAACAGATGAAATAATTACACAAAATTTAAACAGAACAATTATATACATTGTTAAACATATACATATTATCTTTGTGAAAAATAAAATATTTTCAAAAAGATTAAGAAAACTTAAGAAAAGTATTTCCCCAAATAATAAATTTGGGGGGAAATAGAGAAAAGTGGATTTATAAATCATTGTACATAAGACTGATTTTTCCCTGTAGTTACAGAAACTCTGTGCAAAACTTCTTTTTTATAAGTCCTATTATGTTTTGCAAATTTATTTTATAAATTCTATTTTTCGGCTATTAACATAGCTGTCTTCGGTACTAACACAGTACCTTTTCAAAAGAAACAATTCTAAATTCTCTGTGGGAAGCATTTCAAGGGCTACTGTAAGTATCGACAGATTCTCACTTGTTTCTTCTGAATTTAAGTCCTTACTTTAGTTAATAAACTTGATCAATGACAATTTTACTGTTATTTGCAAAATGAGTGAAACAAACAATCCTTGATTCTTCTCTACTTCATATACTTAATATGGTGTGGATCAGGATAGATATTGTTTAAACCAAACCAGGTAATCTGTAAACAGATCTTTCAGGAAAATTTAGAACTTCAATGAGATGAAAATGAATTTTCAGTTGAAATTGATAAGAATAAGTTTGCAGTTAAAACAAGCTCTTAATCATTTTCATTATGGAAGAAAGAATATTAACTTGATTTTCAAATGAACCGAGGGGACAGCTAGGCCTTCATGATAGGGAGATGTGTGGCAGTGCTTTTTAGAATTCTTTTCTTCCCAAACAAACTCTCACACATGGAACAAAGGAAGCAATGCCTTTCCTCTCATCTCTCCCCTCATCCCTACTGTTTTTAATAATGTACGTCTGACATGCTAACAATCAAGCACATGTTCTTTCATTGTTGTCTGATCTCAGCTGTCTGATAATGGCTTAAGAGGAATGATGAGTGGAATCACACATCAAGGGTCTCCTTTGTTGATAGCATAACCAGGGGTGTATTTCCAATTTGCAGTTTGGTGCTGCAGCTTTAGAAGTGCCACGTTTGTTTGATAGCCACTTGGTGCTGTGCCATTAATCTACCAAACTCAGGGTCAACTGTTCCAACAACGTGTGAATGAGGAATCAAAGATACGAACGTTGCAGAAGTTTGTGAAAAATAAAAGAAACAGTTTGTGTCCCAGTTTTAAAAATATCTCTGGGTGTAAAATAAAATAACATTCAGAGAAAATCCAAGTATACTATATGATACATACACACGTTTTGCACCATCTATGCATACATGCTCAGTTGCTCAGCTGTGTCTGAGTCTTAAAAAATATGCTTTATGTTTTCCAGAATGAATGAAGAATCAATCTGTTCTATGTTTTACCATTTGGAATTAATCCAAGACAAATTACTTTCCAGTTTATTCTCACAAATTTTCTGTACCTCAAACTCTTCTTTAGAGAAAAATACATCTTTTCAATAATTTAAACATTTGTATTATACCGATATGTATTCCTTTGATTGTAATAAAAACTATGGTAGACAAATACCTAAATGCATTGCCTTTGAAAATAACATCTAAAGTCAAAGTGTTCATTCTTTTCTTCAAAAGGCTTCTAGAATTACTGCAGTAGTTACATTAAAAAAAAAAAATTCAAGTGCAAAAGTAGGCTGCCGAAAACCCTGAGTTTTGAGAACAAACTTTTAATGGGGCCTATAAATAAACTATAATTTGAGCAAATGATTTTCATGAAGTCTTGGTGTGATTAGATTTTTCTTGCAACAGCAGCTTTAATTGTACTGTAACCTAGGACATAAGTGAGTTTTTATCAAGGAAGAAAAGTAAAGATTTTATTTTTTTTCTCTGAGTATGGATGAAGGACAACTTTATAATCACCAAAGAAGCTTCCAAATATAAGCCAAGTACAAGTTCAACAGTTTACTGCTGAAATGAACACTCCTT
Source organism: Muntiacus reevesi (assembly GCF_963930625.1). Lineage (NCBI taxonomy): Eukaryota > Metazoa > Chordata > Mammalia > Artiodactyla > Cervidae > Muntiacus > Muntiacus reevesi. The sequence continues at coordinate 18,119,788 of NC_089269.1, read as the reverse complement.
TCACCTCCTGAATAGCTAGACACTGAATTTCTGGGTTCCAATAATGTCTCACAATAGACTATATTTTAACTTGAATATTACACTGTCTTTCATGTCAAAAATGTCTCCAAATCTTAACAGGATTAAATTTTATCTTACAGTATCCTGTTAGCTAAATGGAACTTTTAGTTGAAATGCATAGCTAGATTTTTGTGATGAGGCATATAATATTTTATTTTTCTGCCATGACTGTGATATTAATAATAACAATTATTTTTACTTGGGATAAAAAATAAAGCTTGAGAAAAGTTTATAGTAAGTATTACTCCCAAAAGACACATCTCTATAGGTGAAATTAAAACTGTATCATATTTAACTCATTTTGCACTTCAAACAATCAAGGTTGCCTTGCCAATATTCTTTCAGAGAGTTTAGTCATTTTCTTTTCCTAAACATTCTGAAGAAGATGCTGAGGACAGAAATCTCTTTATGTACTTTCCTTTAGAGTAATTTTTATAAGGGAATAATAGTCTTCCATTTTGTCACAGTGGATTTTAAGTGTGATGTAACAGTAAAGAGTGGACAGGAACCAGAAAGTAGAATTAATACAATGTTAAATGCTGTGTATCCAACATGCAGTAGGGTAGAAAATTTACTCATATTATAATGTGGGTGCAAAAAGAAAGCTAACTTTTTTTTTTAATTTGTTTTCATTTTTCATAAGGCCAAAGTCCACAAAACAAGAGAGCTTCGCAACGGGAAAAAAAAAAAAAAAAAGTTCTAGTATTTTCTAGTTTAAAGGTATCTTTTTTGTTAAAACTGTCACCAGTAAAGCCAACGTATTAACAATTCCCAGGAAATAAAAATTAACTCTGGGTAATAAAATAACCCTTTGTGCTTTAGTCCAATCTCACCTGCCCTAGGGAACCCTGTACAGAAGCCTCACACTTGGCCCTTCAGACCAGTTCCTGGTCATTTCGGCTCTGGGACTGTGTGCAGAAGCATCTCACTGGACGCTCAAGCCAAGATGGAGGCGGCAGGCACGTGTCCAGAGACGCGGCACCAGCAATGGGATCTCCTTGAGCCGCACAGCCGTGCCTGCTCTGGGAAAACCCCGCCCCCTTCCGGCCTAACAAAGCAGACTCTCTGGCTGCAAAGAAGCCCCGCCCACGGCCTGTCAGGAGGGTGTGTGCTGCACGTGCTCCAGAGCAGCGGGCCCCAGCCTTGTTGGCGTCAGGGACTGGTTTCCTGGAAGATAATTTTTCCACACATGGTGGTGGGAATGGTTTGGGGATGATTCAAGTGCATTACATTTATTGTGCCCATTATTTCTATTATTACTACATCAGCTCCACCTCTGATCATCAGGCGTTAGATCCCAGATATCCAGAACACCGCTCTAGAGCGTAGCTCCCCCAGTCCCATCCTCTGATCTGAAAAATAAAGCTTTCTTTGCTTCTGAACTGAATCTTGGTCTCCTGTTGGCTCCAAGGACATCAGATGGGCAGACTCTTGTTGGAGCCCAATTGAAAGTCCAGTAACAAACCTATTCAAAGCTTCTTTTCTGCAGAGTTGATTTCATTAACTCTATTTTTTCAAGTAAATGCTCTTTCACATGTTATCCTCTTTCCCTTCCCCTAACTTTAAGATGGTTGTAGGTATGTTTGGGTAGGATGAGTGTGTTTAGCAATATGGCAGTAAGCATTCTTCATTCAGAATCCTCTGTATTTTCTTTGTCTTTCCCCTGGAGTGGCTGGAGAAATCTAGTATGCTAGCTTGAGCCACAATCTTTCTTCTCATTATATTCAACTATCATTAATAATGAAAGGCAGTAGGCCTTACGGCCAAGTCATCGTAGATGAAGTGGTTTCTTCCCTACTTTGTAGAGGAAACTCTTTTATCTGATTCCTCTAGATTTGTTTCTGAATATATCAAAGCAATTTAAAAATTTCTTTCTCTCAAAACCTGAATTTGCAACATTACTTCTTGAATGCCATCTCAGGACTATTATTTATCCTTTTTTTGCATATCTTTTGCAATAACCTTAATTATTCTTTATTAAATCTGCTAAGTGATAAAAAGAAAAACAGAAGGAAGGAAAACAATACACGTAACACATCTTTAAAACATTTTTGAAGTGAAGATTATGTAGTTTTAAAAATGATTAAGATAAATCTGAATGTTAATAACTATTCCCTTAATTAGCTAATTAATGGATCTCTTTACCAATAAACATTGGGTATTCACATATTCTAAATAGAGTTCTACATCCTGGAAATACATCACTGAACACAACACACAAAACTCTTGTTCTATTTGAGCTGTTTTCCTGTGAACAACACAGTTGTTAATCTTATTTTTTCCCTGGCATTCGCTACCTATAAACTGATAGCTATATGCTGATAACTACTATCATTGAGTATGTAATCCAGTAAACAGAAGGTACTGTAAGGATTAAAAAAGGAGGGCTTTCATAGAGTCAACTGGTACATAGGTGATAAAGGAGCTAAGAAGAAAAGGGGAGAGCTATGAGGTAACCAACATGTTACCAACAGCTACACTCTTAGATTAGAGGATCAAAGAAATGGGATAGAGTTACCAGCTATCAGATGCAGGGACTGACTGCCTAGACCCACAGCCAGTCTGTGGGGTGGGAGGTGGAGTCACAAAGGGTGTTCAGCCACTGTCAGCGATATTATTCAAGGCTAAAGGAGAGGGAAATACACTTGACTGTCCACGCTTTCATTTCCCAGTCTCTCACCAGTGTCTGCTGTGAGCTAAACCCCAGGTGAGACACAACCAGCAGTGATCAGTCTGTCTGTGATTCAGAGCAGGTCAGGGGAAGGATGAGGAGCGAATCTAAGAAAAAAAAACAGAGCCAGCCTGGCACAGCTGCCACACCTATATCTCCTGTCATTATGTTCCTCCCGAACTCAGGTGTTCAAATGCTTCTGTGAGATTTCCCTTGGATATGTAGAAGGCACAGTATACTAAATATGAAAAATGTCAAAATTTGTACAGAGTGAAGAAGCCAGAAAGAGAAAAACACATATTGTCTATTAATGCATATGTATGGAATCTAGAAAAATGATACTGATGAACTTATTTGCGGGGCAGGAATAGAGACCCAGGCATAAAGAATACACTTTGGACATGACAGGGGAAGGAGAAGTTGGGAAGAATTGAGAGAGCAGCATTAAAACATGTATTACCACATGTAAAATAAATAGCTGGTGGGAAGTTGATGTATGACACAGGGAGCTCAAGGAGGTACTCTTTGACAACCTGGAGGGGTGGGAGGAGTGGGAGGGTAGGCAAGGAGGTTTGAGATGGAGGGGATGTGTGTCTGCTTGAGGGTGATTAGCATTGTTGTGTGGTGGGGGCCAATGAAATGTTGTGGAGTGGTTATCCTCTAATTAAGAATAAAACAAACTTTGATTAGGAACATGCACACACATTGAAGTGCACCAGCAGAGCTTATCTAACTAATACTGATCCCTCATATTCCCCCGGTACACTGGAAGCTATGCATTATCACAGTTGTTCAAGCATAAAGTTAGGAGTTACTTGTTCACTCTTCTTTTGCTTTTACCTCCCATCTCCTGACCCTGTTCATTTTATATATATTGATAAGTCCTATCTCTGAAATATTCTTGGCCTCTCTATGTCTCTTCATTTCCACAACTAATAAATCTTACTGCCCCAACATGGTAAATTGCAGTTAGGAGATACTGCTAAAATCCAGAGTAAATATAATGGTGTGTTATTGGTGGAGGGAGGATGAGAGGTTCGTGAGCAAGAATGGGGAAGAAAGTGCTAATGATTTTATGCTTTCCTTTTGGGAGGATGAAAATGTTATAAAATTATATTAAAGTGATGATTTCATAACTAAAAACTATTGAAGGGGACTCCCCTGGTGGTCCAGTGGTTAAGAATCCACCATTCTAATGCAAGAGACACAGGTTTGATCCCTGGTCAAGAAACTAACATCCCACATGCCATGCTGTGTGGCAAAAACAATAAATAAATAATAAAATCCACTGAAGCATAAATGTTAAATGGAGACTCTGTGTGTGTGTGTGTGTGTGTGTGTGTGTGTGTGTGTGTGTGTGTGTGTGTATGTGTGTGTTCAGTTGTTCAGTCATGTCTGACTCTTGAAAAACCCATGGACTGTAGCCTGCTAGGTTCCTCTGTCCATGGGATTTCCCAGGCAAGAATACTGGAGCAGACTGTCATTTCCTTCTCCAGGGGGTCTTCCTGACTCAGGGATCAAACCTGTGTTTCTTGCCTCTCCTGCATTGGCAGGTGGATTTTTTTATCACTGATCCACTTGGGAAGCCCATATGATACATAAATTTTGTCTCAGTAAAGCTGTTAAAAAAAAACTCTAATCAGAGAATGTAAATCCTTTATTAAAATCTTTCTTTTACTTCACATTCTCCCAGAATAAACTACAATTTCTTATTCTAGGCCTATGACCCTAAGAATAATAAATGAGGTCACAATCTACTGTGCCATTCTGATCTTGACACTCTTCCAAAAGTCCACTATATTTCAGTTGTGCTGATTTTTTTTTTCAGTGCTTCCGTAGTCTGAATTTGTTTTCTTCCTAAGGTATTATCATAACTATGCCTATATCTAGAAAATTCTCTCCCCAGGTCTCCACATGTTTACATGCTTCTAGCTTTTCGGGTCTCAGCTTAAGATTAACTTCTAAAGCAATCACAATAGACTGCTAGTCATTCTCTTACACAACATGTTCTGTCTTCATGGCACTTCTAACACTATGAAACATTATTGAGCTTATTTATTTACTTGCAATGTCTTTTTTATCCCACTAGAATTTGAGCTCCATGAGAATTGATATCTAATCCCTTGATCAACATTTTGCAGAACTGGAAGGGTGCACAGAATAGTTTCTTGCTAAATATTTGTTCACTGAGGAATTCTTTACATTTAATTATCTTCTTATATTTACCATAATGGAGCAAATGATAGCTTTTTAAAACAGCCATATGTCTTATTGTCTGTAGCCTTAATTCCACCTTTCTGTGCTTGCTGCTGGGGAAGGCTCAGGCTGCGTTTGGACCAGACCAGCACTGCTCAGAAGGCCGCTTCAATCAGTTCTCACCTGCCTGTATCACAGATCTTCCCATTGCTACAGTAACAGTGTGCGTGTGTGTGCTGAGTCATTCAGATGTGTCTGACTCTTTGCAGGTCCAGGGACTGTAGCCCTCTGTGGACAGGCTCCTCTGTCCGTGGGATTCTCCAGGTAAGAATACTGGAATGGGTTCCATTTCTTTCTCCAGGGGATCTTCCTGATCCAGGGATAGAACCCATGTCTCCTGCATTGGCAGGCAGATTTTTTTTTTACCACTGTGCCACCTGGGTACCTTAAAAACTGTTTTATAAGTATTTAAACTTTATAGTTTTACTAAGTTTAATATAAACCAGTAAAGACCAGTCATTATAGCAGGTAACCAGGGAAACTAACTTCTTGCCTGTATCTTGTTCTCAAAGGGATTGAGTTACTCATGAGTGTATAAAATATTGAACTTTTTCTAGACAAATTCTGAAATTTCTTCTTTTTCCTAAAGCAAAAAAAGAAAAAAAAAAAAAAAAAACCCTGGGCTACAGGAGCAACGCAGACATCCTAACAGCATCTGGAAGTTCTAGGTTTGTCCCTTGGTGCATGTCCCTGACTTAATCTAATTGTTTCCCTAATTTGCTGGGGATGATTTTCTACTTCACCCTCTACATTTTTGTGAGAAATGTCATGTGTTGAGCTGATTCACAATCTCATGGCACTTGCTTGCCAGCCCAGTTTAGTCCACACTGCAACAGATGCTATGTGGCATTTTGTCTTGCCTCCTTGTCCATTTATCTTCTGCCCTGGGGCTACTTATCAGCATCAAGGGGATTAGTTCAGCCCTGGTTCATCAAGCTGGGCCTAAGAGGTTACATGCTGCATGTGGATGAGTAGAGATTCTCTTCTGGTCATCCTACAAGACCTTATACATTCCTTATAGAGTGCTGCATTAGCTTGCAGTCATTGACTTACTTGTCAGAGACATTGGGACTGGAACAGTGACTTGCTTTACATATCTCTAAATAATATCTTCATTCACTGAGTGCTTATTGTCATCAAGGTATCATAGTGGGCTAGGCAAAAAGTTCATTCAGGTTGTATGGCCAAACCCAGCTGAACTTTTGGCCAACCCAATACTAAATGGTTTTTATCTTCACAACAAAAAGTTGTGAAGACAAAGTTATGATGATATCTGCCAATGAGGTAAGTACTATTTGTGTCCTCATATTACTGATGAGAAAGCAAAGACATAGAGAGAATGTCATTTGCCTTATGATACATAATTCACAAGGGGCAAGCTGAAATTTGAATCCAGAGAATCTAGCTCCAGGCTCATTAGAGATCAAAGACTATGCTCTATGCCACTCAAAAGGTACTTACTAATTATAGAGTGAATTAATAAATTCCTAAGATGAGATGGTACAAGGTAATTAGAACCGTGACTGTAATACTGGGAAATTTTTCATTTCCAACTTAATAGCTTATGAATTTGAGTAAATTGTCTCACCTTTCTGTGTTTCTTTGCCTTCATTGCCAATATTTTAAAAATAGCACAGGTTTATGATCAAGGAATTGGGTAAGTTCTACCATGTGTTTAGAAGATGAAAGCAAGAAAATTAGTGAACTTTCAATGCTTATCACACTAGTCAGCATATGTTTAATATTCTTATTTTTGACATGACCATTATTTTAAAAGGTCCTATATAAACTTGATTGTTAAGGAAGCGTACCCTCTATTCAGTTCAATTTAGGAAAAAAAATTTCAATCATTCTCATGTTAAAGGCATTAGGGTCATCTAAAGGAAGAGCAGAGTTTTGATGTTCAAAAGCTTATATTGAAGTGATGGAAGCTGATATGTCTAAATTTAATATTGATGGTACATTGTAAATTTGCAGGATGGTTCTAAAAATAACCTTGGGTTACACAAACAACATCTCAAGTAAATTACAGTAGATAACCATCCATCAGAGTAGGATGCAGAAAATGGGGCACATTCACCCATGCAAGGAGATAAGAAGAATAAAGGCAGTGTAGTGCAAAGAGCCTCATGACTAAAGTTCAGTCCATGTCCGGCTATGGTAGCTTTGAATAATGGATCTGAGCCTTGTTGGAGGTTATGAATAAAGTGTTACAGAGGTCACGCTTTCTCCTTTGGGAACTCAAGAATGAACTGAACATAAATGATCAGATTTATATTTTAGATGAATGAATGTGTGATTATGTGTTTTTTCTTTTTTCTGGAGAAAATTCAGGAGAACTTTCTGGATGTAAGAATACAGAGATGAGTTTCCTCTCAGATATATAAGAAGGCACATGAGAAATGGAAGGAATACAGAGATGAGTTTCCTCTCAGATATATAAGAAGGCACATGAGAAATGGAAGGAAGAAATATCAAAGAAAAGCTTAAAAGGCAGTATATACTAGCTGCGGGCTTCCCAGGTGGCGCTAGTGGTAAGGAACCCATCTGCCAGTGCAGGAGCTATAAGAGACACAGGTTTGATACCTGGGTTGGGAAGATCCCCTGAAAGAGAGCATAACAACCCACTCAAGTATTCTCGATTGGAGAATGCTAAGAACAGAGGAACTGGCATGCTGTAGTCCGTAGGCTTGCAAAGAGTTGGACACGACTGGAGCGACTGAGTATGCTCGCACACATGTGATAGCTATAAAATCCAAAGAATGAGTATAATCTTTTAGAAGAGCAGGACAAATTGGACATGGCAGTAAAATTCTTGATACATAAGAAGAGGTAACTTGAAGTGAATGAGGGTCATAAGAAAAGCAGGATTGTGATGAAGAAATGGGTTTGACTTGCATCATATGAATTAGAGTTGTTTATAGGAATTTTATATGTGGAACTATCTAGATATTTATTAGCTAATGGTTGAACCAAAGCATTAAAAAGACAGAAATTTTAGAAAGGAATAGGAGAATTTCTTCATCTGTAATTTAAATAAAAGAGATGGACAGGAAGGAAAATGAAATTTGAAGAAAAAGTTAGAAACATTGATTTTTAAACTATGAAAATGATTCAAGAGTTCCGAAACAGGCTAGAAGGAAAGGTAGGGCAGAAGCTTAAGGTAAACCAGAGAAGGGAAACCTCGAACATGTTGTTTAGAGTGAAAAAGAGAAGACTTGTAAATCTCCTGGTAGTCATTCACAAAGCAGAATTCTTCCCTCTTTATCATGCTTGTATTGCACATTGCTTTCAGTATGACCATCTTTCCAGAAAAGTACAATGTGCATCATTTAAAATGAAATTTTATTCTACTAAGTTCTTCAGATACAGCCTATTTTGGGTGGAGATAGGTTAATGTGGGATGTCAGTGTGTTTTATTCACTGAAATTAATATATGTATTGATATATATATATCTTGATTTTTGCATCATGTATATATTGTGTATATGTATGTATATGTGTTCAGTCCCTTAGTTATGTCTGACTCTTTGAGACCCAACGGACTGTAACCTGCCAGACTTCTCTATCCATGGGATTTCCCAGGCAAGAATACTGGAGTGAGTTTAAAATTTTCTTCTCCGGTGTATGTATATAGGTAAATATATATGTATATGTGAATATATATAAATATATATGTATATATATGTGTGTGTATATTATATATATAATATACACCTTCAATATAGTAGATAAAATTAGCTGGTCTTAGGTTTTCTTAGAATTACCTAATGGAATTGCAAGACTCTGGTATCTTTCCATCTTGAGAGTGGATTTTCCACTTGATTCCTGGCAGAAGCCTTCATCATCTGTTCAGATTGATAGCTGTGTTTTAAGATTTAATGTGATGAGCCATGGAATACGCATCCCCCTCTGATGATTCAGCTGTTTTACTAAATGTTTTTTTTTTTTTTCTTTTAACTGATTTGTCATTAGAAAGGAAATGTAACATTTTTTTCTATCTATAAAGTTGTATTAATACCTGCAAATTAAAAGAAAAAGGAGAACAGACAACGAGTCATCCTTGATTTTACAATTACCAGTATAAATTTTTGGCAATTTTTCTTGGCAAACATCAATTCTAACCTATTTTGCTATGTATAGGTTAATTTTTAAATGTTCTAACTAATAATGTTAGAGCATTTTTATTTAATTTACTTATCTTAGACAGACTACAACTAATAATGTATACAGTTTTACAGTCTGATTTCTATCTATAATCTCTATTATTAGTATTTCTTTTTACAGATAGTTAAATGCTCTTGGAAAAGCTAGTTTTTTCATAGCTGTATAATATTCTATCCTACGGTGTTTATTTAACCATTGTTCTATCTGGAATTTCTTTAAATTTCCCTTTTGTTGTAAATATTACTATCAGAACATTCTACATAAATTCTTCACCTATATAGAGGCATAAGTTTTACACTTCTTTGAAATATTATCATTGTTTCCATGAAAGATTATCATCATAACTGTTGAGTTTCTGTTTTTAAACCAATACTTCAGACAGAACATTGAATACTAATAATATTTCATATTTATATACTGATGCTTACAATGTCTAAGAAATAGCAATTTTGGTAGTTACATTATCTTACCCAAACATTCATTGTTGGTAGTTTTCATGAACTTGTGTCCCGTTTTGTATTAATACATTTGTTAAACATATTAAAGCTAAAATAAGTAAATTATGTGTCATATGTGTTTTTAGACACAATAAGTTGTAAACAGCTCTAAATTCTGCATTGTATTTCTACCATATTTTTTATAATCACCATGAGAAATAATATTACTATAAATTTTATTTTAACTAGTGGATAATGTTGTCTCCAGACCAATATTTGGACATTGGGAGTTACTTGAAAATTGTTTTATTTAAGCTTAAGTGGAATTTTTTTTTAACATCAAAATATTCCCTGATAGTATTAGACCAGATATTATAATATAAATGAGATACAGTCATGTGAAAGATTGCTTTTTCCCTGGGTAGAAATATCCTGCCCTGTTGCATTTCAAGAGCTATTTCTTTTTGTTGTTCTTGTTCCAAGAACATAAGTGCTCCTGAGTGAATGGATAATGTTGGTTGAGAGAGGAGGATAGAGAAGGATAAATCTCACATGTTTCTATTTGGAATTCATCAATGGCCTCTGCTGATGTTCACGGCAGACAAAGTTGCTTAAAATGCAGACTTCTTGCTGTTCCCACTACAATCGATACTGCACATCTTTCATACTTTAAAGGCTGATTTTACTGTAAATCTTCTAACATTCCTTTAGGTGATAAATGGCAAGCTTTTAGGGACCAGACTATTCAACTAACATGGCAACTGTATTTCTGTATGAAGATCTATGTAAAATAAAGTGGACTTTGTTTCTGATGTAAATGCAAGAAATGAAAAGACTGCCATTTTTATGACTTCTGATACCAAATCATCAGATGGGGCTTAGTTTCATTTGTTTGTGTATATTTCTTATTGCGACTTAAATGCTCTCCTTAGAGCCTTGTAGAGTAAAGGAAAGAAAGACATCAAAAAATACATTGCTTTCTCCTAGATCACTTAACTTCTACCTGAAGGCATACATAATTTAAAAGTTTGCTAAATCCTATAACTTTCTTCTGGGGAAACTATGTCTCTATCCAACCCAAGATTCCCATAGGCACAAAGTATTACTGCATATAATAAGGAATAAGTTGGTGACCCCTAGAAAGGGGATCCAGAATTTCCACCACTATTGTCACAGAACTGAGGTACTGGTCATTGGATAACCATTTTGTTATTTGCAGAGATCTTGCGAGCAGAGAAGTTGAGGGGAAATAAAAAGTGACTTGAAGAGTTTCCAAGAAGAATGCAACCTAAAATACATGTGTAGTATAGCTTAAATTGTTTACAAATTTTTAACCCATTCCCATATTTGTAAAAAAAAAAAAATGTAGACTTGAATTTATCTCACAGAATGTTTACCTGTTTGTTTTATTTCTTTAAAAGAAATCACTTTTTATTTATAGTAAATATTTGCAGCTGACAGGTGCTATGCCTCCCATGACCTAATGGGTCTGCTTTTATGGAAGAAAGTGGGTTAGTTTTGGTTTTGAGATGAGGGGAGAGAAAAATTATAGAGGGGACATCATGGTAGTAAATTCATTTATGGATTGGTATTGAATGATTTTTTTAAGTGTTCTTGGGAAAAGTTCTAAGACAATACAATGGGGAAATAAAAGTCTTTCCAACAAATGATATTAGGACAACTGATTAATACAGTGATATATTAGATGTTTATCTTGGACATCTGTTTACAAAAGCTTGAAGTTGAATTCTTTTCTTATGTTGCATACAAAAAATTTTATTAAAAATGTCATAGACCTAAATGTGAGAGCTAAAACTATCAATGTATTAGAATAAAACACAAGTATAAATATTCACATCCTAGGATTAGGCAATATTATTTATCTCTTTTACAAGTAGAGTTATATCGAATATACAAGTGACAAAATTTTAAAAATAGTTAAACTAGCATTCATCAAAAATAGAAACCTCTGTGTTACAAATGATAACATCAAGAAATTAAAAATCTCACAGACTGGTATAAAAAACTAATATACTTGATAAGGGACTGGAATTCCAAATATATAAAGAGTAATTACAATTTAATAATAAGAAAATTGTTGAAAAACTAGCAAGGGATTTGAATAGATATTTTTTCAAAGAATATATACACTGGGATAATAAGGACCTAAAATGATGCTCAGCATAATTAAATATTAGGTAAATATAAATCAGAATCACATGTTCATATCCAGTAAGATAGCTTTTATTTAAAAGATAGATAGTAGAGAGTCCTTGGGAGGATGAAGAAAAATTGGACTTCTAATTCCCTGCTGATGAGGGTGTAAATATCAACTTTTCCAGAAAGCAGTTTTCAGTTCCTCAAAAAGTTAGGCATAGAGTTACCATATGATTCATAATTCCACTCCTAGTTATGTGCCAGAGGGAAATAAAAACAAATAATTAATATCTTTTATGAACATATTTATAGAAATTATTATTGAAATATTAGCAAACTGAACACAAAGCATATTAAAAGACAGTAGACTATGACTATGTAGTGATTATCCTAGGACTACAAATTTATATCAGTGTTCAAAATCTATGACTGTAAGTTGCCGTACCAGAATGAAGGATAACAACCATATGATCCTTCCAAAAGAGGCAGAAAAAAAATTAGCATTCAACACTCATTCATGATGAAAACTTTACACAAATTCTTCAGCTAATATCATAAGTAATGGTGATTATGATGGTTAATTTTATGTGTCAGGTTGACTGGGCCACAGGTTGCCCACATATTTGGTCAAATACTATTCTGACTGTTTCTGAGGATGCTTTTGGATGAGATTAACGTTTAAATTAGTAAATTCTGAGTATAAAGCAGATTGCGCCCCACAGTGTGGTGGACCTCATTCAATCAGTTGAAGGCTTGAATAGAACAAAGAGACCAGCCCCCTCTGAGCAAGAGAGAATTCTCCAGCACATGGTCTTCAGATTTCATCTACAACATGGGTTCTCACGGTTCTGCAACTGTTCCTTTAGACTCAAGCTTGATCACTGACATTCCTGGCTCTGCAGCCTGCTGCTTAATCTGAAGAATTTGTGTGGACCAGTCTTCACAATCACATGAGTCAATTCCTTGTAATAAGTCTTGTTTTTTTATACACACACACAACCTGTTGGTTCTGTGTCTCTCGCCTGACTAATACAGTGATACACTAAACGCTTCTCCTGAACGTTCTGGAATAGCAGGATGAAAGCTGTCATGACTTTTTTTTCAACATTAAACTGAAGTTCCTAATCATCAGAAGAAGAAAATAAAAATAAAGAAAAGGCATAAAGGCTCAAAAATAAGTGAACTATTTTTGTTCAGAGATGACAAGATTGTTTTCATAGAAAATCCTAAGGCATATGCAACACTACTACAAACCAATGAGTGAATTTATCAAGATTGTAAAATAAAAGTTGATACAATTGAGTAAGTATATATTTACATACTAGGAGCAAAAATTGGAAAATAAATCTGCAATAGCATTAGAATACATAAAACGCAGGAATCAGTTTAGCAAAAGGAGTCAAGGCATTTACACTGAAAATTATAAAATAGTGCTGAGAAATTACAGAAGATATCAATAAATGAAAGTATACATGTTCACATATTGGAAAGCTCAATATTATTAAAATAGTGATGCTGCTTTAATTACAATCTTAACCATACTTTCAGAACATTTTTTTCCACTAAAATTGTCAATTTGATGCAAAATTGTACACAGAAATGCAAATGATCTAGAATAATCAAAGCAATGTTTAGAAAGAAGAATTAAGTAGTAAAATAAGCTAATGTTAACATTTCTTCTATATAGAGATATTTAGTATCAAGTCACTGTGTTATTGGCAAAATGATAGACAGGTGGATATATACCCCAGAATAAAGAATCCTTAAATATACCTATGCTTATATGCTGTGTTGTTTTTTGACAAAAATGTCAAAAGGATTCAATGAGTAGAGAACAAATAGTGCTATAAAAGTTGGAAGTTCATTTAAGGGGAAAAAGTGAACATTTAAACCAATTCCTATCATAAAAAATTAGCTTTAAGTCAAATACTTGAATAGAAAAGCTAGAATAACAAAGCATCTAAAAAATAAAAACATAGAAATAAAAGTTCACCAACTTGAAGTAGACAAATGTGGCTTAGAGAGGATACAAAAGCTTAAGTATAAAATAAAAAGTTATAAATTGAATTTTATGAAAATTTAAAACTTATATATTTCAAAATAAAATATTAAGACAACAAAAAGTTAAACCAAAGAATGAGACAAAATATTCATGATATTTATTTTACAAAGGACTTTTATTCAGAATATTTATTTTTGTAACTTAATAATATACAGACAACCAATTAAAATAGTGAAAGATTTAAAAAGATACCACACAAGAAAATAGCCTTCAGAATGGGAATAATAGCAAATGAAGCAACTGGCGAAGAATTAATCTCAAAAATATACAAACAACTCCTGCAGCTCAATTCCAGAAAAATAAGCAGCCCAATCAAAAAATGGGCCAAAGAACTAAACAGACATTTCTCCAAAGAAGACATACAGATGGCTAACAAACACATGAAAAGATGCTCAACATCACTCATTGTTACAGAAATACAAATCAAAACCACAATGAGGTACCATTACACGCCAGTCAGGATGGCTGCTATCCAAAAGTCTACAAGAATAAATGCTGGAGAGGGTGTGGAGAAAAGGGAACCCTCTTACACTGTTGGTGGGAATGCAAACTAGTACAGCCACCATGGAGAACAGTGTGGAGATTTCTTAAAAAACTGGAAATAGAACTGCCATATGACCCAGCAATACCACTTCTGGGCATACACACCGAGGAAACCAGATCTGAAAGAGACACGTGCACCCCAATGTTCGTCGCAGCACTGTTTATAATAGCCAGGACATGGAAGCAACCCAGATGCCCATCAGCAGATGAATGGATAAGGAAGCTGTGGTACATATACACCATGGGATATTACTCAGCCGTTAAAAAGAATTCATTTGAATCAGTTCTAATGAGATGGATGAAACTGGAGCCCATTATACAGAGTGAAGTAAGTCAGAAAGAAAAACACCAACACAGTATATTAATGCATATATATGGGATTTGGAAAGATGGTAGCGATGACCCTATATATGAGACAGCACAAGAGACACAGATGTAAAGAACAGGCTGTTGGACTCTGTGGGAGAAGGCGAGGGTGGGATGACTTGAGAGAATAACATTGAAACATGTACATTACCATATGTGAAACAGATCACCAGTCCAGGTTTGATACATGAGGCAGGGTGCTCAGGGCTGGTGCACTGGGATGATCCCGAGGGATGGGGTGGGGAGGGAGGTGGGGGGGTTTCGGGATGGGGAGCACATGTACACTCACGGCTGATTCATGTGAATGTATGGCAAAAACCACCACATTATTGCAAAGTAATGAGTCTCCAATGAAAATTTTTTAAAAAATAATAAATAAATAAACCACTTGAAAGCAAAAAAAAAAAAAAAAAGGTCAACAAGTCCATGAAAAGCTTTAGCCCATGCTAAACATAAAAAAAGATGCATTAATCATCAGGAAAAAAATGTAAATTAAAAACACACTGAGTAGTGATTACTCATGATCAGATTGGTTATAATTAAAAGGTCAGTTATGGACAGGGGTTTGTTGCAACTGGATCTCATGTACATTGCTTTTGAGATATCAGAAAGGTACTTTAAGGGCTTCCCTGGTGACTTGGTAGTAAGGAATATGCCTGCCAACTCAGGAAACATGGGTTTGCTCCCTCATCCCAGATCTCACATGCAACAGTGCAACTAATCCCCTGCAACAGAACTACTGACCCTGCTCTAGAGCCCTGAACGACAACCCCTGAGCCCACCTGCTGCAGCTAATGAAGCCCACGAGTCCTAGAGCTGGAGCTCTGCTCCAAGAGCAGCCACTGCAACGAGAAGCCTGTTCACTGCAAGGAAGAGTAGCCCCACTCTCCAAAACAAGAGAAAAGCCCCAGCACAACCAAAACTTTCAAAAATAAACCTACTTAAGTGTTTAAAATATATCTACTTTATGATCTAGTCATTTCATTTCTAGATATTTACCCACCAGAAAGGAAAATAAGTATTCATGAAAACTGTATTGCACATGAATTTCTATAGCAACTTTATTCACAATAGTTAAAAGCCAAATGTCTATACAGATGTGAATGGGGTAAAAAATCTGTTTTACATTCCTGTAATGAAATAGTTCTCATCAATAAAAAGAAACAAACTACTGATGCATACAACATGTATGATCTGAAACTCATTTACCTGAGTGAAAAAAGCCAGACACAAAATAATACACACTGTAAGAATCCATTCAATTAAAATTCTAGAAAATGGAAACTAATGGATTGTTACTAAACATGTATCAATGATTGCCTGGGGCTGAGCAACAGAGAAGAGATGGACTACAAACAGTGTGAGCACTCTTTGCACGGTGATTGAAATGTTCTATATCTTGTTTGCAGGGAGACTTTCACAGAGGTATATATCCATCACAATTCAAATACATGTACACTTTAAATAGACACAGTTGTATGAAAGTTATGAATAAAGAAAAGTCATTTTGTAAATGGAAACAAACAAATCATCAAATAAAGTATGTTATGTCTTCAGGACTAAATATTGATGTAACTATAAAAATGGCTTTTAACTGTTGGTAAATGACATCTTTTTAAATTCTATAAAATGAATAGCCTGATGAATTGATTTATTTAGGAAGATGGAAACTATGTTAATATATACATGCAAAAGAACAAATGAAACTGGAAAATATGTGTACACACTGCTACATTTATAATAGATAACCAACAAGGCCCTACTCTACGGCATGTGGAACTCTGCTCAATATTAGGGGGCAGCCTGGATACAAGGCGAGTTTAGGGTAGAATGGATACATGTATATGTATGCCTGAGCCTCTACACTGTTCAGCTGAAACTATTACAACACTGTTAAACTGGAAAAATATGTCTCTCAGGGAGTATTTTCCCCTACCTTTTGTAAATTCCAAGCATTCTGTAAATGAGAGACATTCTTTTTGGCCTAAAACTACTTTTAAGTGATGTTGATATGATAGGGGTGGTAGCATGAGGGAAAAGCCAGGGGGATTTCCATGTCCCTTTTCAGTATTACTTAGCTTTTTCATGCTTCTTCTGAAGAGACAAGCTGCCTGCATTGCTTCTTGGGAGTCAGATGAGTAGCAGACAGCTAATAGTTAGGCATCATCTACGAATCTGATGGGGCTTCCCTGCTGACTCAGTGATAAAGAACCTGCCTGCCAATGTAGGTGATGCAGGCAGGGAAGATCCCCGGAAGAAGGAAACGACAGCCCACTCCAGTGTTCTTGCCTGGAGAATCCTATGGACAGAGGAGCCTGGTGGGTTACAAACCATGGGGTTGCAAAAGAGTCCGACACAGCTTACTGATTAAAACAACAAAATAATCTGACAGTAATTGAAGCTGTAGTTTCAAGGGGAAAATAATGGCAACATACACAATAATGGCAATACACATTAACAAAGCAGGCAAGTGTATTACTATTGAGAGTGCTTGCTTCTGCATACCAATTGCTATAACCAATACTATAATGTCCAGTTGAAATAGATAAAAGAAACTGGTGTAGTACATTAAACGGTAATGGTATTCGAATTCGCTTTTAAATAAAAGTGTTAGAATTGTAGAAGACCTTATAAATCAAAGGCAGAAAAAAATAAAGCCCCGAGTTGCCAATTAAGACAGTAAAACAACAGACTTCTTTAGGTTCACACCTAAACCTTGGGTAGAATTGAAACAAATGTTTCTCAGCACTAAGCTGTTTTTATTAAAGCATAGGTTTCATTTATCTCTGAAACCTTAGTGCACTAATTTTAAGTAAACTTTTGTGGTTTTTTCCACTCAAAAAGTCTCGGAGAGAGTACATTTTTTGATCCATTACTCATGTATCATTAATTCCTGGATTACAGATAACAAATCAAATTATTGTATTTTCATGTGATTTATATTTACATTAGCAATTAAATCCGCTTTTTAAACTTCCCATTCAAATTAAGCAATTGTATCATAAAATCATATTAAAATATATAACCTGATTCCACAGCCACAATAATATACTCAAGTAAACTGGGTTTGTAAAATGTAATAGAAAATTTCTTTCTAATGTTAACTTCTAAATTTCTCAATCTTTTCATTCTAGTGCATTAGTCATAATATGACAAAAATAATTATTTCTCTTTGATTGCCACTATTGGAAATGTAGTCTTGGGAGCATTTACGTATGTTCACAGGAACCCTAACTAAAACAATCTTGGTGTCAACATTCTAATAACTACAGTCAAGTGACTGTCATCATTCCCTTAACCAAATATGTTGATCTTAAATTCCCTTGGAGTTCATGTCACTATACAGTTAACCTGTTTACTATAATTAGAGTGAACTTGTAGGTTCTGATCAATGTCAAGAATTTTGTTTTTTACCTATAAAGAAAATGTCAGTGTATTCACAATATTTTAGATACTTTCCACAAACAGTGGGACTCTGTAGATGAGTTATAGCTGATGATATCACAACCAATTTTTTATTATGGCTGAGTCTCAAATATGATGTTGCTATTTTTAAAAGAGATAATTTTAGTTAGAGCTTATGAAAAGCAGTGAAAGTGATCTTTGCTCAGTCATGTCTGACTCTTTGTGACCCATGGCCATAGCTTGCCAGGCTTCTCTGTTCATGGAATTCTCCAGGCAAGAATACTAGAATGGGTAGCCACTCCCTTCTAAGGGGAGCTTCTTGACCCGTGGATCAAACCTGGGTCTCCTGCATTGCAGGCAGATTCTTTACTGTCTGAGACAACAGGTAAGCCACTAGAGGTTATAGTATACCTATCTGTATCCATATCTTTATAGTATATGGTCCTGGATATTTAATTCTATGATATGTGTTTAATGCCTTGCTATCAACTTTTTTCCCTTCTGGTTGAAGTAGGACTTCAGCTCAAATATAGAAATAACCATGTGTGGTCTTTCCAAAGACCTGATTAAGAGGAATATTCAAAATTACAGTCTTCCTGCAGACTTTTTTGCTTAAGAAAATCTTGGCATTCAATTTTCTAACAGAAATATCTTTGAAGGGATGAATGTGTAATACTCTCTTTTCTAAAGCATAGATACACCCTCTTTCAAACTTAAAATTAATATATTTCATATAATATATTTTGATTCAATTTAGCTGTTGTAGAAATCTCAATAAGAAATATTAACTAATAGCACAATTTCAAATTACAAATAAACATTTAACTAATTAGCATATTCTTTTAATATCTAACTTCAGTTGGTCCTTTTTAATTTAAAATTTAAAAATACTGAATTTCTGGAATTTTAAAGCCCTTGAATGAATATCTAGTTCTGGAAAAAAAATTGTAGTTCTTCATAATCAAAGTACTGTCTTCAGGAAAGTAAGTTAAAACTACTAAGACAGGTATTATCAAAGGTGGGATTATCAAAGGTGGGATGTTTGTACACATTAAAATTTATAATATGCCATTGCTTTTCCCTTTCAATATACTTTCAGTTGCCATCTTTGGAATAGAGGATCACTAGGCATTAGAAAAAATTACTCCATATACATCACAAATAAAATGTATGGATTGATCTTTAATTGTGTCCTGTTATTGAATTTGCTTTAAAGAGTTCATGCCTTCTGCATGTCTTAAGCTTGAACATTTCCTCTCATTCTCATTTTTGTCCTAGTTGCTGCCTATCACTGTTTAATTATCCAGTCCACCTTCCTCTGGAAGTCATTCATTAAGAAGCAATAAGACAGAGTTATGTAGCATTATTAGCCTTCTTTCTCAGATATGTTAACTGATTTGCCAGCTAAGTCAGGAAGTACAGATGGAAATTTTATTCCTAGGAAGATCTCTTGAAAAGGTGGTAATAATGAGTTTAAGTATTAATTTCTGAGTATTTATTAAATGTTCATACACAAAGACAATGAAAAGAGATGTGATCAAATAGATTGGATAATCGTTTTTGTCACTCAGAACTGTACTTACTCCATTTCTTTAGGGACTTACTGCTTTCTAGAGAGTGTGTTATTGAGGAAAAGTAATAGTTACTAGAACTTAGTTTGGATGTTAGAATGATTTAGGGAATATAAGGACTGACTTTTCTATAACTAGAATTTATGTCTGCCTTTCTCTTTTGCTTTTTAAATTGTTCTGTTTATTCTATTGTAATATAATCAGGTGAAGTATGTTTCAAGATTTCTATGGCCTAAGATTTCTTTGAAGAATTCCTTCCTCTAGTAGGTTTTTACTGAAACATCATTCTCGGTTTTAATTCTAGGACCGCGGTGTTCCATGAAGCAAAGAAGCATCAAGGTAATAAAAGCTCATTTTTCCCAGTTGGATAACTTCTCTGTAATATTCAGAAACGGTGTTAAACAGGCTGACTTCTGTTTTAGTCCTTGTTGTTCAGTTGCTCAGCATGTCTGGCACTCTGCGACCCTCTGCGCTGCAGCACTCCAGGCCTCCCTGTCTTTCACGAGCTCCTGGAGTTTACTCAGACTCGTGTCCATTGAGTTGGTGATGCCATCCAACAATCTCATCCTCTGCTGTCCCCTTCTTCTCCTGCCTTCAGTCTTTCTCAGCATCAGGCTCTTTTCCAGGACTTTTCAGTCCTACCTGAAAGTTTTCTTTACCCAGAGTTAATCCCGATTATAATAATATAATACTAAATAACTAAATATATGAATAACTAAATATATAAATAAAGATAAAGGGGACTAGGTTTTTCTCTTAAACCTCACAAATAATGATCATTTTTTCTCTAGGTTCTTTCCTTCTACTCTTAAGATTAATAAAAAATGTAAATGACTACAAAAGGACATTCTGGTAATTGTACATTGATTAGGAAAATTAACATATAAAGACCATCTACTAGACATGAGTTGACAGACAAGAGGCAGAGCAATACAGAGGGACCTGGGTATCACTGTCTTTTCCTGTAACATCCTTGTCTGAGGACAAATCAGAACCTTAAATCTTACAGCCGCCAACCAGGCTTTCTCTATAAATAAGATGCTAGTGCCACTCTATTCCATAAGTTACTTCACAAATAAAAGTTTTGTTAGTTTGATGAATACTGATGCTTCTAAAATGAAGATGACTTACATGTGGTACAATTAATTAAAGATGCAAAGTAAACTTTGTGGGCATTAAATAGCTTTATTCCAGGCAGCCTAAAAATTGAAATTTGACTAAATATAATATTTGATTTCTTCTGCAGTCATTTAAAATATTCACACATAAGAGTTATATACTTATTATTTATGAAACCGTAAGACAGCGCTCTCTGTCATTTGGTTTGTTGGGAATTTAAAGGTACAAGAATGCTCTTCTTCCTATTTGGGAGAAAAAAAACCCACCAAATAAAATATTGCATTTCAGGGACTTTAAGTTTCAAAACCGAAAAGTAAAGAGAACAATTTTACATATTGAAAATATTTGCACCACTTTATTAAATTGAGTTTTATTTTGCTTCTGTCACTCTTTAAAAGTCTCTGTATAAAATAAATTTGTTATGAATGATAATAAAGATGTTAACATAAGACTGCTAAACAAATTCAATGGATATAAAGGAAAAATTGCTGTTTATTTATTACTTGACTTAAGAATAATTTCTGGTTATTCCTCTAGGGTCAATAATCCATTTAAACAGTTCTTAAAGGGTCAAGTATATAAGATTACTATCAAAAATAAAATAAATGTATCAATTTATTCAGACACAGTTATATGTCTTACTAATTCACTGCTATATAAGTTACTCCTTCTGTCTACATTTGGGTTGTGTTAAACTGCTTGAAAAGGAAAATTTAAAAAGCAAGCTAATAGGTAGAGTGTTGAAGTTTGACATAAAATGAATCCCAAAAAGGGGACAAAACAGACAATTAAAAAAATCAAAAGTTTACATTTTCATTCATTCAACAAATATTGATTATAGACCTACTATGTGCTGGACACTGTCATAAATGCTATGAAGATACAGTGAACAAAGCAGACCAAAACCTCAGCTTTCCTGTAAATTACACTGCATTTGCTTAATTACAAAGTGTTTTGGATGAACCATCTTCTGAACGTCTCAGAAATTGGCCACAAATGGTCTGTAGGCTACTTAGCATCTATAGGCTTCCCTGCATTTCTAACAATACAGTATCTGTACATCATCAAGCTATCATAATATAGTATGTATTTCTTAAGTTTGGCACATCACTCCATCAATGAAGAGTCTCCAGCGACCCATCAATATAGTTCAGAATTAGAAAATTGTTAAGGATATTGTTAAATTATTATAGAAGTTTTGCAAACTTCTATTCTGAAGGATATTAAAAGTGTATAATTCAAAGTTGGACAGGAAAGATAGAAAAAGAGATTAGCTTTTCTAAGTTAGGCATGGTCTCCTCCAGAGCTCATCCATATGATAAATGATATGCTTATTCAAAGAGTGTTTTGTCTCTCTTGAAAATCATGGTGGGTTGAATCACTTTACTAGTGAAAGCAAGACACATTCTCAGGAACATCAGACACATTGCTACCCAGAACAGATTAGGGCATTTGGTCTATTCATTTGTTATTTTAATCCCTTCTTAAACTTATACACCTTTAAATTTAAAATGCTAAGTTCAAATTATTTAGTTTTTGCTGTGATTGCTCTCTACAATACTTTTGCCATAGATGATACAGGCAAGATTCTGTCTTTTTTCTGCCATATGCTTAAGGGGACTTCTTAGGCAATGACTATCCATTTTGGAGATTTTGCTTATCTCATTGATAGTTTACCATATTTCCTTATCTTTCCTAGTAAATTTTACTAAATCATGTATTTTGCAGAAAGTATCTACATATACTATAAATCTTACATTCATGTCATTCTCATTATGCATTGTAATGGGGAAATTTAATAAGGAAACATTGCATAAAGAGGAGAATCATTTTTTAAAAATTGTATCACACATCTCAGTGCTTTTTAGTGTGGAAATGGGGTAGATTTCTCTGAACCAAGCATCAAATGCGACACTTTCTTTTCTTGATTCCTCAGGGCTATGATGAACTCAGCACAGGGTCCGGATAAGGTAAATAAAAGAATGTTATGTGATCATATAAAACTCACACGTTGGCATTCATAACCCGTCTTAATTAGTACCAATCAGGAAACTAATTAAACTAAATCTAAAAATAAAGTTGCGCTAGTTCTTGCGAAGACTGGGCTTTGTAACACGGAGCTGATCTGAACACCTGAATCTTCAGCTGCAGCGGCTGCTGCTTCTGCAGAGCCCTCTAGTGGACGGCAGGACTATAGCAGTTTCCTAAAACCTGGCCTTAAGGTGCGTCCCCAAGTTGCTCAGCTGTATCGGATTCCTTGCGACCCCATGGACTGCAGCCCGCCAGGTTCCTCTGTCCAAGGGAGTATCCATGCAAGAATACTGGAGTGGGTTGCCCTTTCCTGCTCCAGGGGGTCGAACCCTCCTAACCCAGGGACTTGACAGTAACAAATCTTTCGTGAAATCGAGTGGAGTACTGGCACTTGCCATTACTCCGCGCGCTTAGATGTGATGGAACCCCAATAGCCAGGTTTCCTATATGTGAACTTGACTTGTAAATTTATTCCAGCTTTTGTCCTGCAAAGCGAATTGAAAAAAAAAAAATCAAAGTTTTTACTTGGGGCTTGCCTTGTGCGTTTAAAAAAAAAAAAATTATTGAACATTTAAGCCTAAACTAACTTAGACAAACTGCAAAGTGAACAGATTTGAGATAATAATATAACTTGCACATTTTGAATCTTTCATTGTTGTAATTAATAACTGGTGGAGAGCTTAATTTTTTTCTAGAAAAAACATATCAGTATATTTCTAATTATTTAAGAGTTTAAAATACACTATGCTTTACTTTGATTTTTTTTTCAATTTAATTAGCTTTTGAGCTTCACTCACCTCTCTAAAATGTATATTTTTTTAATTTGTGATTTGGATATATAAAGCCTAAAGTTTGAGATGAAAGTAACTTCCATTTTAACTAGGGAAATACTGCACAGGTAAAGATGATTGACATTAAGATGCAGATTACCCGCCACATTTTAAATTATTTATCATTATTTAACCACTGTATTGACATGACATAATAGGGATCACTGACCCATAGCACAATCTAGGAGACAAATTAGAAAAGCAGGTGAGGTTATTTGGGCACTCATGGAAACCAGAGCATCCGTGAAAAATCACAAATGTTTGACACTGTTGAATATAAGATCCCTATGACTTAATATGGATTATTTTTCCGGATCCCAGCTGAACTGATGACTATGGTTAGACAAGCACATAATCAGTTAATTTTTCCGTATTGAGTAATGCTATTTTATGTTCAGGCTTACAAGATATTTGAGAAACAAAATTGAAGCCATGTGTTCTCAAAATATACTTCTATATAACATTTAATAATCCTTTACCACCTTTTGTTTTTTATTAAAAACTACTCCAGATGCACCTACATTTTTAACTAAACCATAAATATAGCTTCAATTATGATGCCATTAAAACAAATTTCCTTCAATCAATTAACCATATTGCTCTTGTTTTACCAAACCAAAAATCAATATACTAAAAAAACTCCAAAAAGGTTAATTTGTATTTAAAATTAATTCACCAGAAATGAAGAACATTACTTTTTCATCTTTAGATAAACTTCTAAATTTGTAAATACAAATTCATTTTGTATTAAGTCTTAGGTTTGCTTTTACAATGGTTTTCTTATGCTTGTTAAGGTTGCAAATCTCCTTGGATAGTTAAAAAGTGGCTGCTTCACATATATCTTGAGAAATTACCAGCCAACTGTAGTGATCACTTATTTAACATATCTAAAATAAAATGAAAGAGATGTTAGGTTATACACACCAATGTTGAACAGTGTCTTCTCTCTTCTAAATAATGTTAGGTATTTACTTTGCCAGGAAAGAACATAAAATATTAGGCAGACAATTCATATCCTTGAAATAGTTAACAATGCAGATTAATCAATTATAAAATGCTTAAAAACTTGATTTAGCTATAAGTGCAATGAGTTCACGCAATGATGAATTTGTCTTGCAAATTCATATACCTTCAAGAATAGGCAGATTTAGGGTAATAAAATATTGTCTGACTAGCTTGTAGGAACCTTAGGTTTATCTTGAAGTTTACTGGAGATAAGGTTGAATTGATTCAGCTATGATTCCTGTATTTTTTTTACCATCTGATGTTTTAATATATTAATGCTTGTATTTAAATATGTATCAACATATCTATATTAATTTTTCAAACAAAATTTATGTATTCTGGAACACGGCCATACAAAATATTGTCAAGTCTGCAAAGACATTTCCTAGGAACTTGTCAGAATTGCAGAACCTCAAGTCCTGTGCTAGTTTGACTAAATCATTTGAACTAAGATTTACTAAGTCTGGATTTGAACAAGCTCCCCAATGCCTTGCATGTTAAATATTGAAGCCGCCTGTTCAAGAAAACACAATTGGATAGTGTACTGACACAGTATCTTATGTTTGTGTGTGTGTGAATGTGAGTGTACTTAAGTACATAAATGTGTACTTGTGTAGATAACGTGAATATTTTTCAAAAACCGACTTAAAAGGACTGTGATACTGGTTCTGTTTCAGCCAAAACACTCCCTTGGCTCCCCCACCCCCTCCAGCCCCATATGCTGTTGCTCAGAGTTTGCTCAGAGCTTTGGGATGTTTTCCTTAGATTTTAAGATGAACTCTTGGCTTGTTTTGACTGTCTTTTGGCAAGAGAAATGGAAGACTAGAAGTAATGGTAGTAGTAAAGTTTGTTTTTAAAAATAGAGAAATGTTCCAGAGGTAGTAGTGAGAATGAGTATGAGAGTATGTTTTAAACAGCATTGGATAATCCTAACACTCAAGGCATAATTATGATCTATTTTCTGCATTTTCTTTTGATAACTGTGTAACAGTTGAATGAAATCTTTCTAATTTACGATGAGCATTTTTCAACTAACTCAGGCATGCTAACTTTTATATTGATTACATAAGCTTACACTTTCAAATTAGATATATATTAATTCTGTTGATATAAGTTAAATTATAGCAAATTAATTTGTGCAACCTACTGTGATTATTTTCAAATCCAAAATCCAGTAATTGTCCTGAAAACAACTCACGGTGCTTTAAGACATCTTCTTGGATTATTCTGTTCTTCTAATCAACCTCAAACACTTCAGTAACAGATTTCCTGCAACCTTTCTCCCATGTATTATTTCTAATATTTTCTTTGTATAAGGTAAGATCGTTCGGATAATTTGCCTGTTGTTGCCTTGGACTGTGTGAACATAATGAAGTCACTAATGCTTTTGACTTTCTCTACCTGTAAAATGATAGGCTCCAAAGAATTTTGCAGCTCTAAATAGGATTTTTCTGAGAGGAGATTCCTAGTCCTGTGGTCTTTCCATTAACTGGAAAAGCCATTTTCGTTTTTAATTTTCACCAAACTCTACCTTTTTTTTTTTCTTTTGGCTTATTGTCCTCTCCCTGAAATTTTCAGCTCCCTTGTCATCTCCAACTCTCTCTCTTCACCTTTCACCTTTCTTTTATATTAATATTTACTCCTACTCAATGAATTCTGATAATTAAACATCCTCTCCCTGCCTTATGAACGTTTTATTTAGCGAGATTGAAGTTTCCCTCACTGTTTATGATCCGTCTGGACAGTTTCATCTACTGCAGTGACTTAAGCTACAACCAAATCTACTAATGCTTTTCAATTTGCAGTCTCAAACCTTTCTTCCCTTCTGGGCGTTTACATCTAACTTTTAGCTTGAATATATCTATACTTGAATCTCTCCATGTCCTAAACAGAAGTTGTTATTTCCCCACCTTTTTTTCAAATCCCAAATTTGATCCCCTAAACTCCTTTGAAAATCAGTTGTATCACTAGTCAGCTAAACACAGGAGAGAAAGATCTTATGAGCTTCTTCCATTTTGTAATACTCATTACACCTCACTTTCCACTTTTCTAGGTTTGCCTTCTTTTAGCCTATCTTCTTGAAACAAGTAGTACATTTACTGGTTTTACTTCCTCACTTTCTATTTACTCTTTTATCTTAATCCTACTTGCAGACCAGGTTCTCACCAAAACTGCCACCACCAAAGTTATTAAAATCTTCAGTTGGCCAACCCAATTGTCATTTTTTCAGTCAATATCTTATTGGGTATTTTTATTGAAGGCGTTTTTGACTATAAGCTGTTTGTGAAGCTCAGAAGTTTGGCTTCCAGTCTGCTAATCCTTTAAGTCCTTGACTTCTGTTTCTGCCTGTCTTTTAAATACAGATGTGTCTCACTCCATTGCACTTTGCTTTATTTTGCTTTGAAGGCACTGTGTTTTTTACAGATTGAAGGTTGATGGCAACCCCGAGTCTAGCAAGTCTCTTGGTGCCATTTTTTCCAACTGGATTTGCTCACTTCTGGTTACTGTGTCACATTTTGGTCATTCTCACAATATTTCAAACATTTTCATTACTGTTATATTTGTTGTGATGATCTGTGGTCAGAGATGTTCATTGTTACTATTGTAATTGTTTCAGCATTTTTAACCCATAGAGTATTTTTTAATTAAGGCACAAAAACGTGCCTTTTTTTGTAATTGCTAATTAATTTTTAAATTAATTATGACTTTTTGAAACAATGCTTTCACACACGTAATAGAATATAGCATAGTGGAAACATAACTTTCACAGGCCCGGGGAAACCAAAAAGTCTGCATGACTTGTTCTGTTGCCCTGGTTGCTTTATTGTGGTGATCTGGAACCAACCTGTAATATCTTTGAGGTCTGCCTGTACTGGTGTACACTAGGACTTCATCCTTGGCCAACTGATCTTTCTGCCAACACTTTGCTTACATGAATGAATGTACTTATTTTTTTATACTAATTACAGTCATCCCTCCTTCAGCATCCTTCGGGGATTTTTCCAGAGCTGCTTGAACACCAAAATATGTGAAGGCTCAAGTCCCTGACATAAAATTAGAAGCACAGTGAATACAGTCAACCTTTCATATCACTGGTTTCAGCCTCTGTGGATGCGGGGGGTGACCTGTATTTGCAGAGGAAATTATTTCCAAAAGGACAACACCAGTCAAGATCTTTGTTTCCTAATAGTTCGTCTGCCTTTGGCTTTCCACCAACTCACTTCATCTATGCAAACCTCAAATAAAAATTTTGTATCGTATGCCCATTCTCTCTTCTCAAATCTCTTTTGCAGTCCTGACTGCCTCCTCACTCAAGCCACAGGTTGAAAGGCCTCCTAGACACAAGCATCTATCTCATTTCTCATGACCAATCTATGAAGCCGTTTGCCAGTCCCACCCACTCCCGTTTTTGTGATTTGTAGTTCTACCATCACTGCTCACTATGAGACCCTCTGGATCTCTCATATAGATCAAGATAAAACAACGTATTGAATGACTTCAATGTGTCAAGCACTAGACTTACACTTTTATCTGTACCATCCCAAATCTCATATAATCCTTACAACATCCCTACGAGATAGGATCTGTTATTATTAGAATTTTACTAAGAGTAACAGAGCCAGGGTAGTCTGGTTTCAAGAGCCCCTCTTGTATCTCTGCATGATAACCCTCTTGCAAGGGGATTCTAAGTGGTCTCTTGACTCCTAATTGGTGTTTTTGCTTTCATTTTACCCTACCCTCTTAACTATGTCAAAATGATCTTTTTAAAATGCTAATTGAATATGTCTCTCTTCTGCCTCACATCACCCTTAAGTCCAAGCTCCTTAGAACAGCTTACAGAATTCACTATAGCCTCGCTGCTCCCTAACCCTCCTGTTCTCTCCTTGCCACATGCCTTGACACTGCCTCCAAATCCATGTGCTAATAATCGAGGTATATATCATTTCCTCCAAAAAGCATGCTTTTCCTGTTTAATCTCTTTTCTCTGAACTCTGTTCTTGAAGACACATCTTTCCAGGTGCCACTCAGTTGCCGTCTGCTCCAAGGAAGTTCCCTTTAATTCCTAACTTGAGATACTCCCACCCCTCTATCTTGTACTATGAAAATACTCTGTGTTATTGTTGCTGTTCAGTCATGTCTGATTCTTTGAAACCCCATGGGCTGTTAGCACACCAGGCTTCCCTGTCCTTCGCTATCTCCTGGAGTTTGCTGAAGTGCATGTTCATTGAGTCGGCGATGCCATCTGACCATCTCATCCTCTGTTGTCCCCTTCTTCTCTACTTAATAATTGCATAATTTCTTGATGTGGCTCTAGATTATTTTAAAGGGTGCCCCATTCACGTTTTTTGCATCCAGTGTCTAGCACATGATCAGGAACATGTTAGGCACTCACCTTACGTCCAGCTGAACTGAGGGGCATTCAGTCTTGCAAATGTCTTGGTCATCTCCCTCTTCTCCAGCACCCAAATCCATTTTCCCTTTAGGGAATACCATTTGTTTCACCTCAAACATGTATTTTAATTGCATCGTGTATCTTCCTTCTTTCTGTCAGATGGATTCTAGTTCAGTTCTTATTACCTTAGTTTTTCCACAAACGCCTTCACATCGTGCCATTCTCCCTCAGATTTTCCCTCCTTCACACTCAGCAGAGGTTCTCCAATGTCAGGGATCAAAAGGATCACCTGAGGAGCTTGTCACATTGTAAGTTCATGGGTTCCCACTTCAGATATTCAGATTCCATGAGTCTATGGTGGGCAGAAGTGATGCGCCACTTTTAATAAGTATCCCAGGTACTTTAGGAGCAGGTAAGCCCTAAACTACAGGTAGAAACACTGCTCAATGCTATCTGTCATTTCCTAATCTCATGATCCAGCTCTTACTTGCTGAAATACTCTTTGCATCTCTCTTTCATCTAGAATATATTGTAAAGTCATTGTCATAGAAATGTCTGTAGTTTCCAATCTGCCTTTGGAAGAACATCTCCTAGCATCTGTTCACCCCACGCCTGCCTCGCCCAGCCCTGGCCCTTCTCTTCTCCGTCTCCTGGCTCTTATTGCATCACATGGGCTCTTTGCTCTATGCAGGCCAAATGCTTTCCCTGGCCCTGACTTGGAAACTATTCTGATTTTGTTTATGTTCCATCTTCTTGCATGCAGTGCCTTCCGAACCATTCTCCAATCATCCCGTTCCTACTCATCCTTCAAACTACACCTCAGTGATTATTACCATTATTTATTTATTTTGATGAGGCTTTTCCTGAATGGGCTGCCCACACCTCTATCCATCCTCTTACTACTTTGGCCAAATTCTTCGCATCCTCCTGTTTGCTGGCATCATTCCACATCTACTCAGAATGACGTTCAGATTATTGAAGCTTCTTATTGTCTGACAGTGCATGATCTTGAGTGTCTATAATTGAAAGATCCTATATTATTTCCATTCTATTCCCAGGCTAGGAATTGCTTTTTACTTATTTTCACATCACCGTAGCTTCTTTCAAATGTGAATGCCTCTTTCCACAGTGATAAGCAGTTTAAGTGTGAAAAGAGAAGTGGTGTGAGGGGAAGCCAGTGGACTTGGATATCAGCACATTGGCATGTTTTTCCAAAATGTTTTTAAATTGTCACTTCCAAATAAGACTTTATTTTCTTTCACGTTTTAGAAAAATTTTATCTAAACGTAGAACAATGGAAAGACTAAAGTTGTGTTGGAACTTTAAAAAATGCCAGAGTCACCACTATCTGAATCCTCTGTTCAGTATCTTTCATTATTTGCAGTTCTGACAGACTTGGCACTTGAAGAGGGTTCTACAGTCTCTGGTGACATAATGTGGGAAGAAGTTAGAGATACAAAGTAACAAGGCACACACAAAAAAAGTGAACAGAGTCACCCTTTTATCCTGGCTGCCTCTACCCACCCAAGCCCATCCCCCGATTCCAGACAGCAAACTGTTAGCAGAAGCCACTTATTTAAATTCATGTGAAAATCATCTTCTCTCATTAAAATCATAGTGCTTATGAAAAGGATATCTTATTAGCAAGACCTTTGTAACACTTATTTAGATTCCACAACTTGAAGCTCTAAAATTGATCGCTGACCTTACAGATGTCAACCTACCTTTACTTTCTAGACTTGTGCAAGGAATATAAGAGTCTTGTTTTCTGC